>NC_132800.1:49076074-49774254 GCF_048594095.1 Paramormyrops kingsleyae | reverse complement strand
GATATTCTTGTACTGTCCACTTTCTCCCGTGACAATGCAAATTTCCCACTTGTGGGACTAATAAAGGAGTATCTTATCTTATCTTATTATGGGCCTATTCATGTAATGAAAGGCCCATATTGTTCTTCACCTAGTAAACTACATTTTGCCAATTTGCGCTGAGCCCGTGAAAGGCACGGAGCTCACTTTGGTGCCAAATCGTAGGGCTTACTTAGCTGCACGGATTGACATATCGATTGTCTCCGTACTTCTTACGGATTGCGTGCAATTGCCTCTCAAAGTCAAAAAATAAAAACTTTATTTATTATGGGCCTATTCATGTAATGAAAGGCCCATATTGTTCTTCACCTAGTAAACTACATTTTGCCAATTTGCGCTGAGCCCGTGAAAGGCACGGAGCTCACTTTGGTGCCAAATCGTAGGACTTACTTAGCTGCACGGATTGACATATCGATTGTCTCCGTACTTCTTACGGATTGCGTGCAATTGCCTCTCAAAGTCGAAAAATAAAAACTTTATTTATTATGGGCCTATTCATGTAATGAAAGGCCCATATTGTTCTTCACCTAGTAATTATGGGCCTATTCATGTAATGAAAGGCCCATATTGTTCTTCACCTAGTAAACTACATTTTGCCAATTTGCGCTGAGCCCGTGAAAGGCACGGAGCTCACTTTGGTGCCAAATCGTAGGGCTTACTTAGCTGCACGGATTGACATATCGTTTGTCTCCGTACTGCTTACGGATTGCGTGCAATTGCCTCTCAAAGTCGAAAAAAAAACTTTATTATTATTATTATTCTTCCGTGATTTTCGGCAATTAATGCGGGTCGTACCGTAGCGTGCAGCCAGGCAAGCTATATATCAAAAGTGAGTCCTTCATGGTGTGAGGTGTGCTATTACTTTTCTGCGCAGAATATGTTACCATGGCGACGTTATTCACGTTAAGACACACTTAAAATCCCATAGGAATGCATTGAATGCTAACTTTTACCTAGCATTAGCCTGACTAACCATGTGAATAGTAGTAAGGCGCATCTTTTTTCATGGGAGTGAATGGCCCATTGGCTTCAATGCATTTCAGTCAAAGTTGTCCCACTCGGCCAGCCTTCATACCACAGCAACAAGACTCGGTATTCAACCTCAGGCCTCATCACCCAACACCCCAAGTCCAACATCTTGACCCGCACTCGTCTTTCATCCCTCGTTCTCTCCCATTGACTTCAATGCATTTCAGTCAAAGTTGTCCCACTCGGCCAGCGTTCATACCACAGCAACAAGACTCGGTATTCAACCTCAGGCCTCATCACCCAACACCCCAAGTCCAACATCTTGACCCGCACTCGTCTTTCATCCCTCGTTCTCTCCCATTGACTTCAATGCATTTCAGGCAAAGTTTTCCCATTCGTCCAGCGTTCAAACCACAGCAACAAGACTCGGTATTCAACCTTAGGCCTCATCACCCAACGCCCCAATTCCACCATCTTGACCCGCACTCGTCTTTCATCCCTCGTTCTCTCCCATTGACTTCAATGCATTTCAGTCAAAGTTTTCCCACTGGGCCAGTGTTCATACCACAGCAACAAGACTCGGTATTATACCGTAGGCCTCATCACTCAGCACCGCAAGTCCAACATCTTGACCCGCACTCGTCTTTCATCCCTCGTTCTCTCCCATTGACTTCAATGCATTTCAATCAAAGTTTTGCCAATTAGCCAGTGTTAATGCCACAGCAACAAGACTTGGTATTCAACCTCAGGCCTCGTCACCAAACACCTAGCAACTGCCTAGCAACCACCTAGCAACACCTTAGCAACCACCTAGAATTGCATAGCAACACCATAGCAACCATCTAGCTATGCCTAGCAACCAGCTACTGAGACCATAGCAACGCCTTCTGACATCATAGCAACCCACTTGCAGCACCTAGCAACCACCTAGCAACACCATAGCAACCACCTAGAATTGCATAGCAACCATCTAGCTATGCCTAGCAACCAGCTACTGAGACCATAGCAACGCCTTCTGACATCATAGCAACCCACTTGCAGCACCTAGCAACCACCTAGCAACACCTTAGCAACCACCTAGAATTGCATAGCAACACCATAGCAACCATCTAGCTATGCCTAGCAACCAGCTACTGAGACCATAGCAACGCCTTCTGACATCATAGCAACCCACTTGCAGCACCTGGCAACCACCATGCAACACCATAGCAACCACCTATAATTGCATAGCAACACCATAGCAACCATCTAGCTATGCCTAGCAACCAGCTACTGAGACCATAGCAACGCCTTCTGACATCATAGCAACCCACTTGCAGCACCTAGCAACCACCTAGCAACACCTTAGCAACCACCTAGAATTGCATAGCAACACCATAGCAACCATCTAGCTATGCCTAGCAACCAGCTACTGAGACCATAGCAACGCCTTCTGACATCATAGCAACCCACTTGCAGCACCTAGCAACCACCATGCAACACCATAGCAACCACCTATAATTGCATAGCAACACCATAGCAACCATCTAGCTATGCCTAGCAACCAGCTACTGAGACCATAGCAACGCCTTCTGACATCATAGCAACCCACTTGCAGCACCTAGCAACCACCTAGCAACACCTTAGCAACCACCTAGAATTGCATAGCAACACCATAGCAACCATCTAGCTATGCCTAGCAACTAGCTACTGAGACCATAGCAACGCCTTCTGACATCATAGCAACCCACTTGCAGCACCTAGCAACCACCTAGCAACACCTTAGCAACCACCTAGAATTGCATAGCAACACCATAGCAACCATCTAGCTATGCCTAGCAACCAGCTACTGAGACCATAGCAATGCCTTATGACACCATAGCAACCACCTTGCAACAGCTAGCAACCACCTAGGAACACCATAGCAACCACCAAAAAATGCATAGCAACACCATAGCAACCATTTAGTTATGCCTAGCGACCAGCTACTGAGACCTTAGCAACGCCTTCTGATGCCATAGCAAACACCTTGCAGCACCTAGCAACCACCATGCAACACCATAGCAACCACCTATAATTGCATAGCAACAACATAGCAACCACGTAGCAATGCCTAGCAAACAGCTACCAACACACTTGCAATGCCTAATAACAACATTGCAACCACCTAGCAATGCCTAGCGGCACTTCGGAAACCACCTAGCAGCACCGTAGCAACTAACTTGCAAATCTTAGCAATCACCTAGCAGTACACAGACCACCCATTTTATTAGTAGCACAGGCTCTTCCACGGTCAGCGGAATAGGCCCATCTCAAAATTTCTTCAGGAATTTTCGTTTCTAGTTATGGGCCTATTCATGTAATGAAAGGCCCATATTGTTCTTCACCTAGTAAACTACATTTTGCCAATTTGCGCTGAGCCCGTGAAAGGCACGGAGCTCACTTTGGTGCCAAATCGTAGGGCTTACTTAGCTGCACGGATTGACATATCGATTGTCTCCGTACTTCTTACGGATTGCGTGCAATTGCCTCTCAAAGTCGAAAAAAAAACTTTATTATGGGCCTATTCATGTAATGAAAGGCCCATATTACTCTTCACCTAGTAAATTACATTTTGCCAATTTGCGCTGAGCCTGTGAAAGGCACGGAGCTCACTTTGGTGGCAAATCGTAGAGCTTGGTTAGCCGGACGGATTGACATATCGCTTGTCTCCGTCCTCCTTACGGATTGCGTGCAATTGCCTCTCAAAGTCGAAAAAAAACTTTATTTATTATTATTCTTCCGTGATTTTCGGCAATTAATGCGGGTCGTACCGTAGCGTGCAGCCAGGCAATCTATATATCAAAAGTGAGTCCTTGGTTGTGTGAGGTGTGCTATTACTTTTCTGCGCAGAATATGTTACCATGGCGATGTTATTCACGTTCAAACACACTTAAAATCCCATAGGAATGCATTGAATGCTAACTTTTACCTAGCATTAGCCTGACTAACCATGTGAATAGTAGTAAGGCGCATCTTTTTTCATGGGAGTGAATGGCCCATTGACTTCAATGCATTTCAGTCAAAGTTGTCCCACTCGGCCAGCGTTCATACCACAGCAATAAGACTCGGTAATCAACCTTAGGCCTCATCATCCAACACCACAAGTCCAACATCTTGACCTGCACTCGTCTTTCATCCCTCGTTCTCTCCCATTGACTTCAATGCATTTCAGTCAAAGTTTTCCCACTGGGCCAGCGTTCATGCCACAGCAACAAGACTCGGTAATCAACCTTAGGCCTCATCATCCAACACCACAAGTCCAACATCTTGACCTGCACTCGTCTTTCATCCCTCGTTCTTTCCCATTGACTTCAATGCATTTCAGTCAAAGTTTTCCCACTGGGCCAGCGTTCATACCACAGCAACAAGACTCGGTATTCAACCTTAGGCCTCATCACCCAACACCCCAAGTCCACCATCTTGACCCGCACTCGTCTTTCATCCCTCGTTCTCTCCCATTGACTTCAATGCATTTCAATCAAAGTTTTGCCACTTGGCCAGTGTTAATGCCACAGCAACAAGACTTGGTATTACACCTCAGGCATCATCACCAAACACATAGCAACTGCCTAGCAACCACCTAGCAACACCTTAGCAACTACCTACAATTTCATAGCAACACCTTAGCAACCATCTAGCTATGCCTAGCAACCAGCTACTGAGAACATAGCAACGCCTTCTGACATCATAGCAACCCACTTGCAGCACCTAGCAACCACCTAGCAACACCTTAGCAACCACCTAGAATTGCATAGCAACACCATAGCAACCATCTAGCTATGCCTAGCATCCAGCTACTGAGACCTTAGCAACGCCTTCTGACATCATAGCAACCCACTTGCAACACCTAGCAACCACCTAGCAACACCTTAGCAACCACCTAGAATTGCATAGCAACACCATAGCAACCATCTAGCTATGCCTAGCAACCAGCTACTGAGACCTTAGCAACGCCTTCTGACATCATTGCAACCCACTTGCAGCACCTAGCAACCACCTAGCAACACCTTAGCAACCACCTAGAATTGCATAGCAACACCATAGCAACCATCTAGCTATACCTAGCAACCAGCTACTGAGACCTTAGCAACGCCTTCTGACATCATTGCAACCCACTTGCAGCACCTAGCAACCACCTAGCAACACCTTAGCAACCACCTAGAATTGCATAGCAACACCATAGCAACCATCTAGCTATGCCTAGCAACCAGCTACTGAGACCATAGCAACGCCTTCTGACATCATAGCAACCAGCTTACAGCACCTAGCAACCACCTAGCAACACCTTAGCAACCACCTAGAATTGCATAGCAACACCATAGCAACCATCTAGCTATGCCTAGCAACCAGCTACTGAGACCATAGCAACGCCTTCTGACATCATAGCAACCCACTTGCAGCACCTAGCAACCACCTAGCAACACCTTAGCAAACACCTAGAATTGCATAGCAACACCATAGCAACCATCTAGCTATGCCTAGCAACCAGCTACTGAGACCATAGCAACGCCATCTGACATCATAGCAACCCACTTACAGCACCTAGCAACCACCTAGCAGCACCATAGCAACCACCAAAACATGCATAGCAACACCATAGCAACCATCTAGCTATGCCTAGCAACCAGCTACTGAGACCATAGCAACGCCTTCTGACATCATAGCAACCCACTTGCAGCACCTAGCAACCACCTAGCAACACCTTAGCAACCACCTATAATTGCATAGCAACACCATAGCAACCATCTAGCTATGCCTAGCAACCAGCTACTGAGACCATAGAAATGCCTTCTGACGCCATAGCAACCACCTTGCAGCACCTAGCAACCACCTAGCAACACCATAGCAACCACCTAGAATTGCATAGCATCACCATAGCAACCATCTAGCTATGCCTAGCAACCAGCTACTGAGACCATAGCAACGCCTTCTCACATCATAGCAACCCACTTGCAGCACCTAGTAACCACCTAGCAACTCCTTAGCAACCACCTAGAATTGCATAGCAACACCATAGCAACCATCTAGCTATGCCTAGCAACCAGCTACTGAGACCATAGCAACGCCTTCTGACAACACAGCAACCACCTAGCAACACCTTAGCAACCACCTAGAATTGCATAGCAACACCATAGCAACCACCTAGCTATGCCTAGCAACCAGCTACTGAGACCTTAGCAACGCCTTCTGACATCTTAGCAACCCACTTGCAGCACCTAGCAACCACCTAGCAACACCATAGCAACCACCTATAATTGCATAGCAACACCATAGCAACCATCTAGCTATGCCTAGCAACCAGCTACTGAGACCATAGCAATGCCTTCAGACGCCATAGCAAACACCTTGCAGCACCTAGCAACCACCTAGCAACACCTTAGCAACCACCTATAATTGCATAGCAACACCATAGCAACCATCTAGCTATGCATAGCAACCAGCTACTGAGACCATAGCAACACCATTTGACAACATAGCAACCACCTAGCAACACCTTAGCAACCATCTATAATTGCATAGCAACACCATAGCAACCATCTAGATATGCCTAGCAACCAGCTACTGAGACCATAGCAATGCATTCTGACATCATAGCAACCCACTTGCAGCACCTAGCAACCACCTAGCAACACCTTAGCAACCACCTAGATATGCCTAGCAACCAGCTACTGAGACCATAGCAACGCGTTCTGACATCATAGCAACCCAATTGCAGCACCTAGCAACCACCTAGGAACACCTTAGCAACCACCTACAATTGCATAGCAACACCATAGCAACCATCTAGCTATGCCTAGCAACCAGCTACTGAGACCATAGCAACGCCTTCTGACATCATAGCAACCAACTTGCAGCACCTAGCAACCACCTAGCAACACCTTAGCAACCACCTAGAATTGCATAGCAACACCATAGCAACCATCTAGCTATGCCTAGCAACCAGCTACTCAGACCATAGCAACGCCTTCTGACATCATAGCAACCAGCTTACAGCACCTAGCAACCACCTAGCAACACCTTAGCAACCACCTAGAATTGCATAGCAACACCATAGCAACCATCTAGCTATGCCTAGCAACCAGCTACTGAGACCATAGCAACGCCATCTGACATCATAGCAACCAACTTGCAGCACCTAGCAACCACCTAGCAACACCTTAGCAACCACCTAGAATTGCATAGCAACACCATAGCAACCATCTAGCTATGCCTAGCAACCAGCTACTGAGACCATAGCAACGCCATCTGACATCATAGCAACCCACTTGCAGCACCTAGCAACCACCTATAATTCCATAGCAACACCATAGCAACCATCAAGCTATGCCTAGCAACCAGCTACTGAGACCTTAGCAACGCCTTCTGACATCATAGCAACCCACTTGCAGCACCTAGCAACACCTTAGCAACCACCTATAATTGCATAGCAACACCATAGCAACCATCTAGCTATGCCTAGCAACCAGCTACTGAGACCTTAGCAATGCCTTCTGACATCATAGCAACCGACATGCAGCACCAAGCAACCACCTAGCAACACCATAGCAACCACCAAAAAATGCATAGCAACACCATAGCAACCATTTAGCTATGCCTAGCAACCAGCTACTGAGACCATAGCAACACCTTCTGAGGCCATAGCAACCACCTTTCAGCAGCTAGTAACCACCTAGCAACACCATAGCAACCACCAAAAAATGCATAGCAACACCATAGCAACCATTTAGCTATGCCTAGCAACCAGCTGCTGAGACCATAGCAAGGCCTTCTGATGCCATTGCAAACACCTTGCAGCACCTAGCAACCACCATGCAACACCATAACAACCATGTAGCAATGCCTAGCAACCAGCTACCAACACCATTGCAATGCCTAATAACAACATTGCAACCACCTAGCAATGCCTAGCGGCACTACAGCAACCGCCTAGCAGCACCATAGCACCAAACTAGCAACATCATAGCAATCACCTAGCAGTGCACAGACCAGCCACTTTATTAGTAGCACAGGCTCTTCCTCGGTCAGCAGAATAGGCCCATCTCAAAATTTCTTCAGGAATTTTCGTTTCTAGTTATTATTATTATTCTTCCGTGATTTTCGGCAATTAATGCGGGTCGTACCGTAGCGTGCAGCCAGGCAATCTATATATCAAAAGTGAGTCCTTGGTTGTGTGAGGTGTGCTATTACTTTTCTGCGCAGAATATGTTACCATGGCGATGTTATTCACGTTCAAACACACTTAAAATCCCATAGGAATGCATTGAATGCTAACTTTTACCTAGCATTAGCCTGACTAACCATGTGAATAGTAGTAAGGCGCATCTTTTTTCATGGGAGTGAATGGCCCATTGACTTCAATGCATTTCAGTCAAAGTTGTCCCACTCGGCCAGCGTTCATACCACAGCAATAAGACTCGGTAATCAACCTTAGGCCTCATCATCCAACACCACAAGTCCAACATCTTGACCTGCACTCGTCTTTCATCCCTCGTTCTCTCCCATTGACTTCAATGCATTTCAGTCAAAGTTTTCCCACTGGGCCAGCGTTCATGCCACAGCAACAAGACTCGGTAATCAACCTTAGGCCTCATCATCCAACACCACAAGTCCAACATCTTGACCTGCACTCGTCTTTCATCCCTCGTTCTTTCCCATTGACTTCAATGCATTTCAGTCAAAGTTTTCCCACTGGGCCAGCGTTCATACCACAGCAACAAGACTCGGTATTCAACCTTAGGCCTCATCACCCAACACCCCAAGTCCACCATCTTGACCCGCACTCGTCTTTCATCCCTCGTTCTCTCCCATTGACTTCAATGCATTTCAATCAAAGTTTTGCCACTTGGCCAGTGTTAATGCCACAGCAACAAGACTTGGTATTACACCTCAGGCATCATCACCAAACACATAGCAACTGCCTAGCAACCACCTAGCAACACCTTAGCAACTACCTACAATTTCATAGCAACACCTTAGCAACCATCTAGCTATGCCTAGCAACCAGCTACTGAGAACATAGCAACGCCTTCTGACATCATAGCAACCCACTTGCAGCACCTAGCAACCACCTAGCAACACCTTAGCAACCACCTAGAATTGCATAGCAACACCATAGCAACCATCTAGCTATGCCTAGCATCCAGCTACTGAGACCTTAGCAACGCCTTCTGACATCATAGCAACCCACTTGCAACACCTAGCAACCACCTAGCAACACCTTAGCAACCACCTAGAATTGCATAGCAACACCATAGCAACCATCTAGCTATGCCTAGCAACCAGCTACTGAGACCTTAGCAACGCCTTCTGACATCATTGCAACCCACTTGCAGCACCTAGCAACCACCTAGCAACACCTTAGCAACCACCTAGAATTGCATAGCAACACCATAGCAACCATCTAGCTATACCTAGCAACCAGCTACTGAGACCTTAGCAACGCCTTCTGACATCATTGCAACCCACTTGCAGCACCTAGCAACCACCTAGCAACACCTTAGCAACCACCTAGAATTGCATAGCAACACCATAGCAACCATCTAGCTATGCCTAGCAACCAGCTACTGAGACCATAGCAACGCCTTCTGACATCATAGCAACCAGCTTACAGCACCTAGCAACCACCTAGCAACACCTTAGCAACCACCTAGAATTGCATAGCAACACCATAGCAACCATCTAGCTATGCCTAGCAACCAGCTACTGAGACCATAGCAACGCCTTCTGACATCATAGCAACCCACTTGCAGCACCTAGCAACCACCTAGCAACACCTTAGCAAACACCTAGAATTGCATAGCAACACCATAGCAACCATCTAGCTATGCCTAGCAACCAGCTACTGAGACCATAGCAACGCCATCTGACATCATAGCAACCCACTTACAGCACCTAGCAACCACCTAGCAGCACCATAGCAACCACCAAAACATGCATAGCAACACCATAGCAACCATCTAGCTATGCCTAGCAACCAGCTACTGAGACCATAGCAACGCCTTCTGACATCATAGCAACCCACTTGCAGCACCTAGCAACCACCTAGCAACACCTTAGCAACCACCTATAATTGCATAGCAACACCATAGCAACCATCTAGCTATGCCTAGCAACCAGCTACTGAGACCATAGAAATGCCTTCTGACGCCATAGCAACCACCTTGCAGCACCTAGCAACCACCTAGCAACACCATAGCAACCACCTAGAATTGCATAGCATCACCATAGCAACCATCTAGCTATGCCTAGCAACCAGCTACTGAGACCATAGCAACGCCTTCTCACATCATAGCAACCCACTTGCAGCACCTAGTAACCACCTAGCAACTCCTTAGCAACCACCTAGAATTGCATAGCAACACCATAGCAACCATCTAGCTATGCCTAGCAACCAGCTACTGAGACCATAGCAACGCCTTCTGACAACACAGCAACCACCTAGCAACACCTTAGCAACCACCTAGAATTGCATAGCAACACCATAGCAACCACCTAGCTATGCCTAGCAACCAGCTACTGAGACCTTAGCAACGCCTTCTGACATCTTAGCAACCCACTTGCAGCACCTAGCAACCACCTAGCAACACCATAGCAACCACCTATAATTGCATAGCAACACCATAGCAACCATCTAGCTATGCCTAGCAACCAGCTACTGAGACCATAGCAATGCCTTCAGACGCCATAGCAAACACCTTGCAGCACCTAGCAACCACCTAGCAACACCTTAGCAACCACCTATAATTGCATAGCAACACCATAGCAACCATCTAGCTATGCATAGCAACCAGCTACTGAGACCATAGCAACACCATTTGACAACATAGCAACCACCTAGCAACACCTTAGCAACCATCTATAATTGCATAGCAACACCATAGCAACCATCTAGATATGCCTAGCAACCAGCTACTGAGACCATAGCAATGCATTCTGACATCATAGCAACCCACTTGCAGCACCTAGCAACCACCTAGCAACACCTTAGCAACCACCTAGATATGCCTAGCAACCAGCTACTGAGACCATAGCAACGCGTTCTGACATCATAGCAACCCAATTGCAGCACCTAGCAACCACCTAGGAACACCTTAGCAACCACCTACAATTGCATAGCAACACCATAGCAACCATCTAGCTATGCCTAGCAACCAGCTACTGAGACCATAGCAACGCCTTCTGACATCATAGCAACCAACTTGCAGCACCTAGCAACCACCTAGCAACACCTTAGCAACCACCTAGAATTGCATAGCAACACCATAGCAACCATCTAGCTATGCCTAGCAACCAGCTACTCAGACCATAGCAACGCCTTCTGACATCATAGCAACCAGCTTACAGCACCTAGCAACCACCTAGCAACACCTTAGCAACCACCTAGAATTGCATAGCAACACCATAGCAACCATCTAGCTATGCCTAGCAACCAGCTACTGAGACCATAGCAACGCCATCTGACATCATAGCAACCAACTTGCAGCACCTAGCAACCACCTAGCAACACCTTAGCAACCACCTAGAATTGCATAGCAACACCATAGCAACCATCTAGCTATGCCTAGCAACCAGCTACTGAGACCATAGCAACGCCATCTGACATCATAGCAACCCACTTGCAGCACCTAGCAACCACCTATAATTCCATAGCAACACCATAGCAACCATCAAGCTATGCCTAGCAACCAGCTACTGAGACCTTAGCAACGCCTTCTGACATCATAGCAACCCACTTGCAGCACCTAGCAACACCTTAGCAACCACCTATAATTGCATAGCAACACCATAGCAACCATCTAGCTATGCCTAGCAACCAGCTACTGAGACCTTAGCAATGCCTTCTGACATCATAGCAACCGACATGCAGCACCAAGCAACCACCTAGCAACACCATAGCAACCACCAAAAAATGCATAGCAACACCATAGCAACCATTTAGCTATGCCTAGCAACCAGCTACTGAGACCATAGCAACACCTTCTGAGGCCATAGCAACCACCTTTCAGCAGCTAGTAACCACCTAGCAACACCATAGCAACCACCAAAAAATGCATAGCAACACCATAGCAACCATTTAGCTATGCCTAGCAACCAGCTGCTGAGACCATAGCAAGGCCTTCTGATGCCATTGCAAACACCTTGCAGCACCTAGCAACCACCATGCAACACCATAACAACCATGTAGCAATGCCTAGCAACCAGCTACCAACACCATTGCAATGCCTAATAACAACATTGCAACCACCTAGCAATGCCTAGCGGCACTACAGCAACCGCCTAGCAGCACCATAGCACCAAACTAGCAACATCATAGCAATCACCTAGCAGTGCACAGACCAGCCACTTTATTAGTAGCACAGGCTCTTCCTCGGTCAGCAGAATAGGCCCATCTCAAAATTTCTTCAGGAATTTTCGTTTCTAGTTATGGGCCTATTCATGTAATGAAAGGCCCATATTGTTCTTCACCTAGTAAACTACATTTCGCCAATTTGCGCTGAGCCCGTGAAAGGCACGGAGCTCACTTTGGTGCCAAATCGTAGGGCTTACTTAGCTGCACGGATTGACATATCGATTGTCGCCGTACTTCTTACGGATTGCGTGCAATTGCCTCTCAAAGTCGAAAAAAAAACTTTATTATTATTATTTATTATTCTTCCGTAGATTTTCGGCAATTAATGCGGGTCGTACCGTATCGAGCAGCCAGGCAAGCTATATGTCAAAAGTGAGTCCTTCATGGTGTGAGGTGTGCTATTACTTTTCTGCGCAGAATATGTTACCATGTCGACGTTATTCACGTTAAAACACACTAAAAATCCCATAGGAATGCATTAAATGCTAACTTTTACCTAGCATTAGCCATGTGAATAGTAGTAAGGCGCATCTTTTTTCATGGGAGTGAATGGCCCATTGGCTTCAATGCATTTCAGTCAAAGTTGTCCCACTCGGCCAGCCTTCATACCACAGCAACAAGACTCGGTATTCAACCTCAGGCCTCATCACCCAACACCCCAAGTCCAACATCTTGACCCGCACTCGTCTTTCATCCCTCGTTCTCTCCCATTGACTTCAATGCATTTCAGTCAAAGTCGTCCCACTCGGCCAGCGTTCATACCACAGCAACAAGACTCGGTATTCAACCTTAGGCCTCTTCACCCAACACCCCAAGTCCACCATCTTGACCCGCACTCATCTTTCATCCCTCGTTCTCTGCCATTGACTTCAATGTATTTCAGTCAAATATTTCCTACTCGGCCAGTTTTCATGCCACAGCAACAACACTCGGTATTCAACCTCAGGCCTATTCACCCAACACCCCAAGTCAATCAACTTGACCCGCACTCGTCTTTCATCCCTCGTTCTCTCCCATTGACTTCAATGCATTTCAGTCAAAGTTTTCCTACTGGCCCAGCGTTCATACCACAGCAACAAGACTCGGTATTCAACCTTAGGCCTCATCACCCAACACCCCAAGTCCAACATCTTGACCCGCACTCATCTTTCATCCCTCGTTCTCTCCCATTGACTTCAATGCATTTCAGTCAAAGTTTTCCCACAGGGCCAGCGTACATACTACAGCAATAAGACTCGGTATTCAACCTCAGGCCTCATCACCCAACGCCCCAAGTCCACCATCTTGACCCGCACTCGTCTTTCATCCCTCGTTCTCTCCCATTGACTTCAATAGATTTTAGTCAAAGTTTTCCTACTCGGCCAGGGTTTATGCCACAACAATAAGACTCGGTATTAAACCTCAGGCACCATCACCCAACACCTTAAGACCCCCATCCTGACCCGCACTCGTCCTTCATCCCTCGTTATTATTTATTATTCTTCCGTAGATTTTCGGCAATTAATGCGGGTCGTACCGTATCGAGTAGCCAGGCAAGCTATATGTCAAAAGTGAGTCCTTCATGGTGTGAGGTGTGCTATTACTTTTCTGCGCAGAATATGTTACCATGGCGACGTTATTCACTTTAAAACACACGAAAAATCCCATAGGAATGCATTAAATGCTAACTTTTACCTAGCATTAGCCATGTGAATAGTAGTAAGGCGCATCTTTTTTCATGGGAGTGAATGGCCCATTGGCTTCAATGCATTTCAGTCAAAGTTGTCCCACTCGGCCAGCGTTCATACCACAGCAACAAGACTCGGTATTCAACCTCAGGCCTCATCACCCAACACCCCAAGTCCAACATCTTGACCCGCACTCGTCTTTCATCCCTCGTTCTCTCCCATTGACTTCAATGCATTTCAGTCAAAGTTGTCCCACTCGGCCAGCGTTCATACCACAGCAACAAGACTCGGTATTCAACCTCAGGCCTCATCACCCAACACCCCAAGTCCAACATCTTGACCCGCACTCGTCTTTCATCCCTCGTTCTCTCCCATTGACTTCAATGCATTTCAGGCAAAGTTTTCCCATTCGTCCAGCGTTCAAACCACAGCAACAAGACTCGGTATTCAACCTTAGGCCTCATCACCCAACGCCCCAATTCCACCATCTTGACCCGCACTCGTCTTTCATCCCTCGTTCTCTCCCATTGACTTCAATGCATTTCAGTCAAAGTTTTCCCACTGGGCCAGTGTTCATACCACAGCAACAAGACTCGGTATTATACCGTAGGCCTCATCACTCAGCACCGCAAGTCCAACATCTTGACCCGCACTCGTCTTTCATCCCTCGTTCTCTCCCATTGACTTCAATGCATTTCAATCAAAGTTTTGCCAATTAGCCAGTGTTAATGCCACAGCAACAAGACTTGGTATTCAACCTCAGGCCTCGTCACCAAACACCTAGCAACTGCCTAGCAACCACCTAGCAACACCTTAGCAACCACCTAGAATTGCATAGCAACACCATAGCAACCATCTAGCTATGCCTAGCAACCAGCTACTGAGACCATAGCAACGCCTTCTGACATCATAGCAACCCACTTGCAGCACCTAGCAACCACCTAGCAACACCATAGCAACCACCTAGAATTGCATAGCAACCATCTAGCTATGCCTAGCAACCAGCTACTGAGACCATAGCAACGCCTTCTGACATCATAGCAACCCACTTGCAGCACCTAGCAACCACCTAGCAACACCTTAGCAACCACCTAGAATTGCATAGCAACACCATAGCAACCATCTAGCTATGCCTAGCAACCAGCTACTGAGACCATAGCAACGCCTTCTGACATCATAGCAACCCACTTGCAGCACCTGGCAACCACCATGCAACACCATAGCAACCACCTATAATTGCATAGCAACACCATAGCAACCATCTAGCTATGCCTAGCAACCAGCTACTGAGACCATAGCAACGCCTTCTGACATCATAGCAACCCACTTGCAGCACCTAGCAACCACCTAGCAACACCTTAGCAACCACCTAGAATTTCATAGCAACACCATAGCAACCATCTAGCTATGCCTAGCAACCAGCTACTGAGACCTTAGCAATGCCTTCTGACATCATAGCAAACCACTTGCAGCACCTAGCAAACACCTAGCAACACCTTAGCAACCACCTAGAATTGCATAGCAACACCATAGCAACCATCTAGCTATGCCTAGCAACCAGCTACTGAGACCTTAACAACGCCTTCTGACATCATAGCAAACCACTTGCAGCACCTAGCAACCACCTAGCAACACCTTAGCAACCACCTAGAATTTCATAGCAACACCATAGCAACCATCTAGCTATGCCTAGCAACCAGCTACTGAGACCTTAGCAATGCCTTCTGACATCATAGCAACCAACTTGCAGCACCTAGCAACCACCTAGAATTGCATAGCAACACCATAGCAACGCCTAGCAACCAGCTACTGAGACCTTAGCAACGCCTTCTAACATCATAGCAACCCACTTGCAGCACCTAGCAACCACCTAGCAACACCTTAGCAACCACCTATAATTGCATAGCAACACCATAGCAACCATCTAGCTATGCCTAGCAACCAGCTACTGAGAGCATAGCAACGCCTTCTGACATCATAGCAACCCGCTTGCAGCACCTAGCAACCACCTAGCAACACCTTAGCAACCACCTAGAATTGCATAGCAACACCATAGCAACCATCTAGCTATGCCTAGCAACCAGCTACTGAGACCTTAGCAACGCCTTCTGACATCATAGCAAACCACTTGCAGCACCTAGCAAACACCTAGCAACACCTTAGCAACCACCTAGAATTGCATAGCAACACCATAGCAACCATCTAGCTATGCCTAGCAACCAGCTACTGAGACCATAGCAACGCCTTCTGACATCATAGCAACCCACTTGCAGCACCTGGCAACCACCATGCAACACCATAGCAACCACCTATAATTGCATAGCAACACCATAGCAACCATCTAGCTATGCCTAGCAACCAGCTACTGAGACCATAGCAACGCCTTCTGACATCATAGCAACCCACTTGCAGCACCTAGCAACCACCTAGCAACACCTTAGCAACCACCTAGAATTTCATAGCAACACCATAGCAACCATCTAGCTATGCCTAGCAACCAGCTACTGAGACCTTAGCAATGCCTTCTGACATCATAGCAAACCACTTGCAGCACCTAGCAAACACCTAGCAACACCTTAGCAACCACCTAGAATTGCATAGCAACACCATAGCAACCATCTAGCTATGCCTAGCAACCAGCTACTGAGACCTTAACAACGCCTTCTGACATCATAGCAAACCACTTGCAGCACCTAGCAACCACCTAGCAACACCTTAGCAACCACCTAGAATTTCATAGCAACACCATAGCAACCATCTAGCTATGCCTAGCAACCAGCTACTGAGACCTTAGCAATGCCTTCTGACATCATAGCAACCAACTTGCAGCACCTAGCAACCACCTAGAATTGCATAGCAACACCATAGCAACGCCTAGCAACCAGCTACTGAGACCTTAGCAACGCCTTCTAACATCATAGCAACCCACTTGCAGCACCTAGCAACCACCTAGCAACACCTTAGCAACCACCTATAATTGCATAGCAACACCATAGCAACCATCTAGCTATGCCTAGCAACCAGCTACTGAGAGCATAGCAACGCCTTCTGACATCATAGCAACCCGCTTGCAGCACCTAGCAACCACCTAGCAACACCTTAGCAACCACCTAGAATTGCATAGCAACACCATAGCAACCATCTAGCTATGCCTAGCAACCAGCTACTGAGACCTTAGCAACGCCTTCTGACATCATAGCAAACCACTTGCAGCACCTAGCAAACACCTAGCAACACCTTAGCAACCACCTAGAATTGCATAGCAACACCATAGCAACCATCTAGCTATGCCTAGCAACCAGCTACTGAGACCTTAGCAACGCCTTCTGACATCATAGCAACCCACTTGCAGCACCTAGCAACCACCAAGCAACACCTTAGCAACCACCTAGAATTGCATAGCAACACCATAGCAACCATCTAGCTATACCTAGCAACCAGCTACTGAGACCATAGCAACGCCTTCTAACATCATAGCAACCCACTTGCAGCACCTAGCAACCACCTAGCAACACCTTAGCAAACACCTATAATTGCATAGCAACACCATAGCAACCATATAGCTATGCCTAGCAACCAGCTACTGAGACCATAGCAACGCCATCTGACATCATAGCAACCCACTTGCAGCACCTAGCAACCACCTAGCAGCACCATAGCAACCACCAAAACATGCATAGCAACACCATAGCAACCATCGAGCTATGCCTAGCAACCAGCTACTGAGACCATAGCAACGCCTTCTGACATCATAGCAACCCACTTGCAGCACCTAGCAACCACCTAGCAACACCTTAGCAACCATCTATAATTGCATAGCAACACCATAGCAACCATCTAGATATGCCTAGCAACCAGCTACTGAGACCATAGCAACGCGTTCTGACATCATAGCAACCAACTTGCAGCACCTAGCAACCACCTAGCAACACCATAGCAACCACCTAGCTATGCCTAGCAACCAGCTACTGAGACCTTAGCAACGCCTTCTGACATCTTAGCAACCCACTTGCAGCACCTAGCAACCACCTAGCAACACCATAGCAACCACCGAGAATTGCATAGCAACACCATAGCAACCATCTAGCTATGCCTAGCAACCAGCTACTGAGACCATAGCAATGCCTTCTGACGCCATAGCAAACACCTTGCAGCACCTAGCAACCACCATGCAACACCAAAGCAACCACCTAGCAACACCATAGCAACCATGTAGCAACGCCTAGCAACCAGCTACCAACACCCTTGCAATGCCTAATAACAACATTGCAACCACCTAGCAATGCCTAGCGGCACTACAGCAACCACCTAGCAGCACCATAGCACCAAACTAGCAACATCATAGCAATCACCTAGCAGTGCACAGACCAGCCACTTTATTAGTAGCACAGGCTCTTCCTCGGTCAGCAGAATAGGCCCATCTCAAAATTTCTTCAGGAATTTTCGTTTCTAGTTATTATTATTATTCTTCCGTGATTTTCGGCAATTAATGCGGGTCGTACCGTAGCGTGCAGCCAGGCAATCTATATATCAAAAGTGAGTCCTTGGTTGTGTGAGGTGTGCTATTACTTTTCTGCGCAGAATATGTTACCATGGCGACGTTATTCACGTTAAAACACACTAAAAATCCCATAGGAATGCATTAAATGCTAACTTTTACCTAGCATTAGCCATGTGAATAGTAGTAAGGCGAATCTTTCTTCATGGGAGTGAATGGCCCATTGACTTCAATGCATTTCAGTCAAAGTTGTCCCACTCGGCCAGCTTTCATACCACAGCAACAAGACTCGGTATTCAACCTTAGGCCTCATCACCCATCACCCCAAGTCCAACATCTTGACCCGCACTCGTCTTTCATCCCTCGTTATTATTTATTATTCTTCCGTGATTTTCGGCAATTAATGCGGGTCGTACCGTACCGTGCAGCCAGGCAATCTATATATCAAAAGTGAGTCCTTGGTTGTGTGAGGTGTGCTATTACTTTTCTGCGCAGAATATGTTACCATGGCGACGTTATTCACGTTAAAACACACTTAAAATCCCATAGGAATGCATTGAATGCTAACTTTTACCTAGCATTAGCCTGACTAACCATGTGAATAGTAGTAAGGCGCATCTTTTTACATGGGAGTGAATGGCCCATTGGCTTCAATGCATTCCAGTCAAAGTTGTCCCACTCGGCCAGCGTTCATACCACAGCAACAAGACTCGGTATTCAACCTTAGGCCTCATCACCCAACACCCCAAGTCCAACATCTTGACCCGCACTCGTCTTTCATCCCTCGTTCTCTCCCATTGACTTCAATGCATTTCAGTCAAAGTTGTCCCACTCGGCCAGCGTTCATACCACAGCAACAAGACTCGGTATTCAACCTCAGGCCTCATCACCCAACACCCCAAGTCCAACATCTTGACCCGCACTCGTCTTTCATCCCTCGTTCTCTCCCATTGACTTCAATGCATTTCAGTCAAAGTTGTCCCACTCGGCCAGCATTCATACCACAGCAACAAGACTCGGTATTCAACCTCAGGCCTCATCACCCAACACCCCAAGTCCAACATCTTGACCCGCACTCGTCTTTCATCCCTCGTTCTCTCCCATTGACTTCAATGCATTTCAGTCAAAGTTGTCCCACTCGGCCAGCATTCATACCACAGCAACAAGACTCGGTATTCAACCTCAGGCCTCATCACCCAACACCCCAAGTCCAACATCTTGACCCGCACTCGTCTTTCATCCCTCGTTCTCTCCCATTGACTTCAATGCATTTCAGTCAAAGTTGTCCCACTCGGCCAGCGTTCATACCACAGCAACAAGACTTGGTATTCAACCTCAGTCCTCATCACCAAACACCTAGCAACTGCCTAGCAACCACCTAGCAACACCTTAGCAACTACCTAGAATTGCATAGCAACACCATAGCAACCATCTAGCTATGCATAGCAACCAGCTACTGAGACCATAGCAACGCCTTCTGACATCATAGCAACCCACTTGCAGCACCTAGCAACCACCTAGCAACTCCTTAGCAACCACCTACAATTGCATAGCAACACCATAGCAACCATCTAGCTATGCCTAGCAACCAGCTACTGAGACCATAGCAACGCCTTCTGACATCATAGCAACCCACTTGCAGCACCTAGCAACCACCTAGCAACACCTTAGCAACCACCTAGAATTGCATAGCAACACCATAGCAACCATCTAGCTATGCCTAGCAACCAGCTACTGAGACCATAGCAACGCCTTCTGACATCATAGCAACCCACTTGCAGCACCTAGCAACCACCTAGCAACACCTTAGCAACCACCTAGAATTGCATAGCAACACCATAGCAACCATCTAGCTATGCCTAGCAACCAGCTACTGAGACCATAGCAACGCCTTCTGACATCATAGCAACCCACTTGCAGCACCTGGCAACCACCATGCAACACCATAGCAACCACCTATAATTGCATAGCAACACCATAGCAACCATCTAGCTATGCCTAGCAACCAGCTACTGAGACCATAGCAACGCCTTCTGACATCATAGCAACCCACTTGCAGCACCTAGCAACCACCTAGCAACACCTTAGCAACCACCTAGAATTGCATAGCAACACCATAGCAACCATCTAGCTATGCCTAGCAACCAGCTACTGAGACCATAGCAACGCCTTCTGACATCATAGCAACCCACTTGCAGCACCTAGCAACCACCATGCAACACCATAGCAACCACCTATAATTGCATAGCAACACCATAGCAACCATCTAGCTATGCCTAGCAACCAGCTACTGAGACCATAGCAACGCCTTCTGACATCATAGCAACCCACTTGCAGCACCTAGCAACCACCTAGCAACACCTTAGCAACCACCTAGAATTGCATAGCAACACCATAGCAACCATCTAGCTATGCCTAGCAACTAGCTACTGAGACCATAGCAACGCCTTCTGACATCATAGCAACCCACTTGCAGCACCTAGCAACCACCTAGCAACACCTTAGCAACCACCTAGAATTGCATAGCAACACCATAGCAACCATCTAGCTATGCCTAGCAACCAGCTACTGAGACCATAGCAATGCCTTATGACACCATAGCAACCACCTTGCAACAGCTAGCAACCACCTAGGAACACCATAGCAACCACCAAAAAATGCATAGCAACACCATAGCAACCATTTAGTTATGCCTAGCGACCAGCTACTGAGACCTTAGCAACGCCTTCTGATGCCATAGCAAACACCTTGCAGCACCTAGCAACCACCATGCAACACCATAGCAACCACCTATAATTGCATAGCAACAACATAGCAACCACGTAGCAATGCCTAGCAAACAGCTACCAACACACTTGCAATGCCTAATAACAACATTGCAACCACCTAGCAATGCCTAGCGGCACTTCGGAAACCACCTAGCAGCACCGTAGCAACTAACTTGCAAATCTTAGCAATCACCTAGCAGTACACAGACCACCCATTTTATTAGTAGCACAGGCTCTTCCACGGTCAGCGGAATAGGCCCATCTCAAAATTTCTTCAGGAATTTTCGTTTCTAGTTATGGGCCTATTCATGTAATGAAAGGCCCATATTGTTCTTCACCTAGTAAACTACATTTTGCCAATTTGCGCTGAGCCCGTGAAAGGCACGGAGCTCACTTTGGTGCCAAATCGTAGGGCTTACTTAGCTGCACGGATTGACATATCGATTGTCTCCGTACTTCTTACGGATTGCGTGCAATTGCCTCTCAAAGTCGAAAAAAAAACTTTATTATTATTATTATTCTTCCGTGATTTTCGGCAATTAATGCGGGTCGTACCGTAGCGTGCAGCCAGGCAATCTATATATCAAAAGTGAGTCCTTGGTTGTGTGAGGTGTGCTATTACTTTTCTGCGCAGAATATGTTACCATGGCGACGTTATTCACGTTAAAACACACTAAAAATCCCATAGGAATGCATTAAATGCTAACTTTTACCTAGCATTAGCCATGTGAATAGTAGTAAGGCGAATCTTTCTTCATGGGAGTGAATGGCCCATTGACTTCAATGCATTTCAGTCAAAGTTGTCCCACTCGGCCAGCTTTCATACCACAGCAACAAGACTCGGTATTCAACCTTAGGCCTCATCACCCATCACCCCAAGTCCAACATCTTGACCCGCACTCGTCTTTCATCCCTCGTTATTATTTATTATTCTTCCGTGATTTTCGGCAATTAATGCGGGTCGTACCGTACCGTGCAGCCAGGCAATCTATATATCAAAAGTGAGTCCTTGGTTGTGTGAGGTGTGCTATTACTTTTCTGCGCAGAATATGTTACCATGGCGACGTTATTCACGTTAAAACACACTTAAAATCCCATAGGAATGCATTGAATGCTAACTTTTACCTAGCATTAGCCTGACTAACCATGTGAATAGTAGTAAGGCGCATCTTTTTACATGGGAGTGAATGGCCCATTGGCTTCAATGCATTCCAGTCAAAGTTGTCCCACTCGGCCAGCGTTCATACCACAGCAACAAGACTCGGTATTCAACCTTAGGCCTCATCACCCAACACCCCAAGTCCAACATCTTGACCCGCACTCGTCTTTCATCCCTCGTTCTCTCCCATTGACTTCAATGCATTTCAGTCAAAGTTGTCCCACTCGGCCAGCGTTCATACCACAGCAACAAGACTCGGTATTCAACCTCAGGCCTCATCACCCAACACCCCAAGTCCAACATCTTGACCCGCACTCGTCTTTCATCCCTCGTTCTCTCCCATTGACTTCAATGCATTTCAGTCAAAGTTGTCCCACTCGGCCAGCATTCATACCACAGCAACAAGACTCGGTATTCAACCTCAGGCCTCATCACCCAACACCCCAAGTCCAACATCTTGACCCGCACTCGTCTTTCATCCCTCGTTCTCTCCCATTGACTTCAATGCATTTCAGTCAAAGTTGTCCCACTCGGCCAGCATTCATACCACAGCAACAAGACTCGGTATTCAACCTCAGGCCTCATCACCCAACACCCCAAGTCCAACATCTTGACCCGCACTCGTCTTTCATCCCTCGTTCTCTCCCATTGACTTCAATGCATTTCAGTCAAAGTTGTCCCACTCGGCCAGCGTTCATACCACAGCAACAAGACTTGGTATTCAACCTCAGTCCTCATCACCAAACACCTAGCAACTGCCTAGCAACCACCTAGCAACACCTTAGCAACTACCTAGAATTGCATAGCAACACCATAGCAACCATCTAGCTATGCATAGCAACCAGCTACTGAGACCATAGCAACGCCTTCTGACATCATAGCAACCCACTTGCAGCACCTAGCAACCACCTAGCAACTCCTTAGCAACCACCTACAATTGCATAGCAACACCATAGCAACCATCTAGCTATGCCTAGCAACCAGCTACTGAGACCATAGCAACGCCTTCTGACATCATAGCAACCCACTTGCAGCACCTAGCAACCACCTAGCAACACCTTAGCAACCACCTAGAATTGCATAGCAACACCATAGCAACCATCTAGCTATGCCTAGCAACCAGCTACTGAGACCATAGCAACGCCTTCTGACATCATAGCAACCCACTTGCAGCACCTAGCAACCACCTAGCAACACCTTAGCAACCACCTAGAATTGCATAGCAACACCATAGCAACCATCTAGCTATGCCTAGCAACCAGCTACTGAGACCATAGCAACGCCTTCTGACATCATAGCAACCCACTTGCAGCACCTAGCAACCACCAAGCAACACCTTAGCAACCACCTAGAATTGCATAGCAACACCATAGCAACCATCTAGCTATACCTAGCAACCAGCTACTGAGACCATAGCAACGCCTTCTAACATCATAGCAACCCACTTGCAGCACCTAGCAACCACCTAGCAACACCTTAGCAAACACCTATAATTGCATAGCAACACCATAGCAACCATATAGCTATGCCTAGCAACCAGCTACTGAGACCATAGCAACGCCATCTGACATCATAGCAACCCACTTGCAGCACCTAGCAACCACCTAGCAGCACCATAGCAACCACCAAAACATGCATAGCAACACCATAGCAACCATCGAGCTATGCCTAGCAACCAGCTACTGAGACCATAGCAACGCCTTCTGACATCATAGCAACCCACTTGCAGCACCTACCAACCACCTAGCAACACCTTAGCAACCATCTATAATTGCATAGCAACACCATAGCAACCATCTAGATATGCCTAGCAACCAGCTACTGAGACCATAGCAACGCGTTCTGACATCATAGCAACCAACTTGCAGCACCTAGCAACCACCTAGCAACACCTTAGCAACCACCTAGAATTGCATAGCAACACCATAGCAACCACCTAGCTATGCCTAGCAACCAGCTACTGAGACCTTAGCAACGCCTTCTGACATCTTAGCAACCCACTTGCAGCACCTAGCAACCACCTAGCAACACCATAGCAACCACCTAGAATTGCATAGCAACACCATAGCAACCATCTAGCTATGCCTAGCAACCAGCTACTGAGACCATAGCAATGCCTTCTGACGCCATAGCAATCACCTTGCAGCACCTAGCAACCACCATGCAACACCAAAGCAACCACCTAGCAAGACCATAGCAACCATGTAGCAACGCCTAGCAACCAGCTACCAACACCCTTGCAATGCCTATTAACAACATTGCAACCACCTAGCAATGCCTAGCGGCACTACAGCAACCGCCTAGCAGCACCATAGCACCAAACTAGCAACATCATAGCAATCACCTAGCAGTGCACAGACCAGCCACTTTATTAGTAGCACAGGCTCTTCCTCGGTCAGCAGAATAGGCCCATCTCAAAATTTCTTCAGGAATTTTCGTTTCTAGTTATGGGCCTATTCATGTAATGAAAGGCCCATATTGTTCTTCACCTAGTAAACTACATTTTGCCAATTTGCGCTGAGCCCGTGAAAGGCACGGAGCTCACTTTGGTGCCAAATCGTAGGGCTTACTTAGCTGCACGGATTGACATATCGATTGTCTCCGTACTTCTTACGGATTGCGTGCAATTGCCTCTCAAAGTCGAAAAATAAAAACTTTATTTATTATTATTATTATTCTTCCGTAGATTTTCGGCAATTAATGCGGGTCGTACCGTAACGTGCAGCCAGGCAATCTATATATCAAAAGTGAGTCCTTGGTTGTGTGAGGTGTGCTATTACTTTTCTGCGCAGAATATGTTACCATGGCGACGTTATTCACGTTAAAACACACTAAAAATCCCATAGGAATGCATTAAATGCTAACTTTTACCTAGCATTAGCCATGTGAATAGTAGTAAGGCGCATCTTTTTTCATGGGAGTGAATGGCCCATTGGCTTCAATGCATTTCAGTCAAAGTTGTCCCACTCGGCCAGCGTTCATACCACAGCAACAAGACTCGGTATTCAACCTTAGGCCTCATCACCCAAAACCCCAAGTCCACCATCTTGACCCGCACTCGTCTTTCATCCCTCGTTCTCTCCCATTGACTTCAATACATTTTAGTCAAAGATTTCCTACTCGGCCAGTGTTCATACCACAGCAACAAGACTAGGAATTCAACCTTAGTCCTCATCACCAAACACCTTAAGACCACCATCTTCACCCGCACTCGTCTTTCATCCCTCGTTCTCTCCCATTGACTTCAATGCATTTCAGTCAAAGTTTTCCCACTGGGCCAGTGTTCATACCACAGCAACAAGACTCGGTATTATACCGTAGGCCTCATCACTCAACACCGCAAGTCCAACATCTTGACCCGCACTCGTCTTTCATCCCTCGTTCTCTCCCATTGACTTCAATACATTTCAGTCAAAGTACTCCCACTCGGCCAGCGTTCATACCACAGCAATAAGACTCGGTATTAAACCACAGGCATCATCACACAACACCTTAAGACCACCATCCTGACCCGCACTCGTCTTTCATCCCTCGTTCTCTCCCATTGACTTCAATGCATTTCAATCAAAGTTTTGCCAATTAGCCAGTGTTAATGCCACAGCAACAAGACTTGGTATTCAACCTCAGGCCTCGTCACCAAACACCTAGCAACTGCCTAGCAACCACCTAGCAACACCTTAGCAACAACCTACAATTTCATAGCAACACCTTAGCAACCATCTAGCTATGCCTAGCAACCAGCGACTGAGCCCATAGCAACACCTTCTGACAACATAGCAACCACCTAGCAACACCTTAGCAACCACCTAGAATTGCATAGCAACACCATAGCAACCATCCAGCTATGCCTAGCAACCAGCTACTGAGACCATAGCAACGCCTTCTGACATCATAGCAACCAGCTTACAGCACCTAGCAACCACCTAGCAACACCTTAGCAACCACCTAGAATTGCATAGCAACACCATAGCAACCATCTAGCTATGCCTAGCAACCAGCTACTGAGACCATAGCAACGCCATCTGACATCATAGCAACCCACTTGCAGCACCTAGCAACCACCTAGCAACACCTTAGCAACCACCTATAATTCCATAGCAACACCATAGCAACCATCTAGCTATGCCTAGCAACCAGCTACTGAGCCCATAGCAACACCTTCTGACAACATAGCAACCACCTAGCAGCACCTTAGCAACCACCTAAAATTGCATAGCAACACCATAGCAACCATCTAGCTATGCCTAGCAACCAGCTACTGAGAGCATAGCAACGCCTTCTGACATCATAGCAACCCGCTTGCAGCACCTAGCAACACCTTAGCAACCACCTAGAATTGCATAGCAACACCATAGCAACCATCTAGCTATGCCTAGCAACCAGCTACTGAGACCTTAGCAACGCCTTCTGACATCATAGCAAACCACTTGCAGCACCTAGCAACCACCTAGCAACACCTTAGCAACCACCTAGAATTTCATAGCAACACCATAGCAACCATCTAGCTATGCCTAGCAACCAGCTACTGAGACCTTAGCAACGCCTTCTGACATCATAGCAACCAACTTGCAGCACCTAGCAACCACCTAGAATTGCATAGCGACACCATAGCAACGCCTAGCAACCAGCTACTGAGACCTTAGCAACGCCTTCTAACATCATAGCAACCCACTTGCAGCACCTAGCAACAACCTAGCAACACCATAGCAACCACCAAAAAATGCATAGCAACAACATAGCAACCATTTCGCTATGCCTAGCAACCAGCTGCTGAGACCATAGCAAGGCCTTCTGATGCCATTGCAAACACCTTGCAGCACCTAGCAACCACCATGCAACACCATAGCAACCATGTAGCAACGCCTAGCAACCAGCTACCAACACCCTTGCAATGCCTAATAACAACATTGCAACCAGCTAGCAATGCCTAGCGGCACTTCGGTAACCACCTAGCAGCACCGTAGCAACTAACTTGCAAATCTTAGCAATCACCTTGCAGTACAGACCACCCATTTTATTAGTAGCACAGGCTCTGCCACGGTCAGCGGAATAGGCCCATCTCAAAATTTCTTCAGGAATTTTCGTTTCTAGTTATTATTATTATTCTTCCGTAGATTTTCGGCAATTAATGCGGGTCGTACCGTAACGTGCAGCCAGGCAATCTATATATCAAAAGTGAGTCCTTGGTTGTGTGAGGTGTGCTATTACTTTTCTGCGCAGAATATGTTACCATGGCGACGTTATTCACGTTAAAACACACTAAAAATCCCATAGGAATGCATTAAATGCTAACTTTTACCTAGCATTAGCCATGTGAATAGTAGTAAGGCGCATCTTTTTTCATGGGAGTGAATGGCCCATTGGCTTCAATGCATTTCAGTCAAAGTTGTCCCACTCGGCCAGCGTTCATACCACAGCAACAAGACTCGGCATTCAACCTTAGGCCTCATCACCCAACACCCCAAGTCGACCATCTTGACCCGCACTCGTCTTTCATCCCTCGTTATTATTATTATTCTTCCGTAGATTTTCGGCAATTAATGCGGGTCGTACCGTAACGTGCAGCCAGGCAATCTATATATCAAAAGTGAGTCCTTGGTTGTGTGAGGTGTGCTATTACTTTTCTGCGCAGAATATGTTACCATGGCGACGTTATTCACGTTAAAACACACTAAAAATCCCATAGGAATGCATTAACTGCTAACTTTTACCTAGCATTAGCCATGTGAATAGTAGTAAGGCGCATCTTTTTTCATGGGAGTGAATGGCCCATTGGCTTCAATGCATTTCAGTCAAAGTTGTCCCACTCGGCCAGCATTCATACCACAGCAACAAGACTCGGTATTCAACCTTAGGCCTCATCACCCAACACCCCAAGTCCACCATCTTGACCCGCACTCGTCTTTCATCCCTCGTTCTCTCCCATTGACTTCAATGCATTTCAGTCAAAGTTTTCCCACTGGGCCAACGTTTATGCCACAGCAACAAGATTCGGTATTCAACCTTAGGCCTCATCACCCAACACCACAAGTCCAACATCTTGACCCACACTCGTCTTTCATCCCTCGTTCTTTCCCATTGACTTCAATGCATTTCAGTCAAAGTTGTCCCTCTCGGCCAGCGTTCATACCACAGCAACAAGACTCGGTATTCAACCTTAGGCCTCATCACCCAACACCCCAAGTCCATCATCTTGACCCGCACTCGTCTTTCATCCCTCGTTCTCTCCCATTGACTTCAATGCATTTCAATCAAAGTTTTGCCACTTGGCCAGTGTTAATGCCACAGCAACAAGACTTGGTATTAAACCTCAGGCCTCATCACCAAACACATAGCAACTGCCTAGCAACCACCTAGCAACAGCTTAGCAACTACCTACAATTTCATAGCAACACCTTAGCAACCATCTAGCTATGCCTAGCAACCAGCTACTGAGACCATAGCAACACCTTCTGACAACATAGCAACCACCTAGCAACACCTTAGCAACCACCTACAATTGCATAGCAACACCATAGCAACCATCTAGCTATGCCTAGCAACCAGCTACTGAAACCTTAGCAACGCCTTCTGACATCATAGCAACCCACTAGCAGCACCTAGCAACCACCTAGCAACACCTTAGCAACCACCTAGAATTGCATAGCAACACCATAGCAACCATCTAGCTATGCCTAGCAACCAGCTACTGAGACCATAGCAACGCCATCTGACAACATAGCAACCACCTAGCAACACCTTAGCAACTACCTAGAATTGCATAGCAACACCATAGCAACCATCTAGCTATGCCTAGCAACCAGCTACTGAGACCATAGCAACGCCTTCTGACATCATAGCAACCAGCTTGCAGCACCTAGCAACCACCTACCAACACCTTAGCAACCACCTAAAATTGCATAGCAACACCATAGCAACCATCTAGCTATGCCTAGCAACCAGCTACTGAGACCATAGCAACGCCTTCTGACATCATAGCAACCAGCTTGCAGCACCTAGCAACCACCTACCCATACCTTAGCAACCACCTAGAATTGCATAGCAACACCATAGCAACCATCTAGCTATGCCTAGCAACCAGCAACTGAGACCATAGCAACGCCATCTGACATCATAGCAACCGACTTGCAGCACCTAGCAACCACCTACCAACACCTTAGCAACCACCTATAATTGCATAGCAACACCATAGCAACCATCTAGCTATGCCTAGCAACCAGCTACTGAGACCTTAGCAACGCCTTCTGACATCATAGCAACCCACTTGCAGCACCTAGCAACCACCTAGCAACACCATAGCAACCACCAAAAAATGAATAGCAACACCATAGCAACCATTTAGCTATGCCTAGCAACCAGCTGCTGAGACCATAGCAAGGCCTTCTGATGCCATTGCAAACACCTTGCAGCACCTAGCAACCACCATGCAACACCATAGCAACCATGTAGCAACGCCTAGCAACCAGCTACCAACACCCTTGCAATGCCTAATAACAACATTGCAACCACCTAGCAATGCCTAGCGGCACTACAGCAACCGCCTAGCAGCACCATAGCACCAAACTAGCAACATCATAGCAATCACCTAGCAGTGCACAGACCAGCCACTTTATTAGTAGCACAGGCTCTTCCTCGGTCAGCATAATAGGCCCATCTCAAAATTTCTTCAGGAATTTTCGTTTCTAGTTATTATTATTATTCTTCCGTAGATTTTCGGCAATTAATGCGGGTCGTACCGTAACGTGCAGCCAGGCAATCTATATATCAAAAGTGAGTCCTTGGTTGTGTGAGGTGTGCTATTACTTTTCTGCGCAGAATATGTTACCATGGCGACGTTATTCACGTTAAAACACACTAAAAATCCCATAGGAATGCATTAAATGCTAACTTTTACCTAGCATTAGCCATGTGAATAGTAGTAAGGCGCATCTTTTTTCATGGGAGTGAATGGCCCATTGGCTTCAATGCATTTCAGTCAAAGTTGTCCCACTCGGCCAGCATTCATACCACAGCAACAAGACTCGGTATTCAACCTTAGGCCTCATCACCCAACACCCCAAGTCCACCATCTTGACCCGCACTCGTCTTTCATCCCTCGTTCTCTCCCATTGACTTCAATACATTTTAGTCAAAGATTTCCTACTCGGCCAGTGTTCATACCACAGCAACAAGACTAGGAATTCAACCTTAGTCCTCATCACCAAACACCTCAAGACCACCATCTTCACCCGCACTCGTCTTTCATCCCTCGTTCTCTCCCATTGACTTCAATGCATTTCAGTCAAAGTTTTCCCACTGGGCCAACGTTTATGCCACAGCAACAAGATTCGGTATTCAACCTTAGGCCTCATCACCCAACACCACAAGTCCAACATCTTGACCCACACTCGTCTTTCATCCCTCGTTCTTTCCCATTGACTTCAATGCATTTCAGTCAAAGTTGTCCCTCTCGGCCAGCGTTCATACCACAGCAACAAGACTCGGTATTCAACCTTAGGCCTCATCACCCAACACCCCAAGTCCATCATCTTGACCCGCACTCGTCTTTCATCCCTCGTTCTCTCCCATTGACTTCAATGCATTTCAATCAAAGTTTTGCCACTTGGCCAGTGATAATGCCACAGCAACAAGACTTGGTATTAAACCTCAGGCCTCATCACCAAACACATAGCAACTGCCTAGCAACCACCTAGCAACAGCTTAGCAACTACCTACAATTTCATAGCAACACCTTAGCAACCATCTAGCTATGCCTAGCAACCAGCTACTGAGACCATAGCAACACCTTCTGACAACATAGCAACCACCTAGCAACACCTTAGCAACCACCTAGAATTGCATAGCAACACCATAGCAACCATCTAGCTATGCCTAGCAACCAGCTACTGAAACCTTAGCAACGCCTTCTGACATCATAGCAACCCACTAGCAGCACCTAGCAACCACCTAGCAACACCTTAGCAACCACCTAGAATTGCATAGCAACACCATAGCAACCATCTAGCTATGCCTAGCAACCAGCTACTGAGACCATAGCAACGCCATCTGACAACATAGCAACCACCTAGCAACACCTTAGCAACCACCTAGAATTGCATAGCAACACCATAGCAACCATCTAGCTATGCCTAGCAACCAGCTACTGAGACCATAGCAACGCCTTCTGACATCATAGCAACCAGCTTGCAGCACCTAGCAACCACCTACCAACACCTTAGCAACCACCTAAAATTGCATAGCAACACCATAGCAACCATCTAGCTATGCCTAGCAACCAGCTACTGAGACCATAGCAACGCCTTCTGACATCATAGCAACCAGCTTGCAGCACCTAGCAACCACCTACCCATACCTTAGCAACCACCTACAATTGCATAGCAACACCATAGCAACCATCTAGCTATGCCTAGCAACCAGCAACTGAGACCATAGCAACGCCATCTGACATCATAGCAACCGACTTGCAGCACCTAGCAACCACCTACCAACACCTTAGCAACCACCTATAATTGCATAGCAACACCATAGCAACCATCTAGCTATGCCTAGCAACCAGCTACTGAGACCTTAGCAACGCCTTCTGACATCATAGCAACCCACTTGCAGCACCTAGCAACCACCTAGCAACACCATAGCAACCACCAAAAAATGCATAGCAACACCATAGCAACCATTTAGCTATGCCTAGCAACCAGCTGCTGAGACCATAGCAAGGCCTTCTGATGCCATTGCAAACACCTTGCAGCACCTAGCAACCACCATGCAACACCATAGCAACCATGTAGCAACGCCTAGCAACCAGCTACCAACACCCTTGCAATGCCTAATAACAACATTGCAACCACCTAGCAATGCCTAGCGGCACTACAGCAACCGCCTAGCAGCACCATAGCACCAAACTAGCAACATCATAGCAATCACCTAGCAGTGCACAGACCAGCCACTTTATTAGTAGCACAGGCTCTTCCTCGGTCAGCAGAATAGGCCCATCTCAAAATTTCTTCAGGAATTTTCGTTTCTAGTCTTATCTTATCATCTTAATTAGGGAATCTCCAGTGTGTGACTGCCCTCTAGTGGATAAACAAAATTCAACTACATATGTCAATATTATAGTGTTTTCCAATCATTTTCACACTTGTCTCAATACCATGTCCACTTTTTCAAAACACTTCACACTGTGAACTTTACAAACATGCACCTGAGCATATCAGTTAACTTTCGGTGCAATATGCACTAAAACCACCAGAACACTTCACACTTCACCCAAAAGTGACACACGCTGCCAAACCTATAGCACACGCACTCTCTCACAAGATGACTTTGTCACACAAAGAACAATGCATGAAAAAACACAAACAACTTGAAGCGCTGCAAAATGCATATATATGATGTGTTGTTGTATCCTATATTTTCACACGTTTATTGCAAAGTAAAAGAAAAACGTATGCCATTTCTTACAGTAAACATTGTAATACAAACAAATAATACAGTAAATAAATTCAGCTGCGCAATACACTGGAAAAGAAAAATACATTACAGCCACCTACTGAAAGTACATTACATTCAATACAGAAAAAAACAAAACAAACATAGCCAAATAGCAAAGTTTGACTGTATACAGTTAAGTATACTGTTGTCCTGGACTAATCCATTTGGTCCCTTGCATTTGGCCATAAATTTTCATCGACATCACACTGAATATTTTCTCTTGCAATACACCAAGGAAAAAATCTCTTTGAGTGTCTTATCCAGCTCTGGATGTCCTCCACATGGATGTCCACACACCCAGCAGCCATTGCATCTAAAAGCGACATCTGATCATGTGGGCGATGGTCATATACCTTCCATCCCCATGCAGAAAAAAATCCTTCAGTCGGGTTGAGGAATGGAGAGTATGGTGGCAAGAATAATGACATCATCCAGGGATGGGCTATAAACCACTCTGTGACTTGGCGGGAATGATGAAAGGCCACATTGTCCCACACAATCACAGATACCAGTAAATTCTTCCTCTCCCTCCTGTGGGAGGTAAATGCTAAATCCTACAGTAGTGGGTTACAGTAAAGACAAACGTGCATCGATGCATCAGTTTTTTCCTGGAGACTTCCCTCAAATCACACCACTACAGTAATATATACACCAATCAAATGCCTTCAGTCAGAATGCTCTACATAGTGTATAGTACCTGTTGCTTTGCCTGAAAATCCTGACAATTGATGCCTCTGTGGATCTAGGCAGGTGGAGTGGAACTCTTAGACCCACTTTCCTCAGGGACAGACCATGATTTCCAACATGGTCAAATACTGTGGCTCTGATTTCATCAGTAGCCAAGATTCTTCCTCTTCCTCTCCGTTTGTGTCTTCTTGCTCTTCCTCTGCCTCTTACTGCATCCATTTTTCACTAGCTAAAGAAAAATGGCAATGGAAAATGCCAATCCAAAGATTTGCACATATGGCAAATTGGCACTAACCTCACAAATTACTAGATAGGTGCTTAGCTGAAATTATAGGCAGGTATGTGTTTTCATTCAGCTTTCCAGCTTCAAGCATTGTAAAGTGCTGTAGTTGTACAAAGTTTTGCTGGTGGCAAACACTGACTGAGAGAAGTATTCATGAAATTTGGGGGAAGTGGTGATTGAATGCATATTGTGTCAAAGCAATGCAAAAGCATACATAGTTTAGCTCACATAGTCCAATTTTATGGTGCATGTGTTAAGTGGACAAGGTAAAAAGTGGACATGGTATTGAGACACGCGTCAAAATGATTGGGAAAAAAGTGTAATACATTTAACCCCCGTATGTTTTATGGCTTCACTGTGAGGCTTGACTTATTTCCCTCCTCAATGATCAGTTTAATATAACTGGTGAAGCTGTAAATTAGTTTAGTCATGACTTCAGAAGTTACCCTGACAAGGGATTCTGTACAATCAGAGATGGAGCTGCTGGTTGGGCTGGTCATCGCCTGCTTTTTCTGACTGATGTAGGTCTGAATGTAAAGTTTCAAACTGCTTAATATGTATTAATCTGTTTTATAATGTTCACACAAAAACAGCTTTTAATGTGTGTTGCACCTTACATCTCCTACTGTACAATGTGCTTCTGCATTTGATTCCTCCTTGACTGGGGGGTAAAGAGAAATAACTAGCAAGAAAGACAGAGAGAAACTTTTCGGAGGTGCTATTGTACAAAGTTGAACTGATTGTCCAAAGACTTCTTGCTGTCAAATTTAAATGTGATTTTTGTGTCTCTTTCAGTAAATTATCTTGAAATACATTGATATCTGAAGTTAACTGAGGCCCTTGCTATTCATTGTGTCCGACTCTCCAATCCTTACCTCTCCCTACAAACCTAGACACTGGTCCACTGTAATCTACCTGCATGATCGGGTCGCTCCTGTTGGTAGCAGGTTACATGTCAGACCACTGTAGATGCAGCAGTATGCATTGCAGCCTCTTATGTGCACGCAATGAAGGTACACTGGTGAAGCTTCTCCATGCCATACAGAATAGGGAAGCACTGGAGGCAGTGTGTGGCTCAGTGGGTTAAGCCTCTGTGGCTGTGATTGGAAAGTCACTGGTTCAAGCCCAACCTCAGCATGTCTGTGGCTGCTTTAAATGAGGCCCTTAACCCCCAGCTTCCTGGGCACTGCCATGGGTGGCTGCCCTTCACAGCCAGGTTCCCCTTTGCCTAAGGAGAGCAGTTTGGGGGAAGGATAAAGAGAATCTTTCCACAGGCATCAATGAAGTATCTATTGTTAGAGGCTCCTTTTCTATCTGAGCATATCCTTGCTCAGTTTGCATGAGTGCTCTGCTCCCAAAAGCCACTGGTTTCCTGCATTGTATCACAGCTGCACCCAAACTGGTGTCTGAAGCATCACACTGGAGAATCAAGTCTTCCTTGGGATCATAATATTTCAGTACCGGTGCATTCACAATGGACTCTCTGATTTTGGAGAATGCAGCATCCTGAATGTCTGTCCACTCCCACAAACTGCCTTCATGGGTCAATTGTCGCAGAGGCTCACACTGGTCTGAACGGTGGCTGCAAAACTTGGCTAAGAAATTTACCATTTTTAGGAGTCTTTGCCCCCCTGCTTTGGGCATCTGCTGGATTGCTTTGCCTTTTTCTGGATCAATTTGAAGTCCATCCACTGTCAGTAAATATCCTATGAATGGAACAGCGTCTGTCTCAGTCTTAGTTTACATTTAGCTTGATGTTTTCCTCAGTACATCTGTCTATAAATTACGTCAGTGTTCTGTCACGATCTTTCTCTGCCAGTTCCATTGTGTCTCCCTCACCTGTGATTGAAATGCCATCTGTAATCACATGAACTCCCTCCAAGCCGTTCCAGGGCTCAGTCATCTTTGGAAAATCTCTGGAGCAGTGCTGATGCCCATAGGTATGCACAGCCACCTGTACCTGCCACAAGGGGGCGAGAAAGTGGTCGGGTAGCTGAAGTTTTCCTCCAGCTTGACATGCCAACAGCCATTTCTGATGTCACACACTGAAAAGCTTCTTTAGATCTAGCAAGATGTCATCAATGGTAGGGAGAGGAAAATGGTTCCTCTTCAGTGCTTTATTCAGTGGTTTAGGGTCTGTACACACGCTGAGCTCACCGTTTCGCTTCTTTGTGAATTCTGCTCTAAAATAGCTGTTAATTACTACAGGAATTTTGGTGGTAATGTCTATTAAAGAATGTTTACAAATATCATAAATTGGATTAAAGAAGTAACTGGAGCAGTTGAATAGTTCTGCAGTCTCTGTCATTCAATTCAATTCAATTTTATTTATATAGCGCATTATCACAACATTACATTGTCTCAATGATCTTTACATTTCTGCCTCGTAAGGACCCCCCATTGAGTAAGCCAAAGGCAATGGTGGCAAGGAAAAACTCCCTAAGAGGAAGAAACCTTGGGAGGAACCAGACCCAAAGGGGGAGCCCATCCTCCAGGGGCCAGCAGATGAGTCAAACAAACAAGATGAAATGACTAAGCTAATACAGACAAGATGAAATGACTAAGCTAATACAGGGGTTGAAATATATGTCTCAATGCAGCGGCCGACCGGTGCAGGCACGTGGTGCTTGATGCACGATGGCAGGATTAATAGACACACAGCCGCAGGGTGGATGGCGAGGCATCGTGTTGAGCCAAGGGCAGGCAGGTTGGAGGGTAGGTGCCGGAGGTGGAGGTAGTTGTCTTGCAGGCCGCAGAGGCATAAACTCTTCAACGACATTGTGCTCCAGGGAGCACACCCCAGAAGGGGTGAGGGAGGAAGTAAGAATAATTGTGTATTAGCCAGAGTTGAGGAAACCAGAGGCAGTGCAAGCAAAACGATCGAGTGCAATATTCGTCTAGGCTCCGGCAGATCTGGGTATAGCAGCATGAGAAATAGGGAGAGACAGGCGGGAACACAGGCATGGGGACTCCCTGAACATCAGCACTCTAGTGTAGAGCCAGAGTGACAGCACTGACGCCTCAGTTTATCCAAAGCCAATGACACCGATCCCCACCCAGCTCTTCACCTCATACTGTTAGTCTGACTGGGAGTGAGCGACTAGCTGGAACCAGAACTAGGTTTCCTATACGCTAAGCTATACAAGTGCGTTTTTAATCTAGACTTGAAAAGCGAGAGTGTGCCTGAATCCCGCACATCCGCCGGGAGACCATTCCACAGCTGCGGAGCTCTGTAAGAGAATGCTCTGCAGCCTGCCGTAGCCCTGTCTACTTCAGGAACTAATAGATATCCTGCTCCTTGTGAACGAAGCAGGCGAGGAGGGTTGTAAGGGACCAGAAGATCATTGAGATATTGTGGTGCAAGGCCATTCAGAGTTTTGTAAGTCAATAGTAATAATTTGTAGTCAATCCTAAACTTGACCGGTAGCCAGTGCAGGGAAGTATGTAACTGGGGGGAAACGGAAAGCCCCAAAAAATCATATTATAAGTAGGCACTGTAATAGGCCTACCCTTTGTTGTCTGTATTTAAACGCCAGGAGTATTACAGTAGGAATAAAATTCATGATTTAGAGGCTCTTATCTCATCAGACTCTTATGATATTATAGCAATAACTGAAACGTGGTTGAGTGATAAGGATGGAGAAGAATATAATATGGATGGTTACACATTGTTCCGTAAAGACCGTATAGGTAAGAAGGGAGGTGGTGTTGCAGTATATGTAAAGGAAAACTTGCAGGCAAGGGAGCTTACTGATATAAGTAAAAGTACGGAAGCTATATGGGTAAAATTAGATGCTACAAACTCAAATAGCCTAATTGTCGGTGTTTGTTACAGAGCACCCAATGTAGCTGTTGAGGAAAGCAGATTGTTATACAGTGATATTAGGATTATGAGCAATAAAAATGATGTGGTAGTTATGGGTGATTTTAATCTACCGGGGATGCAGTGGGACATTGTTGCTGGCTCTTCTGAAAATGAACTTGACATGGTGGGATTAGTACAGGATTGTTTTTTTACTCAGTTTGTTAACACCCCTACCAGGGGAGATGCCATTCTTGATCTTGTTTTGTCTAATAACCAGGACAGGATTGGTAAATTAGATGTTTTAGAACCACTTGACAGTAGCGATCATAACATGGTTAAATTTGAGGTTAAGTTTAGTGCCCGAAGAGCAAAGTCCAAATCAAAAATATATAATGTTAGGAAGGCTAACTTCAATTGTATGAGATTAAAACTAGAAACTGTGAACTGGATGGAGTTAATTAACAAAACTGTTGAAGAGGCATGGGGATTTTTTAAAAGCACATTATTGCAAGTACAAGAGGACTTCATACCTGTTTCTAACAAGAATAAATCAAGGAAATTGCAACCTAGGTGGTTTAATAGGGACATAAAGTATAAAGTAAGGAGGAAAAGGGCTTTGTTCCAGAGATGGAAAATAACTGATGATGACATAATAAAGCAAGAGTATCTAAATCTACAGGCTGAGTTAAAAAATGACATTAGACGAGCTAAAAGGAATGTCGAAAGGAAGATCGCATTGGAGGCTAAGGATGACGTTAAAAGTTTCTTCCAGTATTTTAACTCTAAAAGAGCTCTAAAAGCTGAAATCACTAATCTGCAGGATAGTAAGGGTCTTATAATTGAAAACGACATTGACATAGTAAATGAGTTCAATGATAGTTTTGCACGGGTATTCACTGTTGAGGACACTAGTAACTTACCAGTTCTTATTACTAATCCAACATCGTCTATAACTAATATATATATAACTGAAGCTGATGTTTTGCAAAGCCTAGCTAAGCTCAAAATAAATAAATCACAGGGCCCTGATGGCATCTTACCTATAGTGTTAAAAGAGATGAGGGATATTATTTGCCAACCCTTAACATTACTGTTTCAAAAATCCTTATCTGAAGGTGTGGTACCTTCTGATTGGAAGCATGCCAACATAACGCCCATTTTCAAAAAAGGGGATAGAAGTAATTTGTCAAACTATAGGCCAATCAGTCTAACTTGTATAACTGGTAAAGTTATGGAGGCTATAATCAAAGAGAAAATGGTAGATTACCTGGACTCAAATAACATTTTGAGGGATAGCCAGCATGGATTTAGGAGAGGTAGATCCTGTTTAACAAATCTGTTGGAGTTTTTTGAGGAAGCTACTCAGGAAGTTGATGATAAGAAGGCCTATGATGTCATCTATTTAGATTTCCAAAAGGCTTTTGATGTTGTTCCCCACAAGAGGCTCTCACTTAAACTCAAAGCGACAGGTATTTTAGGAACTGTAGCGACTTGGATTGATAACTGGTTAACGGATAGGAAGCAGCGAGTAGTTATAAGAGGCTCGATGTCACAGTGGGCCTGCGTTCATAGTGGGGTACCGCAGGGTTCAATTTTAGGACCACTTTTGTTCCTTATTTACATAAATGATATAGACACCAATATATACAGTAAACTGGTGAAATTTGCAGATGACACCAAGGTGGGTGGTGTAGCAGATACTGAACTAGCGGCTCAGCAGCTACAGCGGGATCTTAATTTAATTAGTGACTGGGCTGACACCTGGCAGATGAAATTTAACATAGACAAATGTAAGGTACTCCATGTAGGGAGCAGAAATATAAAGTACAGGTATTTTATGGGACCTACTGAAATAAAGGTAGCTGATTATGAGAAAGACCTTGGTGTGTATGTAGATGCTTCCATGTCTCATTCTCGCCAGTGCGGGGAAGCAATAAAAAAGGCCAATAGGATGTTGGGGTATATCTCCAGGTGTGTGGAGTTTAAGTCAAGGGAGGTAATGCTAAGATTATACAATTCCTTGGTGAGACCTCACCTAGAATATTGTGTACAGGTTTGGTCACCATATCTTAAAAAGGACATAGCGGCCTTAGAAAAGGTGCAGCGTAGGGCCACAAGAATGATTCCTGGTCTTAGAGGAATGTCATACGAGGAAAGGTTATTTGAGCTAAATCTGTTCAGCCTCAAGCAAAGGAGACTGAGGGGGGACATGATTCAGGTCTATAAGATTCTAACAGGTTTGGATGCTGTTCAACCGAATAGTTACTTCAGCATTAGTTCAAATACAAGAACTCGTGGCCATAGGTGGAAATTAGCGGGAGAACATTTCAAACTGGATTTAAGGAAACACTTCTTTACACAGCGTGTAGTCAGAGTATGGAATAGTCTTCCTGATAACGTAGTGCAAGCTGAATCCTTGGGTTCCTTTAAATCAGAGCTAGATAAGATTTTAACAACTCTGAGCTATTAGTTAAGTTCTCCCCAAGCGAGCTCGATGGGCCGAATGGCCTCCTCTCGTTTGTATATTTCTTATGTTCTTATGTTCTTATGTTCTTAAGACAGGATAGGGCTAATGTGATCAAATTTTTTAGTTTTTGTTAGAACTCTGGCAGCTGCATTTTGTACTAACTGAAGTTTATGTAGGGATCCAGATGGACAACCCGAAAGGAGGGCATTGCAGTAGTCCAATCTAGAAGTTATAAAGGCATGTATTAGTTTTTCTGCATCTTGAAAGGACAGCAACTTCCGAAGCTTGGCTATGTTCCGTAGATGATAAAATGCCGTACTGGTAATGCTATTTATGTGAGCACTGAAGCAGAGGTCGGAGTCTACCAGGACACCAAGATTTCTGACCACTGTTTTAAATTGAGTAGGGAGGCCGCTAGGGTTGGGGTTTACAAACTTATTGCGGGCCTCCTTAGGACCGATTAAAAGAACCTCAGTTTTTTCAGTATTTAACATGAGGAAATTCCTTGCCATCCAACAACGGATGTCTAGCAGACAGTCGGCTAAAGAAGAGAGCTGGGATGCGTCACTAGGTTTAACAGATATATACAATTGTGTATCATCAGCATAACAATGAAAATTAACACTGTAATTTCTAATTATGTTACCAAGCGGTAGCATATATAGATTGAACAGTAGGGGGCCCAGCACTGATCCCTGCGGGACACCATATCTTACTTTAGTGGCTATGAATGACTCATTTTTTACATGGACAAACTGGTAACGATCAGTGAAATACGAACGAAACCACAGTAGTGCTATCCCTTTAATGTCAATCAATGTTTCCAACCGGTCCAAAAGAATATTATGGTCTACAGTATCGAATGCTGCAGTTAGATCCAGTAAGAATAATAGCGATATACAGCCACGGTCGGAAGCCATAAGCAAGTCGTTTATCACTTTGACTAAGGCCATTTCTGTGCTATGATTGGGTCTGAAACCAGACTGATATAGCTCGTTAGCATTATTATCTTGAAGAAAGGAGGACAGCTGGTGAGCAACAACTTTCTCAAGAATTTTAGAAATGAAGGGAAGATTTGAGATGGGTCTATAGTTTCCTAAGTCACTAGGTTCAAGATTTGGTTTCTTTAGGATAGGTCTAATAACAGCCATTTTAAAAGATTTAGGAACATATCCAAGACTAAGAGATGAGTTTAACAAGTTTAACAATGTAGTGCTAATCAGTGGTGCAATTTCCTTAAGTCGATTGGTGGGTATTGGGTCATCAAGGCTAGTAGTGGGTTTGCAAGAGGAAATTAACTGAAGGAGTTCTGTCTGCACTACAGGAGTGAAACATTCAAAGATGTTATCATTAGTACTAATAACACTAGCACTAGCAGAGGATTGGTGGTTGTGTGCAACCGTGGGCGTGCTCGTGATGGTATGTCTAATCGTGGTTATTTTATTATTAAAAAACGCAATAAAGGCATCACTACCAAGAGCTTCTGGGACATGTGAGTTTAACATTGAACGATTCTTTGTTAACCTAGATACAGTTTCAAATAGGAATTTAGGATTGGTTTTGTTATTTTCTATTAGTTTAGAGAGATACATAGACCTAGCAGTCATTAGTGCATGTCTATACTTAGACAGGCTCTCTTTCCAGGCAAATCTAAAAACTTCTAATTTTGTTGACCGCCATTTGCGTTCTAGCTTTCGTGAAGCTTGTTTAAGTTCACGTGTACGGTTAGAGTACCAGGGGGCAGGTTTCTTATCCCTATGTTTTATTTTCTTGAGTGGTGCTACATGATCAAGAGTGGTACGAAATGATTCTACCATGTTCACGGTTACCTGTTCAAGTTCATTTACACATGACACTTCAGAGGTTAGGTTAAAGGACTGTGGGAGCTGTTCCAGAAAAGTTGCAGCGGATAATGAGGCTATGGAACGTCTAGTATCGTACCTCTGGTCTGGGGCCTTAGGGGAGTTATGTTGTATTTGAAATGTTAAAAGGTAATGATCTGAAAGTAGAGGATTCTGAGGGATAATTGATATGTGTTCTACCAGGACACCATGACTAAGAATCAGGTCTAGGGTGTGGTTACAGGCATGAGTTGGCCCAGTTACATTCTGATGTACACCGACAGAGTCAAGAATGGCAGTAAATGCTTTTGTTACTGGATCACTTTCATTTTCCATATGAATATTAAAATCACCAACAATCAAGGCCTTGTCGGTAGTAACCACCAAGCTTGTTAGCTTGTCATTGCCACGCCATGACAGAATGACTCCCTAAGCAGGATGATCCCCAGACTCTGTGACACCCCGTCTGTTGGGATTCGTGTCCTTTGCTCCTGCAGGTGACCCAGTGGTGATGGGGTCAGAGCCCCAGTCCTTGGTATCTGTTTTGGTCCCAGCACCCAGCCTCCTGCCTTGGCCCAAGCCACTGGCCTACGTACCTCAGTGGATCGTCAACAGTCCACTAATTGATCCATGGAGCGATAGTGACTGGAGGAGCCCAAGGAAGAGGAAGACCTTACTGGGCTTCTTGTAGTGACGCAGACAACCTGCCCTTACTGCTCCCTCTTGTTGCCCAGAAGGTCCGGCTCCCTGGAACTCAGCCATGGAAGGCCACTCAACACATCACTTCTCTGCGACATGGTGCCTCAAAACTCTCCACAAATTCTTCCATTGACTCCCCAAAGTGCACAGCTGCTTTGCTCGCTTTCTCTGGACATTGAAATAGGAGATGGCGGAAGGCAGCTGACCTGATATCACTAAACCCAGTTCAGGTAGTGTCCAGTCCCAGTGAAATCACTGCAGCTTCGCCCTGTGGAAGAATAATTAGTTAAAATTTGTCTATTACTATTACTAATAAACTGGTCTTTGTTCATTACTGAAAATGTAATCGAAGTTCCCTTCAAATGACTCAATATTTCTTGTAGGTGATTGTGTAATCACCTGGGTTACCCCCTTAGATACTACATCCCATAATTATCGTCATCCTGACCTTCTGTAGGCATTAATCCCATGTCAGAGTGTGTCTGCACAGCTATTTCCTTCCATTCTCTCACACAAAGTGCATCACAAAGCCTCTTTTGTTCAAACCATGGCTCCCTTGTTTAATACTACAAATTCTATTGTCATCATAAGCAAATATACATGCCTTGTGCATAGTAAATCTTTTAGTGTCCAAGCAGCATAAAGAAAAATTATGATGCATTTTATTATGAGTTTTATGCTGCATATAGTAATAATAATAGAATGACTTGCTGAAGTATTTGGTGCTAAACATTCAACCGTGTGGTTTTGTCACTTCCTGTTTAAAGTGTCCACTCCCCTTTCACTCTGCCTGCTGTGTGTGAGAATAGAAACGACAGAGATAGTGAAAGTACAGAGGATGAGGAAGTGAGGGTCAGTCTCCACAGATCTGGGCTCAGTGACACACACACACATATGGATCCTCTGATGCTCCTGTTTCTTCTCATTGCTGGGCTCACAGGTGAGTGTCTCTCATTACAGTGGTACTGAGTAGAGATCTCTCTCCTGCTGCTCACACACTGTCAGCTGCAGTTTGGAGATCATGATGTCAGTTGTGAATTATGGCAGTCTTAATAAAAACATCTTTGTCTTGGAAATTGGAAATACATATTATATTCTTAGAAATGTACCCTGAATCAGGTAATTGAAACTATATACATAATATCTAAATATACTGCATGATATATATAAAGACTGTCAGTGCAGATAAACTGCTCCTGCCTCTTGTACCCTTTGGTTTTCTATGAGGCCTGTGATTGATCTTACTGGTGTCATTTCAGCAGCACAGGTGGTTATGTGAGCAGACAGCCGGGATGCCATCAGTCATTTCTGTGTGTACAGACAGAGGGGTCTAAACACCCAGCTTCATGTATTACTGCAGAAGGTCTCAGTGCTTATCAGGGGGCAAGATCAGTGTTAGGGGTCAAGGCTAAACCTGGTTGTCTTTCACTCTGCAGCAGATTTGGAGAGCTAGTTACCCTCTAGCTGGTAGAGACTGGGGGCAGCGTGGGGGCCTCACACCTCCAGGCTTGTGGTTTCGGTATCTGGCCCAGCTTTCTGTGGGCAGTTTGCATGGTCTTCCTGTATCTATGCTGGTTTCCTCTCAGTTCTCCGGTTTCCTCCCACAGGTCAATGTCTTTCCATGTAAAGGGCAGCCAATAGCGACATTTTTGCCTCTCTAGACGGCACTTCAGTGCATTCAGTCGTGCTACATGACACCTTTCTTGATGGTGAACTGTGTGCAGGTAGGTAGGTTGGTCTATCTCTCTAATCATGTCTAATCATGCAATATCAAAGAAAAGGACAGCCCCAGACGATTGATTTAATTATTGTGATAACTCAAAAAGTATTTGACAGATCTTTGGATAATAGAGGATCCGTGACTGATTTAATTTTGTGACGAAGCGCTCCAGAATTGAAGCGGTGTCACGTAGTGATGGCACATGAAAGGACAGCCATAGGTGTAGATTCAGTGAACCTGGTTACATTGAGACAAGTCGCCCAGTGTTGGGCTTTTAATAACAATGATTGTTGCATAGGTGGGAGGAGTGTGTGGGGGATACAGGTTGTTAAGGGTAGGGGTGTGTGAGTAGAGTGGGGACATTGAGTTGGATTTTCATGCCTTATAGTCAGAAGCCCATGTCTTCTGTTGCCCTTGCCGTGGTTCCCCAAAATCTCTCTGTCTCTTTAGTTTATACAGATATTAGATATCTGACTCATACCCCTGCCATCTCAGCACTGCTGACTGTTGGCTTTGAATGTGACCATGACTGCGTCTGTGTGCAGTTTGCAGGCTTCCTCTGTTCACATTGCATTTCTCCAGCTTCCAGTGCCCTGCAATGGATTGACATGCTGTTGAAGGTTTACCTCACTTTACACTGTGTGCTTCCTGCATTAGGACCTAAATAATTATACTAATGATTAAACAGCTATGGTGAAACATACGACTCTTTCAGGCGACAGTGATACCCAACTAATGTATAGCGTTTGTTTTTAAAATGAAATGAGAACAGATTAAAAGAGAGCTGAGCATCTCGATTGACTAACATTCCCACAGTGCCTCTTCAGGAGTCCTTTTAGACACCAAGTTCTGTGGTTCCAATTAGCACCATGAAGGTGCACAATGATATTCATGGGTATCATGGTCTGCAGCCAAATCACAATTATTTAACACTTTTTCTAGATTTTACATGTCTGCAGTGTTGGAACACACAATACACACAATATATATGCGGTGGGGCAACTTTTGCCCCCACTGTCTAAAAATGGGGGCATTTGCAATATTTGGGGTCACACTTTAAAAATTGTACTTAGAGCACAAAGTTTATGTTTTATGAGAGAAGAGCCCAGATTAAAATGCATACAGTAATCAGCTCCTTGTGCCAACATGAGTAAATAAGAATAATATTCCTATCAGGGGTTTTGCGAGGATGAGACTGAAGCTTTACCCTTTGTTTCTGCTGAGAGACATGCGGCGTGACTCATTTCTCTGCGCGTACAAGTTATCTTTGATCAGCGTTCATGGTTTGAGATTCAGATCGAGCTTTAGGTAATTATTTTCGAACTGGTTGGTTGGACTTCTAAGAAATTCGAGTTCTAATGAGTTCGAGAACTGAGGTACCACTGTACTAACAAATAGAAAACACAAAATACTGTACATGTATGACGTAATTGCCAGTTTATTGGTAAAATATTTTTGTTAAAGCTTTTAAAAAATTACATAATAATATAAGTGATATAAAAACCAGTGAGAATCCAAATACTATCTACAACTTCATAGAGTATTATACTCAATGCAGCCTCTGCAAATGTTTCCGGAATGTAGCCATAGCAATTTCTTCTGATGTAGCAGCAGATCTCCATCATGATCTCCAAACTGCAGCTGACAGTCTGTGAGGAGCAGGAGAGAGATCTCTACTCAGTACCACTGTAATGAGAGACACTCACCTGTGAGCCCAGCAATGAGAAGAAACAGGAGCATCAGAGGATCCATACATGTGTGTGTCACTGAGCCCAGATCTGAGGAGACTGACAATCACTTCCTCATCCTCTGTACCTTCACTGTCATGGTCGTTTCTATTCTCACACACAGCAGGCAGAGTGATGGGGGAGTGGACACTTTAAACAGGAAGTGACAAAACCACAAGGCTGAATGTTTAGCACTTCAGCAAGACATAACATCCAACCATCCATCCATCCATCTTCTATAGCTGCTTATTCTGTGCAGGATCCTGATGGCCCACAGTCTGGGCAGCAACCACTCGCAGGGAAAACACACCATTCACACACACATGCACACCTATGGTAACTCCAATAAACCTCAGCATGTTTTTGGGCTGTGGGGGGAAACAGGAGAACCCAGAGGAAACCCCACACTGACACGGGGAGAACATGCAAGTGCAGGGGGGACAATAAAACAAAATTAAAGTCTTCAGCTTGCTTGGTTTCTTGTGTCATTCATGTGACTCACAGCTGTTTTCTACAGATACACATATAAAGTGTGAAATGAAGAGCTGAGAGGGAGAGACACTGCAGAAAGCAGTGAAAGCCAGTACATACTGTCAGAGGTTACAATCTTTACGGTGTGTGTTTCTGCGTATTTCTTATCAATTGCAGGAAAACATTTTTCATGTTGCCTTTGTCCTGCAGTTTGCAGGAATAAATATTGTAATAATATTAGGAATTTTACAAATTTGGCAATATCAAATACAGTGATACCTCGGTATACGTCCTTAATCTGTTCCAGATCCTTGGACTTATACCAAACAGGATGTATACCAAACAAATTTTTCCCATAAGAAATATAAGGAAAATGATTAATCCGTTCCCATGAAAAAAAAATCCTATTGTTATTGGCATATTATATATTGATGGGGTTGTATAAAATAACTTAAACATTGCTTAATACTAAAATACATAAATATAAAAGCAATTAGATGAAACAAATGAAAAGAGAGTTATAGCGCGGGTTGTTCACTGAATGGTAGCAACTGGCGTACTGACGCTGGTGGGCAGTCGTGGCTTTGTCTTGAGAGGTAAACAAGGGAAGCGCGTGGTGTCCTGACTCATTATGACCCATACAAGTTCTAGCACATGAGTCGTATTCCAAACAAAGGCCATATACCAAACAAAATTTTCCGTGTCCAAGCAGGACGTATATCAGGTTGGACTTATTCCAAAGTGGACGTATACTGAGGTACCACTGTAATGGATAGTTGAACTTTACAAAGAATCATTGTAGCTCACTGGGTATAGAAATACATGTAAATGAAGCATGTAAGTTGATGTTATTAATGAGCTGTGTAACTTCCTTCTTTCTCACACATGAACATAAGCAGCTAAGATATTTTCAGACAGACACTTATTCTGAAAAGCAGAAATGTCGTCATACAGGATGTGAGGGTGAGACTCTGCAGAAACACTGTGTGCTGCATACAGAGGGTCTGACCTCAGGCCTTTGTTTCAGTCTTTGTTATGTTTTATACAGTTTGTTAAGTTCCACTGCAGTAGGTCCTTTTAATCTCAGTGGATCAGTAGGAAACAAGAGGCCCATTAGGATCGTGTTTCTGTGTGTGTACTCACACTTGGCCCAGTAGCCTCGCACCATGCCTGAGCAGGATTATCCCCCCTCCCACTCCCCGCTGGTCTGCGGTCACATTGCACTTAACATTTCGGGCCCCACCGCACTTGCGTCATCTTTGTATAACTTTTTGTGTTGAAGTGAAAATAGGAAACGCGCAATCGTACAGCACAGTGGAGTTTATGACTAATGTCCTTATATTGTGGCTTATTTGGGGTTGTTTTGGGCATGATGACAAACAGCCCTCATATAGATTTATCGAGTATGTAATGCAGCTATTTTTACTTATACGTGCTGCATGTATAAGAAAACAGTCCCACGTTTTACTAAATATCTAAGATTTTTGTGTTTTGCATCCAGCTGTTCCTAGACACTCTCATCAGCAGAAATTTCCAGCAAACACTGCACCTCTGCTGCAGACTAAATTGCCAGTTGCATCCTTGATGTGTCTCTAACACTGTGATGTGTATGAGTATGTGTATGAGTATGAGCATTGGTGCCTGTAATGCTGTGATGTGTAAAGGTACAGTATGTGTATGAGTATGCCTATTGGTGTCTGTAACGCTGTGATCTGTATAGGTACAGTATGTGTATGAGTATGCCTATTGGTGCCTGTAATGCTGTGCTGTGTATAGGTACAGTATGTATATGAGTATGCCTATTGGTGCCTGTATCGCTGTGATGTGTATAGGTACAGTATGTATATGAGTATGCCTATTGGTGCCTGTAACACTGTGATGTGTATGGGTACAGTATGTATATGAGTATGCCTATTGGTGCCTGTAACGCTGTGATGTGTATAGGTACAGTATGTGTATGAGTATGCCTATTGGTGCCTGTAACGCTGTGATGTGTATAGGTACAGTATGTGTATGATTATGCCTATTGGTGTCTGTAACGCTGTGATGTGTATAGGTACAGTATGTATATGAGTATGCCTATTGGTGCCTGTAACGCTGTGATGTGTTTAGGTACAGTATGTATATGAGTATGCCTATTGGTGCCTGTAACGCTGTGATGTGTATAGGTACAGTATGTGTATGATTATGCCTATTGGTGCCTGTAACGCTGTGATGTGTATAGGTACAGTATGTATATGAGTATGCCTATTGGTGCCTGTAACGCTGTGATGTGTATAGGTACAGTATGTATATGAGTATGCCTATTGGTGCCTGTAACGCTGTGATGTGTATAGGTACAGTATGTGTATGATTATGCCTATTGGTGCCTGTAACGCTGTGATGTGAATGGGTACAGTATGTGTATGAGTATGCCTATTGGTGCCTGTAACGCTGTGATGTGTATAGGTACAGTATGTGTATGAGTATGCCTATTGGTGCCTGTAACGCTGTGATGTGTATGGGTACAGTATGTGTATGAGTATGTCTATTGGTGTCTGTAACACTGTGATGTGTATAGGTACAGTATGTATATGAGTATGCCTATTGGTGCCTGTAACGCTGTGATGTGTATAGGTACAGTGTGTATATGAGTATGCCTATTGGTGCCTGTAACGCTGTGATGTGTATAGGTACAGTATGTGTATGAGTATGCCTATTGGTGCCTGTAATGCTGTGATGTGTATGGGTACAGTATGTATATGAGTATGCCTATTGGTGCCTGTAACGCTGTGATGTGTATAGGTACAGTATGTATATGAGTATGCCTATTGGTGCCTGTAACGCTGTGATGTGTATAGGTACAGTATGTATATGAGTATGCCTATTGGTGCCTGTAACGCTGTGATGTGTATAGGTACAGTATGTATATGAGTATGCCTATTGGTGCCTGTAATGCTGTGATGTGTATAGGTACAGTATGTATATGAGTATGCCTATTGGTGCCTGTATCGCTGTGATGTGTTTAGGTACAGTATGTATATGAGTATGCCTATTGCTGTCTCTAATCCAGACCCTAATGGTGTCTAGGGGGGCAGCGTGTGGCTCAGTGGCACTGAGTGTGCAGCTCAGAGGCAGACATCCCTCCTTCATCAGCTTGAGGCCTGAGGTCAGTCTCACCTTCTGTGTCATATTTTGGTTTTATTTTATCTGTATCCATTCCTCACTGGAATACCAGGGTCTCTCTCTGCTGTGCTTTCCTTACAACTTTGCTATTTGTTTTTGTAGCACTCAATATATTAGCCCCACAATACAGTTCAGATCTGCTATTCCCAAATTAATTTAATTTTAACATAACTTTTTAAATGTGTTGCTTATTGTACATTTCAATAATTTTTTATTATCTTATTTCTTGTATGCATGTTTCCATGTAATTTTATTTATATACTTTACTGTGAATGGAGAACTTGCTAATCAGTTCTCTCTAGCCTGGAAAGCACTTTGGGTCAATTCCTGTTGATTTTAAATACGCTCTACAAATAAATGACTTGCATATGGCTGCCCTCTAATGGATAAACAAAATTCAGCTACTCAAGTCAATATTAATACATTTAACCTTAGTATGTTTTAACTTTTTGCTAGGTTCGGTATCATGGTGATGTTATAGCGTATCGAAGCAGCGTCATAATTTCGCAAGCTTTACTGTATTGTGAAGCAGTTTTAGCAATTCGGTCGTTACTGCCGGAGTAGCCTCGACGCCACGAGCAGCTAATGAAGGCTCCATCTCTTTCCATAGGCATTCTTGATGAATAGCATTTAGGAAAGAAGTTGAAAAAATACCGTGCCTAGTTTGGCTTTGCGAGTATCACATATGGCTAGTTAATTATTAGTTCTTATTTATTCACCAGAATGAGAATTGCGAGAGCTGTTTCCTGGACCAACGACCAGTACTGGGGAGCCTGGGACCTGTGGGACGAGGTGATCGACTGGGGAGATAAGGAAGGTTTGGAGGAGTACTCACCAGCGACACCCCCCACTGTCCAGACTGGGGAGGTTATGGGGGGACTGGGAGGTGTGACTGACTGGTGTAAGGGAGGGGAGGGTATGAGCATGAAAGGCTCTGAGACTCTTCAGAGCAATTACGGCCTGACATCTGAAGAGTGGGAAATTTATAAGACGTACTACCTTCAGAAAAAGAAGAAGGTCAGGAAGAATAGGAGCACTCAGGGGATAGATGAGGTAAAGGGTGCGATTAGTGGGGAAAAGGTGGAGCTGGCAGAGAGGGAAAAACATGTGGGGGTGACCTCCAGTGTACAGGTGGAGGCCGCAGACCTGAATGTAGGCATTAATAAAATGCAAAATGGAAGCAAGGGGAAGCAAGGTGAGGTGGGGGTGAATGTGAAGGTGGTTAAGGTGGAGGGGGGGATAATTTCCCTGAAGGCAGAGGATACGAAAGGAAATGTGAAGGTGGAGGCTGTGCAAGTCCAAGTGTGTGAGTTTGGGCTTGCAGAAGTAAATTCTGGGGATGTAAATGTTGAGATTGTGGGGGTAGAAGTAGGGGAGGTAATTATTGAGGGTGCGGACATGGTGAGTGATGTAACCATATTGGAAATTATAGTAAATGATGTACTAGTTGAGATTATAAATAGAGAAGGAGGTCAGGAGGAAACTGGCGGTGTAGAGATAGATGTGGGTCAGGTAGAGATAGAAGAGGTAGAAGTGGTGGGGAATTAATATAAAAGTTGAGCGTGTAGAGCTCATTACATAGAGAAGAGCCAAAATACGAAAAAGATGAAGTTGTGGTTCTGCTGCTGCTGTTTAGGAAACATTAAATAATTGAAACAGTATCTAAGATAATAAATCAAGTATGATAAATTTTGAGATATGTGGAATGTTTCATAATAATGTTTAACGTTTATTAAGAAAAAAATGTATATTTCTAAGTAGATTTGTAAACTGCTCTTTAAAGTATTAATTTTCAGAATTCCAGAATTTCCAAAATCTCCAGGTAATTTAATTTGATTTCATTTTGTTTAAACTGCACACACATAAAAATGATTAGCCCTGTTATGTATTTGTGTTTTATTTATTGTTTATTTATTAAGCACCCTATCCCTCATGGATGGCATGTTGTACAGGTCACCTGTGTTCCCATAAACTTTAACTTGTCTTGCAGTCTTGTTCCCCCCACACCCTCTGCTTTTTCCCTTCCTCTGTTTCTATCTTCACTCCAGGTCCAAGACGTTTCCAGCCCACTGTCCTTGGGAAAAGCCACCATCCGTGGCCACCGCTCCGGTTTCTCTGGGCCCTCCTGCCCTGCAGGCCCCTCGGGCCCCTCTGGTTCCTGTTCCTGCCCCCGTCCATGTCCTTGCCTTGCAGGTTCCCCTTCACCCTCAGGTCCCAGGCTTGTGGTACCGACGGTGTCCCTCCCCGCCCTATGGTCCCGACAGCGCCCCACTGCCTTACCATCCTTTCGTCCTGGTCCTAGTTCTCTCTTACCCGATCGTGATCCGTTTCCTTACTCCTGCGTGGTCTTCTCCTGTCGGGTCAGCAGTCCATATGGCTCTTTGCCCCGCTTGTGTCCTCTATCTGGCCCCGTTAACGGCCGTTCTCGTCTTCCCCGGCTCCTGTAACCCACACGAAATGTTTCTTGTCCCGTGTTATCACTCGTCTGTGGACCTGTCCTGGTGTGTGATGTACGTTCTATCATCCTGGTTGTCCCTAGTCTGACCCCAGTTCTCCTAGTGGTGTCCCGTCTTGCCCCCAGAGTGCCCTGTGCTGGTGTTGCCCCTGCCTACCCTGGTCTGCCTCGTCCCCTAATGGTGTTCGGTCTCTGCGCCCTTGTCCCGCAGCAGTGCCCATCTGTTGTCTTGTCCTTGCCTCTTCCACTGTGTCTCCCATCTTAGTGTACGTATAGCCTGCTGTCTTCCCCGCTGTCCCATCTGCTCCCTCACATGTCCTGTAAAAAGTGTCCTTCAGTCCTGCGATCCTCAGTCCAGTCATTGATGTTGCTGCCTGCATGTGCTCCCCAGTGTGTCCTGTGTCTAGTGTTCTTGCCTGATCCTCCCTACCCTGTTTGGACCCCTTGTGGTCTGTTTCCTTTGCCCTTCCTGTAGTGTAGTTTTCTTTAATAAAGCCCCTTTTGGTTTTCCTCCATGCCTGTCTTAGCCTCTGTCCTTGCCCTCGACGTGACACCATTACAGTGTGACCAGGTAAATGCTTCTAGCTGGACACCACACTACTGTAAATGCTGCTGAAGGCTTACCTCAGTTTATCATTATTCCCTTCATCTTGAAAGAGAACAGCAGCAACAAGTGGGAAAATGATTAAAAAGTAAAGAACACTGTTCTGTTAGTAAGCTTCTTAAGGTAAAGTCATTTTAAATAATAGTAGTTACTGATACTTTATTAATCCCTGTGGGGAAATTGTCTTTACGCCTCCCTGAACTTGCTCTTCATAGAGTAAGCTCTCCATAAAGGGCAGCCACCCATAGTGGCGCCCAGGGAGCTGGGGGTTAAGGGCCCTGCTCAAGGACCCGCAGACATGCTGAGGATGGGTTTGAACCGGTGACCTTGTGCTTACAGGCACACAGGCTCAGCCCACTGAGCCATGAATACAGGTATGAGATTCGCTGCTGAAAGTTGCAACACTGGCACAAAGCTTCAGCAGCAGAGATGTATGCGTGTGCCATGTTGTAGCCGATCAGTGTAAACACTACCCAGACGTGCTCTTGTTTATTTCAATCACAATGGGCGTATTCACATATTTCTTTACCCAGTACCAACTGTCGGATTATCATGTTATTATCATGGGAATAGCACGATTTGCAAGTGGGCAGGCGATCAGAGCTGCTTCGAGATGCAGACGCCAAGTCAGTCACTCTTGTTCTTCCTATTTGTATCACGAAGCTGTAAAAATATATTTAGTTTCTACCTATATATATATTTGAAAAGTAGACCGTCCAAGGTTTCTGAGGGTGTTTTTTATATGACAAAAACTCGCAGAGTTATTTAAACGGTTTGGCGAAATTTCTATCAGATCTTGCCGGCGGGACGGCCGACTCCAGAGGGTTAATATAGCCCCTTTTGGTTTTCCTTCATGCCTGTCTTCGCCTCTGTCCTTGCCCTCGACGTGACACCATTACAGTGTGACCAGGTAAATGCTGCTAGCTGGACACCACACTACTGAAAATGCTGCTGAAGGCTTACCTCAGTTTATCATTATTGTCATCGTCTTGAGAACAGCAGCAAAAAGTGGGAAAATGATTAAAAAGTAAAGAACACTGTTCTTCTTAAGGTAAAGTCATTATTGGAACTGAAATTAGAATAATGAAATACATTCAACAGAATGGTTGTCCATCCATCCATCTTCTGAAACTACTTTATCCCAACCAAGGTCACAGGGAGTCTATCCCAGGAACAATGGGCACAGACAGGGACCAACCCTGGGCAGTTGCCAACACACCACAGGGCACACGCACACACAACTACAGGGCCAGTTTAGACTAATCAATCAACCTATCCTGCACACTTTTGGACCGTGGGAGGAAACTGGAGCCCCCAGTGAAAACTCACACGAACAGCGTGCAAACTCTACACAGATAGGACCCAGGACCAAACCCAGGACCTTCTCGCTGTGAGGCAGCAGCACTAACCACCGCGCCACCCTGTTGAAATGGTCGTTTGTAAAATAATACATTCAGGTTATGTTATTGTAGATCTGGAACGTGGTGTTAAAATATAGTGGTGAACTTAAGACTGCCCATTCAGTATCGCTGTTCTCCTAATGATAGACACAACAATTAATATTAAATATTTTATATAAGACATCCGGAGGCTGCAGGACATCATCCAAGCAGCAGAGAAGCTCATTGGCTGCAGCCTCAACCTCAGTGATTCACTATCTGCCCCAAGAACAAAAAGGCGACCTGGCGAGATCATCGCCGACCCCTCCCACCTCAGCCATAAACTCTATCAAATTCTCTGTTCTTGGGGACGGATCTGATCCATCAGAACCACCAAATCAAAAGAAGAGCAAAGCTTTTTCTCCGAGTGGTTGCTCTGCTCAACACCTGATCCGCACTCTGCCGCTGGACTACTGGGCACTTCACTCTATATTTGAATTTATTTTATTATTACATATTTTTTTGCTTCTTTAAAACTAATCCCCTGCTTATTGCCTTTAGACTTTGTTTCAATATTTATTAGGATAGAATAGAGAGATAGAGACACACCTCAGAATAAATGAAGGCGATCAACTACACAGTTAAATGTCCAACAACCCAACCTAAAATCGACCTGCCCAGATGCACAGTCTTACTCTAAGGCTGGTGGAGAATGATGGAGGGGGTCCACTGTTCACCTGGCAGACGTCCTGAAGTCTGTTTCGACAGGGATTCCACAATGAAATTGGCTTGTTGCATCTTGGAGCTCGTCTGGCAGAGACGTCCTTTGCAGGGTCTCAGGAAGGGATTGAGTCAACCCAATAAAGCAGAGAGTGCTCTGGCCACAGGGTCTTTCTTCCCAAACATAAGCATATACAACATATATATCCATATATAGATATAAATTTAACTGAAGACAAGAAATATATGCAGTTACCAATGTAAAACAGGCATGCATACATACAGGAACTATACATAACAATGTAAACTATAGATATGGGTATGGTATCGGAATGTGCAGTGCAAAGTGGCTGCTGCTTATCAGTCCAGAAAACTTAACCTATACATGACAATATACATGCATATGAGGACCGTAGGGAAGAAGAAACTGCAGCATGAAGTGACTGGTGCTTATCAGTCCAGTATAAAAAGCAGGTGCAACTGCATGTAAGGTGCAGAGTGCAGTGAGCTGGGTGACCATTACCATAGTGCCTGGGGTGGGGGCACAGCTGGCAGAGGGTGGCAGTTGCTGGGGGTACAGACTGTTCCGGAGTCGGGATGTTCTGGTATTAACACTCCAGTACCATCTGCCTGGTGTCATGAGACTGATGATTTGTTGGGTGAGGTGTAGGCAGTGTAGACTACAGAAAGTGTAGGCATTGGTGAGCCTCCTTAACCAGCCGCTCCATGGTCTTTAACCAGTTTAGATCCTAAAACCAGTTGAAACAAGCAAAGCACGCAGGCACAGAAACACAAAGTAAGATGACTGAACAAAGCCAAGGCGGAGAGGGAGGGAGCAAGATGCATAAGAAGCCTCACAATACGTTGCTTAATATGATGAAGGGCAGCTCTGCCCCCTGCTGGTGGGATGGCAACAGCTGTTCAGTGAACATCTGCTTTAATTAAGTTCTGCATCATTTTCATTCCAGTGCTGGAAATGCTAGGAAACATGGATGGGTGATATGTAGCTTAATTAATTAATGTAGGTTAATTCATGTCAAAAGAAAGAAAGCTGAATTTTACACCACTGCATACAGTTAATTAAGAAGTTTAACCTTTTGCATGGCTGGATAGGCCAGCTTTACAAATACCAAACTGAAATTCACTAAGATGATTTCGGTCCAACTCGCAATATGCAAGGCTCATTTCAGCAGCATAGACACATGGTTCGAATTACGGGGGGAACTGGGGGGTACAGTACCCCCCGATCAAGACCTAGACCCCGCCAAAGAGACAAAAATAGCAGTTTGGGGGGGTTTTCTTTTGTTGTAAAGAAAAAAAAAAAAGCTAAACTCACCTTGCAGGAAAATTTCTATGTAAAACTATTTCAGACACCGTACTATTTTAACCACCTCGGCGCTAGAAGCAGCTTAGCCAGTCGGTTGCATCATTCATTCTCATTTACTGACCTGTTCATTGTGTTTGTCTGTCATGGTGCTGTTTGTCGTGCATTGGTAAGTGTAAATAGCCAGCAGAAGTCTAGCCTGTTGAAAATCTGTTATTTTACAACCTTCATTTATTCGTTTAAGTGTTTCATCTACTAATGCAAGCTGACGTCATTATAAGTTGAATTACTTACCATTGTACTTCTGAGGCCGGTACAGTCAACGTTAGTCAATTTAACTTGCAAGATAAGCTAAGTTCTCTATTTAAAACAGGCTTATTTGGTGAGGTAAAATCGATCATGGTCATTTTCCAAGGAGATGAACTCCCTATGTTTTCATTCTCATTTTATCATGAATAAATTGTGCCCTATTATTTGAATTTTAGTGGTATTGATTCTGCATTCCACTATTTCATATTTCTAGACATTTTTAGAAGCTTCATCTGATAGCCCAGATACTGCTTTGTTAAGTATAGATTAGATTTTATTCACAGACACACTACGAGGAAAAGGAAAGATGGAGACATCAGACACTTTTTCGGTGGTAAAAGAAGAGTAAGTAGGAAATATTAGTGTTAAGAGCTACAGAACATTACACCAAAAGTATAGGTGCAGTTTTGCAAACTGTTACTGTGTATGAAGGAAAGTGGTGGTCAGCAGAAGGCAGGAGAGGCACAGGAGCAGGAAGCAGGGAGATGGCAGGATGAGGACAGTGTGCAGGCAGCGGGGAGATGGCAGGATGAGGACAGTGTGCAGGCAGCAGGGAGATGGCAGGATGAGGACAGTGTGCAGGCAGCGGGGAGATGGCAGGATGAGGACAGTGTGCAGGGAGCAGGGAGATGGCAGGATGAGGACAGTGTGCAGGCAGCGGGGAGATGGCAGGATGAGGACAGTGTGCAGGGAGCAGGGAGATGGCAGGATGAGGACAGTGAGCAGGCAGCAGGGAGATGGCAGGATGAGGACAGTGAGCAGGCAGCAGGGAGATGGCAGGATGAGGACAGCGTGCAGGCAGCAGGGAGATGGCAGGATGAGGACAGTGAGCAGGCAGCAGGGAGATGGCAGGATGAGGACAGTGAGCAGGCAGCAGGGAGATGGCAGGATGAGGACAGTGTGCAGGCAGCAGGGAGATGGCAGGATGAGGACAGTGTGCAGGCAGCAGGGAGATGGCAGGATGAGGACAGTGTGCAGGCAGCAGGGAGATGGCAGGATGAGGACAGTGTGCAGGCAGCGGGAAGATGGCAGGATGAGGACAGTGTGCAGGCAGCAGGGAGATGGCAGGAGAGGCACAGGAGCAGGAAGCAGGGAGATGGCAGGGTGAGGACAGTGTGCAGGCAGCAGGAAGATGGCAGGATGAGGACAGTGTGCAGGCAGCAGGAAGATGGCAGGATGAGGACAGTGTGCAGGCAGCAGGAAGATGGCAGGATGAGGACAGTGTGCAGGCAGCAGGGAGATGGCAGGAGAGGCACAGGAGCAGGAAGCAGGGAGATGGCAGGGTGAGGACAGTGTGCAGGCAGCAGGAAGATGGCAGGATGAGGACAGTGTGCAGGCAGCAGGAAGATGGCAGGATGAGGACAGTGTGCAGGCAGCAGGGAGATGGCAGGATGAGGACAGTGTGCAGGCAGCGGGAAGATGGCAGGGTGAGGACAGTGTGCAGGCAGCGGGGAGATGGCAGGATGAGGACAGTGTGCAGGCAGCGGGAAGATGGCAGGATGAGGACAGTGAGCAGGGAGCAGGAAGATGGCAGGATGAGGACAGCACGCAGGACCAAGAGGTGAGTTAGAAATGAGGCTGTACTTTAAGATCTACTGCATCATCAAGACAGATATTAGCCCAACAGGTAAATATTTATTTCTGAAGGCTGTTGGAGCTGGGGGGACTGAGAGGGCAGGAATAACACCAGACTGCTGGACCAGACCAGGCTGTTTGTAAATGTATAGGCTTATTACTTTTACTAGTATACTTCTCCTAGGATAATTCCTGGGAGTTATCAAAACCAAGTTCTTTTGGATAGGGATAAGGATAATGAGATCTTCTGCATTGATTCTCATTTTGTCGCATGTCCAGACCATGACCGTTTGTTGCATACATGTTAGTAAACACCCCTGGCGCATCTTGTACTCTTAACATTGATCTTGGTGGCGACTATTTGTATTGACGCGGTAGCAGACCATAATGGTCATAGAAGTGTTATGAAGGCAGTACCCCCCAATTATGGAGGGGTAATTCACATTCTGCATCAACCATAGGTTCACTGGTGACAGACTGTGTTACTGCAGACACATTGTCCTCAGATTCACTTTCATCATTGTCAACAACTTCAGAGTCACTTACTTCAATTTCACCTGGAAAAGATTATTAAAGAGATATGAATGCGTGTGCAAGGTTTTTTTCTCTTTAAATTGTACCAGTTTTAATACTAACCATCAATTTCGATGTCATCAAGCGATTTCCCTCGCACACTGGAAAGCTGCCCTTTTTCCATTGCCAAAAGTAGCTTGGAAATTTTAGCCAGTTGCATGGTGGGAATGGGTAACCTGTAGAACTCGCGATGAACATGGAGGTCATGACCAAGGAAATCTGCGAGTTGGTCCAGTTCATTGTTTTTTAAATTGAGCACTTGTGACAGTGTAGCCACATGTTTTCGCAGTTGGGTCGACCTGAGGTGCTCAGGATTTTTTGCTCCACACCAACTTGCATGGATGCATAAACAGTCCTGCCCTCTGTAGTAGCTCAATGATTTAGGTCTTGCAAACAAGAATATATTTGTATCACAGACACTGCATTCAGTTCTCTTACTGACCAATAGTGACAAGGCATCCACCATGATTGGTGTAAGTAGAATAGCAACTTTCCTGCCCCTTTTCCCCACAATCTCAATCCGTCTGAAATAGTTGCAGAGCTTCTGTTCAGTCTGTTACAATCCCATAGCGATGTCTTCATGGAGGTCTGTTTGGTCTCTCTCGTGAAAACTCTGGAGTGGCATTTTCTTCAGCACGTCTTCTATTGAAAACCATGATTTGTGCAAGGGTGACCTTTGCAAGTTCAGCATAGCTGTGTCATATGAAAGCACTGTAAATTTTTTTTTTTAATTTTTAATATTAAACCAATTAATTGTACTGTGAACGATATCAAATGACACAGACTACTATAAATATCTGTGAAGTGATATTTATATTTATCTATGATCCGACTTTTACTACACAATGATAAAAGGTCATTGATGTATATTTGTATTTCAAAACTTTTACAAGCTGTTAGATCTTAATATGGCCAGTATCAAAAGTCTCTTTTAAATAATCATACTGTGTCGTACTTAATCGTAAATTGATTAAAAAAAAATAATGTAAGTACATGGGTTAATTCATAAGTGTTTCCATTTTCACATTTCTCGAGGGTTAGACTTGCATTAGTCAGGTTAGGGTATAAAAAAGTTACACGGGCAAATAAAATCTTTGCATAAGCTTTTGCATCACCAGTTTACCTTTTCTGGACACAGTGTTGGAGTCTTCTCAATGGTCATCTGCAACAAAGAACAAATACAGCATCAGCAGGCTCAATGGTTAACCTGAATACCGTAAGCAAATCAACAAATAGAAAACATAATGGGGAAAAAACGGTGGTATTGTTGCATTCATAATTCATTGTACACAGGGACGGATTATGGGTTGTGTGGGCCCCTGGGCCCTTGGCAGCCAAACGCCCTTGTAGGAATTATTAGCTCAGGTAAATTTTAATATCTCCACCAATATGTTTCAATTAATTAAAGTTTAATTAATTATTATTTAATGCTGATTATTAATCGATCGTTATGCCAAATGGTCGGCTCCTCCAAACTCGATTGCGGTATCCCTGTGAGTCTGTTAATGTGAGACTTAAATGGGATTCACTAATTACCAATATCACTTAGTAACCTGGGTTAGAAGGCTCGTCCACCGAGCTGCGTCACCAGATAATGTAAACGATTGGTAGCAGAGCCCCCCCCATCATGGCCGATGAGAGAGAGTCTCGCGATGTTTCAGGCGAGTTTGAGGTTCAGAGCGTGTAGCAAGATCGCACAGAGGCAGGAACTTATTATGAGACACACAATGACGGAGGCTAAAGTTGTGTAAAAGACATGCATTTATTCCTAACTAACACTACAACTAACATAAGACAGACATTACACCTAACACAAACAACAAACACGAAATAACGGAATACAACAAACAATGTAATTATGAAAATGCAATGACCGGATTTAAATGAGTAACCTTAAATGGGAAATACTGTTCTGCAAAGCAAGCACAGTTTGTGGAAACACGACCCTAAAGTCTTATAGCAGGTTAACAGAACAGCTTAAGTTGTTAGAATGAAAGGAAGTTGGTTTACTTGGTTGAAGAGTGGGGGGGGGTCTTGGCAGTTGATGGCAGAGCTGCTGAGCTGATGGCACTCAGGAAGGCGCGGCGTTTGGAGCAGTGGAGTGGAGCCCCTTTGGATTATCTCTCCTGGTGAAGCTTTGTCTTGGGTGCTGTTCTCTGTTCAGCTGGGCCTTCACCGGAGGGTTTCTGGTGGGCTTCTCGTCTCCCGGGCTGATGGTCTTTTCCGTACGGCTGCTGGGTGTTCTCTGCGCTGCTTTGTTCTGAGGTCCAGGTTTTTATGGTCTAAAGTTCATGAATAGGGATGACCAGGAATTCGAATCCTGGCCCAATGGCTGGCCATCCATTTGGCGGGCTTTCAGAAGGGGGTCTGTATCAGTCCTTTTGGGATTTATGGCCCAACTGAATCTCCCTTTACTGATGATTTTCATTAAGCTGTTATAACTTTTGATACATCCACTTTTATGGTAATCACTGACCAGATTTAGAATCAGGAGTGATTTTCCATCAGTTTGACACCAAACATGCCATACCAGCTTCACAGGTACATACCTCATACCATCTGCATTAATTGATTAAACAATTAATTATTTTATCTATGTGACTCATTCACATCAGTATGGGATACAGGTGTTTTGGGTTGCACCTCAACAGATGTTACACTTTGTGCAGATATTACATCAAATATTCATATTACAAACAGCACATCTTATCCATAGATAGGCGTGGCCGTTAGTTTGTGGTAATAACAATATAAGTTGCACATCTGGAAACAACATATTTTGTTTGGTGTGGCTTATGCCAATTCATCTTCTCCAGAATGGATAAGATACACCTAAATTCAGTTCTTTTAACATAGCATGGTAGAAACAAAGAAACTTGGTAACCGTCCACCAAGATCAGATAAGGACCACAAAGGAATGTTGGAAGAGAAGGGGGGGGGGGGGGGGTTTAACAAAGCAGACTCTCTAAAAGTTAGTACACATTGGTTACACTCACTTTCCAGATTCTTCTGGTATACCATGAGAACATACATACAATGGTAGCTATACCTATCTATTTATTTAAATTTATATGTGTTCAAGTGCAAAGGGGTGAAATAGGTGATACTCCGTGAACATGGTTATAAGGGTGGCACACAAAACACTAAGATTGTCTAAGGACACATACAAACATAACGTATCTGTATATTGAGACTAGTAGTCGTGAGTAAATCAATATACAGGGTATACAAAAGCAAACTTAAATGAAATTTCCTTTAGGGTGTTCGTCTGTTGGGTGAGTGAGATGTAAGGCAGAGTGTATGGGGAGGGGGTTGTGTGCCAAGTCGAGGGACCCCTGTCCGTGAAGTCCACTCTGCTTGTCTGTAGGTCCCTAAATCTTTGGGCAATAAAAGTTGGAGTGCTGGCCTCCCTGGTTATCTGTGTGTGTGTGTGTTTGTGTGTGTAACCCCCCCCTTTGGTGCCTCTCGTACCAGGCTCGGCCTTGTCTCAGGCCACCTGGAATTTAGGCCCTGTGATATGTGCATGTGTGATCCTACACCCTCCATCCATGTTTCCATCAGAGGCCCTATAGGGTCAGGGGCCCTTGTAGGCAGAGGATCAAAGAATGTAGGCCCTCTAAAATAGACAAACGAAAATACATTGTTGATAAGCGTTGCAAATTGTTTTGGGCTAGGGGCCCCACGGGCCCCCTGCACCCCAAGGGCCCCTGGGCAGCGGTCCCGCTGGCCCGGTCCGTAATCCGTCCCTGATTGTACAGAATAGGGTTGGGTGATGTGTAACTTCTTCGCATATGACAATGTCTACAGTGAAACAATTGGATCATGACATGGGGGAAGGGTGATGTTTTGGTCGTCTTGTAAATGTACTACAAATTTCTATAAAGTTTCTTTTACACTATTTAATGACTATTTATAAATTCATCAAGTACTTGAATACCATTAATTTATTTCATATTATTGTAGTTACAGTAATCCCAAAGCTGACATTTCAGATGTACCTCTTTAGAAGGTATAGATGTTGAACCACACAGGAGAAGTAGGTCCCTATGAATCATCAGGGCCTCATATAACATCCTGGTTCACACCATACTCAACACCACATCTAGTGTGTGTGTGTGTTTACAGTAACATGGTTACACCTGTTATTAAGAACCTTCCGTACCAAGAGGCTTTTCTGAAAGGTGAGAGTGGACAAGCAGGTCCCTACAATCCACATGGGCTTCATAGAACACATTCTAGATTACACCTTAATATACACACACATAAGGCCCTTACTTGCGTTCCCATATACCATGTTCCTGTATACGCATACACATGCACAATGGACTTGAGGCAAAATGATACCCTAAACTGAACTGTGGGATATTATTAAAATATTATGTTTCACATTGTCTAGATTCCAGACACAAAACTCCAAACATCAAACACTCTGCTGCAGCTTTAAACTCAAGTCTCAAAACTCCCACAAATAGACTTTGCAAAGAAGAAAAATGTTCATCCATTGGATGAATCAAATGGAAACTAGTGCTGAACTAGAAAACTAAACTTTGAAAGCTAACATAAATAAAGCTAATATAAATAAAGGCCCCCCTAAAATACATCCTTTTTTTGTTTTTCGGGGGACTTGCCCCTTTAAGCTTAATTTGGCTATCACTGATACATAATATATTTAATTGATGTAAATGTTCGCCCTCCAGTTTACAGACCTGTCAATCAGTTTAAGAGCCCCAGCAGGTTCAATTATAATAAAATTTCAGCAGTGAGTTGTAATCAGGCCCGGCACCACGGGGGGTAAGGTGGCGTCGCCCCATCAGAGGGAAAATGCCGCCCCCTCTGTTAAAATAAGCCCTAATTGAACTTTTAAAAAAAAAAAAAAAATAATAATATTCATTTTTGAAGACTAATATATAAGTTAGACCACTATAGTTAAAAAATAAAGTCTACGTTTTACATACGTGTCAGTACGTTCTAGACTAGATTTTCAAATCCAGGCACTTGATTGGTCAATTGGGTGAGCAGAGCAAACTAACTCATTCACAACTTTGGGTTTTAGTAACTGGAAATATGCTACGGACACTGCAAAAGGGTTTAACAGACATGCCAATAGTAAAGAACATCAAACGTGTGTGGCTTTTTGGAAAGAGAGACAGTTGCGATGTTCTACAGGCAGTGAGATTTCAACTGTGGTTAATTCCGATCAGCTCTCTCGAAACCGCCTGTATGTCTCTGCCATTGTAGACATTATTGGATTCCTTGTCTCAAACGAATTGCCATTGAGGGGATCCATCGATTCGGTTGATAACCGAGATCAAGCGGGAAGTGGACTTTTTCTGTCTTTGTTTAATTACACTTTGAGACAGAATGAAAAGCTTGGCCGGGCTTATAGTACAGTTCTGAAAAACACTGTTGAGGTATGGTTTAATTTTTAAATGTTTTGGTGTGTTGGCTTGATCGAGAAACAGCTAACAAGCTGTTGTGACGCTAAACACTCTAGAGATAGACTGATAGATACAGACTGGGAGATACACTTAGACTGACAGACACAGGTTGAGAGATGCACTTGATTGATGGATTCTGGCCTCGACATACACTTAGACTGACAGACACAGGTTGAGAGATGCACTTGATTGATGGATTCTGGCTGGGAGATACACTTAGACTGACAGAAAACAGGTTGAGAGATGCACTTGATTGATGGATTCTGGCCTCGACATACACTTAGACTGACAGACACAGGTTGAGAGATGCACTTGATTGATGGATTCTGGCTGGGAGATACACTTAGACTGACAGAAAACAGGTTGAGAGATGCACTTGATTGATGGATTCTGGCTGGGAGATACACTTAGACTGACAGACACAGGTTGAGATGCACTTAAATTAACAGTGACACATAGATATGAAGGGTTCCACTCTTCAAACAGGATCTCTGTGCTCCAGTTGGGATCTATGGCCTCCAAGCACTCCGCTCTTACTGCAGCTCAGCCAGGCTGGGCTGGGCCCGGCGAGGGTGGCGGGGGCCACTCGCACTCGGCCTTCTGTATGAGGGAGATCTGAGTGATGTGGGGCCTCTGACAGCCGTTCTCTGTGTCCTGCTGTCCTGCCCGCCGGCCGCGTGTGTGACGGTAAGAGACCTGTTACAGCTAGTATGCATGGAGTGGGTCCTTGCTGAACCACAGGCAGGCCAGGCCTCGTTCCACATCAGTGTTGTGTGCAGACCTCCCTGTGAGCAAAAACAAATGGCTAATTTAACATGCGCTCTGACAGGCTCCTGAGGGCCTGTGGGCCCAGGGTTTGCTTGTCCTCCTAACGAGCTGGAACAGCCAGGAGCCCGATCTGGATGGGCCCACTACAAGAGCCTGGATAATGAGAGAACAGCCAGGCAGGAACTCTGGTTGTCTACGATACATCTGTCCACATGGATGTAGATCCTAGCCAGATCACAGACTCCCTCATTACAGCACTCAGCCAGGGGACAGCTCTTCCAGGGAATGCTGAGAACGTGAGACCCAAGAGGCGTGTTTTGGACAGAACAGGAGCAGTCAGTCACCGGGTATAATCAGTGAGATTGATGTGCACACCCACCAGGGATATGTGTGCTCCTGTGGAGGGCTGTCATTTTGGGCTCTGCTATTGTGAGTTCCTGTGTGGAAGAAGAGAAGCCTTCCAAAGCAACAGAGTATGGCTGTGTGAGTCACTGAATGCAGTGTTACCCAAGCACACTGCAGCTCAGCGGCTCCACACGTGTCTCCAGCCCAGAGCATGCTGGGACAGCATGCAGACGGCTCATGCATAGAATTAGCCCTCAATTTCTGGCACAGGGGCTCCATTACCATCACGCCTTAGGGTGTTCTGGGAGAGTGAAACACAGGGTCGACAGGGTCAAACAATGCATCGCCAGTGCTGGACCCAACACCATATTCAGTGTTGCTGGCGTGCCACAGGTTTCTGCTGGACCAGCAGTCTCTGCATGAGCAGCTCTCCATCCCAGCAGCATGGTGGGAAAACCAGCTGTGAGTGGCACCTTCACTCTGTAAACAAAAAAAAGCCCCGTCTATGGCTCACAGCAGATTTTTGGAGCCCTCTGGCGTCCATTCCTGGGAAAGACAACATTCCATTTGCTGGGCTGCTTGGCCCGTCAGTGTTTTGATGAGCCATAGCCATAGTTTATCCGACGTCCTCCCTTGTAGGCTCTTCGGAAAAGTGTTTTAGTCCATAGGCCCGTGTGTTACCAAAATGGTTAACCTCTCCCTGTCAACCGGTGTGTTTCCCAATAATTTTAAACATGCCATAGTGGAGCCATTATTGAAAAAAGTAGGCTTAGATGTAACGGACCCCAACAGCTTTAGGCCTATTTCTAAGCTTCCGTTTCTTTCTAAGCTCCTTGAGAAGGTGGTCTATGAACAGTTGTCTTCTTTCCTGAATCAAAATAACATCTTTGAACCGTTTCAGTCCGATTTTCGTAAATACCATTCTACGGAAACGGCTTTACTGAAAGTGTCCAGCGACATTATGATGGCTGCTGATTCTGGAGAACACACTGTTCTGGTTCTCTTGGACCTGTCTTCAGCTTTTGATACAATTGATCATCAGGTCCTGCTGATGAGACTGAGGGATCAAATAGGTTTATCAGGGACAGTTTCACAGTGGTTTTCTTCTTATCTATCAGGGCGTAGTTTTAGTGTTACAGCAAACCAAATAAGGTCTGAGTCTGCGGATTTATTGTGTGGAGTGCCCCAAGGCTCTGTCCTGGGTCCTGTTCTTTTTTTGCTGTATTTGACCCCTTTGGGTAAGATCATCCAACAGTTCAGTGACGTTTCTTTCCACCTATTTGCCGATGATATTCAGCTGTATTGCTCTTTTAAACCATCTGAGATGCATACATTAGATTCTTTGTTTCATTGTTTAGTGGAATTAAAAAAATGGCTAAGCATAAACTCCCTTCAGCTAAACGCAGACAAAACTGAAACTCTGGTTATTGCCCCTGTTGATTCAATCCCGGGGATTAAACAGTTCCTGGGTAATCTAGGCCTGTCTGTGAAGTCCAGCCTTAGAAATCTGGGAGTTATATTGGACAGTGAAATTTCATTTATGCAGCATTGTAAGCAGCTAACGAGAAACTGTTTTTTTCAGCTTAGGAACATCTCCAAACTTAGATCAATGGTCTCACGAGATGATTTGGAGCTTCTCATTCATGCTTTTGTGTCTTCACGTTTAGACTATTGTAATAGTTTGTTTTCATGCCTGAATAAAAAGGAGCTCCTTTGTCTGCAATTAGTACAAAACTCTGCAGCGAGAATCTTGACTCGCACTAATAGGAGCACTCACATATCCCCTATTTTAAAACAACTTAATTGGCTGCCTGTGTCTTTTAGATATAAGTTTAAGATTCTGGTTCTGGTTTTCAGAGCCTTACATGGACAGGCTCCGTTTTATATTAGCGACTTGATCCACCTCTGCACCTCTGCGCATGCTTTGAGGTGTATGGATCAAAATTTGTTGAAAGTTCCTCGCACTTATTTTCGCACTAGAGGTGACCGTTCTTTCCAGGCTGTAGCTCCTAGGCTTTGGAATGATCTTCCCTCCTCTTTGCGTTTAATGGAATCTGTCGTCAGTTTTAAGAGAGAACTAAAGACTCATTTATTTGTCCAGGCGTTCAAATAGTTATTTATGGGCAGTTATGATTTTTGTGTGGTCTTGGCTTTTTTTGTTATGTTTTTCTTTGTTTACTATGTTGTGAAGCACCTTGTGGCTTTTGCCTGTGAAAGGTGCTATATAAATAAAGACTACTTACTTACTTACTCTATGACCTCATTTGTATAAATGGTAACAAAGCAGCAAGCAAAATTACGAAGTTTCTGCTAAAAGCATAATTATTTGTGTTAGTGCAAGTGCATAGTGTCCTTTATCAAAATGCAGCATATTTCAATTTACAGTGCAGTAAAATTTCATTGAAATTCACTGAAAGTTAACTGTTTTGAACAGATTATCTAAACGTTTGAAAAATCGGCTGTAGTTGTACAAAGTTTTGCTGGTGGGAAACACTGACTGAGAGAAGTATTCATGAAATTTGGGGGAAGTGGTGATTGAATGCAAATTGAGTCAAAGCAATGCAAAAGTATTCATAGTTTAGCTCACATAGTCCAATGGTATGGTGCATGTGTTAAGTGTTTGGAAAAAGTGGACATGGAATTGAGACACGTGTTAAAATGACTGGAAAAAAGTGCAATGCATTTAACCCGAGTGTGTTTTATGGCTTCACTGTGAGGCTTGACTGTATCTCCCTCCTCAATGATCAGTTTAATCTAGCTGGTGAAGCTGAAGGCAAAGCGGGAAATTAGTTTAGTCATGACTTCAGAAATTACCCTGACAAGGGATTCTGTACAATCAGAGATGGAGCTGCTGGTTGGGCTGGTCATCGCCTGCTTTTTCTAACTGATGTAGGTCTGAATGTAAAGTTTCAAACTGCTTAATATGTATTAATCTGTTTTATAATGTTCACACAAAAAGAGCTTTTAATGTGTGTTGCACCTTACATCTTCTACTGTACAATGTTATTCTGCATTTGATTCCTCCTTGAATGGGGGGTGAAGAGAAATAACTAGCAAGAGAGACAGAGAGAAACTATTCGGAGGTGCTATTGTCCAAAGTTGAACTGATTGTCCAAAGCCTTTTTGTTGTCAAATTTAAAAAAGTTAATCTAAATCACCTATTACCCACTGTAATCCTTTCTATACCCACCTCTGTATGACTTCACAGAGCATCACTACCAACAAAATAAGAGGGTTACAGTTAAAGTAGGTGAAAAGGAAGGAAGAAACCTTGGGAGGAACCAGATTCAAAGGGGAAGCCCATCCTGCAAGAGCTGGCAGAGGAAGTGATATGAGCAAAATGGCAAAGTCCCAATTCACACTGTCCATGTTTTAAGATTAAAATGAGTAAAAAGTGGCCGGTCCTGATTTCGTGTCTTACATCACACTCCAAGATGGTCACTGATTGGTGGGCTCTGAGATGGACCTGTGATCTGAAAACCACAAACCATTTACATTTAATTTTGAAATATTAAAAAAATATTAATTAATTCAGAATATTTATTAAATTAAAATAATGACGAAAATACATTAAATATATATTTAAGACTTAAGCAATGCAATAAGACTTTTACTTTCACTAATTAATAAACCAATATTAAACTTTGACCAGCAGGTGGCAGCAAAGCATGTGTGAAGAAGAGGCCATCAGCGGTACAAAGCACTGGCTGTACAGGTTCCAACACTGCAGACAAACCTCCCTGTTTAACTGACTCACATGGTATGACTAGACAGATTGAGCAGGGCCGCATGAGAGAGGTCTCACTGCAGTTAGTGTAACTATTTATTTTACAACTTTTCTGTCTCATTCTGCTTCATAAAGGGCACACCCCACTTCCAACTTCCTCTGACGCAAGGAGATTCGTGCACAAATGGCTACAGCATAAACTGAAACAATAATGATATATAAAAAGGCATTTCATACAAACACAGCATAACCTTGCTGATAAAGCCTTGCAGTTTGTGCATTTATTTACACTAATAGTGGGTGTATGCTAATTATATTAACAGGATTAATAAGCCAGTATATTTAATCAGAATTCCCTAAGACCTGTGCTTTGTATTGGCCCCTCCCATTTTGACAACAACAAACTACATGTCACTGCAGGGCTTTAGAGACTAACTACTCCAATAATTGCGTAGTGATATTGAAGAAGAACATGTCATCGACTACGCCCACTAATCATGCCAGCCTTAATACATATATCAATAAAAGTTTTTACATTTTTAATACGTATTGTCTGCGGTTATGTGATAACGAAGACCTAAATATATATTTGCTTTAAATATGTGACTCATGTTAGAGAAAATATAAGTAAACCATGAGGACAGAAAAGTCACTGAATAACAGGAATGACCGACATATAGTGCCAAACAGATAAGGTGCAAAGACTGTACTCATAGTACAAACAAAGTAAACGTAGTGCACTATGTAAGGTAAGTTGTAAATTTGTTTGCACTTTGCAGCTTACCTTGCGTTGACTCTTTGTAGTACGGTCCCCACGACGGTGGTGGAAATATAAGGGGCTGGTTATCAGGGGGCATGGATTTTGTGGCAGTTTCTATATTGGCGTTGCTGGTGGAGGGAGCCGCATTTGTGGGTTTGTATTCTGCAATGGCTTGAATGCCCTGTGTATTAAGGCGAACTTGTGGACGATTACATCGTCCACACAGCATAGAATTAATAAGACTTGTTCACTGTCCCCCTGTTGCTGTAATATTCTGGGAAGTTGTGATTGTTTAACTCCTCTGCGCACAGTTAGGAGCTACTCCAACTCCACCTAGCAGACATACGTACGAGGAGATTGCGGTATGGAATGATTCTGTCCCTGTATGGACTAATCATCCCCAAATTCTATTGCGTCCATGATTCACCTATATCATTGTGCTAAGGTTGAGCAGCACAACATGTTTTTCTCAGATCTCAAGACCAGACGATAGTGAGGATAGCTGAGAAGATCACTAGAGTCTCTCTCCCCTCCGTCATGGACATTCATATCACACGCTCCATCTGCAAAGCCACCAACATTGTGGATGACCCCACCCACCCCTCACATTATCTTTTCACCCTCCTAGCGTCTGGAAAAGCATTCAGGCCGTCACACCCAGACTCAGGAACATGGTGTCAGACTACTGAACTCTCAGGGACTGATCTGATACCACACACACACACACACACACCATAGCTGTCAAGTCTCCCGTTTTGGCCGGGAAACTACCGTATTTTACCTCTCTTTCCCGCCGTCCTCCCGTATTAGTATTTTCCCATAAATCTCCCGTATTATAAGATCATTTAAAAAAAAATTCATCTGCCTCTCCAAACTGAACTGTCAGTAGCCTCGCGAGAACTGCCACCTGCAGTAGTCTTCAGGTCATTCACAACATTAACCAGGTCATAAATGCGGAATTTTAAATGGCAATGCTGTGTGCTAAAAACAACGTTACTTTCACCTTCTGTGACGTCTTCAACAAGGATACAAATTCTGCAACAAATCTGTATAATAAGTCATTAGTGAATGCCAGAGAGCCAGATGAGTGAACATGAGAAATTAAGAGAAAATGTGTAATGAAAATAAAATGTAAATGACAAGTGGTTATTTTAGATTTCTTGTACATCTGTCTTAAAATGTAAGGGATACTGTAGCTTGGTTGGGCTGGTGGGATGGCTCGCGGTGGGTGCCGGAAAATTTCCCTTATTTTCCAATCCAAAACTTGACAGGCATGACACACACACACACACACACACAGGTCTGTAATTATATCTTCGTGGGGACTCACCATTCATTTCTATGGGGAAAACTGTAATCCCAACATGACAACCTTAACTCCTTCCCAGCCCTAACTTTAACCATAAGTAATCAAACCAAATACAAGACTTCTGGCATTTTCAGTTTTTTGATTGTATTGACAGATCTTTGTGGGGACCTGAAAAATGCCCCCCAAAGGATCAAAATAACAGGCTTTTGTCACATTGTGGGGGACATTTGGTCCCCACAATGTAATATAAACCTAATCCACACACACACAGATTAAGTATCTGAGTCTTTGTGGGGATTCTCAATTCATTTGTATGGGCATATCCCCAATCCTAACTATGGCAACCTTAATCCTTAATCCCTACAGTACTAACCAAGAAGTAACAGTAAGTAACCAAACAAAATACAAGACTTTTGGAATTATTATTCCTTTGATTGCATTCACAGAATTTTATAAAACTGAGTGAGTTTTTTCTTTTGGAGACCAAAAACATGTCCCTACAAAGTCAAATTAACATGTTTTAATAACACCAGGGCTCTCAAGTGTCACGCATTGAGAGTGATAGTCACTCTTTTCAGTCTTTTGTCACGCACTCCCGCCACACATTGTATTTCTCACGCGGAAAAATAATTTGTAGGCTAATATGCCGCAGAGCCCAATTTTTCCCCAGACCAGGGCACAGTAGCGCCTCACTATAAAACAAGCGTGTCTCCGCTGGAGTCTAATGGTGCGTTCGTTTTTCTCTCGGAACTCGGAAATTCTGAGTTGAGTGACATTATGGTGCGTTCGATTATTTCTCTCCAAGTCGGAACTCGGATAAAAACGTCACGAAACGTCAAGAAAAACGTCGCTTCCCGTCGGAAATACGCCTCTTTTATGAAGTCGGACAAGATTTGCCCCAAGAGCCTGTCACTTACCAGGCAATCAAAAAAAAAGAAAGGGCCAACACAATAGCCAATCAGAAAATAGTACGATTGTATCTGGGTAAAATACAACACAACAACCAATGAAAAGTCATCCTGTGGAATGTCACTCTTGCCTGTCTTCAAAATTTGACAGCCCTGTAACACTGTGGGGACATTTGGTCCCCACAACATAATATATACATGACCACCCACCCAAACACACACAGACACACATATACACAGACTGGCTTACCTATATCCTCTATAGAGTCCTTAATGAAATATCTGCAAAGCAGTTATGGCATGGCGTTAGGTTTGAACATGCAGTTTTTAAGGACACTGCACGAATTCTGAACGAAACACTGCACTAATTCTAAAATGATTTTATATGAACTTTATTTAACATAAAATAAAATAGAAATCAAACCAAAATTTAGTCTCTCAAAAAACTTATATGTGACATATCATCGTTCATATTATTAGAAATTAAAAACACCAGGATACAGAATTTGAATAACAAGAACTATAGTCTTCTTTCTCAAAAGCCTAAACAACTATCTGAAGACCTACTAGTTCCTGAATTGTAGATGTTGCCTATGAAATTCGCTGAGTTGACGTCGCGCTACCAATATTGCTAAAATGCTAATTGCGTCAACCAGCTATGGAAATACAGCGGCGGTACACCCCCAATACAGCGGTATTACGCATTACTGTAATGTTGCCTAGCAAAAACATATTGTCAAAAAAAATTACAGACAGACTTCATAGACAGAGCTGCGTGGTTACCTATTGACAAGTAGATACCTGATTTGGGGGCTTGAAAGGCGGTTAAATATCCAATCACGCCGAGTTACATTAAGCACAAACTAAAGATACTACTCGTGATTGGACCAGCTTCAAATTTGTCCCGCCCTGACAATAAATTCTTTGATTTCATTCGTTGAACATTAGTGTCCGTACATATCTTCATTTTATTCGACCAATTACAAATATCACGGTGGTTTCCATAGAAACAAAATCATTGCAGGTTAAACACAAACTTTCTGACAGAGAGATGGCACAGAGGTGAGCAGCATCTCTTCGTGTGTTTCTTGCTATTTCTTCAGATTATTTTTTGTTAGCATATTTAATCTTATATTTAATTTTATGTCCTGATATAGTACATGCAAATATTGCGGCAAAATATCGTTGAAATATATTTATAATTAGTAGTTTAAACTGTAGATGCTGTGGCCATTATTCTTAATATGATTGTTTATATTTAAATGGTAAGAGAAAATATTTGTGTTAAACTTAAAAACAATAAGACTTATGGTTGATATGATTGGTTATACTCATCCGGCCTGTGATAATGCATTTCATCTGAAGATGTTATTCTGAAAAGATCGCCTATACGTTTACTTTTTAAATGTCCCATGTTCTTGAAGTAAGATTAACCTTTTGCTAGGTTCGGTACCATGGCGATGTTATAGCGTATCGAAGCAGCGTCATAATTTCGCAAGCTTTACTGTATTGTGAAGCAGTTTTAGCAATTCGGCCGTTACTGCCGGAGTTTCAAGAAGTTGAAAAAATACAGTGCCTAGTTTGGCTTTGCGAGTATCACATACTGTATGGCTAGTTTATTATATGTCTTGTTTATTCACCAGAATGAGAATTGCGAGAGCTGTTTCCTGGACCAACGACCAGTACTGGGGAGCCTGGGACCTGTGGGACGAGGTGATCGACTGGGGAGATAAGGAAGGTTTGGGGGAGTACTCACCAGCGACACCCCCCACTGTCCAGGCTGGGGAGGTTATGGGGGGACTGGGAGGTGTGACTGACTGCACTCAGGGGATAGATGAGGTAAAGGGTGCGATTAGTGGGAAAAAGGTGGAGGTGGCAGAGAGGGAAAAACATGTGGGGGTGACCTCCAGTGTACAGGTGGAGGCCGCCGACCTGAATGTAGGCATTAATAAAATGCAAAATGGAAGCAAGGGGAAGCAAGGTGAGGTGGGGGTGAATGTGAAGGTGGTTAAGGTGGAGGGGGGGAAAATTTCCCTGAAGGCAGAGGATACGAAAGGAAATGTGAAGGTGGAGGCTGTGCAAGTCCAAGTGTGTGAGTTTGGGCTTGCAGAAGTTAATTCTGGGGATGTAAATGTTGAGATTGTGGGGGTAGAAGTAGGGGAGGTAATTATTGAGGGTGCGGACATGGTGAGTGATGTAACCATATTGGAAATTATAGTAAGTGATGTACTAGTTGAGATTATAAATAGAGAAGGAGGTCAGGAGGAAACTGGCGATGTAGAGATAGATGTGGGTCATGTAGAGATAGAAGAGGTAGAAGTGGTGGGAAATTAATATTAAAGTTGAGCTTGTAGAGCTCTTTACATAGAGAAGAGCCAAAATACGAAGAAGATGAAGTTGTGGTTCTGCTGCTGCTGTTTGAGAAACATTAAATAATTGAAACAGTATCAAAGATAATGAATTAAGTGTGATAAATTTTGAGATGTATATGTGGAATGTTTCATAATAATGTTTAATGTTTATTAAGAGAAAAATGTATATTTCTAAGTAGATTTTTAAATTGCTCTTTAAAGTATTATTTTTCAGAATTCCAGAATTACCAAAATCCCCAGGTAAGTTAATTTGATTTCATTTTGTTTAAACTGCACACACATAAAAATGATTAGCCCTGTTATGTATTTGTGTTTTATTTATTGTTTATTTATTAAGCACCGTATCCCTCATCAAGGGCATGTTGTACAGGTCACCTATGTTCCCATAAACTGTAACTTGTCTTGCAGTCTTGTTCCCCCCACACCCTCTGCTTGTTCCCTTCCTCTGTTTCTATCTTCACTCCAGGTCCAAGACGTCTCCAGCCGACTGTCCTTGGGAAAAGCCACCATCCGTGGCCACCGCTCCGGCTTCTCTGGGCTCTCCTGCCCTGCAGGCCCCTCGGGCCCCTCTGGTTCCTGTTCCTGCCCCCGTCCATGTCCTTGCCCTGCAGGTTCCCCTTCACCCTCCAGTCTCAGGCTTGCGGTATTGACGGTGCCCCCCCCACCCTGTGGTCCCAACGACGGCCCCCTCCCCGCCCTGTGGTCCTGACAGCGCCCCCCAGCATTACGGTCCTGGCGATGCCCACAGTGCCTCTCGGCCCCAACCCTGCCTTCCCCTTGGCTCGATGTGGCCCTACCGGCCTCCTGAGACCCAGCAGGGGCTCGTGTCCCAGGGTCAATGCCCTGCTTTCTGGGGACCAGCAGACCCCCTAGCTCAGTCCTGTCCCCTCCTGCCTCAGTTAAGTTTTTGCCCCAAGGTCCTGTCCCACCTTTGTTCTCCCAAAGCCCATTTCCAGTTCACCCTGTAGCGCCCCCATGTTTGTTTGCTTGCCCTGCCTCAGTTCCTGCCCCAGTGCCCTATCCTATCTTGACTCCTCCTGGGCCCATGGTTCTCCCTTATCTGTCTGTCCTTCAGCTGTCCACCCTGTGTTGGTCTGTGTGTCAGTTGTGCCCTGCGTTCCCTGTCTTTTCTGGTTTCTTGCCCGTGTTTGGTTCCTGTTAGTGCGGTGCCCCTGTCTGAGCATCATGTTTGTCCTGCTGTGTACCCAGTGTGTCTCTATGGTGTTCTGTTGTGTTTTCGTCCTGGTCCTAGTTCTCTCTTACCCGATCGTGATCCATTTCCTTACTCCTGCGTGGTCTTGTCCTGTCGGGTCAGCAGTCCATATAGTTCCTTGCCCCGCTTGTGTCCTCTGTATGGCCCCGTTAACAGCCTGTCTCGTCTTCCCCGGCTCCTGTAACCCACACAAAATGTTTCTTGTCCCGTGTTATCACTCGTCTGTGGACCTGTCCTGGTGTGTGATGTACCTGCTATCATCCTGGTTGTCCCTAGTCTGGCCCCAGTTCTCCTAGTGGTGTCCCATCTTGCCCCCAGAGTGCCCTGTGCTGGTGTTGCCCCTGCCTATCCTGGTCTGTCTCGTTCCCCTAATGGTGTTCAGTCTCTGCGCCCTTGTCCCGCAGCAGTGCCCATCTGGTGTCTTGTCCTGCCCTCTTCCACTGTGTCTCCCATCTTAGTGTACGTATAGCCTGCTGTCTTCCCCGCTGTCCCATCTGCTCCCTCACATGCCCTGTAAAAAGTGTCCTTCAGTCCTGCGATCCTCAGTCCAGTCATTGATGTTGCTGCCTGCATCTGCTCCCCAGTGTGTCCTGTGTCTAGTGTTCTTGCCTGATCCTCCCTACCCTGTTTGGACCCCTTGTGGTCTGTTTCCTTTGCCCTTCCTGTAGTGTAGTTTTCTTTAATAAAGCCCCTTTTGGTTTTCCTCCATGTCTGTCTTAGCCTCTGTCCTTGCCCTCGACGTGACACCATTACAGTGTGACCAGGTAAATGCTGCTAGCTGGACACCACACTACTGTAAATGCTGCTGAAGGCTTACCTCAGTTTATCATTATTCCCTTCGTCTTGAAAGAGAACAGCAGCAAAAAGTGGGAAAATGATTAAAAAATAAAGAACACTGTTCTGTTAGTAAGCTTCTTAAGGTAAAGTCATTTTAAATAATTAGAATAACTGATACTTTATTAATACCTGTGGAGAAATTGTCTTTACGCCTCCCTCAACTTGCTCTTTATAGAGTAATGTCTCCTAAGTAGACATTAGTTTTAAATGGCTGTTTTGGTTTCAGTACAAAGGAGACCATCCCTCTGGATTGTACCAAAGTCTACTCTGCATTACGCCACTTTTTAAAACCCTCCGTTTAACCCATATATCATAGAAAAACTGACATTAATACCAGTGGCTATAGGTATATTTGGTGCTTTCAGATGTCTGTGAATTCTTTTAATGTTTTCCCGGTGTGTGTAGAAATCGCTGAAGTGCTTCATGTCATACCTTTCAATGTGAATGAACCGAGTCATTATGCGTTGGTGAGAGCTGGCTAGGTATATGTTATACTCCACTAGGCCCACTTTTCTTCATAACTGTCATTCAGCAATATTCATCTCTTTCCTTATATTTAATGCCTCTGCTGTGCTGGGAGTCAGCTTCCATTGGGATCCATGCTCTGGATCAATATTCCGTTAACCTGAACTGTTCAACAGACTGCAGACCACATTCTGCAATTTCATCTGCTGTCTGACCACTAACAGGAAGTATAAAAGACAAGCACACCCTCAGAATGGATTCATATGTGGCCTTCCCAGTATGCACCTCTGTCAGCAGGTCAATGACAGATCTAAACCAATTTTGCCTGAGCTACGGAGCCCCTGCATCTCTGGACAGACCTAATCCATCTCTGGTCCAGTTGACACCCATAGGCACTGCTCAGGCTGAAGTTGACAGCCGCAGGCAGAATCCGTTGTGCGTGTTTCTCCTCACCGTTTGACCCCAGATGCCCCCCAGGGAGTACTATGTGGTCCTACCTTTTCACCACCAGAGTTGCCCTCAGTTGAGAACTGATCTCCATGATGTCTCACTCAACTTGAGGCCTGATTGGTGGAATCCCAGCTGGTAGGATGAACGCTGAGGAGGGACGTACATAAGTTATTGTGTTGCTGTAGAAGAGGAAAGATCTTAGTTTTGCTATCTGTTGTTGCATGGCTTGGATACAAACAATACTGATTAGCAGGGATTAAAATAGGAATAGGAGACATTTAAGATCTACCCTGAAGGTTTTTCAAACCAGTCATTTAGATCAGGAAATTCATATACATAATAGCCAGCTGAAACTTTATAAAACTTCTGTCAGAACAAATAAATACATTTTTAATCTGAAAAATAATAAATAAAAATGGGAGGATGGTGCTAAAGGGGTCTAGTTTCAATCTTCCAGTCTGTCAGCTTAACATTTATAGAAAGTGCCAGACAGTAAAACACCTTTGCCAAGTGAATGAAAGAAGCTTGACCTCGTTGGATGATGGACTAAGAGCAGTGCTAAACAACGCTCACGCCCTGACTCCCCCCACCTGTCCCAAAGCAGGATGCATGGGGAAGTGCGGGGAAGCATTGGTGAATGCTGGTGAAGGTGCCGCTATTGCAACTTCAGACAAAGGCACTAGGACTTCGAGCCTCAGTGCCGAGTCTCTGAGAGCTCATCAAAACACTGACGGGCCAAGCAGCCCAGCAAATGGAATGTTGTCTTTCCCAGGAATGGATGCCAGAGGGCTCCAAATATCTGCTGTGAGCCATAGACTGTGAGTGTCTGTGCCTTTGTTTGTGTACAGAGTGAAGGTGCCACTCACAGCTGGTTTTCCCGCCATGCTGCTGGGATGAAGAGCTGCTCATGCGGAGACTGCTGGTCCAGCAGAAACCTGTGGCACGCCAGCAACACTGAATATGGTGTTGGGTCCAGCACTGGCGATGCATTGTTTGACCCTGTCGATCCTGTGTTTCACTCTCCCAGAACACCCTAAGGCGTGATGGTAATGGAACCCCTGTGCCAGAAATTGAGGGCTGATTCTATGCATGAGCCGTCTGCATGCAGTCCCAGCATGCTCTGGGCTGGAGACACGTGTGGAGCCGCTGAGCTGCAGTGTGCTTGGGTAACACTGCCTTCAGTGACTCACAGAGCCGTGCTCTGTTGCTTTGGAAGGCTTCTCTTCTTCCACACAGGAACTCACAATAGCAGAGCCCGAAATGACAGCCCTCCACAGGAACACACAGCGCTGTGTGCATATCCCTGGTGGGTGTGCACATCAATCTCACTGATTATACCCGGTGACTGACTGCTCCTGTTCTGTCCAAAACACGCCTCTTGGGTCTCGCGTTCTCAGCATTCCCTGGAAGAGCGGTCCCCTGGCTGAGTGCTGTAGAGAGAGTCTGTGATCTGGCTAGGATCTACGTCCATGTGGACAGATGTATCGTAGACAACCAGAGTTCCTGCCTGGCTGTTCTCTGGCTTTCATTATCCAGGTAAAATTATCGGACCCTTTCAAAACTGTTTTGCTCCTTAAACAAATTAATTGAGTTGATTTTGTTGAAAAAGGAGGAAATTAATTCATTTAGGCAGACTCTCAAACATGCCTGTCGGTATGTCGAGCCCACACTCACTGAACACCAGGGGGCAGTGTTCACACCCACAATGGCACCTCGGATTTTTTTGCCACATGTACTGAGGATAGTGTCACATGATGAGCATGGTTGATCGATCTCTGATGAGATGATGAGTGTTCACTGGTCCAGTACCTTTCCTCGCATACTGACTTCCCCAGAATATATGGTTCTGATGTGTTTTGGGTCACCGATGCCCTCAGTTTGGTGCTGATAGATGAAGGTTTGGGTCCGTTAGGTAGCTAGTGCCACGGCGCACACCTGTGGCTGAGCGTGCCGGCTCTTGTAGGCCTGGCAGTGGGCCCATCCAGATCGGGCTCCCGGCTGTTCCAGCTTGTGAGGAGGACAAGCAAACCCTGGGTCCACTGGCCCTCAGGAGCCTGTCAGAGCGCATGTTAAATTAGCCATTTGTTTTTGCTCACAGGGAGGTCTGCACACAAAACTGATGTGGAACGAGGCCTGGCCTGCCTGTGGCTCAGCAAGGACCCACTCCATGCATACTAGCTGTAACAGGTCTCTTACCGTCACACACGCAGCCGGCGGGCAGGACAGCAGGACACAGAGAACGGCTGTCAGAGGCCCCACATCACTCAGATCTCCCTCATAAAGAAGGCCGAGTGCGAGTGGCCCCCGCCACCCTCGCCGGGCCCAGCCCAGCCTGGCTGAGCTGCAGTAAGAGCGGAGTGCTTGGAGGCCATAGATCCCAACTGGAGCACAGAGATCCTGTTTGAAGAGTGGAACCCTTCATATCTCTGTGTCACTGTTAATTTAAGTGCATCTCTCAACCTGTGTCTGTCACTCTAAGTGTATCTCCCAGCCAGAATCCATCAATCAAGTGCATCTCTCAACCTGTGTCTGTCGGTCTAAGTGTATCTCCCAGCCTGTATCTATCAGTCTATCTCTATAGAGTTTAACAGCAGCAACAGCTTGTTAGCTACTTTTCTTTATATGTTTGACATTCTGATTATTTGGTTTTAAATTTCTTACAAATTACTTCCCAGGTACAAACTGATATTAAAATAATATAAAAATTCCAACAAACTGCCACGCATCTGGCTTGAGACTGTAAGGATTGCAGTCCCTTAATGACAGGTGGGAACAGTTTCTGAAGCACGGTCCCCTTTAAAACCACTCTGGAGAATAAGGTCCCTTCACAGAGCCCTGCTGCACGACACTGAGCTGAGGACAAGCAGGCTAACATTTGAATTAGCATCCCTGCACGCATCTGCCTTCTGGAGTGAAACCCAAATCACCCCACTGTGCAGGTTCCAGGCTGTATTTGGTTCTTGTGTTCAGAGGCCTCTAATGTAACTGTGCTGCCGCTGTCACCGACAGTGATTCATTCTCTTGAATATCCATGTTTATTTAATGTGTGATCTGAAGCCTGTGATGTCATTGTGATGTTAGTGTCTCAGACAGTGATTCATTCTCTTAGTTGAATATCCTACTTTTTATAAAGTTTGTCTGTTCAGAATTCTGTGTCATTGAATTGTTACTGTGCTGTCACAGTCCAAGACACCGCCTTGGTTCATAATCCTGCTGTTGAATGGAGAGTCCCCACAAAGATGTGAATACAAACATGTCATATATGCTGTCTTGGTTCACTCTACTACTGTTTATTTAGTTTATGTGTTCAGAAGCCTGTATCACTGGGCTGTCCTCTGTTAATTTCCTGTCACTGATCCGGGCAGCATAACTTTAATGAATAAATCCATCATGCTCCAATGGGGCAGGAAAGCTGTATGTTTGCCGCTGTGAGATTTCTGTGTGTCTGCCCATGCTACCTGCATCCCACTTTACCCCCCCAGGCAGGTTGCTTTCTGTCCCCTGGCTTCCCATACCCCTGATCACCCTGGCAGAGATGTACTTCCACTTTGAATGAAACGATTGTCAACTAACCTCACAGGTCAACAGTTACAGGTCAGCAGGTGCCTTTGCTTAAATGTTAGTGATGGCTCCGTGTCACACCATCCATATGGAACAGTTTGTTTGGTCACGTTTCCCCCATTATGACACCCTTTGGCCATCTGCTCCTGGTCACATGTTCTAATGAGCCATACATCAAACAGGTTTGTGGGGGAGGGGTGTTCAAGTGATTAAAGACAGGGAGGAGACAGACTGTCATGCATCTTCACGAGCCCCGCTTTGCTTCTGAAAATCAGGACTTGTTTCTGTACACTTGTTGCGTGTCCTAATTTTACCCACTACTGGCGGTGATTCCCATATATCAGCACTATATCTGCCTTTTCATAATCTGTAAACCTAGGTACTGTGATGTATATTCTGCCTGTTCATGGGATAATCTCTAATCTAATCTAATCTAATCTAATGTGTATTCTACCTCTACATGGGATAATCTCTAATCCCAGGAAGCATTATGTGTATTATACCTCTACATGGGATAATCTCTAATCTAATCTAATCTAATCTAATGTGTATTCTACCTCTACATGGGATAATCTCTAATCCCAGGAAGCATTATGTGTATTATACCTCTACATGGGATAACCTCTAATCGCAGGAAGCATTATGTGTATTCTGACTGTTCCTGTGGTAATCCCACAACCAGCAGTGTATATTCCATCTGAGGAAAATCAGAATCAGAACTTACTTTACTGCCAGTATGTACCAACATACCAGAATTGTTTGTGGTCCAATGCCAAACATGAAGTACATAATATTAAAGGAGAAACACTTCACAGAATACTATGTATAAAAATAGAAATTCAACAAAGCACACAAACATGTACGGAAGACCTGTACGGTCATACAGATTATAGAATGAAAGAGATCTTATGACAACAATGAACATAGAAGAGGAGAATTATCCCTGGCTGAATGGACTGCATGTGAGTGACAGGGATACTGAAGTACTAGATGAGTTTATTTATCCCTTCTGTTCCTCTTCTGATCAACATCCTTGTTTATTAAATCAGCATTCACGTAGTGCTATATTTACATCAAAGTGAAGTGCTGCTTTCTAAATTCCATTTTTAAAATGAATCCTGGGTCTAGATTATGGAGAAGTGCCTACTGGGAATTGCATTACAGAAATGATGGCAAAATCGTAATTTTATGACTTCTACTAACAGTGAATGGCTCACAGTGTTAATCACTAGCAAATGCACCATACAAGCATTCTATGTTCTTTTAGTGCCCCTTGTGGTGAAATGTCTCGCTGATTAAAAGATGATAACATTAGCTTTGGCTTGGTTCAGCAAGCAGGTAGGAGAACCGGTGTCTGTAAATAGCCTACAGTGTGTGAGATGGACTTCCATTCCGTCTCCAGTGTCCCCATGCTTCTTGGCGTTCAGACACAGAGTAGGACACCTGAGTGAATTGTCGTGGTTGTGATGGGCTCTGCTCTGGCAGGAGGTCATCTGAGCATGGGAAGGAAGAGCACAAAAGGACAGGGCTCTACAGTATGCTACTGAGGTGTACACACGGTCTGAAGGGCAGGTGCTCAAACAGGGCTGTGGGGTTCTCAGTGGATTTTGCATGACCTTCAGTTATTGAAAAGGGACAGATTATTTAAACATACTGCCAAAGGAAGGCACCATTTTATAATCCCTCTAAAAATACTTCTTTCAGCCTTTTAATTTTCTGAGGCATACACTTACCTGTCAGACGCAATCGTTTCATTGTACTGTGTCACTTGATGTGAACTCTGAATGGCTGGGCCTTAGTTCCATCTGGGTGCTGCAGTTGGTGGCAACTGCTTTAAAGATGCAATGCTAGGGACACATCTGAAGGGGGTGTTGTAGTGTCTGAAGTGTGCAAAGTGGAAGGATCCTCAGTAGTCCTTCTTAGCACCATTGTGAGCCATTGGAAAAAGGTGCTCCAAGAGGGCACCCCATGGGGAGGATGTTCAGAATTGTCTCCAAGGGGTCCAGGGTCAGTCCTGTAAGGGAGCTGGGCTTGCCTGGTGAGTGTGGTCAGGCATTTGGTGTCGCCTCAACTAATAATGCTTCCTGGCAGTCCACAGTGTAAAAGTACACCGGCCTCAATGGATTGGTAAAACATCCGTGGCAGTTCACTACACACATTTTTACACCAGAGGTCCATCACCAACTCCTTTGTCTTGCTGATGTCCTGCTTGTTCTCCCTGCACCACAGCACAAAGTTCTCCACCAGTGTCCTACAGACTTATATCCATTGCTGATGCGTCCTACAATGGAGGAGTTGAAGAACTTCTGTAGATTGCAAGAACAGGTGTTGCGCTAGCTGTCCAAATTGTAGAGCATAAGCAGAAAGGGAGACAGGATTCCTGAAGAAGTTCCATCCATCCCAAAATCTACAACTACCTTCAGCAAATAGCTTGAACACAGTCACACATTTGTATTCATATCTTTGTGTGAACTTTCATGTCATTTCTACAGGAAAAGTTTTTTGATTGCAGTCATGGATTTTTATAAAACTTAGTTTCCCCTTGTGGGGACTGATAAAGTGGTCCGCACAATGTCAAAATAACAGGCTTTACATTACTATACAAACACACACCGATGAATGCTTTAACAGCTATTTTCTGCAAGAGTTTCAGACTCATATCTGTTTATTTTTATATACCCACTTAGTGTACAGTGAGGGATTGGATGCAAGGTAAGAATAACTTGGGAAGCCACACCTGTTACCAAATCCTTCAATGTGGGCTAGTGCAGATATTTGGCAGCTACAACAAAAGCTGCATGTGAACAGAACAAGGCAGTGGTGTGAACAGATCTTTGACTCATGATGCAGTGCTCTGCTCACTCTCCTCTCTAGAGATCCATTGATTCACAGCGCTTTTCCACTGGCGTACAAGAAGCAGACTGTACCCGGCCCACTCCACAAAGAGACTACAGTTGCAGCATGATTCCAGCTCGCTTCAATTTTCCACTGCAGAAGGTTGTTCACACAGTGTACATCATGATTTACTAAGAGCTCATTTCTGCTAGTATGTCCATGAGCATCAAACACTAGTGGAATTAGCATTAACTTGCATAAATTTGCATAAATCTATTCCATTCAATCATTCTATAATACATTTTCCAAGTAGGAGGTTGGAAATTTTCAAGTTCTGAGTTATTGGGAATGCATCAATTCAATACTACTAATCTATGCATATCAACACAGATAACTGTTCTCTAGTCTCCATGCATTTCAACCAATCAGATCGTCGCAAAATGACCAAGGTTGGATTTCCCAAAAGCAATTGATCTTAGCAAATAGCTAACAAGATAATGAATAAGGGAAGTAAATACGCAAGTAAGGTCCAGGAGTATTTGCGAAAAGCCTTTGTTATTCCAGAATTAATGAACAAACTAAATAGTACTTTGCTGGCTCTTCTCCAGCTTCTGTGTGACAAAAGCACAGACTGACAATAACAGTAAAATTGATTCCACATATATGGCGAAATACAAGTCAAATCATTGCCAGAAACACTTTTTAAAAATGAATAATACAACATTTAATCCAAAAACTACCAAAACACGCAAAAAACACACAGACTGGATCCCAAATTAAATTATTAGCTGCAAATGTACCCCAGAGGAGTAAACATTTGAAAAATTCTGCAGCAATGTCTCTTACCAGAAATCACACTTTGTAGTAAGCAGTACCCTAAAACACTGTTTGGCGTCATTTCGTACCCTAGAGGGGTTTAAAACTCCATTTAACCGTACTAAATAGCAACATATCATGGTGAAATCACCAAAACTAAAAGTTATTCAGATTAATAATAATTGTATAATTGTCTGTTTAATCTGATATTATAATTATTGCGATACAGTCACATGACCTTTCACCACGTGCAGATTCATTTCATTTCCACCACTCTGTCTGGGTACTTAACTTTTTTGTTATGTTTTTTTAAACTTTGTTGATAAAATTTGATGAAATTTGGATGGCATCTGGCTTGTGTTAATATTTTGTTTATTTTTACTCTAAAATATAATAAACATTGTGGTATGAACTGTAGAGGGAAAAGTGTGGGCAAAGTATCTTGGTGTATTCTCGGGTAAGTAAAAGCATACAGTAAATCGCTGGCTTATTATTCATCATATATTATTGTATACATTTTGCTATCTTAATATTGTCCTGTTACGTTAAGCCATTTATTCTGTGTTGTAATGTTAACATTACAGTGCTGTGCCTGTTTTCATTATTACGACTAATTTGGTTTGATTGCACATAAGTGAATGTTTTGTAGGTAAATTACACATCGATTTATTTGCTGTTGCATTATAGTTATTCACTAGGTCAACCACTCCCAGCAAACTTGCGTTACTCCCACAAGAACCATGTTTCTTATCAAGAAAGTTGGAGAAGTTCACACTATACTATGTTTTACATATTTGTTTGCGCCTGGATGGTAGAGGCTGTTCATGCTGAATCCAATTAAACATTGAAATATAGTTTAGGATTATTTAGAGCGTGTTAAGGCTGTGAGCAAGGAAGCATAGAACACAGAGGTGCAAGTTTTATTATGTATATATTTAAATACAAGTAAAAAACAAAAATCATTTAAGGGCTCAGGAGAGAGGCCGTCGCTTTGAGGAGGTGGGTCAGAAACCACAGGCACCATGTTTATATGGCTTCCAGGGTGGAGAGCTCTGAAAAGCAGAAATAAAAATGTCCTTGTTAGTGTGACACATAAAGAAATACGACATCCTTCAATATGCTGATCCCCTTCCTCATCATTTTTTCCTCCTCTAGTCACTATCAATGGGAATTCCATTGATCCCTTCCTCTTTTTTCAGTGGACCTCCTCACTCTCCATCTCTGTCTGTTCTCCTATTTCACACCTCTTCTTCTCCTCTCTCCTTTGCCTAGGCTCCATGCTCCTCATCCGTCCATTCATGTTCTCGTTTTCTTTCACACTTCCTTCCTCTGCCTTGTCTTTCTTCTCTTTCTCTCTCATGGCAACAATCTCTTCTGTACACTTACTCAAAAACCCCTTGATTTCCATTTCCAGCTCAGAAGCTGAATTTTCTAAATCTTCTAATTCATGCAATATAAAATCCACCATCTCCCTCAGTTTCTCCTCTCGTCTTTCCTCCAAGAAATCAATGCACGTTTTCACATCCATTATGAATCTGAGGGTACAAGACAAGCAGCCATTTATGACCTGTCTTAAACTGAAGACTCTCCTAATTAGGCTCCCTCACAAATGAGTGTGCAAACTGCAAACATGCAGAGTGGAGGTATGAAGCCAAAAAGTGAGCCAATACACCTTTCATATGCCATTCATATTTTGCATATTAATTACGCACAATATATACAGTTAGTGAAGCGTAGTATATTTAAGTAATATTCAAAATATTATTGACCATATTAATCTGCTTCTCTAAAAGAATTACTTCTCAAGCTGGACTGTACTCACCGTTTCGGATCAAACTGAAGTATTCTTCACACTTGATAGTGAAAAGAATATTATAAAGTACTATTTCACTAATTTTGAAAAACTTCAAAAACGCAGAAATATTTGAAAGTCTACTGAAGCCAAGTCCTATTCACAATCAGCGGTGGCCATAGGCCTGGCTTTTGATTTCCCGCAGCTTTGACACTGGGTTCTTGTTTAAAATCTCACTGATCTGATTTTCCGTAATGCTTTTTAAGAAAAGGGGGACTATAACGGTCTCATTTTAAAATGTCACAGCTCCAGAGTCGTGCCGATGATTCCTGTGATATATGGACCCCTGCAGACAGTTTTAGCTGCCCACAGCTTCCCACATTGTTCACCATTTGGAAGTTTTTGCTTCCTCAATTTTTCTGAATATTTTAAACCAGTAACTCTGTGAAAAAGTTGGGCTTAGACTCTCCTGAGAGTAGGTTGGCTTTCCAAGGCTATGCAGTCCCACACACACACACACACACACACACACAGTCATGTAATCATATGTTTTTGGGCACTGCTCATTCATTTTTATGGGAAAAATGCTAAATAAGTAACCAAGCAAAATACTACAGTTGTTGAATTTTTTTTTTCTCATTGGAGTCATAGATTTTTATTAAATTGAGTTTTTCCTGATGGGGACCAGGAAATTGGTCCCCATAAGGGAAAAAAACAGGTAATCATCATGTTGTGGGGACATTGTGTCCCGATAAGGTAAGGTATACCTGCTTACACACACAAACACGCAGACACACACACACACACACACATATTGGTGTACCTATCTAAATGGGGACCTTCCATTCATTTCTATGGTTGAAAAAAGACTCTAATCCTATTGACGGGACACATAACCCCCACCCAGCTCTAACCTTAACCAAAAGTAAGTTTCGAGTTTTACCAAACTTTGGGGACATTTTGATCAACAAATGTGATCTGTGCAAAGCCAAACAGACACCGACACACACACACTGATCAACATTAAAAGCACTGGCAAGTGAATATGCAAAATATGTAAAAAATAAAGTAAATAAATAAATAAATAAATTGATTATCTCATTACAATGGCAGTACAATATGTGTGTGTGTGTGTGTGTGTGTGTGTGTGTGTGTGTGTGTGTGTGTGTGTAAATCCCTCATCCTACTGCCTTGAATGAGAGGATTTTTGTCACTCTATCTGGTGTTTTTTTTTTATCATTCCAATTTTTTATGAGTATGTCAATTTATTCCTCATAATGTCGCATCATTGTTTGCTATTTCTGGTTTGATTAGTGCTTTTAAAAACACAAATTTCCACTTATGCTACTGTAATAAATGGAACTATTTGTTCAATTAATGTTTTCTAGGGTCCTAATTTAAAGTATCACACAGAATCAAGGACTAAATTTGAAGACACAGATGCAGCAGCCACAGATTTCCACATGTGCTCCGTCAACAACTTGAGATACTGCTGTTCCTACGGTAAGATGATGTTCTGTCTGCGAGGGAGCTTGGAGCAGCAAAAACAAGGACCGGCATCATTACCGCAAAGATCATTACCGGGCGCACACACGCCCACACACACAAGCCAATTTAGAGACACTAATTTACCTAAGTACACCTCTTTCAATCTTGGGAGTAAAACAGAGGATCCAGAGAAAATTCATATAACACTAGGAGAACATGCAAACCTCACACACAGAGCAAAAGTGATCTTTGACTCCCAGCCCCCAAAGGTGTGATGTAACTTATGTGTCCTGAGCCTCTGTGCCGTCCAGACCCGAAAAATCACCCAACCATCAGTTTGTTTGTACTGGGCAGAGTCACCTGGGGCTCGTGCCAAGCAGCACAGGGCACAAGGCTGGGGTACATCCTGGGCAGGATGCTAGTCCATCACAGGTCATATACACACACACTCATACACTATGGGAAATTGTAGATGTACCAATTAGCCTAAACAATGTCTGCAGGAAAACATTCATGCATACACCGAGCAGCAGGGGCATTGCTAGAGATTGTGGGCCCCATGAAGGCATATCATATTGGGCCCCCCAGTCCAGACCAATCCAGCTATTCTCCCAATTTTTTAGGCCGCCTGTCATTCAGGGGCCCTTGGAATCATTGTAACTTTCCCCTGCCATTACGGCACCCCTGCCAAGGAGTGATGAGATTCAAAGCCCCAAACCCATCGGTGACAGACAACAGGGCCACCAGCTAAGCCTCCATGACACCCTACTTTCAAGTCAATACATACTTAAAAGTGTTGAAGTTTAAATGACCATGTGATAATTTCAATTATATTATATTGGGGTCAAAATGACCCCATATTAGTTTCATCATATTAACACAATTCATGTTTAATTGAAGTTACTGAAAACTACCAGCATTAAAGGATGTCAAACAAGCTTTTAAGTAATAATGTGGATAGTATTGGTAGGATAAGGGAAAACACACACACGCACACAGGTATTATTTTTCTAAACACACAGGTATTTTTTTTTTAAATAATAATTTTATATTATTTTTTTAATCAATCAGCATACCCTATACTGGTATAAACAATGAAATGACAAATGCCTTATATGGAGGGCCCTCTGTGATGTCAACAGAACAGAATTCCGGAACTGGTCAGTGATGTCATCGAAGGAAGATTTTTCTATATAAGAAGCAATTGCACCTTCACATTTCATTCTTAGAGACTCTCTCAAAGGAAGCACTGGTGAAAGAGAATCTAAGCTATATCGTTTGCATAATTTCATTATGGGTTTAAGTTGCACAAAGGTGCAGGGCCCTAAACAAAAAAATGTTCAGGGCCCAAAAAAGAAAGGCACTCTTCTCAGGTTCTGGAAGAAGCTGAGGAGGACTACGCCAAGAGATACAGACACTGCTACCATGGCTGAAGGCGGCATTGAGATGGCTAGTGATTGCCCTGCTGCCAAACAAGATGGTAACGTACAGCAGGAGAGCAGCCCACTTGACAAGGCTGGCTCAGACATGGCAATGGATGACAGACAGCAGGAGAGCAGCCCTCTGGACGAGGCAGGCTCAGACATGGCAATGGATGACAGACAGCAGGAGAGCAGCCCTCTGGACGAGGCTGGCTCAGACCTGGAACTAGACGACGGACAGCAGGAGAGCAGCCCTCTGGACGAGGCTGGCTCAGACCTGGAACTAGACGACGGACAGCAGGAGAGCAGCCCTCTGGACGAGGCTGGCTCAGACCTGGAACTAGACGACGGACAGCAGGAGAGCAGCCCTCTGGACGAGGCTGGCTCAGACCTGGAACTAGACGACGGACAGCAGGAGAGCAGCCCTCTGGACGAGGCTGGCTCAGACCTGGAACTAGACGACGGACAGCAGGAGAGCAGCCCTCTGGACGAGGCTGGCTCAGACCTGGAACTAGACGACGGACAGCAGGAGAGCAGCCCTCTGGACGAGGCTGGCTCAGACCTGGAAATAGACGATGGACAGCAGGAGAGCAGCCCTCTGGACGAGGCTGGCTCAGACCTGGAACTAGACGATGGACAGCAGGAGAGCAGCCCTCTGGACGAGGCAGGCTCAGACATGGCAATGGATGACGGACAGCAGGAGAGCAGCCCTCTAGATGAGGCTGGCTCATGCTGGAAAAAGGTGACAGACAGCAGGAGAGCAGCCCTCTGGATGTGGCTGCCTCAGACATGGCAATGGATGACGGACAGCAGGAGAGCAGCCCTCAGGACGAGGCTGGCTCTGACATGGCAATGGATGACTGACAGCAGGAGAGTAGCCCTCTGGATGAGGCTGGCTCATGCTGGACAAACTGTTTTCCAGCAAGCTCACAGAATATATATTTTTTCATAATCATTTTTATATTTGTTTTGAAGAATAAAATATAGTTATTAAGGAACTGTGTGTGGTTTATCTGTTAAACTGACCACTGAACTTTAACATAAACAGAGGAAACATCACATAATGCTATAATCACAAATAACACAAATGCTTCGTCATGAAGCCCTGGGTTTCATCACAAGCGACGCTCTCTGTGAGCGAGTGGAGTCTTTGGCTATGTAGCCGTTCGTGATGGTGTCTGTATCTCATGGCCTGCTGTTCCCTTGCACGCTGCTCTTCCAGTGTAGGTATTGAGGCACTGAGGTTGTCTGTCAGGTGGATGAGGTGAGTAGAGTTGCACCACCTCTTCCAGTAGCTGCTCCAGGACCCTCCCAGGTAGAGCTCAGCCTGACAAATGGTCAGTGTTAGGGTGTACTCACATTTGGCCCGGTTGCCTTATATCATGCCTGAGCATGATTGTTCCCCCCTCCACACTCCCCAACTCGCCTGTGCCCACATTGCGCTTAACGTTCCAGGTCTGAGCATGCTTTCATCATCACTGTGCAATGTTTTGTTTTGAAAAAAATGAAGGAAGAAAAGTGCTATTGCACAGCACAATGGAGCTCATGATTACTGTCCTAATTTTATGGCTGATTTGGAGTCATTTTGGGCACGCAGACACATGGCCATCATATAGAGCCATGCTAGTATGCCACACAGGCATTTCTATTTATTCGTGCTACACATATAAGAAGATAGACCCATATTTTACCAAATATTTTTTTTTTTTTAGTTTTTGTGAGTTGCATCAAGTTTTTCCTGGATACTCTTGTCAGCCCAAATTTCCAGCAAACACTGTCCCTCTGCTGTATAGCAAAGTTATTCATTGTCACCATGTCTGTTAAATATTTGTTGCTGCCCAATCTGTACTCATCCCTTTTTTCCACAATGCAGTTTTGAGGGGAATAAAAGAAAATTTGGAAGAGATTATGGCTGAGGTGGGAGGGGTCGGCATGATCTCGCCAGGTCGCCTTTTTGTTCTTGGGGCAGATAGTGAATCACTGAGGTTGAGGCTGCAGCCAATGAGCTTCTCTGCTGCTTGGACGATGCCCTGCAGCCTCCGGATGTCTTATATAAAATTTTTAATATTAATTGTTGTGTCTATCATTAGAACAGCGATACTGAATGGGCAGTCTTAAGTTCACCACTACATTTTAACACCACGTTCCAGATCTACAATAACATAACCTGAATGTATTATTTTACAAACGACCATTTCAACAGGGTGGCGCGGTGGTTAGTGCTGCTGCCTCACAGCGAGAAGGTCCTGGGTTTGGTCCTGGGTCCTATCTGTGTAGAGTTTGCACGCTGTTCGTGTGAGTTTTCACTGGGGGCTCCAGTTTCCTCCCACGGTCCAAAAATGTGCAGGATAGGTTGATTGATTAGTCTAAACTGGCCCTGTAGTTGTGTGTGCGTGTGCCCTGAGGTGTGTTGGCAACTGCCCAGGGTTGGTCCCTGTCTGTGCCCATTGTTCCTGGGATAGACTCCCTGTGACCTTGGTTGGGATAAAGTAGTTTCAGAAGATGGATGGATGGACAACCATTCTGTTGAATGTATTTCATTATTCTAATTTCAGTTCCAATAATGACTTTACCTTAAGAAGAACAGTGTTCTTTACTTTTTAATCATTTTCCCACTTTTTGCTGCTGTTCTCAAGACGATGACAATAATGATAAACTGAGGTAAGCCTTCAGCAGCATTTTCAGTAGTGTGGTGTCCAGCTAGCAGCATTTACCTGGTCACACTGTAATGGTGTCACGTCGAGGGCAAGGACAGAGGCGAAGACAGGCATGAAGGAAAACCAAAAGGGGCTATATTAACCCTCTGGAGTCGGCCGTCCCGCCGGCAAGATCTGATAGAAATTTCGCCAAACCGTTTAAATAACTCTGCGAGTTTTTGTCATATAAAAAACACCCTCAGAAACCTTGGACGGTCTACTTTTCAAATATATATATAGGTAGAAACTAAATATATTTTTACAGCTTCGTGATACAAATAGGAAGAACAAGAGTGACTGACTTGGCGTCTGCGTCTCGAAGCAGCTCTGATCGCCTGCCCACTTGCAAATCGTGCTATTCCCATGATAATAACATGATAATCCGACAGTTGGTACTGGGTAAAGAAATATGTGAATACGCCCATTGTGATTGAAATAAACAAGAGCACGTCTGGGTAGTGTTTACACTGATCGGCTACAACATGGCACACGCATACATCTCTGCTGCTGAAGCTTTGTGCCAGTGTTGCAACTTTCAGCAGCGAATCTCATACCTGTATTCATGGCTCAGTGGGCTGAGCCTGTGTGCCTGTAAGCACAAGGTCACCGGTTCAAACCCATCCTCAGCATGTCTGCGGGTCCTTGAGCAGGGCCCTTAACCCCCAGCTCCCTGGGCGCCACTATGGGTGGCTGCCCTTTATGGAGAGCTTACTCTATGAAGAGCAAGTTGAGGGAGGCGTAAAGACAATTTCCCCACAGGGATTAATAAAGTATCAGTAACTACTATTATTTAAAATGACTTTACCTTAAGAAGCTTACTAACAGAACAGTGTTCTTTACTTTTTAATCATTTTCCCACTTGTTGCTGCTGTTCTCTTTCAAGATGAAGGGAATAATGATAAACTGAGGTAAGCCTTCAGCAGCATTTACAGTAGTGTGGTGTCCAGCTAGAAGCATTTACCTGGTCACACTGTAATGGTGTCACGTCGAGGGCAAGGACAGAGGCTAAGACAGGCATGGAGGAAAACCAAAAGGGGCTTTATTAAAGAAAACTACACTACAGGAAGGGCAAAGGAAACAGACCACAAGGGGTCCAAACAGGGTAGGGAGGATCAGGCAAGAACACTAGACACAGGACACACTGGGGAGCACATGCAGGCAGCAACATCAATGACTGGACTGAGGATCGCAGGACTGAAGGACACTTTTTACAGGGCATGTGAGGGAGCAGATGGGACAGCGGGGAAGACAGCAGGCTATACGTACACTAAGATGGGAGACACAGTGGAAGAGGCAAGGACAAGACAACAGATGGGCACTGCTGCGGGACAAGGGCGCAGAGACCGAACACCATTAGGGGACAAGGCAGACCAGGGTAGGCAGGGGCAACACCAGCACAGGGCACTCTGGGGGCAAGACGGGACACCACTAGGAGAACTGGGGTCAGACTAGGGACAACCAGGATGATAGAACGTACATCACACACCAGGACAGGTCCACAGACGAGTGATAACACGGGACAAGAAACATTTCGTGTGGGTTACAGGAGCCGGGGAAGACGAGAACGGCCGTTAACGGGGCCAGATAGAGGACACAAGCGGGGCAAAGAGCCATATGGACTGCTGACCCGACAGGAGAAGACCACGCAGGAGTAAGGAAACGGATCACGATCGGGTAAGAGAGAACTAGGACCAGGACGAAAGGATGGTAAGGCAGTGGGGCGCTGTCGGGACCATAGGGCGGGGAGGGACACCGTCGGTACCACAAGCCTGGGACCTGAGGGTGAAGGGGAACCTGCAAGGCAAGGACATGGACGGGGGCAGGAACAGGAACCAGAGGGGCCCGAGGGGCCTGCAGGGCAGGAGGGCCCAGAGAAACCGGAGCGGTGGCCACGGATGGTGGCTTTTCCCAAGGACAGTGGGCTGGAAACGTCTTGGACCTGGAGTGAAGATAGAAACAGAGGAAGGGAAAAAGCAGAGGGTGTGGGGGGAACAAGACTGCAAGACAAGTTAAAGTTTATGGGAACACAGCTGACCTGTACAACATGCCATCCATGAGGGATAGGGTGCTTAATAAATAAACAATAAATAAAACACAAATACATAACAGGGCTAATCATTTTTATGTGTGTGCAGTTTAAACAAAATGAAATCAAATTAAATTACCTGGAGATTTTGGAAATTCTGGAATTCTGAAAATTAATACTTTAAAGAGCAGTTTACAAATCTACTTAGAAATATACATTTTTTTCTTAATAAACGTTAAACATTATTATGAAACATTCCACATATCTCAAAATTTATCATACTTGATTTATTATCTTAGATACTGTTTCAATTATTTAATGTTTCCTAAACAGCAGCAGCAGAACCACAACTTCATCTTTTTCGTATTTTGGCTCTTCTCTATGTAATGAGCTCTACACGCTCAACTTTTATATTAATTCCCCACCACTTCTACCTCTTCTATCTCTACCTGACCCACATCTATCTCTACACCGCCAGTTTCCTCCTGACCTCCTTCTCTATTTATAATCTCAACTAGTACATCATTTACTATAATTTCCAATATGGTTACATCACTCACCATGTCCGCACCCTCAATAATTACCTCCCCTACTTCTACCCCCACAATCTCAACATTTACATCCCCAGAATTTACTTCTGCAAGCCCAAACTCACACACTTGGACTTGCACAGCCTCCACCTTCACATTTCCTTTCGTATCCTCTGCCTTCAGGGAAATTATCCCCCCCTCCACCTTAACCACCTTCACATTCACCCCCACCTCACCTTGCTTCCCCTTGCTTCCATTTTGCATTTTATTAATGCCTACATTCAGGTCTGTGGCCTCCACCTGTACACTGGAGGTCACCCCCACATGTTTTTCCCTCTCTGCCAGCTCCACCTTTTCCCCACTAATCGCACCCTTTACCTCATCTATCCCCTGAGTGCTCCTATTCTTCCTGACCTTCTTCTTTTTCTGAAGGTAGTACGTCTTATAAATTTCCCACTCTTCAGATGTCAGGCCGTAATTGCTCTGAAGAGTCTCAGAGCCTTTCATGCTCATACCCTCCCCTCCCTTACACCAGTCAGTCACACCTCCCAGTCCCCCCATAACCTCCCCAGTCTGGACAGTGGGGGGTGTCGCTGGTGAGTACTCCTCCAAACCTTCCTTATCTCCCCAGTCGATCACCTCGTCCCACAGGTCCCAGGCTCCCCAGTACTGGTCGTTGGTCCAGGAAACAGCTCTCGCAATTCTCATTCTGGTGAATAAATAAGAACTAATAATTAACTAGCCATATGTGATACTCGCAAAGCCAAACTAGGCACGGTATTTTTTCAACTTCTTTCCTAAATGCTATTCATCAAGAATGCCTATGGAAAGAGATGGAGCCTTCATTAGCTGCTCGTGGCGTCGAGGCTACTCCGGCAGTAACGACCGAATTGCTAAAACTGCTTCACAATACAGTAAAGCTTGCGAAATTATGACGCTGCTTCGATACGCTATAACATCACCATGATACCGAACCTAGCAAAAAGTTAATCTTACTTCAAGAACATGGGACATTTAAAAAGTAAACGTATAGGCGATCTTTTCAGAATAACATCTTCAGATGAAATGCATTATCACAGGCCGGATGAGTATAACCAATCATATCAACCATAAGACTTATTGTTTTTAAGTTTAACACAAATATATTCTCTTACCATTTAAATGTAAAAAACCATATTTAGAATAATGGCCACAGCATCTACAGTTTAAACAACTAATTATATATATATTTCAACGATATTGTGCCGCAAAATTTGCATGTACTATATCAGGACATAAAAATAAATATAGAATTAAATATGCTAACAAAACATAATCTGAAGAAATAGCAAGAAACATAAGAAGAGATGCTGCTCACCTCTGCGCCATCTCTCTGTCAGAAAGTTTGTCTTTAAACTGCAATTATTTTGTTTGTATGGAAACCACCGAGAGTTTTAATTGGTCGAATAGTATGAAGATATGTATTGACATTATGTTCAACGAATGAAAACAAAGAATTTTTTGTCAGGGCGGGACGAATTTGAAGCTAGTCCAATCAGGAGTAGTATCTTCAGTTTGTGCTTACTGTAGCTGGGCGTGATTGGATATCTAGCCGCCTTTCAGTCCCCAAATCATATATCTACTTGTCAATAGGAAACCACGCAGCTCTGTCTATAATGTCTGTCTGTAATTTTTTTTATGACATTATGTTTTTGCTAGGCAGCATTACGGTAATGCGTAATACCACTGTATTGGGGGTGTACCGCCGCTGTATTTCCATAGCTGGTTGACGCAATTAGCATTTTTGCGACTTTGGTAGGGCGACGTCAACTCTCAGCGAATTTCATAGGCAACATCAACAATTCAGGAACTAGTAGGTCTTCAGATAGTTGTTCACGCTTTTGAGAAGGAAGACTATAGTTCTTGTTATTCAAATTCTGTATCCTGGTATTTTAAATTTCGAAGATATGTCATATACAAGTTTTTCGAGAGACTAAATTTTGGTTTGATTTCTTTTTTATTCTATGTTAAATAAAGTTCACATAAAACCATTTTAGAATTAGTGCAGTGTTTCGTTTATAGTTAGTGCAGTGTCCTTAAAAACTGCATGTTCAAACCTAAGGCCATGCCATAATAGCTGCTTTGCAGATATTTCATTCAAGAATCTATAGATTATATAGGTAAGCCAGTCTGTGTGTGTGTGTGTGTGTGTGTGTGTGTGTGTGTGTCTATGTGTGTTTGGGTGGGTGGTCATGTATATATTATGTTGTGGGGACCAAATGTCCCCACAGTGTTATAAAAACACGTTAATTTGACTTTGTAGGGACATGTTTTTGGTCCCCAAAAGAAAAAACTGACTCAGTTTTATAAAATTCTGTGAATGCAATCAAAGGAATAATAATTCCAAAAGTCTTGTATTTTGTTTGGTTACTTACTGTTACTTCTTGCTTACTACTGTAGGGATTAAGGATTAAGATTGCCATAGTTAGGATTGGGGTTATGCCCATAAAAATGAATGGAGAATCCCCACAAAGACTCAGATACCTAATCTGTGTGTGTGTGTGTGCACGCACATGTGTGTGTGTGTGTCTGTTTGTGTGTGTGGATTAGGTTTATATTACATGGTGGGGACCAAATGTCCCCCGCAATGTGATAAAAACCTGTTATTTTGATGCTTTGGGGGTATTTTTCAGGTCCCCACAAAGATCTGTCAATGCAATAAAAAACTAAAGATGCCAGAAGTCTTGTATTTGGTTTGGTTACTTATGGTTAAGGTTAGGGCTGGGTAGAGGTTAAGGTTGTCATGTTGGGATTACAGTTTTCCCCATAGAAATGAATGGTGAGTCCCCACGAAGATATAATTACAGACCTGTTTGTGTGTGTGTGTGTGTGGTATCAGATCAGTCCCTGAGAGTTCAGTAGTCTGACTCCATGTTTCTGAGTCTGGGTGTGAAGGCCTGAATGCTTTTCCAGACGCTAGGAGGGTGAAAAGATAATGTGAGGGGTGGGTGGGGTCATCCACAATGTTGGTGGCTTTGCGGATGGAGCGTGTGATGCGAATGTCCATGACGGAGGGAAGAGAGACTCTAATGATCTTCTCAGCTATCCTCACTATCCTCTGGTCTTGTGATCTGAGGCTTAGAAAAACATGTTGTGCTGCTCAACCTTGGCACAATGATATGGGTGAATCATGGACGCAATAGAATTTGGGGATGATTCGTCCATACAGGGTCAGAATCATTCCATACCTCAATCACCTCGTACGTATGTTTGCTAGGTGGAGTTGGAGTTGCTCCTAACTGTGCGCAGTGGAGTTGAACAATCACAACTTCCCAGAATATTACAGTAACTGGAGGACAGTGAACAAGTCTTATTAATTCTATGCTGTGTGAGAGATGTAATCGTCCGCGAGTTCGCCTTAATACACAGGGCATTCAAGCCATTGCTGAATACAAACCCTCAAATGCAGCTCCCTCCACCAGCAACGCCAATATAGAAACTGCCGCAAAATCCATGCCCCCTGATAACCAGCCCCTTATATTTCCACCACCGTCGTGGGGACCGTACTACAAAGAGTCAACGCAAGGTAAGCTGCAAAGTGCAAACAAATGTACAACTTACCCTACATAGTGCACTACGTTTACTTTGTTTGTACTATGAGTACAGTCTTTGCACCTTGTCTGTTTGGCACTATATGTCGGTCATTCCTGTTATTCCGTGACTTTTCTGTCCTCATGGTTTACTTATATTTTCTGTAACATGAGTCACATATTTAAAGCAAATATATATTTAGGTCTTCGTTATCACGTAAACAGAGACAATACGTATTAAAACTTTTGTTGATATATGTATTAAGGCTGCCATGATTAGTGGGCGTAGTCGATGACTATCTTCAATATCACTACGCAATTATTGGAGTAGTTAGTCTCTAAAGCCCTGCAGTGACATGTAGTTTGTTGTTGTCAAAATGGGAGGGGCCGATACAAAGCACGGGTCTTAGGGAATTCTGATTAAGTATACACGCTTATTAATCCTGTTAATATAATTAGCATACACCCACTATTAGTGTAAATAAATGCACAAACCGCAAGGCTTTATCAGCAAGGTTATGCTGTGTTTGTATGAAATGTCTTTTTATATATCATTATTGTTTCAGTTTAAGCTGTAGCCATTTGTGCACGAATCTCCTTGCGTCAGAGGAAGCTGGAAGTGGGGTGTGACCTTTATGAAGCAGAATGAGACAGATGAGTTGTAAAATAAATGGTTACACTAACTGCAGTGAGACCTCTCTCATGCGGCCCTGCTCAATCTGTCTAGTCATACCATAGGAGTCAGTTAAACAGGGAGGTTTGTCTGCAGTGTTGGAACCTGTACAGCCAGTGCTTTGTACCGCTGATGGCCTCTTCTTCACACGTGCTTTGCTGCCACCTGCTGGTCAAAGTTTAATATTGGTTTATTAATTAGTGAAAGTAAAAGTCTTATTGCGTTGCTTATTAATTCTTAAATATATATTTAATGTATTTTCGTAATTATTTTTATTTAATAAATATTCTGATTGAATTAATATTTTTTAAATATTTCAAAATGAAATGTAAATGGTTTGTGGTTTTCAGATCACAGCTTCCTCTCAGAGCCCACCAATCAGTGACCATCTTGCAGTGTGATGTAAGACACGAAATCAGGACCGCCCACTTTTTACTCATTTTAATCTTAAAATATGGACAGTGTGAACTGGGACTTTGCCATTTTGCTCATATCACTTCCTCTGCCAGCACTTGCAGGATGGACTTCCCCTTTGAATCTGGTTCCTCCCAAGGTTTCTTCCTTCTAGGGAGATTTTCCTTGCCACTGGCTTGCTCTCTGTGGGCTTTGGGCAGGGATAAGGTAAAGTGCTTTGAGACAATGTAATGTTGTGAAAATGCGCGACACGAATAATATTGAATTGAAACGAATCACACCAGCTTGTCTCAGCTGACAGCAGCTCTTACTTATCTGATAAGTTGGGGGGGGGAGGTATCACATAACTTCTGGTCAACATCAAAAGAAATTTATATATAAAATAATATATTGCATATTGCTGTAACACTCAGTAAATGGGACCTATTATGCTTTTCCCTTTCTATTAGTGTGTTATATGGCTTCAGCTGCATGTAAACGGTCTGCAAAGTCTTTAGATGCAAAGTACATAGCAAAGGGAGTAACTCTCAGCACAGAAACCACTCATCTCTCATCTGCCTAAAACACCTCATTGTAATTCCAGCCCTTACTTCCATGACATGATGAGGTCACCTCATAACACAATCCTTATTGTCTGCCTACCTGCAAGGATCTGTCTGCAGACTGAAAGACAGGGGAATGAAGGGTAAACCGACCAATCAAACCACACTGGACTCATTGGGGGAGGGATTAGACAGAGGGTGAATAGAGATGTGCATTATGAGAAAACAATATGTGCTTTTTGAACACTGAAGCATGCATACTCTATTCTAGTAGATCATAAATATAAAATTATAAACTGAAAGTGAGCATAATAATGCCTTTTAAGCAACAGTAGGCTGCTGTCCATGGTGCTGAAAACCTGAATTGTCAAATTTTACATTCAATTTTTTCACCTGCAACCCTCTTATTTTGTTGGTAAATGGAATGCATTTATATAGCGCTTTTCTACTCTTACGAGTACTCAAAGCACTTTACAATTTATGCCTCACATTCACCCATCCATACACACATTCATACACCGGTGGCAGAGGCTGCCATGCAAGGTGCCAACCTGCACACCGGGAGCAATTTGGGGTTTAGTGTCTTGCTCAAGGACACTTTGATGGGGTCAGGAGGAACCAGGGCTCGAACCTGCAACCTTTCAGTTGCCGAACGATAGCACTACCTCCTGCGCCACCATCTTCCCCACAAGACTAGGGTGATGTGATCAAATTTTTTAGTGTTTGTGAGAACTCTGGCTGCCGCATTTTGTACCAGCTGAAGTTTATTTAAGAATACTCTTTGGCAGTGATGCTCTGTGAAGTCATACAGAGGTGGGTATAGAAAGGATTACAGTGAGTAATAGATGATTTAAAATTTGACAACAAAAAGGCTTCGGACAATCAGTTCAACTTTGAAAAGTTTCTCTCTGTCTCTCTTGCTAGTTATTTCTCTTTACCCCCCAGTCAAGGAGGAATCAAATGCAGAATCACATTGTAAAAGCTCTTTTTGTGTGAACATTAGAAAACAGATTAATACCTATTAATCAGTTTGAAACTTTACATTCAGACCTACATCAGTCAGAAGGAGCAGGCGATGACCAGCCCAACCATCAGCTCTATCTCTGATTTTACAGAATCCCTTGTCAGGGTAACTTCTGAAGTCACGACTAAACTAATTTCCATCTCTGCCTTCAGCTTCACCAGCTAGATTAAACTGATCATTGAGGAGGGAAATACAGTCAAGCCTCACAGTAATGCCATAAAACATACTAAGGTTAAATGTATTAATATTGACTTGAGTAGCTGAATTTTGTTTATCCATTAGAGGGCAGCCATATGCAAGTCATTTATTTGTAGAGCGTATTTAAAATCAACAGGAATTGACCCAAAGTGCTTTCCAGGCTAGAGAGAACTGATTAGCAAGTTCTCCATTCACAGTAAAGTATATAAATAAAATTACATGGAAACATGCATACAAGAAATAAGATAATAAAAAATAATTGAAATGTACAATAAGCAACACATTTAAAAAGTTATGTTAAAATTAAATTAATTTGGGAATAGCAGATCTGAACTGTATTGTGGGGCTAATATATTGAGTGCTACAAAAACAAATAGCAAAGTTGTAAGGAAAGCACAGCAGAGAGAGACCCTGGTATTCCAGTGAGGAATGGATACAGATAAAATAAAACCAAAATATGACACAGAAGGTGAGACTGACCTCAGGCCTCAAGCTGATGAAGGAGGGATGTCTGCCTCTGAGCTGCACACTCAGTGCCACTGAGCCACACGCTGCCCCCCTAGACACCATTAGGGTCTGGATTAGAGACAGCAATAGGCATACTCATATACATACTGTACCTAAACACATCACAGCGATACAGGCACCAATAGGCATACTCATATACATACTGTACCTATACACATCACAGCATTACAGGCACCAATAGGCATACTCATATACATACTGTACCTAAACACATCACAGCGATACAGGCACCAATAGGCATAATCATATACATACTGTACCTATACACATCACAGCATTACAGGTACCAATAGGCATACTCATATACATACTGTACCTATACACATCACAGCGTTACAGGCACCAATAGGCATACTCATATACATACTGTACCTATACACATCACAGTGTTACAGACACCAATAGGCATACTCATATACATACTGTACCTATACACATCACAGTGTTACAGACACCAATAGACATACTCATACACATACTGTACCCATACACATCACAGCGTTACAGGCACCAATAGGCATACTCATACACATACTGTACCTATACACATCACAGCGTTACAGGCACCAATAGGCATACTCATACACACTGTACCCATTCACATCACAGCGTTACAGGCACCAATAGGCATAATCATACACATACTGTACCTATACACATCACAGCTTTACAGGCACCAATAGGCATACTCATATACATACTGTACCTAAACACATCACAGCGTTACAGGCACCAATAGGCATACTCATATACATACTGTACCTATACACATCACAGCGTTACAGGCACCAATAGGCATAATCATACACATACTGTACCTATACACATCACAGCATTACAGGCACCAATAGGCATACTCATACACATACTGTACCGATACACATCACAGCGTTACAGGCACCAATAGGCATACTCATATACATACTGTACCTATACACATCACAGCGTTACAGGCACCAATAGGCATAATCATACACATACTGTACCTATACACTTCACAGCGTTACAGGCACCAATAGGCATACTCATACACATACTGTACCTATACACATCACAGCGTTACAGGCACCAATAGGCATACTCATATACATACTGTACCTATACACATCACAGCGTTACAGGCACCAATAGGCATACTCATATACATACTGTACCTATACACATCACAGTGTTACAGACACCAATAGACATACTCATACACATACTGTACCCATACACATCACAGCGTTACAGGCACCAATAGGCATACTCATACACATACTGTACCTATACACATCACAGCGTTACAGGCACCAATAGGCATACTCATACACATACTGTACCCATTCACATCACAGCGTTACAGGCACCAATAGGCATAATCATACACATACTGTACCTATACACATCACAGCGTTACAGGCACCAATAGGCATACTCATATACATACTGTACCTAAACACATCACAGCGTTACAGGCACCAATAGGCATACTCATATACATACTGTACCTATACACATCACAGCGTTACAGGCACCAATAGGCATAATCATACACATACTGTACCTATACACATCACAGCGTTACAGGCACCAATAGGCATAATCATACACATACTGTACCTATACACATCACAGCATTACAGGCACCAATAGGCATACTCATACACATACTGTACCTATACACATCACAGCGTTACAGGCACCAATAGGCATACTCATATACATACTGTACCTATACACATCACAGCGTTACAGGCACCAATAGGCATAATCATACACATACTGTACCTATACACTTCACAGCGTTACAGGCACCAATAGGCATACTCATCCACATACTGTACCTATACACATCACAGCGTTACAGGCACCAATAGGCATACTCATATACATACTGTACCCATACACATCACAGTGTTACAGGCACCAATAGGCATACTCATATTCATACTGTACCTATACACATCACAGCGTTACAGGCACCAATAGGCATACTCATATACATACTGTACCCATACACATCACAGTGTTACAGGCACCAATAGGCATACTCATATACATACTGTACCTATACACATCACAGCGATACAGGCACCAATAGGCATACTCATATACATACTGTACCTATACACATCACAGCATTACAGGCACCAATAGGCATACTCATACACATACTGTACCTATACAGATCACAGCGTTACAGACACCAATAGGCATACTCATACACATACTGTACCTTTACACATCACAGCATTACAGGCACCAATGCTCATACTCATACACATACTCATACACATCACAGTGTTAGAGACACATCAAGGATGCAACTGGCAATTTAGTCTGCAGCAGAGGTGCAGTGTTTGCTGGAAATTTCTGCTGATGAGAGTGTCTAGGAACAGCTGGATGCAAAACACAAAAATCTTAGATATTTAGTAAAACGTGGGACTGTTTTCTTATACATGCAGCACGTATAAGTAAAAATAGCTGCATTACATACTCGATAAATCTATATGAGGGCTGTTTGTCATCATGCCCAAAACAACCCCAAATAAGCCACAATATAAGGACATTAGTCATAAACTCCACTGTGCTGTACGATTGCGCGTTTCCTATTTTCACTTCAACACAAAAAGTTATACAAAGATGACGCAAGTGCGGTGGGGCCCGAAATGTTAAGTGCAATGTGACCGCAGACCAGCGGGGAGTGGGAGGAGGGATAATCCTGCTCAGGCATGGTGCGAGGCTACTGGGCCAAGTGTGAGTACACACACAGAAACACGATCCTAATGGGCCTCTTGTTTCCTACTGATCCACTGAGATTAAAAGGACCTACTGCAGTGGAACTTAACAAACTGTATAAAACATAACAAAGACTGAAACAAAGGCCTGAGGTCAGACCCTCTGTATGCAGCACACAGTGTTTCTGCAGAGTCTCACCCTCACATCCTGTATGACGACATTTCTGCTTTTCAGAATAAGTGTCTGTCTGAAAATATCTTAGCTGCTTATGTTCATGTGTGAGAAAGAAGGAAGTTACACAGCTCATTAATAACATCAACTTACATGCTTCATTTACATGTATTTCTATACCCAGTGAGCTACAATGATTCTTTGTAAAGTTCAACTATCCATTACAGTGGTACCTCAGTATACGTCCACTTTGGAATAAGTCCAACTTGATATACGTCCTGCTTGGACACGGAAAATTTTGTTTGGTATATGGCCTTTGTTTGGAATACGACTCATGTGCTAGAACTTGTATGGGTCATAATGAGTCAGGACACCACGCGCTTCCCTTGTTTACCTCTCAAGACAAAGCCACGACTGCCCACCAGCGTCAGTACGCCAGTTGCTACCATTCAGTGAACAACCCGCGCTATAACTCTCTTTTCATTTGTTTCATCTAATTGCTTTTATATTTATGTATTTTAGTATTAAGCAATGTTTAAGTTATTTTATACAACCCCATCAATATATAATATGCCAATAACAATAGGATTTTTTTTTCATGGGAACGGATTAATCATTTTCCTTATATTTCTTATGGGAAAAATTTGTTTGGTATACATCCTGTTTGGTATAAGTCCAAGGATCTGGAACAGATTAAGGACGTATACCGAGGTATCACTGTATTTGATATTGCCAAATTTGTAAAATTCCTAATATTATTACAATATTTATTCCTGCAAACTGCAGGACAAAGGCAACATGAAAAATGTTTTCCTGCAATTGATAAGAAATACGCAGAAACACACACCGTAAAGATTGTAACCTCTGACAGTATGTACTGGCTTTCACTGCTTTCTGCAGTGTCTCTCCCTCTCAGCTCTTCATTTCACACTTTATATGTGTATCTGTAGAAAACAGCTGTGAGTCACATGAATGACACAAGAAACCAAGCAAGCTGAAGACTTTAATTTTGTTTTATTGTCCCCCCTGCACTTGCATGTTCTCCCCGTGTCAGTGTGGGGTTTCCTCTGGGTTCTCCTGTTTCCCCCCACAGCCCAAAAACATGCTGAGGTTTATTGGAGTTACCATAGGTGTGCATGTGTGTGTGAATGGTGTGTTTTCCCTGCGAGTGGTTGCTGCCCAGACTGTGGGCCATCAGGATCCTGCACAGAATAAGCAGCTATAGAAGATGGATGGATGGATGGTTGGATGTTATGTCTTGCTGAAGTGCTAAACATTCAGCCTTGTGGTTTTGTCACTTCCTGTTTAAAGTGTCCACTCCCCCATCACTCTGCCTGCTGTGTGTGAGAATAGAAACGACCATGACAGTGAAGGTACAGAGGATGAGGAAGTGATTGTCAGTCTCCTCAGATCTGGGCTCAGTGACACACACATGTATGGATCCTCTGATGCTCCTGTTTCTTCTCATTGCTGGGCTCACAGGTGAGTGTCTCTCATTACAGTGGTACTGAGTAGAGATCTCTCTCCTGCTCCTCACAGACTGTCAGCTGCAGTTTGGAGATCATGATGGAGATCTGCTGCTACATCAGAAGAAATTGCTATGGCTACATTCCGGAAACATTTGCAGAGGCTGCATTGAGTATAATACTCTATGAAGTTGTAGATAGTATTTGGATTCTCACTGGTTTTTATATCACTTATATTATTATGTAATTTTTAAAAAGCTTTAACAAAAATATTTTACCAATAAACTGGCAATTACGTCATACATGTACAGTATTTTGTGTTTTCTATTTGTTAGTACAGTGGTACCTCAGTTCTCGAACTCATTAGAACTCGAATTTCTTAGAAGTCCAACCAACCAGTTCGAAAATAATTACCTAAAGCTCGATCTGAATCTCAAACCATGAACGCTGATCAAAGATAACTTGTACGCGCAGAGAAATGAGTCACGCCGCATGTCTCTCAGCAGAAACAAAGGGTAAAGCTTCAGTCTCATCCTCGCAAAACCCCTGATAGGAATATTATTCTTATTTACTCATGTTGGCACAAGGAGCTGATTACTGTATGCATTTTAATCTGGGCTCTTCTCTCATAAAACATAAACTTTGTGCTCTAAGTACAATTTTTAAAGTGTGACCCCAAATATTGCAAATGCCCCCATTTTTAGACAGTGGGGGCAAAAGTTGCCCCACCGCATATATATTGTGTGTATTGTGTGTTCCAACACTGCAGACATGTAAAATCTAGAAAAAGTGTTAAATAATTGTGATTTGGCTGCAGACCATGATACCCATGAATATCATTGTGCACCTTCATGGTGCTAATTGGAACCACAGAACTTGGTGTCTAAAAGGACTCCTGAAGAGGCACTGTGGGAATGTTAGTCAATCGAGATGCTCAGCTCTCTTTTAATCTGTTCTCATTTCATTTTAAAAACAAACGCTATACATTAGTTGGGTATCACTGTCGCCTGAAAGAGTCGTATGTTTCACCATAGCTGTTTAATCATTAGTATAATTATTTAGGTCCTAATGCAGGAAGCACACAGTGTAAAGTGAGGTAAACCTTCAACAGCATGTCAATCCATTGCAGGGCACTGGAAGCTGGAGAAATGCAATGTGAACAGAGGAAGCCTGCAAACTGCACACAGACGCAGTCATGGTCACATTCAAAGCCAACAGTCAGCAGTGCTGAGATGGCAGGGGTATGAGTCAGATATCTAATATCTGTATAAACTAAAGAGACAGAGAGATTTTGGGGAACCACGGCAAGGGCAACAGAAGACATGGGCTTCTGACTATAAGGCATGAAAATCCAACTCAATGTCCCCACTCTACTCACACACCCCTACCCTTAACAACCTGTATCCCCCACACACTCCTCCCACCTATGCAACAATCATTGTTATTAAAAGCCCAACACTGGGCGACTTGTCTCAATGTAACCAGGTTCACTGAATCTACACCTATGGCTGTCCTTTCATGTGCCATCACTACGTGACACCGCTTCAATTCTGGAGCGCTTCGTCACAAAATTAAATCAGTCACGGATCCTCTATTATCCAAAGATCTGTCAAATACTTTTTGAGTTATCACAATAATTAAATCAATCGTCTGGGGCTGTCCTTTTCTTTGATATTGCATGATTAGACATGATTAGAGAGATAGACCAACCTACCTACCTGCACACAGTTCACCATCAAGAAAGGTGTCATGTAGCACGACTGAATGCACTGAAGTGCCGTCTAGAGAGGCAAAAATGTCGCTATTGGCTGCCCTTTACATGGAAAGACATTGACCTGTGGGAGGAAACCGGAGAACTGAGAGGAAACCAGCATAGATACAGGAAGACCATGCAAACTGCCCACAGAAAGCTGGGCCAGATACCGAAACCACAAGCCTGGAGGTGTGAGGCCCCCACGCTGCCCCCAGTCTCTACCAGCTAGAGGGTAACTAGCTCTCCAAATCTGCTGCAGAGTGAAAGACAACCAGGTTTAGCCTTGACCCCTAACACTGATCTTGCCCCCTGATAAGCACTGAGACCTTCTGCAGTAATACATGAAGCTGGGTGTTTAGACCCCTCTGTCTGTACACACAGAAATGACTGATGGCATCCCGGCTGTCTGCTCACATAACCACCTGTGCTGCTGAAATGACACCAGTAAGATCAATCACAGGCCTCATAGAAAACCAAAGGGTACAAGAGGCAGGAGCAGTTTATCTGCACTGACAGTCTTTATATATATCATGCAGTATATTTAGATATTATGTATATAGTTTCAATTACCTGATTCAGGGTACATTTCTAAGAATATAATATGTATTTCCAATTTCCAAGACAAAGATGTTTTTATTAAGACTGCCATAATTCACAACTGACATCATGATCTCCAAACTGCAGCTGACAGTGTGTGAGCAGCAGGAGAGAGATCTCTACTCAGTACCACTGTAATGAGAGACACTCACCTGTGAGCCCAGCAATGAGAAGAAACAGGAGCATCAGAGGATCCATATGTGTGTGTGTGTCACTGAGCCCAGATCTGTGGAGACTGACCCTCACTTCCTCATCCTCTGTACTTTCACTATCTCTGTCGTTTCTATTCTCACACACAGCAGGCAGAGTGAAAGGGGAGTGGACACTTTAAACAGGAAGTGACAAAACCACACGGTTGAATGTTTAGCACCAAATACTTCAGCAAGTCATTCTATTATTATTACTATATGCAGCATAAAACTCATAATAAAATGCATCATAATTTTTCTTTATGCTGCTTGGACACTAAAAGATTTACTATGCACAAGGCATGTATATTTGCTTATGATGACAATAGAATTTGTAGTATTAAACAAGGGAGCCATGGTTTGAACAAAAGAGGCTTTGTGATGCACTTTGTGTGAGAGAATGGAAGGAAATAGCTGTGCAGACACACTCTGACATGGGATTAATGCCTACAGAAGGTCAGGATGACGATAATTATGGGATGTAGTATCTAAGGGGGTAACCCAGGTGATTACACAATCACCTACAAGAAATATTGAGTCATTTGAAGGGAACTTCGATTACATTTTCAGTAATGAACAAAGACCAGTTTATTAGTAATAGTAATAGACAAATTTTAACTAATTATTCTTCCACAGGGCGAAGCTGCAGTGATTTCACTGGGACTGGACACTACCTGAACTGGGTTTAGTGATATCAGGTCAGCTGCCTTCCGCCATCTCCTATTTCAATGTCCAGAGAAAGCGAGCAAAGCAGCTGTGCACTTTGGGGAGTCAATGGAAGAATTTGTGGAGAGTTTTGAGGCACCATGTCGCAGAGAAGTGATGTGTTGAGTGGCCTTCCATGGCTGAGTTCCAGGGAGCCGGACCTTCTGGGCAACAAGAGGGAGCAGTAAGGGCAGGTTGTCTGCGTCACTACAAGAAGCCCAGTAAGGTCTTCCTCTTCCTTGGGCTCCTCCAGTCACTATCGCTCCATGGATAAATTAGTGGACTGTTGACGATCCACTGAGGTACGTAGGCCAGTGGCTTGGGCCAAGGCAGGAGGCTGGGTGCTGGGACCAAAACAGATACCAAGGACTGGGGCTCTGACCCCATCACCACTGGGTCACCTGCAGGAGCAAAGGACACGAATCCCAACAGACGGGGTGTCACAGAGTCTGGGGATCATCCTGCTTAGGGAGTCATTCTGTCATGGCGTGGCAATGACAAGCTAACAAGCTTGGTGGTTACTACCGACAAGGCCTTGATTGTTGGTGATTTTAATATTCATATGGAAAATGAAAGTGATCCAGTAACAAAAGCATTTACTGCCATTCTTGACTCTGTCGGTGTACATCAGAATGTAACTGGGCCAACTCATGCCTGTAACCACACCCTAGACCTGATTCTTAGTCATGGTGTCCTGGTAGAACACATATCAATTATCCCTCAGAATCCTCTACTTTCAGATCATTACCTTTTAACATTTCAAATACAACATAACTCCCCTAAGGCCCCAGACCAGAGGTACGATACTAGACGTTCCATAGCCTCATTATCCGCTGCAACTTTTCTGGAACAGCTCCCACAGTCCTTTAACCTAACCTCTGAAGTGTCATGTGTAAATGAACTTGAACAGGTAACCGTGAACATGGTAGAATCATTTCGTACCACTCTTGATCATGTAGCACCACTCAAGAAAATAAAACATAGGGATAAGAAACCTGCCCCCTGGTACTCTAACCGTACACGTGAACTTAAACAAGCTTCACGAAAGCTAGAACGCAAATGGCGGTCAACAAAATTAGAAGTTTTTAGATTTGCCTGGAAAGAGAGCCTGTCTAAGTATAGACATGCACTAATGACTGCTAGGTCTATGTATCTCTCTAAACTAATAGAAAATAACAAAACCAATCCTAAATTCCTATTTGAAACTGTATCTAGGTTAACAAAGAATCGTTCAATGTTAAACTCACATGTCCCAGAAGCTCTTGGTAGTGATGCCTTTATTGCGTTTTTTAATAATAAAATAACCACGATTAGACATACCATCACGAGCACGCCCACGGTTGCACACAACCACCAATCCTCTGCTAGTGCTAGTGTTATTAGTACTAATGATAACATCTTTGAATGTTTCACTCCTGTAGTGCAGACAGAACTCCTTCAGTTAATTTCCTCTTGCAAACCCACTACTAGCCTTGATGACCCAATACCCACCAATCGACTTAAGGAAATTGCACCACTGATTAGCACTACATTGTTAAACTTGTTAAACTCATCTCTTAGTCTTGGATATGTTCCTAAATCTTTTAAAATGGCTGTTATTAGACCTATCCTAAAGAAACCAAATCTTGAACCTAGTGACTTAGGAAACTATAGACCCATCTCAAATCTTCCCTTCATTTCTAAAATTCTTGAGAAAGTTGTTGCTCACCAGCTGTCCTCCTTTCTTCAAGATAATAATGCTAACGAGCTATATCAGTCTGGTTTCAGACCCAATCATAGCACAGAAACGGCCTTAGTCAAAGTGATAAACGACTTGCTTATGGCTTCCGACCGTGGCTGTATATCGCTATTATTCTTACTGGATCTAACTGCAGCATTCGATACTGTAGACCATAATATTCTTTTGGACCGGTTGGAAACATTGATTGACATTAAAGGGATAGCACTACTGTGGTTTCGTTCGTATTTCACTGATCGTTACCAGTTTGTCCATGTAAAAAATGAGTCATTCATAGCCACTAAAGTAAGATATGGTGTCCCGCAGGGATCAGTGCTGGGCCCCCTACTGTTCAATCTATATATGCTACCGCTTGGTAACATAATTAGAAATTACAGTGTTAATTTTCATTGTTATGCTGATGATACACAATTGTATATATCTGTTAAACCTAGTGACGCATCCCAGCTCTCTTCTTTAGCCGACTGTCTGCTAGACATCCGTTGTTGGATGGCAAGGAATTTCCTCATGTTAAATACTGAAAAAACTGAGGTTCTTTTAATCGGTCCTAAGGAGGCCCGCAATAAGTTTGTAAACCCCAACCCTAGCGGCCTCCCTACTCAATTTAAAACAGTGGTCAGAAATCTTGGTGTCCTGGTAGACTCCGACCTCTGCTTCAGTGCTCACATAAATAGCATTACCAGTACGGCATTTTATCATCTACGGAACATAGCCAAGCTTCGGAAGTTGCTGTCCTTTCAAGATGCAGAAAAACTAATACATGCCTTTATAACTTCTAGATTGGACTACTGCAATGCCCTCCTTTCGGGTTGTCCATCTGGATCCCTACATAAACTTCAGTTAGTACAAAATGCAGCTGCCAGAGTTCTAACAAAAACTAAAAAATTTGATCACATTAGCCCTATCCTGTCTTAAGAACATAAGAACATAAGAACATAAGAAATATACAAACGAGAGGAGGCCATTCGGCCCATCGAGCTCGCTTGGGGAGAACTTAACTAATAGCTCAGAGTTGTTAAAATCTTATCTAGCTCTGATTTAAAGGAACCCAAGGATTCAGCTTGCACTACGTTATCAGGAAGACTATTCCATACTCTGACTACACGCTGTGTAAAGAAGTGTTTCCTTAAATCCAGTTTGAAATGTTCTCCCGCTAATTTCCACCTATGGCCACGAGTTCTTGTATTTGAACTAATGCTGAAGTAACTATTCGGTTGAACAGCATCCAAACCTGTTAGAATCTTATAGACCTGAATCATGTCCCCCCTCAGTCTCCTTTGCTTGAGGCTGAACAGATTTAGCTCAAATAACCTTTCCTCGTATGACATTCCTCTAAGACCAGGAATCATTCTTGTGGCCCTACGCTGCACCTTTTCTAAGGCCGCTATGTCCTTTTTAAGATATGGTGACCAAACCTGTACACAATATTCTAGGTGAGGTCTCACCAAGGAATTGTATAATCTTAGCATTACCTCCCTTGACTTAAACTCCACACACCTGGAGATATACCCCAACATCCTATTGGCCTTTTTTATTGCTTCCCCGCACTGGCGAGAATGAGACATGGAAGCATCTACATACACACCAAGGTCTTTCTCATAATCAGCTACCTTTATTTCAGTAGGTCCCATAAAATACCTGTACTTTATATTTCTGCTCCCTACATGGAGTACCTTACATTTGTCTATGTTAAATTTCATCTGCCAGGTGTCAGCCCAGTCACTAATTAAATTAAGATCCCGCTGTAGCTGCTGAGCCGCTAGTTCAGTATCTGCTACACCACCCACCTTGGTGTCATCTGCAAATTTCACCAGTTTACTGTATATATTGGTGTCTATATCATTTATGTAAATAAGGAACAAAAGTGGTCCTAAAATTGAACCCTGCGGTACCCCACTATGAACGCAGGCCTACTGTGACATCGAGCCTCTTATAACTACTCGCTGCTTCCTATCCGTTAACCAGTTATCAATCCAAGTCGCTACAGTTCCTAAAATACCTGTCGCTTTGAGTTTAAGTGAGAGCCTCTTGTGGGGAACAACATCAAAAGCCTTTTGGAAATCTAAATAGATGACATCATAGGCCTTCTTATCATCAACTTCCTGAGTAGCTTCCTCAAAAAACTCCAACAGATTTGTTAAACAGGATCTACCTCTCCTAAATCCATGCTGGCTATCCCTCAAAATGTTATTTGAGTCCAGGTAATCTACCATTTTCTCTTTGATTATAGCCTCCATAACTTTACCAGTTATACAAGTTAGACTGATTGGCCTATAGTTTGACAAATTACTTCTATCCCCTTTTTTGAAAATGGGCGTTATGTTGGCATGCTTCCAATCAGAAGGTACCACACCTTCAGATAAGGATTTTTGAAACAGTAATGTTAAGGGTTGGCAAATAATATCCCTCATCTCTTTTAACACTATAGGTAAGATGCCATCAGGGCCCTGTGATTTATTTATTTTGAGCTTAGCTAGGCTTTGCAAAACATCAGCTTCAGTTATATATATATTAGTTATAGACGATGTTGGATTAGTAATAAGAACTGGTAAGTTACTAGTGTCCTCAACAGTGAATACCCGTGCAAAACTATCATTGAACTCATTTACTATGTCAATGTCGTTTTCAATTATAAGACCCTTACTATCCTGCAGATTAGTGATTTCAGCTTTTAGAGCTCTTTTAGAGTTAAAATACTGGAAGAAACTTTTAACGTCATCCTTAGCCTCCAATGCGATCTTCCTTTCGACATTCCTTTTAGCTCGTCTAATGTCATTTTTTAACTCAGCCTGTAGATTTAGATACTCTTGCTTTATTATGTCATCATCAGTTATTTTCCATCTCTGGAACAAAGCCCTTTTCCTCCTTACTTTATACTTTATGTCCCTATTAAACCACCTAGGTTGCAATTTCCTTGATTTATTCTTGTTAGAAACAGGTATGAAGTCCTCTTGTACTTGCAATAATGTGCTTTTAAAAAATCCCCATGCCTCTTCAACAGTTTTGTTAATTAACTCCATCCAGTTCACAGTTTCTAGTTTTAATCTCATACAATTGAAGTTAGCCTTCCTAACATTATATATTTTTGATTTGGACTTTGCTCTTCGGGCACTAAACTTAACCTCAAATTTAACCATGTTATGATCGCTACTGTCAAGTGGTTCTAAAACATCTAATTTACCAATCCTGTCCTGGTTATTAGACAAAACAAGATCAAGAATGGCATCTCCCCTGGTAGGGGTGTTAACAAACTGAGTAAAAAAACAATCCTGTACTAATCCCACCATGTCAAGTTCATTTTCAGAAGAGCCAGCAACAATGTCCCACTGCATCCCCGGTAGATTAAAATCACCCATAACTACCACATCATTTTTATTGCTCATAATCCTAATATCACTGTATAACAATCTGCTTTCCTCAACAGCTACATTGGGTGCTCTGTAACAAACACCGACAATTAGGCTATTTGAGTTTGTAGCATCTAATTTTACCCATATAGCTTCCGTACTTTTACTTATATCAGTAAGCTCCCTTGCCTGCAAGTTTTCCTTTACATATACTGCAACACCACCTCCCTTCTTACCTATACGGTCTTTACGGAACAATGTGTAACCATCCATATTATATTCTTCTCCATCCTTATCACTCAACCACGTTTCAGTTATTGCTATAATATCATAAGAGTCTGATGAGATAAGAGCCTCTAAATCATGAATTTTATTCCTAATACTCCTGGCGTTTAAATACAGACAACAAAGGGTAGGCCTATTACAGTGCCTACTTATAATATGATTTTTTGGGGCTTTCCGTTTCCCCCCAGTTACATACTTCCCTGCACTGGCTACCGGTCAAGTTTAGGATTGACTACAAATTATTACTATTGACTTACAAAACTCTGAATGGCCTTGCACCACAATATCTCAATGATCTTCTGGTCCCTTACAACCCTCCTCGCCTGCTTCGTTCACAAGGAGCAGGATATCTATTAGTTCCTGAAGTAGACAGGGCTACGGCAGGCTGCAGAGCATTCTCTTACAGAGCTCCGCAGCTGTGGAATGGTCTCCCGGCGGATGTGCGGGATTCAGGCACACTCTCGCTTTTCAAGTCTAGATTAAAAACGCACTTGTATAGCTTAGCGTATAGGAAACCTAGTTCTGGTTCCAGCTAGTCGCTCACTCCCAGTCAGACTAACAGTATGAGGTGAAGAGCTGGGTGGGGATCGGTGTCATTGGCTTTGGATAAACTGAGGCGTCAGTGCTGTCACTCTGGCTCTACACTAGAGTGCTGATGTTCAGGGAGTCCCCATGCCTGTGTTCCCGCCTGTCTCTCCCTATTTCTCATGCTGCTATACCCAGATCTGCCGGAGCCTAGACGAATATTGCACTCGATCGTTTTGCTTGCACTGCCTCTGGTTTCCTCAACTCTGGCTAATACACAATTATTCTTACTTCCTCCCTCACCCCTTCTGGGGTGTGCTCCCTGGAGCACAATGTCGTTGAAGAGTTTATGCCTCTGCGGCCTGCAAGACAACTACCTCCACCTCCGGCACCTACCCTCCAACCTGCCTGCCCTTGGCTCAACACGATGCCTCGCCATCCACCCTGCGGCTGTGTGTCTATTAATCCTGCCATCGTGCATCAAGCACCACGTGCCTGCACCGGTCGGCCGCTGCATTGAGACATATATTTCAACCCCTGTATTAGCTTAGTCATTTCATCTTGTCTGTATTAGCTTAGTCATTTCATCTTGTTTGTTTGACTCATCTGCTGGCCCCTGGAGGATGGGCTCCCCCTTTGGGTCTGGTTCCTCCCAAGGTTTCTTCCTCTTAGGGAGTTTTTCCTTGCCACCATTGCCTTTGGCTTACTCAATGGGGGGTCCTTACGAGGCAGAAATGTAAAGATCATTGAGACAATGTAATGTTGTGATAATGCGCTATATAAATAAAATTGAATTGAATTGAATGACAGAGACTGCAGAACTATTCAACTGCTCCAGTTACTTCTTTAATCCAATTTATGATATTTGTAAACATTCTTTAATAGACATTACCACCAAAATTCCTGTAGTAATTAACAGCTATTTTAGAGCAGAATTCACAAAGAAGCGAAACGGTGAGCTCAGCGTGTGTACAGACCCTAAACCACTGAATAAAGCACTGAAGAGGAACCATTTTCCTCTCCCTACCATTGATGACATCTTGCTAGATCTAAAGAAGCTTTTCAGTGTGTGACATCAGAAATGGCTGTTGGCATGTCAAGCTGGAGGAAAACTTCAGCTACCCGACCACTTTCTCGCCCCCTTGTGGCAGGTACAGGTGGCTGTGCATACCTATGGGCATCAGCACTGCTCCAGAGATTTTCCAAAGATGACTGAGCCCTGGAACGGCTTGGAGGGAGTTCATGTGATTACAGATGGCATTTCAATCACAGGTGAGGGAGACACAATGGAACTGGCAGAGAAAGATCGTGACAGAACACTGACGTAATTTATAGACAGATGTACTGAGGAAAACATCAAGCTAAATGTAAACTAAGACTGAGACAGACGCTGTTCCATTCATAGGATATTTACTGACAGTGGATGGACTTCAAATTGATCCAGAAAAAGGCAAAGCAATCCAGCAGATGCCCAAAGCAGGGGGGCAAAGACTCCTAAAAATGGTAAATTTCTTAGCCAAGTTTTGCAGCCACCGTTCAGACCAGTGTGAGCCTCTGCGACAATTGACCCATGAAGGCAGTTTGTGGGAGTGGACAGACATTCAGGATGCTGCATTCTCCAAAATCAGAGAGTCCATTGTGAATGCACCGGTACTGAAATATTATGATCCCAAGGAAGACTTGATTCTCCAGTGTGATGCTTCAGACACCAGTTTGGGTGCAGCTGTGATACAATGCAGGAAACCAGTGGCTTTTGGGAGCAGAGCACTCATGCAAACTGAGCAAGGATATGCTCAGATAGAAAAGGAGCCTCTAACAATAGATACTTCATTGATGCCTGTGGAAAGATTCTCTTTATCCTTCCCCCAAACTGCTCTCCTTAGGCAAAGGGGAACCCGGCTGTGAAGGGCAGCCACCCATGGCAGTGCCCAGGAAGCTGGGGGTTAAGGGCCTCATTTAAAGCAGCCACAGACATGCTGAGGTTGGGCTTGAACCAGTGACTTTCCAATCACAGCCACAGAGGCTTAACCCACTGAGCCACACACTGCCTCCAGTGCTTCCCTATTCTGTATGGCATGGAGAAGCTTCACCAGTGTACCTTCATTGCGTGCACATAAGAGGCTGCAATGCATACTGCTGCATCTACAGTGGTCTGACATGTAACCTGCTACCAACAGGAGCGACCCGATCATGCAGGTAGATTACAGTGGACCAGTGTCTAGGTTTGTAGGGAGAGGTAAGGATTGGAGAGTCGGACACAATGAATAGCAAGGGCCTCAGTTAACTTCAGATATCAATGTATTTCAAGATAATTTACTGAAAGAGACACAAAAATCACATTTAAATTTGACAGCAAGAAGTCTTTGGACAATCAGTTCAACTTTGTACAATAGCACCTCCGAAAAGTTTCTCTCTGTCTTTCTTGCTAGTTATTTCTCTTTACCCCCCAGTCAAGGAGGAATCAAATGCAGAAGCACATTGTACAGTAGGAGATGTAAGGTGCAACACACATTAAAAGCTGTTTTTGTGTGAACATTATAAAACAGATTAATACATATTAAGCAGTTTGAAACTTTACATTCAGACCTACATCAGTCAGAAAAAGCAGGCGATGACCAGCCCAACCAGCAGCTCCATCTCTGATTGTACAGAATCCCTTGTCAGGGTAACTTCTGAAGTCATGACTAAACTAATTTACAGCTTCACCAGTTATATTAAACTGATCATTGAGGAGGGAAATAAGTCAAGCCTCACAGTGAAGCCATAAAACATACGGGGGTTAAATGTATTACACTTTTTTCCAATCATTTTGACGCGTGTCTCAATACCATGTCCACTTTTTACCTTGTCCACTTAACACATGCACCATAAAATTGGACTATGTGAGCTAAACTATGTATGCTTTTGCATTGCTTTGACACAATATGCATTCAATCACCACTTCCCCCAAATTTCATGAATACTTCTCTCAGTCAGTGTTTGCCACCAGCAAAACTTTGTACAACTACAGCACTTTACAATGCTTGAAGCTGGAAAGCTGAATGAAAACACATACCTGCCTATAATTTCAGCTAAGCACCTATCTAGTAATTTGTGAGGTTAGTGCCAATTTGCCATATGTGCAAATCTTTGGATTGGCATTTTCCATTGCCATTTTTCTTTAGCTAGTGAAAAATGGATGCAGTAAGAGGCAGAGGAAGAGCAAGAAGACACAAACGGAGAGGAAGAGGAAGAATCTTGGCTACTGATGAAATCAGAGCCACAGTATTTGACCATGTTGGAAATCATGGTCTGTCCCTGAGGAAAGTGGGTCTAAGAGTTCCACTCCACCTGCCTAGATCCACAGAGGCATCAATTGTCAGGATTTTCAGGCAAAGCAACAGGTACTATACACTATGTAGAGCATTCTGACTGAAGGCATTTGATTGGTGTATATATTACTGTAGTGGTGTGATTTGAGGGAAGTCTCCAGGAAAAAACTGATGCATCGATGCACGTTTGTCTTTACTGTAACCCACTACTGTAGGATTTAGCATTTACCTCCCACAGGAGGGAGAGGAAGAATTTACTGGTATCTGTGATTGTGTGGGACAATGTGGCCTTTCATCATTCCCGCCAAGTCACAGAGTGGTTTATAGCCCATCCCTGGATGATGTCATTATTCTTGCCACCATACTCTCCATTCCTCAACCCGACTGAAGGATTTTTTTCTGCATGGGGATGGAAGGTATATGACCATCGGCCACATGATCAGATGTCGCTTTTAGATGCAATGGCTGCTGGGTGTGTGGACATCCATGTGGAGGACATCCAGAGCTGGATAAGACACTCAAAGAGATTTTTTCCTTGGTGTATTGCAAGAGAAAATATTCAGTGTGATGTCGATGAAAATTTATGGCCAAATGCAAGGGACCAAATGGATTAGTCCAGGACAACAGTATACTTAACTGTATACAGTCAAACTTTGCTATTTGGCTATGTTTGTTTTGTTTTTTTCTGTATTGAATGTAATGTACTTTCAGTAGGTGGCTGTAATGTATTTTTCTTTTCCAGTGTATTGCGCAGCTGAATTTATTTACTGTATTATTTGTTTGTATTACAATGTTTACTGTAAGAAATGGCATACGTTTTTCTTTTACTTTGCAATAAACGTGTGAAAATATAGGATACAACAACACATCATATATATGCATTTTGCAGCGCTTCAAGTTGTTTGTGTTTTTTCATGCATTGTTCTTTGTGTGACAAAGTCGTCTTGTGAGAGAGTGCGTGTGCTATAGGTTTGGCAGCGTGTGTCACTTTTGGGTGAAGTGTGAAGTGTTCTGGTGGTTTTAGTGCATATTGCACCGAAAGTTAACTGATATGCTCAGGTGCATGTTTGTAAAGTTCACAGTGTGAAGTGTTTTGAAAAAGTGGACATGGTATTGAGACAAGTGTGAAAATGATTGGAAAACACTGTAATATTGACTTATGTAGTTGAATTTTGTTTATCCACTAGAGGGCAGTCACACACTGGAGATTCCCTAATTAAGATGATAAGATAAGATAAAATAAGATAAGATAAGATACTCCTTTATTAGTCCCACAAGTGGGAAATTTGCATTGTCACGGGAGAAAGTGGACAGTACAAGAATATCCATCCGCTTATCCGAGGTCGGGTCGCGGGGGCAGCAGTCTCAGCAGGGAAACCCAGACTTCCCTCTCCCCGGCCACTTCATCCAGATCCTCTGGGGGAATCCCGAGGCGTTCCCAGGCCAGCCGAGAGACATAGTCCCTCCAGCATGTCCTGGGTCTTCCCCGGGACCTCCTCCCAGTGGGACATGCCCGGAACACCTCCAGGGAGGCGTCCAGGAGGCATCCTGACCAGATGCCCAAGCCACCTCATCTGGCTCCTCTCGATGCGGAGGAGTAGCGACTCTACTCTGAGTCTCTCCCGAATGACCGAGCTCCTCACCCTATCTCTAAGGGAGAGCCCAGCCACCCTGCGGAGGAAACTCATTTTGGCCGCTTGCACTCGCGATCTCGTTCTTTCGGTCACTACCCACAGCTCGTGACCATAGGTGAGGGTAGGAACGTAGATCGACTGGTAAATCGAGAGCTTCGCCTTTTGGCTCAGCTCCTTCTTTACCTTGACAGACCGATGCAGCGCCCGCATCACTGTGGACACCGCAACGATCCGCCTGTAGATCTCCCGCTCCATCGTCCCCCCACTCGTGAACAAGACCCCGAGATACTTAAACTCCTCCACTTGGGGAAGGACCCCATCCCCGACCCAGAGAGAGCATTCTACCCTTTTCCGGCTGAGGACCATGGTCTCGGATTTGGAGGTGCTGATTCTCATCCCAACCGCTTCACACTCGGTTGCGAACTGTCGCAGCGAGAGCTGAAGGTCACGGTCCGATGAGGCCAACAGGACCTCATCATCTGCAAAAGGCAGAGACCTAATCCTGAGGTCACCAAGCCGGACACCCTCAACGCCCTGGCTGGGTGTGATACAGTAACTCAGGCCCCTACTTTCCCTCAGCTCTCTGCCTTTCAGTCAGCCATTCGCTGTGCTCATAGGCTGTACGGCCGTCAGAAAACTCTTCACGTCCCCCTCCTATTATCATGCACTTTGACTTTTCTGACTTTTTGTAGGAGAATCTCTTTTTTTACCAATATTTTAGTGCTAAAACAGCTGCAGATAGGAAAGCGATGAACGCCCCGATCAGGGCAGTGAAGGAGTTGAGGCTTACACAAGTTTTATATGATACTCCTGAGCAGGGGCGGATTAACGCACAGGCTAGATATGGCTTAAGCCTAGGGGCCCCACGTGTGCCAGCCTGCAAGGGGGCCCCCATTGGCGCGGAGGGGGGCGGGGTTGGGGGGCCCACGGACTACTGTAGCCTAGGGGCCTCTGTGCACCTTAATCCGCCCCTGCTCCTGAGGATGTGAATATTACCATGGATGACTTCCAGTATCTTGGAACTCTCCCTATTTAACGCCATTGAACTGCACCGAGTTCGCCGGCCAATTCCTGCAGGTCACCATGATCGCTATGGGCTGCTGTGCAATGTGCTTCCCTGTAGCAGCTCTGATTGCTTTGTTTGCCCATCCAGGAGTTGCTGTCTCCACCCCAGTTATTAATCACAAAATTGCATGACTGTTACATTGTTGCTGTTGTTTAATTAAATGTCCAACCTGCCCCTTAAATTTTCACTCTCGATTCTGGGGCTGATGCTCACCACAGGTTCTGCTGTATCCTGTCTGAGTTGGGGGAAGTAAGATCTGTTTGGCTGCTGCTTATGCCCCCACCCCCACAAAGCTCATTCTTCCTGGACCTATCTAGCCATATCCTTAAACTCCATGATTATGAGCTCATTACAGGAACAGATGCCAAAGTTGTCCATGACCCAGTCCTGGATAAATCCGCTTCTCTCTTAGGTAGTCAGGTATCCCCTCTAGTCACTCAAATACTTTATTTTTTGCAACAACAAACTGCAGGTGTTGCTAAGTTGGAGTCTTGATTGGGTTTTTTTGAAGATCCAGAAGAACCACATGATTTGAATTCTCTCCTTGTCGAAGGAGATGGTGAGCCAACCACTGAGAACCACTTCTTAAGAAGAAGTGCTCTTACCACGACCCCGGTCTGGTAGGACAGAAGATGCACCCAGACTGTTCTGAAAAAAAAAAAGATCTCTTGTTTAAAAGGAAAATTTGACCATTTCAGACAAGGACTAATTGATTGAATGTATTGGTGTTTCATCTGTTCACATTTTATTTTACAATGCAGGTTTAAATGTGATTTTTGTGTCTCTTTCAGTAAATTATCTTGAAATACATTGGTATCTGAAGTTAACTGAGGCCCTTGCTATTCATTGTGTCCGACTCTCCAATCCTTACCTCTCCCTACAAACCTAGACACTGGTCCACTGCAATCTACCTGCGTGATCAGGTCGCTCCTGTTGGTAGCAGGTTACATGTCAGACCACTGTAGATGCAGCAGTATGCATTGCAGCCTCTAATGTGCATGCAATGAAGGTACACTGGTGAAGCTTCTCCATGCCATACAGAATAGGGAAGCACTGGAGGCAGTGTGTGGCTCAGTGGGTTAAGCCTCTGTGGCTGTGATTGGAAAGTCACTGGTTCAAGCCCAATCTCAGCATGTCTGTGGCTGCTTTAAATGAGGCCCTTAACCCCCAGCTTCCTGGGCACTGCCATGGGTGGCTGCCCTTCACAGCCAGGTTCCCCTTTGCCTAAGGAGAGCAGTTTGGGGGAAGGATAAAGAGAATCTTTCCACAGGCATCAATGAAGTATCTATTGTTAGAGGCTCCTTTTCTATCTGAGCATATCCTTGTTCAGTTTGCATGAGTGCTCTGCTCCCAAAAGCCACTGGTTTCCTGCATTGTATCACAGCTGCACCCAAACTGGTGTCTGAAGCATCACACTGGAGAATCAAGTCTTCCTTGGGATCATAATATTTCAGTACCGGTGCATTCACAATGGACTCTCTGATTTTGGAGAATGCAGCATCCTGAATGTCTGTCCACTCCCACAAACTGCCTTCATGGGTCAATTGTCGCAGAGGCTCACACTGGTCTGAACGGTGGCTGCAAAACTTGGCTAAGAAATTTACCATTTTTAGGAGTCTTTGCCCCCCTGCTTTGGGCATCTGCTGGATTGCTTTGCCTTTTTCTGGATCAATTTGAAGTCCATCCACTGTCAGTAAATATCCTATGAATGGAACAGCGTCTGTCTCAGTCTTAGTTTACATTTAGCTTGATGTTTTCCTCAGTACATCTGTCCATAAATTACGTCAGTCTTCTGTCACGATCTTTCTCTGCCAGTTCCATTGTGTCTCCCTCACCTGTGATTGAAATGCCATCTGTAATCACATGAACTCCCTCCAAGCCGTTCCAGGGCTCAGTCATCTTTGGAAAATCTCTGGAGCAGTGCTGATGCCCATAGGTATGCACAGCCACCTGTACCTGCCACAAGGGGGCGAGAAAGTGGTCGGGTAGCTGAAGTTTTCCTCCAGCTTGACATGCCAACAGCCATTTCTGATGTCACACACTGAAAAGCTTCTTTAGATCTAGCAAGATGTCATCAATGGTAGGGAGAGGAAAATGGTTCCTCTTCAGTGCTTTATTCAGTGGTTTAGGGTCTGTACACACGCTGAGCTCACCGTTTGGCTTCTTTGTGAATTTTGCTCTAAAATAGCTGTTAATTACTACAGGAATTTTGGTGGTAATGTCTATTAAAGAATGTTTACAAATATCATAAATTGGATTAAAGAAGTAACTGGAGCAGTTGAATAGTTCTGCAGTCTCTGTCATTCAATTCAATTCAATTTTATTTATATAGCGCATTATCACAACATTACATTGTCTCAATGCGCTTTACATTTCTGCCTCGTAAGGACCCCCCATTGAGTAAGCCAAAGGCAACGGTGGCAAGGAAAAACTCCCTAAGAGGAAGAAACCTTGGGAGGAACCAGACCCAAAGGGGGAGCCCATCCTCCAGGGGCCAGCAGATGAGTCAAACAAACAAGATGAAATGACTAAGCTAATACAGACAAGATGAAATGACTAAGCTAATACAGGGGTTGAAATATATGTCTCAATGCAGCGGCCGACCGGTGCAGGCACGTGGTGCTTGATGCACGATGGCAGGATTAATAGACACACAGCCGCAGGGTGGATGGCGAGGCATCGTATTGAGCCAAGGGCAGGCAGGTTGGAGGGTAGGTGCCGGAGGTGGAGGTAGTTGTCTTGCAGGCCGCAGAGGCATAAACTCTTCAACGACATTGTGCTCCATGGAGCACACCCTAGAAGGGGTGAGGGAGGAAGTAAGAATAATTGTGTATTAGCCAGAGTTGAGGAAACCAGAGGCAGTGCAAGCAAAACGATCGAGTGCAATATTCGTCTAGGCTCCGGCAGATCTGGGTATAGCAGCATGAGAAAGAGGCAGAGACAGGCGGGAACACAGGCATGGGGACTCCCTGAACATCAGCACTCTAGTGTAAAGCTAGAGTGACAGCACTGACGCCTCAGTTTATCCAAAGCCAATGACACCGATCCCCACCCAGCTCTTCACCTCATACTGTTAGTCTGACTGGGAGTGAGCGACTAGCTGGAACCAGAACTAGGTTTCCTATACGCTAAGCTATACAAGTGCGTTTTTAATCTAGACTTGAAAAGCGAGAGTGTGCCTGAATCCCGCACATCCGCCGGGAGACCATTCCACAGCTGCGGAGCTCTGTAAGAGAATGCTCTGCAGCCTGCCGTAGCCCTGTCTACTTTAGGAACTAATAGATATCCTGCTCCTTGTGAACGAAGCAGGCGAGGAGGGTTGTAAGGGACCAGAAGATCATTGAGATATTGTGGTGCAAGGCCATTCAGAGTTTTGTAAGTCAATAGTAATAATTTGTAGTCAATCCTAAACTTGACCGGTAGCCAGTGCAGGGAAGACAGGATAGGGCTAATGTGATCAAATTTTTTAGTTTTTGTTAGAACTCTGGCAGCTGCATTTTGTACTAACTGAAGTTTATGTAGGGATCCAGATGGACAACCCGAAAGGAGGGCATTGCAGTAGTCCAATCTAGAAGTTATAAAGGCATGTATTAGTTTTTCTGCATCTTGAAAGGACAGCAACTTCCGAAGCTTGGCTATGTTCCGTAGATGATAAAATGCCGTACTGGTAATGCTATTTATGTGAGCACTGAAGCAGAGGTCGGAGTCTACCAGGACACCAAGATTTCTGACCACTGTTTTAAATTGAGTAGGGAGGCCGCTAGGGTTGGGGTTTACAAACTTATTGCGGGCCTCCTTAGGACCGATTAAAAGAACCTCAGTTTTTTCAGTATTTAACATGAGGAAATTCCTTGCCATCCAACAACGGATGTCTAGCAGACAGTCGGCTAAAGAAGAGAGCTGGGATGCGTCACTAGGTTTAACAGATATATACAATTGTGTATCATCAGCATAACAATGAAAATTAACACTGTAATTTCTAATTATGTTACCAAGCGGTAGCATATATAGATTGAACAGTAGGGGGCCCAGCACTGATCCCTGCGGGACACCATATCTTACTTTAGTGGCTATGAATGACTCATTTTTTACATGGACAAACTGGTAACGATCAGTGAAATACGAACGAAACCACAGTAGTGCTGTCCCTTTAATGTCAATCAATGTTTCCAACCGGTCCAAAAGAATATTATGGTCTACAGTATCGAATGCTGCAGTTAGATCCAGTAAGAATAATAGCGATATACAGCCACGGTCGGAAGCCATAAGCAAGTCGTTTATCACTTTGACTAAGGCCGTTTCTGTGCTATGATTGGGTCTGAAACCAGACTGATATAGCTCGTTAGCATTATTATCTTGAAGAAAGGAGGACAGCTGGTGAGCAACAACTTTCTCAAGAATTTTAGAAATGAAGGGAAGATTTGAGATGGGTCTATAGTTTCCTAAGTCACTAGGTTCAAGATTTGGTTTCTTTAGGATAGGTCTAATAGCAGCCATTTTAAAAGATTTAGGAACATATCCAAGACTAAGAGATGAGTTTAACAAGTTTAACAATGTAGTGCTAATCAGTGGTGCAATTTCCTTAAGTCGATTGGTGGGTATTGGGTCATCAAGGCTAGTAGTGGGTTTGCAAGAGGAAATTAACTGAAGGAGTTCTGTCTGCACTACAGGAGTGAAACATTCAAAGATGTTATCATTAGTACTAATAACACTAGCACTAGCAGAGGATTGGTGGTTGTGTGCAACCGTGGGCGTGCTCGTGATGGTATGTCTAATCGTGGTTATTTTATTATTAAAAAACGCAATAAAGGCATCACTACCAAGAGCTTCTGGGACATGTGAGTTTAACATTGAACGATTCTTTGTTAACCTAGATACAGTTTCAAATAGGAATTTAGGATTGGTTTTGTTATTTTCTATTAGTTTAGAGAGATACATAGACCTAGCAGTCATTAGTGCATGTCTATACTTAGACAGGCTCTCTTTCCAGGCAAATCTAAAAACTTCTAATTTTGTTGACCGCCATTTGCGTTCTAGCTTTCGTGAAGCTTGTTTAAGTTCACGTGTACGGTTAGAGTACCAGGGGGCAGGTTTCTTATCCCTATGTTTTATTTTCTTGAGTGGTGCTACATGATCAAGAGTGGTACGAAATGATTCTACCATGTTCACGGTTACCTGTTCAAGTTCATTTACACATGACACTTCAGAGGTTAGGTTAAAGGACTGTGGGAGCTGTTCCAGAAAAGTTGCAGCGGATAATGAGGCTATGGAACGTCTAGTATCGTACCTCTGGTCTGGGGCCTTAGGGGAGTTATGTTGTATTTGAAATGTTAAAAGGTAATGATCTGAAAGTAGAGGATTCTGAGGGATAATTGATATGTGTTCTACCAGGACACCATGACTAAGAATCAGGTCTAGGGTGTGGTTACAGGCATGAGTTGGCCCAGTTACATTCTGATGTACACCGACAGAGTCAAGAATGGCAGTAAATGCTTTTGTTACTGGATCACTTTCATTTTCCATATGAATATTAAAATCACCAACAATCAAGGCCTTGTCGGTAGTAACCACCAAGCTTGTTAGCTTGTCATTGCCACGCCATGACAGAATGACTCCCTAAGCAGGATGATCCCCAGACTCTGTGACACCCCGTCTGTTGGGATTCGTGTCCTTTGCTCCTGCAGGTGACCCAGTGGTGATGGGGTCAGAGCCCCAGTCCTTGGTATCTGTTTTGGTCCCAGCACCCAGCCTCCTGCCTTGGCCCAAGCCACTGGCCTACGTACCTCAGTGGATCGTCAACAGTCCACTAATTGATCCATGGAGCGATAGTGACTGGAGGAGCCCAAGGAAGAGGAAGACCTTACTGGGCTTCTTGTAGTGACGCAGACAACCTGCCCTTACTGCTCCCTCTTGTTGCCCAGAAGGTCCAGCTCCCTGGAACTCAACCATGGAAGGCCACTCAACACATCACTTCTCTGCGACATGGTGCCTCAAAACTCTCCACAAATTCTTCCATTGACTCCCCAAAGTGCACAGCTGCTTTGCTCGCTTTCTCTGGACATTGAAATAGGAGATGGCGGAAGGCAGCTGACCTGATATCACTAAACCCAGTTCAGGTAGTGTCCAGTCCCAGTGAAATCACTGCAGCTTCGCCCTGTGGAAGAATAATTAGTTAAAATTTGTCTATTACTATTATTAATAAACTGGTCTTTGTTCATTACTGAAAATGTAATCGAAGTTCCCTTCAAATGACTCAATATTTCTTGTAGGTGATTGTGTAATCACCTGGGTTACCCCCTTAGATACTACATCCCATAATTATCGTCATCCTGACCTTCTGTAGGCATTAATCCCATGTCAGAGTGTGTCTGCACAGCTATTTCCTTCCATTCTCTCACACAAAGTGCATCACAAAGCCTCTTTTGTTCAAACCATGGCTCCCTTGTTTAATACTACAAATTCTATTGTCATCATAAGCAAATATACATGCCTTGTGCATAGTAAATCTTTTAGTGTCCAAGCAGCATAAAGAAAAATTATGATGCATTTTATTATGAGTTTTATGCTGCATATAGTAATAATAATAGAATGACTTGCTGAAGTATTTGGTGCTAAACATTCAACCGTGTGGTTTTGTCACTTCCTGTTTAAAGTGTCCACTCCCCTTTCACTCTGCCTGCTGTGTGTGAGAATAGAAACGACAGAGATAGTGAATGTACAGAGGATGAGGAAGTGAGGGTCAGTCTCCACAGATCTGGGCTCAGTGACACACACATGTATGGATCCTCTGATGCTCCTGTTTCTTCTCATTGCTGGGCTCACAGATGAGTGTCTCTCATTACAGTGGTACTGAGTAGAGATCTCTCTCCTGCTGCTCACACACTGTCAGCTGCAGTTTGGAGATCATGATGTCAGTTGTGAATTATGGCAGTCTTAATAAAAACATCTTTGTCTTGGAAATTGGAAATACATATTATATTCTTAGAAATGTACCCTGAATCAGGTAATTGAAACTATATACATAATATCTAAATATACTGCATGATATATATAAAGACTGTCAGTGCAGATAAACTGCTCCTGTCTCTTGTACCCTTTGGTTTTCTGTGAGGCCTGTGATTGATCTTACTGGTGTCATTTCAGCAGCACAGGTGGTTATGTGAGCAGACAGCCGGGATGCCATCAGTCATTTCTGTGTGTACAGACAGAGGGGTCTAAACACCCAGCTTCATGTATTACTGCAGAAGGTCTCAGTGCTTATCAGGGGGCAAGATCAGTGTTAGGGGTCAAGGCTAAACCTGGTTGTCTTTCACTCTGCAGCAGATTTGGAGAGCTAGTTACCCTCTAGCTGGTGGAGACTGGGGGCAGCGTGGGGGCCTCACACCTCCAGGCTTGTGGTTTCGGTATCTGGCCCAGCTTTCAGTGGGCAGTTTGCATGGTCTTCCTGTATCTATGCTGGTTTCCTCTCAGTTCTCCGGTTTCCTCCCACAGGTCAATGTCTTTCCATGTAAAGGGCAGCCAATAGCGACATTTTTGCCTCTCTAGACGGCACTTCAGTGCATTCAGTCGTGCTACATGACACCTTTCTTGATGGTGAACTGTGTGCAGGTAGGTAGGTTGGTCTATCTCTCTAATCATGTCTAATCATGCAATATCAAAGAAAAGGACAGCCCCAGACAATTGATTTAATTATTGTGATAACTCAAAAAGTATTTGACAGATCTTTGGATAATAGAGGATCCGTGACTGATTTAATTTTGTGACGAAGCGCTCCAGAATTGAAGCGGTGTCACGTAGTGATGGCACATGAAAGGACAGCCATAGGTGTAGATTCAGTGAACCTGGTTACATTGAGACAAGTCGCCCAGTGTTGGGCTTTTAATAACAATGATTGTTGCATAGGTGGGAGGAGTGTGTGGGGGATACAGGTTGTTAAGGGTAGGGGTGTGTGAGTAGAGTGGGGACATTGAGTTGGATTTTCATGCCTTATAGTCAGATGCCCATGTCTTCTGTTGTCCTTGCCGTGGTTCCCCAAAATCTCTCTGTCTCTTTAGTTTATACAGATATTAGATATCTGACTCATACCCCTGCCATCTCAGCACTGCTGACTGTTGGCTTTGAATGTGACCATGACTGCGTCTGTGTGCAGTTTGCAGGCTTCCTCTGTTCACATTGCATTTCTCCAGCTTCCAGTGCCCTGCAATGGACTGACATGCTGTTGAAGGTTTACCTCACTTTACACTGTGTGCTTCCTGCATTAGGACCTAAATAATTATACTAATGATTAAACAGCTATGGTGAAACATACGACTCTTTCAGGCGACAGTGATACCCAACTAATGTATAGCGTTTGTTTTTAAAATGAAATGAGAACAGATTAAAAGAGAGCTGAGCATCTCGATTGACTAACATTCCCACAGTGCCTCTTCAGGAGTCCTTTTAGACACCAAGTTCTGTGGTTCCAATTAGCACCATGAAGGTGCACAATGATATTCATGGGTATCATGGTCTGCAGCCAAATCACAATTATTTAACACTTTTTCTAGATTTTACATGTCTGCAGTGTTGGAACACACAATACACACAATATATATGCGGTGGGGCAACTTCTGCCCCCACTGTCTAAAAATGGGGGCATTTGCAATATTTGGGGTCACACTTTAAAAATTGTACTTAGAGCACAAAGTATATGTTTTATGAGAGAAGAGCCCAGATTAAAATGCATACAGTCATCAGCACCTTGTGCCAACATGAGTAAATAAGAATAATATTCCTATCAGGGGTTTTGCGAGGATGAGACTGAAGCTTTACCCTTTGTTTCTGCTGAGAGACGTGCGGCGTGACTCATTTCCCTGCGCGTACAAGTTATCTTTGATCAGCGTTCACGGTTTGAGATTCAGATCGAGCTTTAGGTAATTATTTTCGAACTGGTTGGTTGGACTTTTAAGAAATTCGAGTTCTAATGAGTTTGAGAACTGAGGTACCACTGTACTAACAAATACAAAACACAAAATACTGTACATGTATGACGTAATTGCCAGTTTATTGGTAAAATATTTTTGTTAAAGCTTTTTAAAAATTACATAATAATATAAGTGATATAAAAACCAGTGAGAATCCAAATACTATCTACAACTTCATAGAGTATTATACTCAATGCAGCCTCTGCAAATGTTTCCGGAATGTAGCCATAGCAATTTCTTCTGATGTAGCAGCAGATCTCCATCATGATCTCCAAACTGCAGCTGACAGTCTGTGAGGAGCAGGAGAGAGATCTCTACTCAGTACCACTGTAATGAGAGACACTCACCTGTGAGCCCAGCAATGAGAAGAAACAGGAGCATCAGAGGATCCATACATGTGTGTGTCACTGAGCCCAGATCTGAGGAGACTGACAATCACTTCCTCATCCTCTGTACCTTCACTGTCATGGTCGTTTCTATTCTCACACACAGCAGGCAGAGTGATGGGGGAGTGGACACTTTAAACAGGAAGTGACAAAACCACAAGGCTGAATGTTTAGCACTTCAGCAAGACATAACATCCAACCATCCATCCATCCATCTTCTATAGCTGCTTATTCTGTGCAGGATCCTGATGGCCCACAGTCTATCCTGGAAGCTATGGCATAAGGCCGGGAATAACCCAGCATGGGGCTGCAACCACTCGCAGGGCAAACACACCATTCACACACACATGCACACCTATGGTAACTCCAATAAACCTCAGCATGTTTTTGGGCTGTGGGGGGAAACAGGAGAAACCAGAGGAAACCCCACACTGACACGGGGAGAACATGCAAGTGCAGGGGGGAGAATAAAACAAAATTAAAGTCTTCAGCTTGCTTGGTTTCTTGTGTCATTCATGTGACTCACAGCTGTTTTCTACAGATACACATATAAAGTGTGAAATGAAGAGCTGAGAGGGAGAGACACTGCAGAAAGCAGTGAAAGCCAGTACATACTGTCAGAGGTTACAATCTTTACGGTGTGTGTTTCTGCGTATTTCTTATCAATTGCAGGAAAACATTTTTCATGTTGCCTTTGTCCTGCAGTTTGCAGGAATAAATATTGTAATAATATTAGGAATTTTACAAATTTGGCAATATCAAATACAGTGATACCTCGGTATACGTCCTTAATCTGTTCCAGATCCTTGGACTTATACCAAACAGGATGTATACCAAACAAATTTTTCCCATAAGAAATATAAGGAAAATGATTAATCCGTTCCCATGAAAAAAAAATCCTATTGTTATTGGCATATTATATATTGATGGGGTTGTATAAAATAACTTAAACATTGCTTAATACTAAAATACATAAATATAAAAGCAATTAGATGAAACAAATGAAAAGAGAGTTATAGCGCGGGTTGTTCACTGAATGGTAGCAACTGGCGTACTGACGCTGGTGGGCAGTCGTGGCTTTGTCTTGAGAGGTAAACAAGGGAAGCGCGTGGTGTCCTGACTCATTATGACCCATACAAGTTCTAGCACATGAGTCGTATTCCAAACAAAGGCCATATACCAAACAAAATTTTCCGTGTCCAAGCAGGACGTATATCAAGTTGGACTTATTTCAAAGTGGACGTATACTGAGGTACCACTGTAATGGATAGTTGAACTTTACAAAGAATCATTGTAGCTCACTGGGTATAGAAATACATGTAAATGAAGCATGTAAGTTGATGTTATTAATGAGCTGTGTAACTTCCTTCTTTCTCACACATGAACATAAGCAGCTAAGATATTTTCAGACAGACACTTATTCTGAAAAGCAGAAATGTCGTCATACAGGATGTGAGGGTGAGACTCTGCAGAAACACTGTGTGCTGCATACAGAGGGTCTGACCTCAGGCCTTTGTTTCAGTCTTTGTTATGTTTTATACAGTTTGTTAAGTTCCACTGCAGTAGGTCCTTTTAATCTCAGTGGATCAGTAGGAAACAAGAGGTCCATTAGGATCGTGTTTCTGTGTGTGTACTCACACTTGGCCCAGTAGCCTCGCACCATGCCTGAGCAGGATTATCCCCCCTCCCACTCCCCGCTGGTCTGCGGTCACATTGCACTTAACATTTCGGGCCCCACCGCACTTGCGTCATCTTTGTATAACTTTTTGTGTTGAAGTGAAAATAGGAAACGCGCAATCGTACAGCACAGTGGAGTTTATGACTAATGTCCTTATATTGTGGCTTATTTGGGGTTGTTTTGGGCATGATGACAAACAGCCCTCATATAGATTTATCGAGTATGTAATGCAGCTATTTTTACTTATACGTGCTGCATGTATAAGAAAACAGTCCCACGTTATACTAAATATCTAAGATTTTTGTGTTTTGCATCCAGCTGTTCCTAGACACTCTCATCAGCAGAAATTTCCAGCAAACACTGCACCTCTGCTGCAGACTAAATTGCCAGTTGCATCCTTGATCTGTCTCTAACACTGTGATGTGTATGAGTATGTGTATGAGTATGAGCATTGGTGCCTGTAATGCTGTGATGTGTAAAGGTACAGTATGTGTATAAGTATGCCTATTGGTGCCTGTAACGCTGTGATGTGTATAGGTACAGTATGTGTATGAGTATGCCTATTGGTGCCTGTAATGCTGTGATGTGTATAGGTACAGTATGTGTATGAGTATGCCTATTGGTGCCTGTAATGCTGTGATGTGTATAGGTATAGTATGTGTATGAGTAGGCCTATTGGTGCCTGCAACGCTGTGATGTGTAAAGGTACAGTATGTGTATGAGTAGGCCTATTGGTGCCTGCAACGCTGTGATGTGTAAAGGTACAGTATGTGTATGAGTAGGCCTATTGGTGCCTGAAACACTGTGATGTGTATAGGTACAGTATGTGTATGAGTATGCCTATTGATGCCTGTAACGCTGTGATGTGTATAGGTACAGTACAGTATGTGTATGAGTATGCCTATTGGTGCCTGTAACGCTGTGATGTGTAAAGGTACAGTATGTGTATGAGTAGGCCTATTGGTGCCTGTAACACTGTGATGTGTAAAGGTACAGTATGTGTATGAGTATGCCTATTGGTGTCTGTAACGCTGTGATGTGTATGGGTACAGTATGTGTAAGAGTATGCCTATTGGTGCCTGTAACGCTGTGATGTGTATGGGTACAGTATGTGTATGAGTATGCCTATTGGTGCCTGTAACGCTGTGATGTGTATAGGTACAGTATGTGTATGAGTATGCCTATTGGTGCCTGTAACGCTGTGATGTGTATGGGTACAGTATGTGTATGAGTATGCCTATTGGTGCCTGTATCGCTGTGATGTGTATAGGTACAGTATGTGTATGAGTATGCCTATTGGTGTCTGTAACGCTGTGATGTGAATGGGTACAGTATGTGTATGAGTATGCCTATTGGTGCCTGTAACGCTGTGATGTGTATAGGTACAGTATGTGTATAAGTATGCCTATTGGTGCCTGTAACGCTGTGATCTGTATAGGTACAGTATGTGTATGAGTATGCCTATTGGTGCCTGTAACTCTGTGATGTGTATAGGTATAGTATGTGTATGAGTAGGCCTATTGGTGCCTGTAACGCTGTGATGTGTAAAGGTACAGTATGTGTATGAGTAGGCCTATTGGTGCCTGTAACACTGTGGTGTGTATAGGTACAGTATGTGCATTAGTATGCCTATTGATGCCTGTAACGCTGTGATGTGTATAGGTACAGTACAGTATGTGTATGAGTATGCCTATTGGTGCCTGTAACGCTGTGATGTGTAAAGGTACAGTATGTGTATGAGTAGGCCTATTGGTGCCTGTAACGCTGTGATTTGTAAAGGTACAGTATGTGTATGAGTATGCCTATTGCTGCCTGTAACGCTGTGATGTGTATAGGTACAGTATGTATATGAGTATGCCTATTGGTGTCTGTAACGCTATGATGTGTATGGGTACAGTATGTGTATGAGTATGCCTATTGGTGCCTGTAACGCTGTGATGTGTATAGGTACAGTATGTGTATGAGTATGCCTATTGGTGCCTGTAACGCTGTGATGTGTATGGGTACAGTATGTGTATGAGTATGCCTATTGGTGCCTGTATCGCTGTGATGTGTATAGGTACACTATGTGTATGAGTATGCCTATTGGTGTCTGTAACGCTGTGATGTGAATGGGTACAGTATGTGTATGAGTATGCCTATTGGTGCCTGTAACGCTGTGATGTGTATAGGTACAGTATGTGTATGAGTATGCCTATTGGTGCCTGTAACGCTGTGATGTGTATAGGTACAGTATGTGTATGAGTATGCCTATTGGTGCCTGTAACGCTGTGATGTGTATGGGTACAGTATGTGTATGTCTATTGGTGTCTGTAACACTGTGATGTGTATAGGTACAGTATGTATATGAGTATGCCTATTGGTGCCTGTAACGCTGTGATGTGTAAAGGTACAGTATGTGATTGAGTAGGCCTATTGGTGCCTGTAACACTGTGATGTGTATAGGTACAGTATGTGTATGAGTATGCCTATTGGTGCCTGTAACGCTGTGATGTGTATGGGTACAGTATGTGTATGACTATGCCTATTGGTGCCTGTAACGCTGTGATGTGTATAGGTACAGTATGTATATGATTATGCCTATTGGTGCCTGTAACGCTGTGATGTGTATAGGTACAGTATGTATATGAGTATGCCTATTGGTGCCTGTAACGCTGTGATGTGTATAGGTACAGTATGTGTATGACTATGCCTATTGGTGCCTGTAACGCTGTGATGTGTATAGGTACAGTATGTGTATGCGTATTGCTGTTGGTGCCTGTAACGCTGTGATGTGTATAGGTACAGTATGTGTATGAGTATGCCTATTGGTCCCTGTAACGCTGTGATGTGTATGGGTACAGTATGTGTATCCCTCCCTCCGGTTTATACACGAAACCACGATTCTTCATTCACTGATGGATTTATTCCTCCGTCACACTTCTCCTCCGAAACACCATGAAATCCACCGTCAAACTGTCATTACATAAAGTACAGAATGACCAAACATAAATATTACAAATAAACATTTAAACGCAAGTTAAGAATACGCAATAAACAAACACAGTTAACATACCTCGCTGGCTGCACGTAACCGTGAGAGAATGAGTCCGCTTCAGAAACAAAACTTAACAAATAATTCCCAATTTCTTCTTATTTACAGCTTTCCTTTACTTTAAAGCAGCTTATTCCTTCTTGTGACTTAGTTAACTTATAACGTTTCTTTGCACATGCCTTTTTACTTCCTCCCTTTACGTCACTTAAAACGAGCCTGTAGGCAACGCAGAATGAAACTTAGTTCCTACCCCAAAGGCACAACAATAAATAAAGGAAATAAACAACATAAATGAACACAATAAATTAAACAAATTGACATAATTTACAATTATGGCAGTTAAAATGTGTATGTCTATTGGTGTCTGTAACACTGTGATGTGTATAGGTACAGTATGTATATGAGTATGCCTATTGGTGCCTGTAACGCTGTGATGTGTATAGGTACAGTATGTGTATGAGTATGCCTATTGGTGCCTGTAATGCTGTGATGTGTATAGGTACAGTATGTATATGAGTATGCCTATTGGTGCCTGTAACGCTGTGATGTGTATAGGTACAGTATGTGTATGAGTATGCCTATTGGTGCCTGTAATGCTGTGATGTGTATAGGTACAGTATGTATATGAGTATGCCTATTGGTGCCTGTATCGCTGTGATGTGTTTAGGTACAGTATGTATATGAGTATGCCTTTTGCTGTCTCTAATCCAGACCCTAATGGTGTCTAGGGGGGCAGCGTGTGGCTCAGTGGGCTGAGTGTGCAGCTCAGGGGCAGACATCCCTCCTTCATCAGCTTGAGGCCTGAGGTCAGTCTCACCTTCTGTGTCATATTTTGGTTTTATTTTATCTGTATCCATTCCTCACTGGAATACCAGGGTCTCTCTCTGCTGTGCTTTCCTTACAACTTTGCTATTTGTTTTTGTAGCACTCAATATATTAGCCCCACAATACAGTTCAGATCTGCTATTCCCAAATTAATTTAATTTTAACATAACTTTTTAAATGTGTTGCTTATTGTACATTTCAATTATTTTTTATTATCTTATTTCTTGTATGCATGTTTCCATGTAATTTTATTTATATACTTTACTGTGAATGGAGAATTTGCTAATCAGTTCTCTCTAGCCTGGAAAGCACTTCCTCAATTCCTGTTGATTTTAAATACGCTCTACAAATAAATGACTTGCATATGGCTGCCCTCTAATGGATAAACAAAATTCAGCTACTCAAGTCAATATTAATACATTTAACCTTAGTATGTTTTATGGCATTACTGTGAGGCTTGACTGTATTTCCCTCCTCAATGATCAGTTTAATCTAGCTGGTGAAGCTGAAGGCAGAGATGGAAATTAGTTTAGTCGTGACTTCAGAAGTTACCCTGACAAGGGATTCTGTAAAATCAGAGATAGAGCTGATGGTTGGGCTGGTCATCGCCTGCTCCTTCTGACTGATGTAGGTCTGAATGTAAAGTTTCAAACTGATTAATAGGTATTAATCTGTTTTCTAATGTTCACACAAAAAGAGCTTTTACAATGTGATTCTGCATTTGATTCCTCCTTGACTGGGGGGTAAAGAGAAATAACTAGCAAGAGAGACAGAGAGAAACTTTTCAAAGTTGAACTGATTGTCCAAAGCCTTTTTGTTGTCAAATTTTAAATCATCTATTACTCACTGTAATCCTTTCTATACCCACCTCTGTATGACTTCACAGAGCATCACTGCCAATGAGTATTCTTAAATAAACTTCAGCTGGTACAAAATGCGGCAGCCAGAGTTCTCACAAACACTAAAAAATGTGATCACATCACCCCAGTCTTGTGGGGAAGATGGTGGCGCAGGAGGTAGTGCTATCGTTCGGCAACTGGAAGGTTGCAGGTTCGAGCCCTGGTTCCTCCTGACCCCATCAAAGTGTCCTTGAGCAAGACACTGAACCCCAAATTGCTCCCGGTGTGCAGGTTGGCACCTTGCATGGCAGCCTCTGCCACCGGTGTATGAATGTGTGTATGGATGGATGAATGTGAGGCATAAATTGTAAAGTGCTTTGAGTACTTGTAAGAGTACAAAAGTGCTATATAAATGCAGTCCATTTACCAACAAAATAAGAGGGTTGCAGGTGAAAAAATTGAATGTAAAATTTGACAATTCAGGTATTCAGCACCATGGACAGCAGCCTACTGTTGCTTAAAAGGCATTATTATGCTCACTTTCAGTTTATAATTTTATATTTATGATCTACTAGAATAGAGTATGCATGCTTCAGTGTTCAAAAAGCACATATTGTTTTCTCATAATGCACATCTCTATTCACCCTCTGTCTAATCCCTCCCCCAATGAGTCCAGTGTGGTTTGATTGGTCGGTTTACCCTTCATTCCCCTGTCTTTCAGTCTGCAGACAGATCCTTGCAGGTAGGCAGACAATAAGGATTGTGTTATGAGGTGACCTCATCATGTCATGGAAGTAAGGGCTGGAATTACAATGAGGTGTTTTAGGCAGATGAGAGATGAGTGGTTTCTGTGCTGAGAGTTACTCCCTTTGCTATGTACTTTGCATCTAAAGACTTTGCAGACCGTTTACATGCAGCTGAAGCCATATAACACACTAATAGAAAGGGAAAAGCATAATAGGTCCCATTTACTGAGTGTTATAGCAATATGCAATATATTATTTTATATATAAATTTCTTTTGATGTTGACCAGAAGTTATGTGATACCTCCCCCCCCCCCCAAGCTGGTGTGATTCGTTTCAATTCAATATTATTCGTGTCGCGCATTTTCACAACATTACATTGTCTCAAAGCACTTTACCTTATCCCTGCCCAAAGCCCACAGAGAGCAAGCCAGTGGCAAGGAAAATCTCCCTAGAAGGAAGAAACCTTGGGAGGAACCAGATTCAAAGGGGAAGTCCATCCTGCAAGTGCTGGCAGAGGAAGTGATATGAGCAAAATGGCAAAGTCCCAGTTCACACTGTCCATATTTTAAGATTAAAATGAGTAAAAAGTGGGCGGTCCTGATTTCGTGTCTTACATCACACTGCAAGATGGTCACTGATTGGTGGGCTCTGAGAGGAAGCTGTGATCTGAAAACCACAAACCATTTACATTTCATTTTGAAATATTTAAAAAATATTAATTCAATCAGAATATTTATTAAATAAAAATAATTACGAAAATACATTAAATATATATTTAAGAATTAATAAGCAACGCAATAAGACTTTTACTTTCACTAATTAATAAACCAATATTAAACTTTGACCAGCAGGTGGCAGCAAAGCACGTGTGAAGAAGAGGCCATCAGCGGTACAAAGCACTGGCTGTACAGGTTCCAACACTGCAGACAAACCTCCCTGTTTAACTGACTCCTATGGTATGACTAGACAGATTGAGCAGGGCCGCATGAGAGAGGTCTCACTGCAGTTAGTGTAACCATTTATTTTACAACTCATCTGTCTCATTCTGCTTCATAAAGGTCACACCCCACTTCCAGCTTCCTCTGACGCAAGGAGATTCGTGCACAAATGGCTACAGCTTAAACTGAAACAATAATGATATATAAAAAGACATTTCATACAAACACAGCATAACCTTGCTGATAAAGCCTTGCGGTTTGTGCATTTATTTACACTAATAGTGGGTGTATGCTAATTATATTAACAGGATTAATAAGCGTGTATACTTAATCAGAATTCCCTAAGACCCGTGCTTTGTATCGGCCCCTCCCATTTTGACAACAACAAACTACATGTCACTGCAGGGCTTTAGAGACTAACTACTCCAATAATTGCGTAGTGATATTGAAGATAGTCATCGACTACGCCCACTAATCATGGCAGCCTTAATACATATATCAACAAAAGTTTTAATACGTATTGTCTCTGTTTACGTGATAACGAAGACCTAAATATATATTTGCTTTAAATATGTGACTCATGTTACAGAAAATATAAGTAAACCATGAGGACAGAAAAGTCACGGAATAACAGGAATGACCGACATATAGTGCCAAACAGACAAGGTGCAAAGACTGTACTCATAGTACAAACAAAGTAAACGTAGTGCACTATGTAGGGTAAGTTGTACATTTGTTTGCACTTTGCAGCTTACCTTGCGTTGACTCTTTGTAGTACGGTCCCCACGACGGTGGTGGAAATATAAGGGGCTGGTTATCAGGGGGCATGGATTTTGCGGCAGTTTCTATATTGGCGTTGCTGGTGGAGGGAGCTGCATTTGAGGGTTTGTATTCAGCAATGGCTTGAATGCCCTGTGTATTAAGGCGAACTCGCGGACGATTACATCTCTCACACAGCATAGAATTAATAAGACTTGTTCACTGTCCTCCAGTTACTGTAATATTCTGGGAAGTTGTGATTGTTCAACTCCACTGCGCACAGTTAGGAGCAACTCCAACTCCACCTAGCAAACATACGTACGAGGTGATTGAGGTATGGAATGATTCTGACCCTGTATGGACGAATCATCCCCAAATTCTATTGCGTCCATGATTCACCCATATCATTGTGCCAAGGTTGAGCAGCACAACATGTTTTTCTAAGCCTCAGATCACAAGACCAGAGGATAGTGAGGATAGCTGAGAAGATCATTAGAGTCTCTCTTCCCTCCGTCATGGACATTCGCATCACACGCTCCATCCGCAAAGCCACCAACATTGTGGATGACCCCACCCACCCCTCACATTATCTTTTCACCCTCCTAGCGTCTGGAAAAGCATTCAGGCCTTCACACCCAGACTCAGAAACATGGAGTCAGACTACTGAACTCTCAGGGACTGATCTGATACCACACACACACACACACAAACAGGTCTGTAATTATATCTTCGTGGGGACTCACCATTCATTTCTATGGGGAAAACTGTAATCCCAACATGACAACCTTAACCTCTACCCAGCCCTAACCTTAACCATAAGTAACCAAACCAAATACAAGACTTCTGGCATCTTTAGTTTTTTATTGTATTGACAGATCTTTGTGGGGACCTGAAAAATACCCCCAAAGCATCAAAATAACAGGTTTTTATCACATTGCGGGGGACATTTGGTCCCCACCATGTAATATAAACCTAATCCACACACACAAACAGACACACACACACACATGTGCGTGCACACACACACACACAGATTAGGTATCTGAGTCTTTGTGGGGATTCTCCATTCATTTTTATGGGCATAACCCCAATCCTAACTATGGCAATCTTAATCCTTAATCCCTACAGTAGTAAGCAAGAAGTAACAGTAAGTAACCAAACAAAATACAAGACTTTTGGAATTATTATTCCTTTGATTGCATTCACAGAATTTTATAAAACTGAGTCAGTTTTTTCTTTTGGGGACCAAAAACATGTCCCTACAAAGTCAAATTAACGTGTTTTTATAACACTGTGGGGACATTTGGTCCCCACAACATAATATATACATGACCACCCACCCAAACACACATAGACACACACACACACACACACACACACACACACACAGACTGGCTTACCTATATAATCTATAGATTCTTGAATGAAATATCTGCAAAGCAGCTATTATGGCATGGCCTTAGGTTTGAACATGCAGTTTTTAAGGACACTGCACTAACTATAAACGAAACACTGCACTAATTCTAAAATGGTTTTATGTGAACTTTATTTAACATAGAATAAAAAAGAAATCAAACCAAAATTTAGTCTCTCGAAAAACTTGTATATGACATATCTTCGAAATTTAAAATACCAGGATACAGAATTTGAATAACAAGAACTATAGTCTTCCTTCTCAAAAGCGTGAACAACTATCTGAAGACCTACTAGTTCCTGAATTGTTGATGTTGCCTATGAAATTCGCTGAGAGTTGACGTCGCCCTACCAAAGTCGCAAAAATGCTAATTGCGTCAACCAGCTATGGAAATACAGCGGCGGTACACCCCCAATACAGTGGTATTACGCATTACCGTAATGCTGCCTAGCAAAAACATAATGTCATAAAAAAAATTACAGACAGACATTATAGACAGAGCTGCGTGGTTTCCTATTGACAAGTAGATATATGATTTGGGGACTGAAAGGCGGCTAGATATCCAATCACGCCCAGCTACAGTAAGCACAAACTGAAGATACTACTCCTGATTGGACTAGCTTCAAATTCGTCCCGCCCTGACAAAAAATTCTTTGTTTTCATTCGTTGAACATAATGTCAATACATATCTTCATACTATTCGACCAATTAAAACTCTCGGTGGTTTCCATAGAAACAAAATAATTGCAGTTTAAAGACAAACTTTCTGACAGAGAGATGGCGCAGAGGTGAGCAGCATCTCTTCTTATGTTTCTTGCTATTTCTTCAGATTATGTTTTGTTAGCATATTTAATTCTATATTTATTTTTATGTCCTGATATAGTACATGCAAATTTTGCGGCACAATATCGTTGAAATATATATATAATTAGTTGTTTAAACTGTAGATGCTGTGGCATTATTCTAAATATGGTTGTTTACATTTAAATGGTAAGAGAATATATTTGTGTTAAACTTAAAAACAATAAGTCTTATGGTTGATATGATTGGTTATACTCATCCGGCCTGTGATAATGCATTTCATCTGAAGATGTTATTCTGAAAAGATCGCCTATACGTTTACTTTTTAAATGTCCCATGTTCTTGAAGTAAGATTAACTTTTTGCTAGGTTCGGTATCATGGTGATGTTATAGCGTATCGAAGCAGCGTCATAATTTCGCAAGCTTTACTGTATTGTGAAGCAGTTTTAGCAATTCGGTCGTTACTGCCGGAGTAGCCTCGACGCCACGAGCAGCTAATGAAGGCTCCATCTCTTTCCATAGGCATTCTTGATGAATAGCATTTAGGAAAGAAGTTGAAAAAATACCGTGCCTAGTTTGGCTTTGCGAGTATCACATATGGCTAGTTAATTATTAGTTCTTATTTATTCACCAGAATGAGAATTGCGAGAGCTGTTTCCTGGACCAACGACCAGTACTGGGGAGCCTGGGACCTGTGGGACGAGGTGATCGACTGGGGAGATAAGGAAGGTTTGGAGGAGTACTCACCAGCGACACCCCCCACTGTCCAGACTGGGGAGGTTATGGGGGGACTGGGAGGTGTGACTGACTGGTGTAAGGGAGGGGAGGGTATGAGCATGAAAGGCTCTGAGACTCTTCAGAGCAATTACGGCCTGACATCTGAAGAGTGGGAAATTTATAAGACGTACTACCTTCAGAAAAAGAAGAAGGTCAGGAAGAATAGGAGCACTCAGGGGATAGATGAGGTAAAGGGTGCGATTAGTGGGGAAAAGGTGGAGCTGGCAGAGAGGGAAAAACATGTGGGGGTGACCTCCAGTGTACAGGTGGAGGCCGCAGACCTGAATGTAGGCATTAATAAAATGCAAAATGGAAGCAAGGGGAAGCAAGGTGAGGTGGGGGTGAATGTGAAGGTGGTTAAGGTGGAGGGGGGGATAATTTCCCTGAAGGCAGAGGATACGAAAGGAAATGTGAAGGTGGAGGCTGTGCAAGTCCAAGTGTGTGAGTTTGGGCTTGCAGAAGTAAATTCTGGGGATGTAAATGTTGAGATTGTGGGGGTAGAAGTAGGGGAGGTAATTATTGAGGGTGCGGACATGGTGAGTGATGTAACCATATTGGAAATTATAGTAAATGATGTACTAGTTGAGATTATAAATAGAGAAGGAGGTCAGGAGGAAACTGGCGGTGTAGAGATAGATGTGGGTCAGGTAGAGATAGAAGAGGTAGAAGTGGTGGGGAATTAATATAAAAGTTGAGCGTGTAGAGCTCATTACATAGAGAAGAGCCAAAATACGAAAAAGATGAAGTTGTGGTTCTGCTGCTGCTGTTTAGGAAACATTAAATAATTGAAACAGTATCTAAGATAATAAATCAAGTATGATAAATTTTGAGATATGTGGAATGTTTCATAATAATGTTTAACGTTTATTAAGAAAAAAATGTATATTTCTAAGTAGATTTGTAAACTGCTCTTTAAAGTATTAATTTTCAGAATTCCAGAATTTCCAAAATCTCCAGGTAATTTAATTTGATTTCATTTTGTTTAAACTGCACACACATAAAAATGATTAGCCCTGTTATGTATTTGTGTTTTATTTATTGTTTATTTATTAAGCACCCTATCCCTCATGGATGGCATGTTGTACAGGTCACCTGTGTTCCCATAAACTTTAACTTGTCTTGCAGTCTTGTTCCCCCCACACCCTCTGCTTTTTCCCTTCCTCTGTTTCTATCTTCACTCCAGGTCCAAGACGTTTCCAGCCCACTGTCCTTGGGAAAAGCCACCATCCGTGGCCACCGCTCCGGTTTCTCTGGGCCCTCCTGCCCTGCAGGCCCCTCGGGCCCCTCTGGTTCCTGTTCCTGCCCCCGTCCATGTCCTTGCCTTGCAGGTTCCCCTTCACCCTCAGGTCCCAGGCTTGTGGTACCGACGGTGTCCCTCCCCGCCCTATGGTCCCGACAGCGCCCCACTGCCTTACCATCCTTTCGTCCTGGTCCTAGTTCTCTCTTACCCGATCGTGATCCGTTTCCTTACTCCTGCGTGGTCTTCTCCTGTCGGGTCAGCAGTCCATATGGCTCTTTGCCCCGCTTGTGTCCTCTATCTGGCCCCGTTAACGGCCGTTCTCGTCTTCCCCGGCTCCTGTAACCCACACGAAATGTTTCTTGTCCCGTGTTATCACTCGTCTGTGGACCTGTCCTGGTGTGTGATGTACGTTCTATCATCCTGGTTGTCCCTAGTCTGACCCCAGTTCTCCTAGTGGTGTCCCGTCTTGCCCCCAGAGTGCCCTGTGCTGGTGTTGCCCCTGCCTACCCTGGTCTGCCTCGTCCCCTAATGGTGTTCGGTCTCTGCGCCCTTGTCCCGCAGCAGTGCCCATCTGTTGTCTTGTCCTTGCCTCTTCCACTGTGTCTCCCATCTTAGTGTACGTATAGCCTGCTGTCTTCCCCGCTGTCCCATCTGCTCCCTCACATGCCCTGTAAAAAGTGTCCTTCAGTCCTGCGATCCTCAGTCCAGTCATTGATGTTGCTGCCTGCATGTGCTCCCCAGTGTGTCCTGTGTCTAGTGTTCTTGCCTGATCCTCCCTACCCTGTTTGGACCCCTTGTGGTCTGTTTCCTTTGCCCTTCCTGTAGTGTAGTTTTCTTTAATAAAGCCCCTTTTGGTTTTCCTCCATGCCTGTCTTAGCCTCTGTCCTTGCCCTCGACGTGACACCATTACAGTGTGACCAGGTAAATGCTTCTAGCTGGACACCACACTACTGTAAATGCTGCTGAAGGCTTACCTCAGTTTATCATTATTCCCTTCATCTTGAAAGAGAACAGCAGCAACAAGTGGGAAAATGATTAAAAAGTAAAGAACACTGTTCTGTTAGTAAGCTTCTTAAGGTAAAGTCATTTTAAATAATAGTAGTTACTGATACTTTATTAATCCCTGTGGGGAAATTGTCTTTACGCCTCCCTCAACTTGCTCTTCATAGAGTAAGCTCTCCATAAAGGGCAGCCACCCATAGTGGCGCCCAGGGAGCTGGGGGTTAAGGGCCCTGCTCAAGGACCCGCAGACATGCTGAGGATGGGTTTGAACCGGTGACCTTGTGCTTACAGGCACACAGGCTCAGCCCACTGAGCCATGAATACAGGTATGAGATTCGCTGCTGAAAGTGGCAACACTGGCACAAAGCTTCAGCAGCAGAGATGTATGCGTGTGCCATGTTGTAGCCGATCAGTGTAAACACTACCCAGACGTGCTCTTGTTTATTTCAATCACAATGGGCGTATTCACATATTTCTTTACCCAGTACCAACTGTCGGATTATCATGTTATTATCATGGGAATAGCACGATTTGCAAGTGGGCAGGCGATCAGAGCTGCTTCGAGACGCAGACGCCAAGTCAGTCACTCTTGTTCTTCCTATTTGTATCACGAAGCTGTAAAAATATATTTAGTTTCTACCTATATATATATTTGAAAAGTAGACCGTCCAAGGTTTCTGAGGGTGTTTTTTATATGACAAAAACTCGCAGAGTTATTTAAACGGTTTGGCGAAATTTCTATCAGATCTTGCCGGCGGGACGGCCGACTCCAGAGGGTTAATATAGCCCCTTTTGGTTTTCCTTCATGCCTGTCTTCGCCTCTGTCCTTGCCCTCGACGTGACACCATTACAGTGTGACCAGGTAAATGCTGCTAGCTGGACACCACACTACTGAAAATGCTGCTGAAGGCTTACCTCAGTTTATCATTATTGTCATCGTCTTGAGAACAGCAGCAAAAAGTGGGAAAATGATTAAAAAGTAAAGAACACTGTTCTTCTTAAGGTAAAGTCATTATTGGAACTGAAATTAGAATAATGAAATACATTCAACAGAATGGTTGTCCATCCATCCATCTTCTGAAACTACTTTATCCCAACCAAGGTCACAGGGAGTCTATCCCAGGAACAATGGGCACAGACAGGGACCAACCCTGGGCAGTTGCCAACACACCTCAGGGCACACGCACACACAACTACAGGGCCAATTTATAATAATCAATCAACCTATCCTGCACACTTTTGGACCGTGGGAGGAAACTGGAGCCCCCAGTGAAAACTCACACGAACAGCGTGCAAACTCTACACAGATAGGACCCAGGACCAGACCCAGGACCTTCTCGCTGTGAGGCAGCAGCACTAACCACCGCGCCACCCTGTTGAAATGGTCGTTTGTAAAATAATACATTCAGGTTATGTTATTGTAGATCTGGAACGTGGTGTTAAAATGTAGTGGTGAACTTAAGACTGCCCATTCAGTATCGCTGTTCTCCTAATGTTAGACACAACAATTTATATTAAATATTTTATATAAGACATCCGGAGGCTGCAGGGCATCGTCCAAGCAGCAGAGAAGCTCATTGGCTGCAGCCTCAACCTCAGTGATTCACTATCTGCCCCAAGAACAAAAAGGCGACCTGGCGAGATCATGCCGACCCCTCCCACCTCAGCCATAATCTCTTCCAAATTTTCTTTTATTCCCCTCAAAACTGCATTGTGGAAAAAAGGGATGAGTACAGATTGGGCAGCAACAAATATTTAACAGACATGGTGACAATGAGTGACTTTGCTATACAGCAGAGGGACAGTGTTTGCTGGAAATTTGGGCTGACAAGAGTATCCAGGAAAAACTTGATGCAACTCACAAAAACTCAAAAAAAAAAAAATATTTGGTAAAATATGGGTCTATCTTCTTATATGTGTAGCACGAATAAATAAAAATGCCTGTGTGGCATACTAGCATGGCTCTATATGATGGCCATGTGTCTGCGTGCCCAAAATGACTCCAAATCAGCCATAAAATTAGGACAGTAATCATGAGCTCCATTGTGCTGTGCAATAGCACTTTTCTTCCTTCATTTTTTTCAAAACAAAACATTGCACAGTGATGATGAAAGCATGCTCAGACCTGGAACGTTAAGCGCAATGTGGGCACAGGCGAGTTGGGGAGTGTGGAGGGGGGAACAATCATGCTCAGGCATGATATAAGGCAACCGGGCCAAATGTGAGTACACCCTAACACTGACCATTTGTCAGGCTGAGCTCTACCTGGGAGGGTCCTGGAGCAGCTACTGGAAGAGGTGGTGCAACTCTACTCACCTCATCCACCTGACAGACAACCTCAGTGCCTCAATACCTACACTGGAAGAGCAGCGTGCAAGGGAACAGCAGGCCATGAGATACAGACACCATCACGAACGGCTACATAGCCAAAGACTCCACTCGCTCACAGAGAGCGTCGCTTGTGATGAAACCCAGGGCTTCATGACGAAGCATTTGTGTTATTTGTGATTATAGCATTATGTGATGTTTCCTCTGTTTATGTTAAAGTTCAGTGGTCAGTTTAACAGATAAACCACACACAGTTCCTTAATAACTATATTTTATTCTTCAAAACAAATATAAAAATGATTATGAAAAAATATATATTCTGTGAGCTTGCTGGAAAACAGTTTGTCCAGCATGAGCCAGCCTCATCCAGAGGGCTACTCTCCTGCTGTCAGTCATCCATTGCCATGTCAGAGCCAGCCTCGTCCTGAGGGCTGCTCTCCTGCTGTCCGTCATCCATTGCCATGTCTGAGGCAGCCTCATCCAGAGGGCTGCTCTCCTGCTGTCTGTCACCTTTTTCCAGCATGAGCCAGCCTCATCTAGAGGGCTGCTCTCCTGCTGTCCGTCATCCATTGCCATGTCTGAGCCTGCCTCGTCCAGAGGGCTGCTCTCCTGCTGTCCATCATCTAGTTCTAGGTCTGAGCCAGCCTCGTCCAGAGGGCTGCTCTCCTGCTGTCCGTCGTCTAGTTCCAGGTCTGAGCCAGCCTCGTCCAGAGGGCTGCTCTCCTGCTGTCCGTCGTCTAGTTCCAGGTCTGAGCCAGCCTCGTCCAGAGGGCTGCTCTCCTGCTGTCCGTCGTCTAGTTCCAGGTCTGAGCCAGCCTCGTCCAGAGGGCTGCTCTCCTGCTGTCCGTCGTCTAGTTCCAGGTCTGAGCCAGCCTCGTCCAGAGGGCTGCTCTCCTGCTGTCCGTCGTCTAGTTCCAGGTCTGAGCCAGCCTCGTCCAGAGGGCTGCTCTCCTGCTGTCCGTCGTCTAGTTCCAGGTCTGAGCCAGCCTCGTCCAGAGGGCTGCTCTCCTGCTGTCCGTCGTCTAGTTCCAGGTCTGAGCCAGCCTCGTCCAGAGGGCTGCTCTCCTGCTGTCCGTCGTCTAGTTCCAGGTCTGAGCCAGCCTCGTCCAGAGGGCTGCTCTCCTGCTGTCTGTCATCCATTGCCATGTCTGAGCCTGCCTCGTCCAGAGGGCTGCTCTCCTGCTTTCTGTCATCCATTGCCATGTCTGAGCCAGCCTTGTCAAGTGGGCTGCTCTCCTGCTGTACGTTACCATCTTGTTTGGCAGCAGGGCAATCACTAGCCATCTCAATGCCGCCTTCAGCCATGGTAGCAGTGTCTGTATCTCTTGGCGTAGTCCTCCTCAGCTTCTTCCAGAACCTGAGAAGAGTGCCTTTCTTTTTTGGGCCCTGAACATTTTTTTGTTTAGGGCCCTGCACCTTTGTGCAACTTAAACCCATAATGAAATTATGCAAACGATATAGCTTAGATTCTCTTTCACCAGTGCTTCCTTTGAGAGAGTCTCTAAGAATGAAATGTGAAGGTGCAATTGCTTCTTATATAGAAAAATCTTCCTTCGATGACATCACTGACCAGTTCCGGAATTCTGTTCTGTTGACATCACAGAGGGCCCTCCATATAAGGCATTTGTCATTTCATTGTTTATACCAGTATAGGGTATGCTGATTGATTAAAAAAATAATATAAAATTATTATTTAAAAAAAAAATACCTGTGTGTTTAGAAAAATAATACCTGTGTGCGTGTGTGTGTTTTCCCTTATCCTACCAATACTATCCACATTATTACTTAAAAGCTTGTTTGACATCCTTTAATGCTGGTAGTTTTCAGTAACTTCAATTAAACATGAATTGTGTTAATATGATGAAACTAATATGGGGTCATTTTGACCCCAATATAATATAATTGAAATTATCACATGGTCATTTAAACTTCAACACTTTTAAGTATGTATTGACTTGAAAGTAGGGTGTCATGGAGGCTTAGCTGGTGGCCCTGTTGTCTGTCACCGATGGGTTTGGGGCTTTGAATCTCATCACTCCTTGGCAGGGGTGCCGTAATGGCAGGGGAAAGTTACAATGATTCCAAGGGCCCCTGAATGACAGGCGGCCTAAAAAATTGGGAGAATAGCTGGATTGGTCTGGACTGGGGGGCCCAATATGATATGCCTTCATGGGGCCCACAATCTCTAGCAATGCCCCTGCTGCTCGGTGTATGCATGAATGTTTTCCTGCAGACATTGTTTAGGCTAATTGGTGCATCTACAATTTCCCATAGTGTATGAGTGTGTGTGTATATGACCTGTGATGGACTAGCATCCTGCCCAGGATGTACCCCAGCCTTGTGCCCTGTGCTGCTTGGCACGAGCCCCAGGTGACTCTGCCCAGTACAAACAAACTGATGGTTGGGTGATTTTTCGGGTCTGGACGGCACAGAGGCTCAGGACACATAAGTTACATCACACCTTTGGGGGCTGGGAGTCAAAGATCACTTTTGCTCTGTGTGTGAGGTTTGCATGTTCTCCTAGTGTTATATGAATTTTCTCTGGATCCTCTGTTTTACTCCCAAGATTGAAAGAGGTCTACTTAGGTAAATTAGTGTCTCTAAATTGGCTTGTGTGTGTGGGCGTGTGTGCGCCCGGTAATGATCTTTGCGGTAATGATGCCGGTCCTTGTTTTTGCTGCTCCAAGCTCCCTCGCAGACAGAACATCATCTTACCGTAGGAACAGCAGTATCTCAAGTTGTTGACGGAGCACATGTGGAAATCTGTGGCTGCTGCATCTGTGTCTTCAAATTTAGTCCTTGATTCTGTGTGATACTTTAAATTAGGACCCTAGAAAACATTAATTGAACAAATAGTTCCATTTATTACAGTAGCATAAGTGGAAATTTGTGTTTTTAAAAGCACTAATCAAACCAGAAATAGCAAACAATGATGCGACATTATGAGGAATAAATTGACATACTCATAAAAAATTGGAATGATAAAAAAAAAAAACACCAGATAGAGTGACAAAAATCCTCTCATTCAAGGCAGTAGGATGAGGGATTTACACACACACACACACACACACACACACATACATATTGTACTGCCATTGTTATGAGATAATCAATTTATTTATTTATTTATTTACTTTATTTTTTACATATTTTGCATATTCACTTGCCAGTGCTTTTAATGTTGATCAGTGTGTGTGTGTCGGTGTCTGTTTGGCTTTGCACAGATCACATTTGTTGATCAAAATGTCCCCAAAGTTTGGTAAAACTCGAAACTTACTTTTGGTTAAGGTTAGAGCTGGGTGGGGGTTATGTGTCCCGTCAATAGGATTAGAGTCTTTTTTCACCCATAGAAATGAATGGAAGGTCCCCATTTAGATAGGTACACCAATATGTGTGTGTGTGTGTCTGCGTGTTTGTGTGTGTGAGCAGGTATACCTTACCTTATCGGGACACAATGTCCCCACAACATGATGATTACCTGTTTTTTTCCCTTATGGGGACCAATTTCCTGGTCCCCATCAGGAAAAACTCAATTTAATAAAAATCTATGACTCCAATGAGAAAAAAAAAATTCAACAACTGTAGTATTTTGCTTGGTTACTTATTTAGCATTTTTCCCATAAAAATGAATGAGCAGTGCCCAAAAACATATGATTACATGACTGTGTGTGTGTGTGTGTGTGTGTGGGACTGCATAGCCTTGGAAAGCCAACCTACTCTCAGGAGAGTCTAAGCCCAACTTTTTCACAGAGTTACTGGTTTAAAATATTCAGAAAAATTGAGGAAGCAAAAACTTCCAAATGGTGAACAATGTGGGAAGCTGTGGGCAGCTGAAACTGTCTGCAGGGGTCCATATATCACAGGAATCATCGGCACGACTCTGGAGCTGTGACATTTTAAAATGAGACCGTTATAGTCCCCCTTTTCTTAAAAAGCATTACGGAAAATCAGATCAGTGAGATTTTAAACAAGAACCCAGTGTCAAAGCTGCGGGAAATCAAAAGCCAGGCCTATGGCCACCGCTGATTGTGAATAGGACTTGGCTTCAGTAGACTTTCAAATATTTCTGCGTTTTTGAAGTTTTTCAAAATTAGTGAAATAGTATTTTATAATATTCTTTTCACTATCAAGTGTGAAGAATACTTCAGTTTGATCCGAAACGGTGAGTACAGTCCAGCTTGAGAAGTAATTCTTTTAGAGAAGCAGATTAATATGGTCAATAATTTTTTGAATATTACTTAAATATACTACGCTTCACTAACTGTATATATTGTGCGTAATTAATATGCAAAATATGAATGGCATATGAAAGGTGTATTGGCTCACTGGATGGCTTCATACCTCCACTCTGCATGTTTGCAGTTTGCACACTCATTTGTGAGGGAGCCTAATTGGGAGAGTCTTCGGTTTAAGACAGGTCATAAACGGCTGCTTGTCTTGTACCCTCAGATTCATAATGGATGTGAAAACGTGCATTGATTTCTTGGAGGAAAGACGAGAGGAGAAACTGAGGGAGATGGTGGATTTTATATTGCATGAATTAGAAGATTTAGAAAATTCAGCTTCTGAGCTGGAAATGGAAATCAAGGGGTTTTTGAGTAAGTGTACAGAAGAGATTGTTGCCATGAGAGAGAAAGAGAAGAAAGACAAGGCAGAGGAAGGAAGTGTGAAAGAAAACGAGAACATGAATGGAAGGATGAGGAGCATGGAGCCTAGGCAAAGGAGAGAGGAGAAGAAGAGGTGTAAAATAGGAGAACAGACAGAGATGGAGAGTGAGGAGGTCCACTCAAAAAAGAGGAAGGGATCAATGGAATTCCCATTGATAGTGACTAGAGGAGGAAAAAATGATGAGGAAGGGGATCAGCATATTGAAGGATGTCGTATTTCTTTATGTGTCACACTAACAAGGACATTTTTATTTCTGCTTTTCAGAGCTCTTCACCCTGGAAGCCATATAAACATGGTGCCTGTGGTTTCTGACCCACCTCCTCAAAGCGACGGCCTCTCTCCTGAGCCCTTAAATGATTTTTGTTTTTTACTTGTATTTAAATATATACATAATAAAACTTGCACCTCTGTGTTCTATGCTTCCTTGCTCACAGCCTTAACACGCTCTAAATAATCCTAAACTATATTTCAATGTTTAATTGGATTCAGCATGAACAGCCTCTACCATCCAGGCGCAAACAAATATGTAAAACATAGTATAGTGTGAACTTCTCCAACTTTCTTGATAAGAAACATGGTTCTTGTGGGAGTAACGCAAGTTTGCTGGGAGTGGTTGACCTAGTGAATAAATATAATGCAACAGCAAATAAATCGATGTGTAATTTACCTACAAAACATTCACTTATGTGCAATCAAACCAAATTAGTCGTAATAATGAAAACAGGCACAGCACTGTAATGTTAACATTACAACACAGAATAAATGGCTTAACGTAACAGGACAATATTAAGATAGCAAAAATGTATACAATAATATATGATGAATAATAAGCCAGCGATTTACTGTATGCTTTTACTTACCCGAGAATACACCAAGATACTTTGCCCACACTTTCCCCTCTACAGTTCATACCACAATGTTTATTATATTTTAGAGTAAAAATAAACAAAATATTAACACAAGCCAGATGCCATCCAAATTTCATCAAATTTTATCAACAAAGTTTAAAAAAACATAACAAAAATGTTAAGTACCCAGACAGAGTGATGGAATGAAATGAATCTGCACGTGGTGAAAGGTCATGTGACTGTATCGCAATAATTATAATATCAGATTAAACAGACAATTATGCAATTATTATTAATCTGAATAACTTTTAGTTTTGCTGATTTCACCATGATATGTTGCTATTTAGTACGGTTAAATGGAGTTTTAAACCCCTCTAAGGTACGAAATGACCCCAAAGAGTGTTTTAGGGTACTGCTTACTACAAAGTGTGCAAGAGTGTGTTCCAAGAGTGAGCAGAGCACTGCATCATGAGTCAAAGATCTGTTCACACCACTGCCTTGTTCTGTTCACATGCAGCTTTTGTTGTAGCTGCCAAATATCTGCACTAGCCCACATTGAAGGATTTGGTAACAGGTGTGGCTTCCCAAGTTATTCTTACCTTGCACCCAATCCCTCACTGTACACTAAGTGGGTATATAAAAATAAACAGATGAGTCTGAAACTCTTGCAGAAAATAGCTGTTAAAGCATTCATCGGTTTGTGTTTGTATAGTAATGTAAAACCTGTTATTTTGACAATGTGCGGACCACTTTATCAGTCCCCACAAGGGGAAACTAAGTTTTATAAAAATCCATGACTGCAATCAAAAAACTTTTCCTGTAGAAATGACATGAAAGTCCACACAAAGATATGAATACAAATGTGTGTGTGTGTTTTTTATTTCAAATTTCATAAAATGGTGCCTTCCTTTGGCAGTATGTTTAAATAATCTGTCCCTTTTCAATAACTGAAGTTCATGCAAAATCCACTGAGAACCACACAGCCCTGTTTGAGCACCTGCCCTTTAGACCGTGTGTGTACCTCACTAGCAGAAGGACATGTAGAGAATGGCAACAAGTAGAAGCTTATGGCATAAAAAGCAAGAGTATATTGGTCGTCCAAGATTAAAGCCATCAGTGCTGCTCCTCAAGCAGTAATAACACTTTACATTAAAGGAGCCCCCCTCTCAACATTTCATTTGGACTATAGACAAATATATTTTAAGAGGTGCTTCTCATTGAATGAAGGTAAAGCTCAGTTTTCAGGGATTTTATTCACAGGCCACACTGAAGGAAGGTGACCCAGCTATATACACCCAGTATGCACTGGGCCACCTGCCTACTGTAGAGCCCTGTCCTTTTGTGCTCTTCCTTCCCGTGCTCAGATGACCTCCTGCCAGAGCAGAGCCCATCACAACCACAACACTTCACTCAGGTGTCCTACTCTGTGTCTGAACTCCAAGAAGCATGGGGACACTTGAGACGGAATGGAAGTCCATCTCACATACTGTAGGCTATTTACAGACACGGGTTCTCCTACCTGCTTGCTGAACCAAGCCAAAGCTAATGTTACCATCTTTTAATCAGCAGGAGTTTTCACCACAAGGGGCGCTAAAAGAACATAGAATGCTTGTGTGGTGCATTTGCTAGTGATTAACACTGCGAGCCATTCACTATTAGTAGAAGTCATAAAATTACGATTTTGCCATCATTTCTGTAATGCAATTCCCAGTAGGCACTTCTCCATAATCTGGACCCAGGATTCATTTTAAAAATGGAATTTAGAAAGCAGCACTTCACTTTGATGTAAATATAGCACTACGTGAATGCTGATTTAATAAACAAGGATGTTGATCAGAAGAGGAACAGAAGGGATAAATAAACTCACCTAGTACTTCAGTATCCCTGTCACTCACATGCAGTCCATTCAGCCAGGGATAATTCTCCTCTTCTATGTTCATTGTTGTCATAAGATCTCTTTCATTCTATCATCTGTATGATCGTGGAGGTCCTCTGTACATGTTTGTGTGCTTTGTTGAATTCCTATTTTTATACATAGTATTCTGTGAAGTGTTTCTCCTTTAATATTATGTACTTCATGTTTGGCATTGGACCACAAACAATTCTGGTATGTTGGTACATAATGGCAGTAAAGTTCTGATTCTGATTATCCTATGAACAGATGAAATATACACTGCTGGTTGTGGGATTACCCCAGGAACAATCAGAATACACATCACAGATCCTGGGATTAGAGATTATCCCATGTAGAGGTAGAATACATATAATGCTTACTGGGATTAGAGATTATCCCATGTAGAGGTAGAATACACATTAGATTAGATTAGATTAGATTAGAGATTACCCCATGAACAGGCAGAATATACATCACAGTACCTAGGTTTACAGATTATGAAAAGGCAGATATAGTGCTGATATATGGGAATCACCGCCAGTAGTGGGTAAAATTAGGACACGCAACAAGTGTACAGAAACAAGTCCTGATTTTCAGAAGCAAAGCGGGGCTCGTGAAGATGCATGACAGTCTGTCTCCTCCCTGTCTTTAATCACTTGAACACCCCTCCCCCACAAACCTGTTTGATGTATGGCTCATTAGAACATGTGACCAGGAGCAGATGGCCAAAGGGTGTCATAATGGGGGAAACGTGACCAAACAAACTGTTCCATATGGATGGTGTGACACGGAGCCATCACTAACATTTAAGCAAAGGCACCTGCTGACCTGTAACTGTTGACCTGTGAGGTTAGTTGACAATCGTCTCATTCAAAGTGGAAGTACATCTCTGCCAGGGTGATCAGGGGTATGGGAAGCCAGGGGACAGAAAGCAACCTGCCTGGGGGGGTGGAGTGGGATGCAGGTAGCATGGGCAGACACACAGAAATCTCACAGCGGCAAACATACAGCTTTCCTGCCCCATTGGAGCATGATGGATTTATTCATTAAAGTTATGCTGTCCGGATCAGTGACAGGAAATTAACAGAGGACAGCCCAGTGATACAGGCTTCTGAACACATAAACTAAATAAACAGTAGTAGAGTGAACCAAGACAGCATATGTGACATGTTTGTATTCACATCTTTGTGGGGACCCTCCATTCAACAGGAGGATTATGAACCAAGGCGGTGTCTTGGACTGTGACAGCACAGTAACAACTCAATGACACAGAATTCTGAACAGACAAACTTTATAAAAAGTAGGATATTCAACTAAGAGAATGAATCACTGTCTGAGACACTAACATCACAATGACATCACAGGCTTCAGATCACACATTAAATAAACATGGATATTCAAGAGAATGAATCACTGTCGGTGACAGCGACAGCACAGTAACATTAGAGGCTTCTGAACACAAGAACCAAATACAGCCTGGAACCTGCACAGTGGGGTGATTTGGGTTTCACTCCAGAAGGCAGATGCGTGCAGGGATGCTAATTCAAATGTTAGCCTGCTTGTCCTCAGCTCAGTGTCGTGCAGCAGGGCTCTGTGAAGGGACCTTATTCTCCAGAGTGGTTTTAAAGGGGACCGTGCTTCAGAAACTGTTCCCACCTGTCATTAAGGGACTGCAATCCTTACAGTCTCAAGCCAGATGCCTGGCAGTTTGTTGGAATTTTTATATTATTTTAATATCAGTTTGTACCTGGGAAGTAATTTGTAAGAAATTTAAAACCAAATAATCAGAATGTCAAACATATAAAGAAAAGTAGCTAACAAGCTGTTGCTGCTGTTAAACTCTCTAGAGATAGACTGATAGATACAGGCTGGGAGATACACTTAGACCGACAGACACAGGTTGAGAGATGCACTTGATTGATGGATTCTGGCTGGGAGATACACTTAGACCGACAGACACAGGTTGAGAGATGCACTTGATTGATGGATTCTGGCTGGGAGATACACTTAGACTGACAGACACAGGTTGAGAGATGCACTTGATTGATGGATTCTGGCTGGGAGATACACTTAGACTGACAGACACAGGTTGAGAGATGCACTTGATTGATGGATTCTGGCTGGGAGATACACTTAGACTGACAGACACAGGTTGAGAGATGCACTTGATTGATGGACTCTGGCTGGGAGATACACTTAGACTGACAGAAAACAGGTTGAGAGATGCACTTGATTGAAGGATTCTGGCTGGGAGATACACTTAGAGTGACAGACACAGGTTGAGAGATGCACTTGATTGATGGATTCTGGCTGGGAGATACACTTAGAGTGACAGACACAGGTTGAGAGATGCACTTAAATTAACAGTGACACAGAGATATTGAGGGGATCCACTCTTCAAACAGGATCTCTGTGCTCCAGTTGGGATCTATGGCCTCCAAGCACTCCGCTCTTACTGCAGCTCAGCCAGGCTGGGCTGGGCCCGGCGAGGGTGGCGGGGGCCACTCGCACTCGGCCTTCTGTATGAGGGAGATCTGAGTGATGTGGGGCCTCTGACAGCCGTTCTCTGTGTCCTGCTGTCCTGCCCGCCGGCAGCGTGTGTGACGGTAAAAGACCTGTTACAGCTAGTATGCATGGAGTGGGTCCTTGCTGAACCACAGGCAGGCCAGGCCTCGTTCCACATCAGTGTTGTGTGCAGACCTCCCTGTGAGCAAAAACAAATGGCTAATTTAACATGCGCTCTGACAGGCTCCTGAGGGCCAGTGGGCCCAGGGTTTGCTTGTCCTCCTCACAAGCTGGAACAGCCGGGAGCCCGATCTGGATGGGCCCACTGCCAGGCCTACAAGAGCCGGCACGCTCAGCCACAGGTGTGCGCCGTGGCACTAGCTACCTAACGGACCCAAACCTTCATCTATCAGCACCAAACTGAGGGCATCGGTGACCCAAAACACATCAGAACCATATATTCTGGGGAAGTCGGTATGCGAGGAAACGTACTGGACCAGTGAACACTCATCATCTCATCAGAGATCGATCAACCATGCTCTTCATGTGACACTATCATCAGTACATGTGGCAAAAAAATCCCAGGTGCCATTGTGGGTGTGGGCACTGCCCCCTGGTGTTCAGTGAGTGTGGGCTCGACATACCGACAGGCATGTTTGAGAGTCTGCCTAAATGAATTAATTTCCTCCTTTTTCAACAAAATCAACTCAATTAATTTGCTTAAGGAGCAAAACAGTTTTGAAAGGGTTCGATAATTTTACCTGGATAATGAAATATTTACCTGGATAATGAGAGAACAGCCAGGGAGGAACTCTGGTTGTCTACGATACATCTGTCCACATGGACGTAGATCCTAGCCAGATCACAGACTCCCTCTACAGCACTCAGCCAGGGGACCGCTCTTCCAGGGAATGCTGAGAACATGAGACCCAAGAGGCGTGTTTTGGACAGAACAGGAGCAGTCAGTCACTGGGTATAATCAGTGAGATTGATGTGCACACCCACCAGGGATATGCACACAGCACTGTGTGTTCCTGTGGAGGGCTGTCATTTCGGGCTCTGCTATTGTGAGTTCCTGTGTGGAAGAAGAGAAGCCTTCCAAAGCAACACAGCACGGCTCTGTGAGTCACTGAAGGCAGTGTTACCCAAGCACACTGCAGCTCAGCGGCTCCACACGTGTCTCCAGCCCAGAGCATGCTGGGACTGCATGCAGACGACTCATGCATAGAATCAGCCCTCAATTTCTGGCACAGGGGCTCCATTACCATCACGCCTTAGGGTGTTCTGGGAGAGTGAAACACAGGGTCGACAGGGTCAAACAATGCATCGCCAGTGCTGGACCCAACACCATATTCAGTGTTGCTGGCGTGCCACAGGTTTCTGCTGGACCAGCAGTCTCCGCATGAGCAGCTCTCCATCCCAGCAGCATGGTGGGAAAACCGGCTGTGAGTGGCACCTTCACTCTGTACACAAACAAAGGCACAGACACTCACAGTCTATGGCTCACAGCAGATTTTTGGAGCCCTCTGGCATCCATTCCTGGGAAAGACAACATTCCATTTGCTGGGCTGCTTGGCCCGTCAGTGTTTTGATGAGCTCTCAGAGACTCGGCACTGAGGCTCGAAGTCCTGGTGCCTTTGTCTGAAGTTGCAATAGCGGCACCTTCACCAGCATTCACCAATGCTTCCCCGCACTTCCCCATGCATCCTGCTTTGGGACAGGTGGGGGGAGTCAGGGCGTGAGCGGTGTTTAGCACTGCTCTTAGTCCATCATCCAACGAGGTCAAGCTTCTTTCATTCACTTGGCAAAGGTGATTTACTGTCTGGCACTTTCTATAAATGTTAAGCTGACAGGCTGGAAGATTGAAACTAGACCCCTTTAGCACCATCCTCCCATTTTTATTTATTATTTTTCAGATTAAAAATGTATTTATTTGTTCTGACAGAAGTTTTATAAAGTTTCAGCTGGCTATTATGTATATGAATTTCCTGATCTAAATGACTGGTTTGAAAAACCTTCAGGGTAGATCTTAAATGTCTCCTATTCCTATTTTAATCCCTGCTAATCAGTATTGTTTGTATCCAAGCCATGCAACAACAGATAGCAAAACTAAGATCTTTCCTCTTCTATAGCAACACAATAACTTATGTACGTCCCTCCTCAGCGTTCGTCCTACCAGCTGGGATTCCACCAATCAGGCCTCAAGTTTAGTGAGACATCATGGAGATCAGTTCTCAACTGAGGGCAACTCTGGTGGTGAAAAGGTAGGACCACATAGTACTCCCTGGGGGGCATCTGGGGTCAAACGGTCAGGAGAAACACGCACAACGGATTCTGCCTGCGGCTGTCAACTTCAGCCTGAGCAGTGCCTATGGGTGTCAACTGGACCAGAGATGGATTAGGTCTGTCCAGAGATGCAGGGGCTCCGTAGCTCAGGCAAAATTGGTTTAGATCTGTCATTGACCTGCTGACAGAGGTGCATACTGGGAAGGCCACATATGAATCCATTCTGAGGGTGTGCTTGTCTTTTATACTTCCTGTTAGTGGTCAGACAGCAGATGAAATTGCAGAATGTGGTCTGCAGTCTGTTGAACAGTTCAGGTTAACGGAATATTGATCCAGAGCATGGATCCCAATGGAAGCTGACTCCCAGCACAGCAGAGGCATTAAATATAAGGAAAGAGATGAATATTGCTGAATGACAGTTATGAAGAAAAGTGGGCCTAGTGGAGTATAACATATACCTAGCCAGCTCTCACCAAGGCATAATGACTCGGTTCATTCACATTGAAAGGTATGACATGAAGCACTTCAGCGATTTCTACACACACCGGGAAAACATTAAAAGAATTCACAGACATCTGAAAGCACCAAATATACCTATAGCCACTGGTATTAATGTCAGTTTTTCTACGATATATGGGTTAAACGGAGGGTTTTAAAAAGTGGCGTAATGCAGAGTAGACTTTGGTACAATCCAGAGGGATGGTCTCCTTTGTACTGAAGCCATTTAAAACTAATGTCTACTTAGGAGACATTACTCTATAAAGAGCAAGTTGAGGGAGGCGTAAAGACAATTTCTCCACAGGTATTAATAAAGTATCAGTTATTCTAATTATTTAAAATGACTTTACCTTAAGAAGCTTACTAACAGAACAGTGTTCTTTATTTTTTAAATCATTTTCCCACTTTTTGCTGCTGTTCTCTTTCAAGACGAAGGGAATAATGATAAACTGAGGTAAGCCTTCAGTAGCATTTACAGTAGTGTGGTGTCCAGCTAGCAGCATTTACCTGGTCACACTGTAATGGTGTCACGTCGAGGGCAAGGACAGAGGCGAAGACAGGGATGGAGGAAAACCAAAAGGGGCTTTATTAAAGAAAACTACACTACAGGAAGGGCGAAGGAAACAGACCACAAGGGGTCCAAACAGGGTAGGGAGGATCAGGCAAGAACACTAGACACAGGACACACTGGGGAGCACATGCAGGCAGCAACATCAATGACTGGACTGAGGATCGCAGGACTGAAGGACACTTTTTACAGGGCATGTGAGGGAGCAGATGGGACAGCGGGGAAGACAGCAGGCTATACGTACACTAAGATGGGAGACACAGTGGAAGAGGGCAGGACAAGACACCAGATGGGCACTGCTGCGGGACAAGGGCGCAGAGACCGAACACCACTAGGGGACGAGACAGACCAGGGTAGGCAGGGGCAACACCAGCACAGGGCACTCTGGGGGCAAGACGGGACACCACTAGGAGAACTTATATATTGTCTTATTGTTATTGTCTTATTGTTTTTAAGTTTAACACAAATATTTTCTCTTACCATTTAAATATAAACAACCATATTTAGAATAATGGCCACAGCATCTACAGTTTAAACAACTAATTATAAATATATTTCAATTGTGCCGCAAAATTTGCATGTACTATATCAGTGTCACGATCCGCTCCGTCCGATCCCGATGTGTGCCACGCCCCCTCATTACCTTGTGTTCATTCCTGTTTGTGATCATCTGTGTCCTGTTTCATTTCATTAGTCCTGTGTATATTAGACCGCGTCTCCCCATGTATGCCAGATTCGGCATTGTATTGTCCGTGGATGTCTCTGCGTGCTTGTCATTTGCCAATTAAACCCCGTTACCTGACTTCCTGGCTGCTGTCGCCTGCTTCCCGGCTCGCCTCCGTTGCCGAACGTGACAATCAGAACATAAAAATAAATATAGAATTAAGTATGCTAACAAAACATAATCTGAAGAAATAGCAAGAAACATACGAAGAGATGCTGCTCACCTCTGCGCCATCTCTCTGTCAGAAAGTTTTTGTTCAACCTGCAATTATTTTGTTAGAACTATTGAAACCACCGAGATTTTTAATTGGTCGAAAAGTATGAAGATATGTATTGTCATTATTTTCAACGAATGAAAACAAAGAATTTATTGTCAGGGAGGGACGAATTTGTAGCTGGTCCAATCAGGAGTAGTATCTTTAGTTTGTGCATACTGTAGCTGGGCGTGATTGGATATCTAGCCGCCTTTCAAGCCCCCGAATCATGTATCTACTTGTCAATAGGAAACCACGCAGCTCTGTCTATAATGTCTGTCTGTAATTTTTTTTATGACATTATGTTTTTGCTAGGCAGCATTACGGTAATGCGTAATACCGCTGTATTGGGGGTGTACCACCGCTGTATTTCCATAGCTTGTTGACGCAATTAGCATTTTAGCGACGTTGGTAGGGCGACGTCAACTCTCAGCGAATTTCATAGGCAACATCTACAATTCAGGAACTAGTAGGTCTTCAGATAGCTGTTCACGCTTTTGAGAAAGAAGACTATAGTTCTTGTTATTCAAATTCTGTATCCTGGTATTTTTAATTTCGAAGATATGTAATATACAAGTTTTTTGATAGACTAAATTTTGGTTTGATTTCTATTTTATTTTATGTTAAATAACGTTCATATAAAATCATTTTAGAATTAGTGCAGTGTTTCGTTTAAAATTAGTGCAGTGTCCTTAAAAACTGCATGTTCAAACCTAACGCCATGCCATAACTGCTTTGCAGATATTTCATTCAGGAATCTATAGAGGATATACGTAAGCCAGTCTGTGTATGTTTGTGTCTATGTGTGTTTGGGTGGGTGGTCATGTATATATTATGTTGTGGGGACCAAATGTCCCCACAGTGTTATAAAAACATGTTATTTTGACTTTGTAGGGACATGTTTTTGGTCCCCAAAAGAAAAAACTGACTCAGTTTTATAAAATTCTGTTAATGCAATCAAAGGAATAATAATTCCAAAAGTCTTGTATTTTGTTTGGTTACTTACTGTTACTTCTTGCTTACTACTGCAGGGATTTTGGATTAAGGTTGCCATAATTAGGATTGGGGTTATGCCCATACAAATGAATGGAGAATCCCCACAAAGACTCAGATACCTAATCTGTGTGTGTGTGTGCGCGCACACGTGTGTGTGTGTCTGTTTGTGTGTGTGGATTAGGTTTATATTACATGGTGGGGACCAAATGTCCCCCGCAATGTGATAAAAACCTGTTATTTTGATGCTTTGGGGGTGTTTTTCAGGTCCCCACAAAGATCTGTCAATACTAATAAAAAACTAAAGATGCCAGAAGTCTTGTATTTGGTTTGGTTACTTATGGTTAACGTTAGGGCTGGGTAGGGGTTAAGGTTGTCATGTTGGATTACAGTTTTCCTCATAGAAATGAATGGAGAGTCCCCACGAAGATATAATTATAACCCTATGTGTGTGTGTGTGTGTGTGTGTGTGTGTGTGTGTGTGTGTTGTGTGTGTGGTATCAGATCAGTTCCTGAGAGTTCAGTAGTCTGATGCCATGTTTCTGAGTCTGGGTGTGAAGGCCTGAATGCTTTTCCAGATGCTAGGAGGGTGAAAAGATAATGTGAGGGGTGGGTGGGGTCATCCACAATGTTGGTGGCTTTGCGGATGGAATGTGTGATGTGAATGTGCATGATGGATGGGAGAGAGACTCTAATGATCTTCTCAGCTATCCTCACTATCTGCTGGTCTTGTGATCTGAGGCTTGGAAAAACATGTTGTGCTGCTCAACCTTAGCACAATGATATGGGTGAATCATGGACGCAATAGAATTTGGGGATGATTAGTCCATACAGGGACAGAATCATTCCATACCTCAATCACCTCGTACGTATGTCTGCTAGGTGGAGTTGGAGTTGCTCCTAACTGTGCACAGTGGAGTTGAACAATCACAACTTCCCAGAATTTTACAGTAACAGGAGGACAGTGAACAACTCTTATTAATTCTATGCTGTGTGGACGATGTAATCGCCCACGAGTTTGCCTTAATACACAGGACATTCAAGCCATTGCAGAATACAAACCACAAATGCAGCTCCCTCCACCAGCAACGCCAATGTAGAAACTGCCACAAAATCCATGCCCCCTGATAACCAGCCCCTTATATTTTCACTACCGTCGTGGGGACCGTACTACAAAGAGTCAACGCAAGGTAAGCTGCAAAGTGCAAACAAATTTACAACTCACCATACATAGTGCACTACGTTTACTTTGTTTGTACTATGTGTACAGTCTTTGCACCTTGTCTGTTTGGCACTATATGTCGGTCATTCCTGTTATTCAGTGACTTTTCTGTCCTCATGGTTTACTTATATTTTCTCTAACATGAGTCACATATTTAAAACAAATATATATTTAGGTCTTCGTTATCACGTAAACAGAGACAATACGTATTAAAACTTTTATTGATATATGTATTAAGGCTGCCGTGATTAGTGGGCGTAGTCGATGACATGTTCTTCATGAATATCACTACGCAATTATTGGAGTAGTTATTCTCTAAAGCCCTGCAGTGACATGTAGTTTGTTGTTGTCAAAATGGGAGGGGCCAATACAAAGCACGGGTCTTAGGGAATTCTGATTAAATATACAGGCTTATTAATCCTGTTAATATAATTAGCATATGACCACTATTACTGTAAATAAATTCACAAACCGCAAAACTAACACCAATTGTCTGTCTACCTGCAAGGATCTGTCTGCAGACTGAAAAACTGGGGAATGAAGTGTAAACCGACCAATCAAACCACAATGGACTCGTTGGGGGAGGGATTAGACAGAGGGTGAATAGAGATGTGCATCATGAGAAAACAATATGTTCTTTTCGAACACTGAAGCATGCATACTCTATTCTAGTAGATCATAAATATAATATTATAAACTGAAAGTGAGCAAAATAATGCCCTTTAAGCAACAGTAGGCTGCTGTCCATGGTGCTGAAAACCTGGATTGTCAAATTTTACATTCAATTTTTTCACCTACTTTAACTGTAACCCTCTTATTTTGTTGGCAGTGATGCTCTGTGAAGTCTACAGAGGTGGGTATAGAAAGGATTAAAGTGGGTAATATGTGATTTAGATTAACTATTTTAAACCTGCATTGTAAAATAAAATGTGAACAGATGAAACACCAATACATTCAATCAATTAGTCCTTGTCTGAAATGGTCAAATTTTCCTTTTAAACAAGAGATCTTTTTTTTTTCAGAACAGTCTGGGTGCATCTTCTGTCCTACCAGACCGGGGTCGTGGTAAGAGCACTTCTTCTTAAGAAGTGGTTCTCAGTGGTTGGCTCACCATCTCCTTCGACAAGGAGAGAATTCAAATCATGTGGTTCTTCTGGATCTTCAAAAAAACCCAATCAAGACTCCAACTTAGCAACACCTGCAGTTTGTTGTTGCAAATAATAAAGTATTTGAGTGACTAGAGGGGATACCTGACTACCTAAGAGAGAAGCGGATTTATCCAGGACTGGGTCATGGACAACTTTGGCATCTGTTCCTGTAATGAGCTCATAATCATGGAGTTTAAGGATATGGCTAGATAGGTCCAGGAAGAATGAGCTTTGTGGGGGTGGGGGCATAAGCAGCAGCCAAACAGATCTTACTTCCCCCAACTCAGACAGGATACAGCAGAACCTGTGGTGAGCATCAGCCCCAGAATCGAGAGTGAAAATTTGAGGGGCAGGTTGGACATTTAATTAAACAACAGCAACAATGTAACAGTCATGCAATTTTGTGATTAATAACTGGGGTGGAGACAGCAACTCCTGGATGGGCAAACAAAGCAATCAAAGCTGCTACAGGGAAGCACATTGCACAGCAGCCATAGCGATCATGGTGACCTGCAGGAATTGGCCGGCGAACTCGGTGCAGTTCAATGGCGTTAAATAGGGAGAGTTCCAAGATACTGGAAGTCATCCATGGTAATATTCACATCCTCAGGAGTATCATATAAAACTTGTGTAAGCCTCAACTCCTTCAATGCCCTGATCGGGGCATTCATCGCTTTCCTATCTGCAGCTGTTTTAGCACTAAAATATTGGTAAAAAAAGAGATTCTCCTACAAAAAGTCAGAAAAGTCAAAGTGCATGATAATAGGAGGGGGACGTGAAGAGTTTTCTGACGGCCGTACAGCCTATGAGCACAGCGAATGGCTGACTGAAAGGCAGAGAGCTGAGGGAAAGTAGGGGCCTGAGTTACTGTATCACACTCAGCCAGGGCGTTGAGGGTGTCCGGCTTGGTGACCTCAGGATTAGGTCTCTGCCTTTTGCAGATGATGAGGTCCTGTTGGCCTCATCGGACCGTGACCTTCAGCTCTCGCTGCGACAGTTCGCAGCCAAGTGTGAAGCGGTTGGGATGAGAATCAGCACCTCCAAATCCGAGACCATGGTCCTCAGCCGGAAAAGGGTAGAATGCTCTCTCTGGGTCGGGGATGGGGTCCTTCCCCAAGTGGAGGAGTTTAAGTATCTCGGGGTCTTGTTCACGAGTGGGGGGACGATGGAGCGGGAGATCTACAGGCGGATCGGTGCGGTGTCCACAGTGATGCGGGCGCTGCATCGGTCTGTCAAGGTAAAGAAGGAGCTGAGCCAAAAGGCGAAGCTCTCGATTTACCAGTCGATCTACGTTCCTACCCTCACCTATGGTCACGAGCTGTGGGTAGTGACCGAAAGAACGAGATCGCGAGTGCAAGCGGCCAAAATGAGTTTCCTCCGCAGGGTGGCTGAGCTCTCCCTTAGAGATAGGGTGAGGAGCTCGGTCATTCGGGAGAGACTCAGAGTAGAGTCGCTACTCCTCCGCATCGAGAGGAGCCATCTGGTCAGGATGCCTCCTGGACGCCTCCCTGGAGGTGTTCCGGGCATGTCCCACTGGGAGGAGGCCCCGGGGAAGACCCAGGACATGCTGGAGGGACTATGTCTCTCGGCTGGCCTGGGAACGCCTCGGGATTCCCCCAGAGGATCTGGATGAAGTGGCCGGGGAGAGGGAAGTCTGGGTTTCCCTGCTGAGACTGCTGCCCCCGCGACCCGACCTCGGATAAGCGGATGGATATTCTTGTACTGTCCACTTTCTCCCGTGACAATGCAAATTTCCCACTTGTGGGACTAATAAAGGAGTATCTTATCTTATCTTATCTTATCTTATCATCTTAATTAGGGAATCTCCAGTGTGTGACTGCCCTCTAGTGGATAAACAAAATTCAACTACATAAGTCAATATTATAGTGTTTTCCAATCATTTTCACACTTGTCTCAATACCATGTCCACTTTTTCAAAACACTTCACACTGTGAACTTTACAAACATGCACCTGAGCATATCAGTTAACTTTCGGTGCAATATGCACTAAAACCACCAGAACACTTCACACTTCACCCAAAAGTGACACACGCTGCCAAACCTATAGCACACGCACTCTCTCACAAGATGACTTTGTCACACAAAGAACAATGCATGAAAAAACACAAACAACTTGAAGCGCTGCAAAATGCATATATATGATGTGTTGTTGTATCCTATATTTTCACACGTTTATTGCAAAGTAAAAGAAAAACGTATGCCATTTCTTACAGTAAACATTGTAATACAAACAAATAATACAGTAAATAAATTCAGCTGCGCAATACACTGGAAAAGAAAAATACATTACAGCCACCTACTGAAAGTACATTACATTCAATACAGAAAAAAACAAAACAAACATAGCCAAATAGCAAAGTTTGACTGTATACAGTTAAGTATACTGTTGTCCTGGACTAATCCATTTGGTCCCTTGCATTTGGCCATAAATTTTCATCGACATCACACTGAATATTTTCTCTTGCAATACACCAAGGAAAAAATCTCTTTGAGTGTCTTATCCAGCTCTGGATGTCCTCCACATGGATGTCCACACACCCAGCAGCCATTGCATCTAAAAGCGACATCTGATCATGTGGGCGATGGTCATATACCTTCCATCCCCATGCAGAAAAAAATCCTTCAGTCGGGTTGAGGAATGGAGAGTATGGTGGCAAGAATAATGACATCATCCAGGGATGGGCTATAAACCACTCTGTGACTTGGCGGGAATGATGAAAGGCCACATTGTCCCACACAATCACAGATACCAGTAAATTCTTCCTCTCCCTCCTGTGGGAGGTAAATGCTAAATCCTACAGTAGTGGGTTACAGTAAAGACAAACGTGCATCGATGCATCAGTTTTTTCCTGGAGACTTCCCTCAAATCACACCACTACAGTAATATATACACCAATCAAATGCCTTCAGTCAGAATGCTCTACATAGTGTATAGTACCTGTTGCTTTGCCTGAAAATCCTGACAATTGATGCCTCTGTGGATCTAGGCAGGTGGAGTGGAACTCTTAGACCCACTTTCCTCAGGGACAGACCATGATTTCCAACATGGTCAAATACTGTGGCTCTGATTTCATCAGTAGCCAAGATTCTTCCTCTTCCTCTCCGTTTGTGTCTTCTTGCTCTTCCTCTGCCTCTTACTGCATCCATTTTTCACTAGCTAAAGAAAAATGGCAATGGAAAATGCCAATCCAAAGATTTGCACATATGGCAAATTGGCACTAACCTCACAAATTACTAGATAGGTGCTTAGCTGAAATTATAGGCAGGTATGTGTTTTCATTCAGCTTTCCAGCTTCAAGCATTGTAAAGTGCTGTAGTTGTACAAAGTTTTGCTGGTGGCAAACACTGACTGAGAGAAGTATTCATGAAATTTGGGGGAAGTGGTGATTGAATGCATATTGTGTCAAAGCAATGCAAAAGCATACATAGTTTAGCTCACATAGTCCAATTTTATGGTGCATGTGTTAAGTGGACAAGGTAAAAAGTGGACATGGTATTGAGACACGCGTCAAAATGATTGGGAAAAAAGTGTAATACATTTAACCCCCGTATGTTTTATGGCTTCACTGTGAGGCTTGACTTATTTCCCTCCTCAATGATCAGTTTAATATAACTGGTGAAGCTGTAAATTAGTTTAGTCATGACTTCAGAAGTTACCCTGACAAGGGATTCTGTACAATCAGAGATGGAGCTGCTGGTTGGGCTGGTCATCGCCTGCTTTTTCTGACTGATGTAGGTCTGAATGTAAAGTTTCAAACTGCTTAATATGTATTAATCTGTTTTATAATGTTCACACAAAAACAGCTTTTAATGTGTGTTGCACCTTACATCTCCTACTGTACAATGTGCTTCTGCATTTGATTCCTCCTTGACTGGGGGGTAAAGAGAAATAACTAGCAAGAAAGACAGAGAGAAACTTTTCGGAGGTGCTATTGTACAAAGTTGAACTGATTGTCCAAAGACTTCTTGCTGTCAAATTTAAATGTGATTTTTGTGTCTCTTTCAGTAAATTATCTTGAAATACATTGATATCTGAAGTTAACTGAGGCCCTTGCTATTCATTGTGTCCGACTCTCCAATCCTTACCTCTCCCTACAAACCTAGACACTGGTCCACTGTAATCTACCTGCATGATCGGGTCGCTCCTGTTGGTAGCAGGTTACATGTCAGACCACTGTAGATGCAGCAGTATGCATTGCAGCCTCTTATGTGCACGCAATGAAGGTACACTGGTGAAGCTTCTCCATGCCATACAGAATAGGGAAGCACTGGAGGCAGTGTGTGGCTCAGTGGGTTAAGCCTCTGTGGCTGTGATTGGAAAGTCACTGGTTCAAGCCCAACCTCAGCATGTCTGTGGCTGCTTTAAATGAGGCCCTTAACCCCCAGCTTCCTGGGCACTGCCATGGGTGGCTGCCCTTCACAGCCAGGTTCCCCTTTGCCTAAGGAGAGCAGTTTGGGGGAAGGATAAAGAGAATCTTTCCACAGGCATCAATGAAGTATCTATTGTTAGAGGCTCCTTTTCTATCTGAGCATATCCTTGCTCAGTTTGCATGAGTGCTCTGCTCCCAAAAGCCACTGGTTTCCTGCATTGTATCACAGCTGCACCCAAACTGGTGTCTGAAGCATCACACTGGAGAATCAAGTCTTCCTTGGGATCATAATATTTCAGTACCGGTGCATTCACAATGGACTCTCTGATTTTGGAGAATGCAGCATCCTGAATGTCTGTCCACTCCCACAAACTGCCTTCATGGGTCAATTGTCGCAGAGGCTCACACTGGTCTGAACGGTGGCTGCAAAACTTGGCTAAGAAATTTACCATTTTTAGGAGTCTTTGCCCCCCTGCTTTGGGCATCTGCTGGATTGCTTTGCCTTTTTCTGGATCAATTTGAAGTCCATCCACTGTCAGTAAATATCCTATGAATGGAACAGCGTCTGTCTCAGTCTTAGTTTACATTTAGCTTGATGTTTTCCTCAGTACATCTGTCTATAAATTACGTCAGTGTTCTGTCACGATCTTTCTCTGCCAGTTCCATTGTGTCTCCCTCACCTGTGATTGAAATGCCATCTGTAATCACATGAACTCCCTCCAAGCCGTTCCAGGGCTCAGTCATCTTTGGAAAATCTCTGGAGCAGTGCTGATGCCCATAGGTATGCACAGCCACCTGTACCTGCCACAAGGGGGCGAGAAAGTGGTCGGGTAGCTGAAGTTTTCCTCCAGCTTGACATGCCAACAGCCATTTCTGATGTCACACACTGAAAAGCTTCTTTAGATCTAGCAAGATGTCATCAATGGTAGGGAGAGGAAAATGGTTCCTCTTCAGTGCTTTATTCAGTGGTTTAGGGTCTGTACACACGCTGAGCTCACCGTTTCGCTTCTTTGTGAATTCTGCTCTAAAATAGCTGTTAATTACTACAGGAATTTTGGTGGTAATGTCTATTAAAGAATGTTTACAAATATCATAAATTGGATTAAAGAAGTAACTGGAGCAGTTGAATAGTTCTGCAGTCTCTGTCATTCAATTCAATTCAATTTTATTTATATAGCGCATTATCACAACATTACATTGTCTCAATGATCTTTACATTTCTGCCTCGTAAGGACCCCCCATTGAGTAAGCCAAAGGCAATGGTGGCAAGGAAAAACTCCCTAAGAGGAAGAAACCTTGGGAGGAACCAGACCCAAAGGGGGAGCCCATCCTCCAGGGGCCAGCAGATGAGTCAAACAAACAAGATGAAATGACTAAGCTAATACAGACAAGATGAAATGACTAAGCTAATACAGGGGTTGAAATATATGTCTCAATGCAGCGGCCGACCGGTGCAGGCACGTGGTGCTTGATGCACGATGGCAGGATTAATAGACACACAGCCGCAGGGTGGATGGCGAGGCATCGTGTTGAGCCAAGGGCAGGCAGGTTGGAGGGTAGGTGCCGGAGGTGGAGGTAGTTGTCTTGCAGGCCGCAGAGGCATAAACTCTTCAACGACATTGTGCTCCAGGGAGCACACCCCAGAAGGGGTGAGGGAGGAAGTAAGAATAATTGTGTATTAGCCAGAGTTGAGGAAACCAGAGGCAGTGCAAGCAAAACGATCGAGTGCAATATTCGTCTAGGCTCCGGCAGATCTGGGTATAGCAGCATGAGAAATAGGGAGAGACAGGCGGGAACACAGGCATGGGGACTCCCTGAACATCAGCACTCTAGTGTAGAGCCAGAGTGACAGCACTGACGCCTCAGTTTATCCAAAGCCAATGACACCGATCCCCACCCAGCTCTTCACCTCATACTGTTAGTCTGACTGGGAGTGAGCGACTAGCTGGAACCAGAACTAGGTTTCCTATACGCTAAGCTATACAAGTGCGTTTTTAATCTAGACTTGAAAAGCGAGAGTGTGCCTGAATCCCGCACATCCGCCGGGAGACCATTCCACAGCTGCGGAGCTCTGTAAGAGAATGCTCTGCAGCCTGCCGTAGCCCTGTCTACTTCAGGAACTAATAGATATCCTGCTCCTTGTGAACGAAGCAGGCGAGGAGGGTTGTAAGGGACCAGAAGATCATTGAGATATTGTGGTGCAAGGCCATTCAGAGTTTTGTAAGTCAATAGTAATAATTTGTAGTCAATCCTAAACTTGACCGGTAGCCAGTGCAGGGAAGTATGTAACTGGGGGGAAACGGAAAGCCCCAAAAAATCATATTATAAGTAGGCACTGTAATAGGCCTACCCTTTGTTGTCTGTATTTAAACGCCAGGAGTATTAGGAATAAAATTCATGATTTAGAGGCTCTTATCTCATCAGACTCTTATGATATTATAGCAATAACTGAAACGTGGTTGAGTGATAAGGATGGACAAGAATATAATATGGATGGTTACACATTGTTCCGTAAAGACCGTATAGGTAAGAAGGGAGGTGGTGTTGCAGTATATGTAAAGGAAAACTTGCAGGCAAGGGAGCTTACTGATATAAGTAAAAGTACGGAAGCTATATGGGTAAAATTAGATGCTACAAACTCAAATAGCCTAATTGTCGGTGTTTGTTACAGAGCACCCAATGTAGCTGTTGAGGAAAGCAGATTGTTATACAGTGATATTAGGATTATGAGCAATAAAAATGATGTGGTAGTTATGGGTGATTTTAATCTACCGGGGATGCAGTGGGACATTGTTGCTGGCTCTTCTGAAAATGAACTTGACATGGTGGGATTAGTACAGGATTGTTTTTTTACTCAGTTTGTTAACACCCCTACCAGGGGAGATGCCATTCTTGATCTTGTTTTGTCTAATAACCAGGACAGGATTGGTAAATTAGATGTTTTAGAACCACTTGACAGTAGCGATCATAACATGGTTAAATTTGAGGTTAAGTTTAGTGCCCGAAGAGCAAAGTCCAAATCAAAAATATATAATGTTAGGAAGGCTAACTTCAATTGTATGAGATTAAAACTAGAAACTGTGAACTGGATGGAGTTAATTAACAAAACTGTTGAAGAGTCATGGGGATTTTTTAAAAGCACATTATTGCAAGTACAAGAGGACTTCATACCTGTTTCTAACAAGAATAAATCAAGGAAATTGCAACCTAGGTGGTTTAATAGGGACATAAAGTATAAAGTAAGGAGGAAAAGGGCTTTGTTCCAGAGATGGAAAATAACTGATGATGACATAATAAAGCAAGAGTATCTAAATCTACAGGCTGAGTTAAAAAATGACATTAGACGAGCTAAAAGGAATGTCGAAAGGAAGATCGCATTGGAGGCTAAGGATGACGTTAAAAGTTTCTTCCAGTATTTTAACTCTAAAAGAGCTCTAAAAGCTGAAATCACTAATCTGCAGGATAGTAAGGGTCTTATAATTGAAAACGACATTGACATAGTAAATGAGTTCAATGATAGTTTTGCACGGGTATTCACTGTTGAGGACACTAGTAACTTACCAGTTCTTATTACTAATCCAACATCGTCTATAACTAATATATATATAACTGAAGCTGATGTTTTGCAAAGCCTAGCTAAGCTCAAAATAAATAAATCACAGGGCCCTGATGGCATCTTACCTATAGTGTTAAAAGAGATGAGGGATATTATTTGCCAACCCTTAACATTACTGTTTCAAAAATCCTTATCTGAAGGTGTGGTACCTTCTGATTGGAAGCATGCCAACATAACGCCCATTTTCAAAAAAGGGGATAGAAGTAATTTGTCAAACTATAGGCCAATCAGTCTAACTTGTATAACTGGTAAAGTTATGGAGGCTATAATCAAAGAGAAAATGGTAGATTACCTGGACTCAAATAACATTTTGAGGGATAGCCAGCATGGATTTAGGAGAGGTAGATCCTGTTTAACAAATCTGTTGGAGTTTTTTGAGGAAGCTACTCAGGAAGTTGATGATAAGAATGCCTATGATGTCATCTATTTAGATTTCCAAAAGGCTTTTGATGTTGTTCCCCACAAGAGGCTCTCACTTAAACTCAAAGCGACAGGTATTTTAGGAACTGTAGCGACTTGGATTGATAACTGGTTAACGGATAGGAAGCAGCGAGTAGTTATAAGAGGCTCGATGTCACAGTGGGCCTGCGTTCATAGTGGGGTACCGCAGGGTTCAATTTTAGGACCACTTTTGTTCCTTATTTACATAAATGATATAGACACCAATATATACAGTAAACTGGTGAAATTTGCAGATGACACCAAGGTGGGTGGTGTAGCAGATACTGAACTAGCGGCTCAGCAGCTACAGCGGGATCTTAATTTAATTAGTGACTGGGCTGACACCTGGCAGATGAAATTTAACATAGACAAATGTAAGGTACTCCATGTAGGGAGCAGAAATATAAAGTACAGGTATTTTATGGGACCTACTGAAATAAAGGTAGCTGATTATGAGAAAGACCTTGGTGTGTATGTAGATGCTTCCATGTCTCATTCTCGCCAGTGCGGGGAAGCAATAAAAAAGGCCAATAGGATGTTGGGGTATATCTCCAGGTGTGTGGAGTTTAAGTCAAGGGAGGTAATGCTAAGATTATACAATTCCTTGGTGAGACCTCACCTAGAATATTGTGTACAGGTTTGGTCACCATATCTTAAAAAGGACATAGCGGCCTTAGAAAAGGTGCAGCGTAGGGCCACAAGAATGATTCCTGGTCTTAGAGGAATGTCATACGAGGAAAGGTTATTTGAGCTAAATCTGTTCAGCCTCAAGCAAAGGAGACTGAGGGGGGACATGATTCAGGTCTATAAGATTCTAACAGGTTTGGATGCTGTTCAACCGAATAGTTACTTCAGCATTAGTTCAAATACAAGAACTCGTGGCCATAGGTGGAAATTAGCGGGAGAACATTTCAAACTGGATTTAAGGAAACACTTCTTTACACAGCGTGTAGTCAGAGTATGGAATAGTCTTCCTGATAACGTAGTGCAAGCTGAATCCTTGGGTTCCTTTAAATCAGAGCTAGATAAGATTTTAACAACTCTGAGCTATTAGTTAAGTTCTCCCCAAGCGAGCTCGATGGGCCGAATGGCCTCCTCTCGTTTGTATATTTCTTATGTTCTTATGTTCTTATGTTCTTAAGACAGGATAGGGCTAATGTGATCAAATTTTTTAGTTTTTGTTAGAACTCTGGCAGCTGCATTTTGTACTAACTGAAGTTTATGTAGGGATCCAGATGGACAACCCGAAAGGAGGGCATTGCAGTAGTCCAATCTAGAAGTTATAAAGGCATGTATTAGTTTTTCTGCATCTTGAAAGGACAGCAACTTCCGAAGCTTGGCTATGTTCCGTAGATGATAAAATGCCGTACTGGTAATGCTATTTATGTGAGCACTGAAGCAGAGGTCGGAGTCTACCAGGACACCAAGATTTCTGACCACTGTTTTAAATTGAGTAGGGAGGCCGCTAGGGTTGGGGTTTACAAACTTATTGCGGGCCTCCTTAGGACCGATTAAAAGAACCTCAGTTTTTTCAGTATTTAACATGAGGAAATTCCTTGCCATCCAACAACGGATGTCTAGCAGACAGTCGGCTAAAGAAGAGAGCTGGGATGCGTCACTAGGTTTAACAGATATATACAATTGTGTATCATCAGCATAACAATGAAAATTAACACTGTAATTTCTAATTATGTTACCAAGCGGTAGCATATATAGATTGAACAGTAGGGGGCCCAGCACTGATCCCTGCGGGACACCATATCTTACTTTAGTGGCTATGAATGACTCATTTTTTACATGGACAAACTGGTAACGATCAGTGAAATACGAACGAAACCACAGTAGTGCTATCCCTTTAATGTCAATCAATGTTTCCAACCGGTCCAAAAGAATATTATGGTCTACAGTATCGAATGCTGCAGTTAGATCCAGTAAGAATAATAGCGATATACAGCCACGGTCGGAAGCCATAAGCAAGTCGTTTATCACTTTGACTAAGGCCGTTTCTGTGCTATGATTGGGTCTGAAACCAGACTGATATAGCTCGTTAGCATTATTATCTTGAAGAAAGGAGGACAGCTGGTGAGCAACAACTTTCTCAAGAATTTTAGAAATGAAGGGAAGATTTGAGATGGGTCTATAGTTTCCTAAGTCACTAGGTTCAAGATTTGGTTTCTTTAGGATAGGTCTAATAACAGCCATTTTAAAAGATTTAGGAACATATCCAAGACTAAGAGATGAGTTTAACAAGTTTAACAATGTAGTGCTAATCAGTGGTGCAATTTCCTTAAGTCGATTGGTGGGTATTGGGTCATCAAGGCTAGTAGTGGGTTTGCAAGAGGAAATTAACTGAAGGAGTTCTGTCTGCACTACAGGAGTGAAACATTCAAAGATGTTATCATTAGTACTAATAACACTAGCACTAGCAGAGGATTGGTGGTTGTGTGCAACCGTAGGCGTGCTCGTGATGGTATGTCTAATCGTGGTTATTTTATTATTAAAAAACGCAATAAAGGCATCACTACCAAGAGCTTCTGGGACATGTGAGTTTAACATTGAACGATTCTTTGTTAACCTAGATACAGTTTCAAATAGGAATTTAGGATTGGTTTTGTTATTTTCTATTAGTTTAGAGAGATACATAGACCTAGCAGTCATTAGTGCATGTCTATACTTAGACAGGCTCTCTTTCCAGGCAAATCTAAAAACTTCTAATTTTGTTGACCGCCATTTGCGTTCTAGCTTTCGTGAAGCTTGTTTAAGTTCACGTGTACGGTTAGAGTACCAGGGGGCAGGTTTCTTATCCCTATGTTTTATTTTCTTGAGTGGTGCTACATGATCAAGAGTGGTACGAAATGATTCTACCATGTTCACGGTTACCTGTTCAAGTTCATTTACACATGACACTTCAGAGGTTAGGTTAAAGGACTGTGGGAGCTGTTCCAGAAAAGTTGCAGCGGATAATGAGGCTATGGAACGTCTAGTATCGTACCTCTGGTCTGGGGCCTTAGGGGAGTTATGTTGTATTTGAAATGTTAAAAGGTAATGATCTGAAAGTAGAGGATTCTGAGGGATAATTGATATGTGTTCTACCAGGACACCATGACTAAGAATCAGGTCTAGGGTGTGGTTACAGGCATGAGTTGGCCCAGTTACATTCTGATGTACACCGACAGAGTCAAGAATGGCAGTAAATGCTTTTGTTACTGGATCACTTTCATTTTCCATATGAATATTAAAATCACCAACAATCAAGGCCTTGTCGGTAGTAACCACCAAGCTTGTTAGCTTGTCATTGCCACGCCATGACAGAATGACTCCCTAAGCAGGATGATCCCCAGACTCTGTGACACCCCGTCTGTTGGGATTCGTGTCCTTTGCTCCTGCAGGTGACCCAGTGGTGATGGGGTCAGAGCCCCAGTCCTTGGTATCTGTTTTGGTCCCAGCACCCAGCCTCCTGCCTTGGCCCAAGCCACTGGCCTACGTACCTCAGTGGATCGTCAACAGTCCACTAATTGATCCATGGAGCGATAGTGACTGGAGGAGCCCAAGGAAGAGGAAGACCTTACTGGGCTTCTTGTAGTGACGCAGACAACCTGCCCTTACTGCTCCCTCTTGTTGCCCAGAAGGTCCGGCTCCCTGGAACTCAGCCATGGAAGGCCACTCAACACATCACTTCTCTGCGACATGGTGCCTCAAAACTCTCCACAAATTCTTCCATTGACTCCCCAAAGTGCACAGCTGCTTTGCTCGCTTTCTCTGGACATTGAAATAGGAGATGGCGGAAGGCAGCTGACCTGATATCACTAAACCCAGTTCAGGTAGTGTCCAGTCCCAGTGAAATCACTGCAGCTTCGCCCTGTGGAAGAATAATTAGTTAAAATTTGTCTATTACTATTACTAATAAACTGGTCTTTGTTCATTACTGAAAATGTAATCGAAGTTCCCTTCAAATGACTCAATATTTCTTGTAGGTGATTGTGTAATCACCTGGGTTACCCCCTTAGATACTACATCCCATAATTATCGTCATCCTGACCTTCTGTAGGCATTAATCCCATGTCAGAGTGTGTCTGCACAGCTATTTCCTTCCATTCTCTCACACAAAGTGCATCACAAAGCCTCTTTTGTTCAAACCATGGCTCCCTTGTTTAATACTACAAATTCTATTGTCATCATAAGCAAATATACATGCCTTGTGCATAGTAAATCTTTTAGTGTCCAAGCAGCATAAAGAAAAATTATGATGCATTTTATTATGAGTTTTATGCTGCATATAGTAATAATAATAGAATGACTTGCTGAAGTATTTGGTGCTAAACATTCAACCGTGTGGTTTTGTCACTTCCTGTTTAAAGTGTCCACTCCCCTTTCACTCTGCCTGCTGTGTGTGAGAATAGAAACGACAGAGATAGTGAAAGTACAGAGGATGAGGAAGTGAGGGTCAGTCTCCACAGATCTGGGCTCAGTGACACACACACACATATGGATCCTCTGATGCTCCTGTTTCTTCTCATTGCTGGGCTCACAGGTGAGTGTCTCTCATTACAGTGGTACTGAGTAGAGATCTCTCTCCTGCTGCTCACACACTGTCAGCTGCAGTTTGGAGATCATGATGTCAGTTGTGAATTATGGCAGTCTTAATAAAAACATCTTTGTCTTGGAAATTGGAAATACATATTATATTCTTAGAAATGTACCCTGAATCAGGTAATTGAAACTATATACATAATATCTAAATATACTGCATGATATATATAAAGACTGTCAGTGCAGATAAACTGCTCCTGCCTCTTGTACCCTTTGGTTTTCTATGAGGCCTGTGATTGATCTTACTGGTGTCATTTCAGCAGCACAGGTGGTTATGTGAGCAGACAGCCGGGATGCCATCAGTCATTTCTGTGTGTACAGACAGAGGGGTCTAAACACCCAGCTTCATGTATTACTGCAGAAGGTCTCAGTGCTTATCAGGGGGCAAGATCAGTGTTAGGGGTCAAGGCTAAACCTGGTTGTCTTTCACTCTGCAGCAGATTTGGAGAGCTAGTTACCCTCTAGCTGGTAGAGACTGGGGGCAGCGTGGGGGCCTCACACCTCCAGGCTTGTGGTTTCGGTATCTGGCCCAGCTTTCTGTGGGCAGTTTGCATGGTCTTCCTGTATCTATGCTGGTTTCCTCTCAGTTCTCCGGTTTCCTCCCACAGGTCAATGTCTTTCCATGTAAAGGGCAGCCAATAGCGACATTTTTGCCTCTCTAGACGGCACTTCAGTGCATTCAGTCGTGCTACATGACACCTTTCTTGATGGTGAACTGTGTGCAGGTAGGTAGGTTGGTCTATCTCTCTAATCATGTCTAATCATGCAATATCAAAGAAAAGGACAGCCCCAGACAATTGATTTAATTATTGTGATAACTCAAAAAGTATTTGACAGATCTTTGGATAATAGAGGATCCGTGACTGATTTAATTTTGTGACGAAGCGCTCCAGAATTGAAGCGGTGTCACGTAGTGATGGCACATGAAAGGACAGCCATAGGTGTAGATTCAGTGAACCTGGTTACATTGAGACAAGTCGCCCAGTGTTGGGCTTTTAATAACAATGATTGTTGCATAGGTGGGAGGAGTGTGTGGGGGATACAGGTTGTTAAGGGTAGGGGTGTGTGAGTAGAGTGGGGACATTGAGTTGGATTTTCATGCCTTATAGTCAGAAGCCCATGTCTTCTGTTGCCCTTGCCGTGGTTCCCCAAAATCTCTCTGTCTCTTTAGTTTATACAGATATTAGATATCTGACTCATACCCCTGCCATCTCAGCACTGCTGACTGTTGGCTTTGAATGTGACCATGACTGCGTCTGTGTGCAGTTTGCAGGCTTCCTCTGTTCACATTGCATTTCTCCAGCTTCCAGTGCCCTGCAATGGATTGACATGCTGTTGAAGGTTTACCTCACTTTACACTGTGTGCTTCCTGCATTAGGACCTAAATAATTATACTAATGATTAAACAGCTATGGTGAAACATACGACTCTTTCAGGCGACAGTGATACCCAACTAATGTATAGCGTTTGTTTTTAAAATGAAATGAGAACAGATTAAAAGAGAGCTGAGCATCTCGATTGACTAACATTCCCACAGTGCCTCTTCAGGAGTCCTTTTAGACACCAAGTTCTGTGGTTCCAATTAGCACCATGAAGGTGCACAATGATATTCATGGGTATCATGGTCTGCAGCCAAATCACAATTATTTAACACTTTTTCTAGATTTTACATGTCTGCAGTGTTGGAACACACAATACACACAATATATATGCGGTGGGGCAACTTTTGCCCCCACTGTCTAAAAATGGGGGCATTTGCAATATTTGGGGTCACACTTTAAAAATTGTACTTAGAGCACAAAGTTTATGTTTTATGAGAGAAGAGCCCAGATTAAAATGCATACAGTAATCAGCTCCTTGTGCCAACATGAGTAAATAAGAATAATATTCCTATCAGGGGTTTTGCGAGGATGAGACTGAAGCTTTACCCTTTGTTTCTGCTGAGAGACATGCGGCGTGACTCATTTCTCTGCGCGTACAAGTTATCTTTGATCAGCGTTCATGGTTTGAGATTCAGATCGAGCTTTAGGTAATTATTTTCGAACTGGTTGGTTGGACTTCTAAGAAATTCGAGTTCTAATGAGTTCGAGAACTGAGGTACCACTGTACTAACAAATAGAAAACACAAAATACTGTACATGTATGACGTAATTGCCAGTTTATTGGTAAAATATTTTTGTTAAAGCTTTTTAAAAATTACATAATAATATAAGTGATATAAAAACCAGTGAGAATCCAAATACTATCTACAACTTCATAGAGTATTATACTCAATGCAGCCTCTGCAAATGTTTCCGGAATGTAGCCATAGCAATTTCTTCTGATGTAGCAGCAGATCTCCATCATGATCTCCAAACTGCAGCTGACAGTCTGTGAGGAGCAGGAGAGAGATCTCTACTCAGTACCACTGTAATGAGAGACACTCACCTGTGAGCCCAGCAATGAGAAGAAACAGGAGCATCAGAGGATCCATACATGTGTGTGTCACTGAGCCCAGATCTGAGGAGACTGACAATCACTTCCTCATCCTCTGTACCTTCACTGTCATGGTCGTTTCTATTCTCACACACAGCAGGCAGAGTGATGGGGGAGTGGACACTTTAAACAGGAAGTGACAAAACCACAAGGCTGAATGTTTAGCACTTCAGCAAGACATAACATCCAACCATCCATCCATCCATCTTCTATAGCTGCTTATTCTGTGCAGGATCCTGATGGCCCACAGTCTGGGCAGCAACCACTCGCAGGGAAAACACACCATTCACACACACATGCACACCTATGGTAACTCCAATAAACCTCAGCATGTTTTTGGGCTGTGGGGGGAAACAGGAGAACCCAGAGGAAACCCCACACTGACACGGGGAGAACATGCAAGTGCAGGGGGGACAATAAAACAAAATTAAAGTCTTCAGCTTGCTTGGTTTCTTGTGTCATTCATGTGACTCACAGCTGTTTTCTACAGATACACATACAGTATGAAGTGTGAAATGAAGAGCTGAGAGGGAGAGACACTGCAGAAAGCAGTGAAAGCCAGTACATACTGTCAGAGGTTACAATCTTTACGGTGTGTGTTTCTGCGTATTTCTTATCAATTGCAGGAAAACATTTTTCATGTTGCCTTTGTCCTGCAGTTTGCAGGAATAAATATTGTAATAATATTAGGAATTTTACAAATTTGGCAATATCAAATACAGTGATACCTCGGTATACGTCCTTAATCTGTTCCAGATCCTTGGACTTATACCAAACAGGATGTATACCAAACAAATTTTTCCCATAAGAAATATAAGGAAAATGATTAATCCGTTCCCATGAAAAAAAAATCCTATTGTTATTGGCATATTATATATTGATGGGGTTGTATAAAATAACTTAAACATTGCTTAATACTAAAATACATAAATATAAAAGCAATTAGATGAAACAAATGAAAAGAGAGTTATAGCGCGGGTTGTTCACTGAATGGTAGCAACTGGCGTACTGACGCTGGTGGGCAGTCGTGGCTTTGTCTTGAGAGGTAAACAAGGGAAGCGCGTGGTGTCCTGACTCATTATGACCCATACAAGTTCTAGCACATGAGTCGTATTCCAAACAAAGGCCATATACCAAACAAAATTTTCCGTGTCCAAGCAGGACGTATATCAAGTTGGACTTATTCCAAAGTGGACGTATACTGAGGTACCACTGTAATGGATAGTTGAACTTTACAAAGAATCATTGTAGCTCACTGGGTATAGAAATACATGTAAATGAAGCATGTAAGTTGATGTTATTAATGAGCTGTGTAACTTCCTTCTTTCTCACACATGAACATAAGCAGCTAAGATATTTTCAGACAGACACTTATTCTGAAAAGCAGAAATGTCGTCATACAGGATGTGAGGGTGAGACTCTGCAGAAACACTGTGTGCTGCATACAGAGGGTCTGACCTCAGGCCTTTGTTTCAGTCTTTGTTATGTTTTATACAGTTTGTTAAGTTCCACTGCAGTAGGTCCTTTTAATCTCAGTGGATCAGTAGGAAACAAGAGGCCCATTAGGATCGTGTTTCTGTGTGTGTACTCACACTTGGCCCAGTAGCCTCGCACCATGCCTGAGCAGGATTATCCCTCCTCCCACTCCCCGCTGGTCTGCGGTCACATTGCACTTAACATTTCGGGCCCCACCGCACTTGCGTCATCTTTGTATAACTTTTTGTGTTGAAGTGAAAATAGGAAACGCGCAATCGTACAGCACAGTGGAGTTTATGACTAATGTCCTTATATTGTGGCTTATTTGGGGTTGTTTTGGGCATGATGACAAACAGCCCTCATATAGATTTATCGAGTATGTAATGCAGCTATTTTTACTTATACGTGCTGCATGTATAAGAAAACAGTCCCACGTTTTACTAAATATCTAAGATTTTTGTGTTTTGCATCCAGCTGTTCCTAGACACTCTCATCAGCAGAAATTTCCAGCAAACACTGCACCTCTGCTGCAGACTAAATTGCCAGTTGCATCCTTGATGTGTCTCTAACACTGTGATGTGTATGAGTATGTGTATGAGTATGAGCATTGGTGCCTGTAATGCTGTGATGTGTAAAGGTACAGTATGTGTATGAGTATGCCTATTGGTGTCTGTAACGCTGTGATCTGTATAGGTACAGTATGTGTATGAGTATGCCTATTGGTGCCTGTAATGCTGTGATGTGTATAGGTACAGTATGTATATGAGTATGCCTATTGGTGCCTGTATCGCTGTGATGTGTATAGGTACAGTATGTATATGAGTATGCCTATTGGTGCCTGTAACACTGTGATGTGTATGGGTACAGTATGTATATGAGTATGCCTATTGGTGCCTGTAACGCTGTGATGTGTATAGGTACAGTATGTGTATGAGTATGCCTATTGGTGCCTGTAACGCTGTGATGTGTATAGGTACAGTATGTGTATGATTATGCCTATTGGTGCCTGTAACGCTGTGATGTGTATAGGTACAGTATGTATATGAGTATGCCTATTGGTGCCTGTAACGCTGTGATGTGTATAGGTACAGTATGTGTATGAGTATGCCTATTGGTGCCTGTAATGCTGTGATGTGTATAGGTACAGTATGTGTATGATTATGCCTATTGGTGCCTGTAACGCTGTGATGTGTATAGGTACAGTATGTGTATGATTATGCCTATTGGTGCCTGTAACGCTGTGATGTGTATAGGTACAGTATGTATATGAGTTTGCCTATTGGTGCCTGTAACGCTGTGATGTGTTTAGGTACAGTATGTATATGAGTATGCCTATTGGTGCCTGTAACGCTGTGATGTGTATAGGTACAGTATGTGTATGATTATGCCTATTGGTGCCTGTAACGCTGTGATGTGAATGGGTACAGTATGTGTATGAGTATGCCTATTGGTGCCTGTAACGCTGTGATGTGTATAGGTACAGTATGTGTATGAGTATGCCTATTGGTGCCTGTAACGCTGTGATGTGTATGGGTACAGTATGTGTATGAGTATGTCTATTGGTGTCTGTAACACTGTGATGTGTATAGGTACAGTATGTATATGAGTATGCCTATTGGTGCCTGTAACGCTGTGATGTGTATAGGTACAGTGTGTATATGAGTATGCCTATTGGTGCCTGTAACGCTGTGATGTGTATAGGTACAGTATGTGTATGAGTATGCCTATTGGTGCCTGTAATGCTGTGATGTGTATGGGTACAGTATGTATATGAGTATGCCTATTGGTGCCTGTAACGCTGTGATGTGTATAGGTACAGTATGTATATGAGTATGCCTATTGGTGCCTGTAACGCTGTGATGTGTATAGGTACAGTATGTATATGAGTATGCCTATTGGTGCCTGTAACGCTGTGATGTGTATAGGTACAGTATGTATATGAGTATGCCTATTGGTGCCTGTAATGCTGTGATGTGTATAGGTACAGTATGTATATGAGTATGCCTATTGGTGCCTGTATCGCTGTGATGTGTTTAGGTACAGTATGTATATGAGTATGCCTATTGCTGTCTCTAATCCAGACCCTAATGGTGTCTAGGGGGGCAGCGTGTGGCTCAGTGGCACTGAGTGTGCAGCTCAGAGGCAGACATCCCTCCTTCATCAGCTTGAGGCCTGAGGTCAGTCTCACCTTCTGTGTCATATTTTGGTTTTATTTTATCTGTATCCATTCCTCACTGGAATACCAGGGTCTCTCTCTGCTGTGCTTTCCTTACAACTTTGCTATTTGTTTTTGTAGCACTCAATATATTAGCCCCACAATACAGTTCAGATCTGCTATTCCCAAATTAATTTAATTTTAACATAACTTTTTAAATGTGTTGCTTATTGTACATTTCAATTATTTTTTATTATCTTATTTCTTGTATGCATGTTTCCATGTAATTTTATTTATATACTTTACTGTGAATGGAGAACTTGCTAATCAGTTCTCTCTAGCCTGGAAAGCACTTTGGGTCAATTCCTGTTGATTTTAAATACGCTCTACAAATAAATGACTTGCATATGGCTGCCCTCTAATGGATAAACAAAATTCAGCTACTCAAGTCAATATTAATACATTTAACCTTAGTATGTTTTATGGCATTACTGTGAGGCTTGACTGTATTTCCCTCCTCAATGATCAGTTTAATCTAGCTGGTGAAGCTGAAGGCAGAGATGGAAATTAGTTTAGTCGTGACTTCAGAAGTTACCCTGACAAGGGATTCTGTAAAATCAGAGATAGAGCTGATGGTTGGGCTGGTCATCGCATGCTCCTTCTGACTGATGTAGGTCTGAATGTAAAGTTTCAAACTGATTAATAGGTATTAATCTGTTTTCTAATGTTCACACAAAAAGAGCTTTTACAATGTGATTCTGCATTTGATTCCTCCTTGACTGGGGGGTAAAGAGAAATAACTAGCAAGAGAGACAGAGAGAAACTTTTCAAAGTTGAACTGATTGTCCAAAGCCTTTTTGTTGTCAAATTTTAAATCATCTATTACTCACTGTAATCCTTTCTATACCCACCTCTGTATGACTTCACAGAGCATCACTGCCAAAGAGTATTCTTAAATAAACTTCAGCTGGTACAAAATGCGGCAGCCAGAGTTCTCACAAACACTAAAAAATTTGATCACATCACCCTAGTCTTGTGGGGAAGATGGTGGCGCAGGAGGTAGTGCTATCGTTCGGCAACTGAAAGGTTGCAGGTTCGAGCCCTGGTTCTTCCTGACCCCATCAAAGTGTCCTTGAGCAAGACACTGAACCCCAAATTGCTCCCGGTGTGCAGGTTGGCACCTTGCATGGCAGCCTCTGCCACCGGTGTATGAATGTGTGTATGGATGGGTGAATGTGAGGCATAAATTGTAAAGTGCTTTGAGTACTTGTAAGAGTAGAAAAGCGCTATATAAATGCATTCCATTTACCAACAAAATAAGAGGGTTGCAGGTGAAAAAATTGAATGTAAAATTTGACAATTCAGGTTTTCAGCACCATGGACAGCAGCCTACTGTTGCTTAAAAGGCATTATTATGCTCACTTTCAGTTTATAATTTTATATTTATGATCTACTAGAATAGAGTATGCATGCTTCAGTGTTCAAAAAGCACATATTGTTTTCTCATAATGCACATCTCTATTCACCCTCTGTCTAATCCCTCCCCCAATGAGTCCAGTGTGGTTTGATTGGTCGGTTTACCCTTCATTCCCCTGTCTTTCAGTCTGCAGACAGATCCTTGCAGGTAGGCAGACAATAAGGATTGTGTTATGAGGTGACCTCATCATGTCATGGAAGTAAGGGCTGGAATTACAATGAGGTGTTTTAGGCAGATGAGAGATGAGTGGTTTCTGTGCTGAGAGTTACTCCCTTTGCTATGTACTTTGCATCTAAAGACTTTGCAGACCGTTTACATGCAGCTGAAGCCATATAACACACTAATAGAAAGGGAAAAGCATAATAGGTCCCATTTACTGAGTGTTACAGCAATATGCAATATATTATTTTATATATAAATTTCTTTTGATGTTGACCAGAAGGTATGTGATACCTCCCCCCCCCCCCCCCCCCCTTATCAGATAAGTAAGAGCTGCTGTCAGCTGAGACAAGCTGGTGTGATTCGTTTCAATTCAATATTATTCGTGTCGCGCATTTTCACAACATTACATTGTCTCAAAGCACTTTACCTTATCCCTGCCCAAAGCCCACAGAGAGCAAGCCAGTGGCAAGGAAAATCTCCCTAGAAGGAAGAAACCTTGGGAGGAACCAGATTCAAAGGGGAAGTCCATCCTGCAAGTGCTGGCAGAGGAAGTGATATGAGCAAAATGGCAAAGTCCCAGTTCACACTGTCCATATTTTAAGATTAAAATGAGTAAAAAGTGGGCGGTCCTGATTTCGTGTCTTACATCACACTGCAAGATGGTCACTGATTGGTGGGCTCTGAGAGGAAGCTGTGATCTGAAAACCACAAACCATTTACATTTCATTTTGAAATATTTAAAAAATATTAATTCAATCAGAATATTTATTAAATAAAAATAATTACGAAAATACATTAAATATATATTTAAGAATTAATAAGCAACGCAATAAGACTTTTACTTTCACTAATTAATAAACCAATATTAAACTTTGACCAGCAGGTGGCAGCAAAGCACGTGTGAAGAAGAGGCCATCAGCGGTACAAAGCACTGGCTGTACAGGTTCCAACACTGCAGACAAACCTCCCTGTTTAACTGACTCCTATGGTATGACTAGACAGATTGAGCAGGGCCGCATGAGAGAGGTCTCACTGCAGTTAGTGTAACTATTTATTTTACAACTCATCTGTCTCATTCTGCTTCATAAAGGTCACACCCCACTTCCAGCTTCCTCTGACGCAAGGAGATTCGTGCACAAATGGCTACAGCTTAAACTGAAACAATAATGATATATAAAAAGACATTTCATACAAACACAGCATAACCTTGCTGATAAAGCCTTGCGGTTTGTGCATTTATTTACACTAATAGTGGGTGTATGCTAATTATATTAACAGGATTAATAAGCGTGTATACTTAATCAGAATTCCCTAAGACCCGTGCTTTGTATCGGCCCCTCCCATTTTGACAACAACAAACTACATGTCACTGCAGGGCTTTAGAGACTAACTACTCCAATAATTGCGTAGTGATATTGAAGATAGTCATCGACTACGCCCACTAATCATGGCAGCCTTAATACATATATCAACAAAAGTTTTAATACGTATTGTCTCTGTTTACGTGATAACGAAGACCTAAATATATATTTGCTTTAAATATGTGACTCATGTTACAGAAAATATAAGTAAACCATGAGGACAGAAAAGTCACGGAATAACAGGAATGACCGACATATAGTGCCAAACAGACAAGGTGCAAAGACTGTACTCATAGTACAAACAAAGTAAACGTAGTGCACTATGTAGGGTAAGTTGTACATTTGTTTGCACTTTGCAGCTTACCTTGCGTTGACTCTTTGTAGTACGGTCCCCACGACGGTGGTGGAAATATAAGGGGCTGGTTATCAGAGGGCATGGATTTTGTGGCAGTTTCTATATTGGCGTTGCTGGTGGAGGGAGCTGCATTTGAGGGTTTGTATTCAGCAATGGCTTGAATGCCCTGTGTATTAAGGCGAACTCGCGGACGATTACATCTCTCACACAGCATAGAATTAATAAGACTTGTTCACTGTCCTCCAGTTACTGTAATATTCTGGGAAGTTGTGATTGTTCAACTCCACTGCGCACAGTTAGGAGCAACTCCAACTCCACCTAGCAAACATACGTACGAGGTGATTGAGGTATGGAATGATTCTGACCCTGTATGGACGAATCATCCCCAAATTCTATTGCGTCCATGATTCACCCATATCATTGTGCCAAGGTTGAGCAGCACAACATGTTTTTCTAAGCCTCAGATCACAAGACCAGAGGATAGTGAGGATAGCTGAGAAGATCATTAGAGTCTCTCTTCCCTCCGTCATGGACATTCACATCACACGCTCCATCCGCAAAGCCACCAACATTGTGGATGACCCCACCCACCCCTCACATTATCTTTTCACCCTCCTAGCGTCTGGAAAAGCATTCAGGCCTTCACACCCAGACTCAGAAACATGGAGTCAGACTACTGAACTCTCAGGGACTGATCTGATACCACACACACACACACACAAACAGGTCTGTAATTATATCTTCGTGGGGACTCACCATTCATTTCTATGGGGAAAACTGTAATCCCAACATGACAACCTTAACCTCTACCCAGCCCTAACCTTAACCATAAGTAACCAAACCAAATACAAGACTTCTGGCATCTTTAGTTTTTTATTGTATTGACAGATCTTTGTGGGGACCTGAAAAATACCCCCAAAGCATCAAAATAACAGGTTTTTATCACATTGCGGGGGACATTTGGTCCCCACCATGTAATATAAACCTAATCCACACACACAAACAGACACACACACACACATGTGCGTGCACACACACACACACAGATTAGGTATCTGAGTCTTTGTGGGGATTCTCCATTCATTTTTATGGGCATAACCCCAATCCTAACTATGGCAATCTTAATCCTTAATCCCTACAGTAGTAAGCAAGAAGTAACAGTAAGTAACCAAACAAAATACAAGACTTTTGGAATTATTATTCCTTTGATTGCATTCACAGAATTTTATAAAACTGAGTCAGTTTTTTCTTTTGGGGACCAAAAACATGTCCCTACAAAGTCAAATTAACGTGTTTTTATAACACTGTGGGGACATTTGGTCCCCACAACATAATATATACATGACCACCCACCCAAACACACATAGACACACACACACACACACACACACACACACAGAGACTGGCTTACCTATATAATCTATAGATTCTTGAATGAAATATCTGCAAAGCAGCTATTATGGCATGGCCTTAGGTTTGAACATGCAGTTTTTAAGGACACTGCACTAACTATAAACGAAACACTGCACTAATTCTAAAATGGTTTTATGTGAACTTTATTTAACATAGAATAAAAAAGAAATCAAACCAAAATTTAGTCTCTCGAAAAACTTGTATATGACATATCTTCGAAATTTAAAATACCAGGATACAGAATTTGAATAACAAGAACTATAGTCTTCCTTCTCAAAAGCGTGAACAACTATCTGAAGACCTACTAGTTCCTGAATTGTTGATGTTGCCTATGAAATTCGCTGAGAGTTGACGTCGCCCTACCAAAGTCGCAAAAATGCTAATTGCGTCAACCAGCTATGGAAATACAGCGGCGGTACACCCCCAATACAGTGGTATTACGCATTACCGTAATGCTGCCTAGCAAAAACATAATGTCATAAAAAAAATTACAGACAGACATTATAGACAGAGCTGCGTGGTTTCCTATTGACAAGTAGATATATGATTTGGGGACTGAAAGGCGGCTAGATATCCAATCACGCCCAGCTACAGTAAGCACAAACTGAAGATACTACTCCTGATTGGACTAGCTTCAAATTCGTCCCGCCCTGACAAAAAATTCTTTGTTTTCATTCGTTGAACATAATGTCAATACATATCTTCATACTATTCGACCAATTAAAACTCTCGGTGGTTTCCATAGAAACAAAATAATTGCAGTTTAAAGACAAACTTTCTGACAGAGAGATGGCGCAGAGGTGAGCAGCATCTCTTCTTATGTTTCTTGCTATTTCTTCAGATTATGTTTTGTTAGCATATTTAATTCTATATTTATTTTTATGTCCTGATATAGTACATGCAAATTTTGCGGCACAATATCGTTGAAATATATATATAATTAGTTGTTTAAACTGTAGATGCTGTGGCCATTATTCTAAATATGGTTGTTTACATTTAAATGGTAAGAGAATATATTTGTGTTAAACTTAAAAACAATAAGTCTTATGGTTGATATGATTGGTTATACTCATCCGGCCTGTGATAATGCATTTCATCTGAAGATGTTATTCTGAAAAGATCGCCTATACGTTTACTTTTTAAATGTCCCATGTTCTTGAAGTAAGATTAACTTTTTGCTAGGTTCGGTATCATGGTGATGTTATAGCGTATCGAAGCAGCGTCATAATTTCGCAAGCTTTACTGTATTGTGAAGCAGTTTTAGCAATTCGGTCGTTACTGCCGGAGTAGCCTCGACGCCACGAGCAGCTAATGAAGGCTCCATCTCTTTCCATAGGCATTCTTGATGAATAGCATTTAGGAAAGAAGTTGAAAAAATACCGTGCCTAGTTTGGCTTTGCGAGTATCACATATGGCTAGTTAATTATTAGTTCTTATTTATTCACCAGAATGAGAATTGCGAGAGCTGTTTCCTGGACCAACGACCAGTACTGGGGAGCCTGGGACCTGTGGGACGAGGTGATCGACTGGGGAGATAAGGAAGGTTTGGAGGAGTACTCACCAGCGACACCCCCCACTGTCCAGACTGGGGAGGTTATGGGGGGACTGGGAGGTGTGACTGACTGGTGTAAGGGAGGGGAGGGTATGAGCATGAAAGGCTCTGAGACTCTTCAGAGCAATTACGGCCTGACATCTGAAGAGTGGGAAATTTATAAGACGTACTACCTTCAGAAAAAGAAGAAGGTCAGGAAGAATAGGAGCACTCAGGGGATAGATGAGGTAAAGGGTGCGATTAGTGGGGAAAAGGTGGAGCTGGCAGAGAGGGAAAAACATGTGGGGGTGACCTCCAGTGTACAGGTGGAGGCCGCAGACCTGAATGTAGGCATTAATAAAATGCAAAATGGAAGCAAGGGGAAGCAAGGTGAGGTGGGGGTGAATGTGAAGGTGGTTAAGGTGGAGGGGGGGATAATTTCCCTGAAGGCAGAGGATACGAAAGGAAATGTGAAGGTGGAGGCTGTGCAAGTCCAAGTGTGTGAGTTTGGGCTTGCAGAAGTAAATTCTGGGGATGTAAATGTTGAGATTGTGGGGGTAGAAGTAGGGGAGGTAATTATTGAGGGTGCGGACATGGTGAGTGATGTAACCATATTGGAAATTATAGTAAATGATGTACTAGTTGAGATTATAAATAGAGAAGGAGGTCAGGAGGAAACTGGCGGTGTAGAGATAGATGTGGGTCAGGTAGAGATAGAAGAGGTAGAAGTGGTGGGGAATTAATATAAAAGTTGAGCGTGTAGAGCTCATTACATAGAGAAGAGCCAAAATACGAAAAAGATGAAGTTGTGGTTCTGCTGCTGCTGTTTAGGAAACATTAAATAATTGAAACAGTATCTAAGATAATAAATCAAGTATGATAAATTTTGAGATATGTGGAATGTTTCATAATAATGTTTAACGTTTATTAAGAAAAAAATGTATATTTCTAAGTAGATTTGTAAACTGCTCTTTAAAGTATTAATTTTCAGAATTCCAGAATTTCCAAAATCTCCAGGTAATTTAATTTGATTTCATTTTGTTTAAACTGCACACACATAAAAATGATTAGCCCTGTTATGTATTTGTGTTTTATTTATTGTTTATTTATTAAGCACCCTATCCCTCATGGATGGCATGTTGTACAGGTCACCTGTGTTCCCATAAACTTTAACTTGTCTTGCAGTCTTGTTCCCCCCACACCCTCTGCTTTTTCCCTTCCTCTGTTTCTATCTTCACTCCAGGTCCAAGACGTTTCCAGCCCACTGTCCTTGGGAAAAGCCACCATCCGTGGCCACCGCTCCGGTTTCTCTGGTTCCTGTTCCTGCCCCCGTCCATGTCCTTGCCCTGCAGGTTCCCCTTCACCCTCAGGTCCCAGGCTTGTGGTACCGACGGTGTCCCTCCCCGCCCTATGGTCCCGACAGCGCCCCACTGCCTTACCATCCTGGCGATGCCCACAGTGCCTCTCGGCCCCAACCCTGCCTTCCCCTTGGCTCGATCTGGCCCTACTGGCCTCCCGAGACCCAGCAGGGGCTCGTGTCCCAGGGTCAACGCCCTGCTTTCTGGGGACCAGCAGACCCCCTAGCTCAGTCCTGTCCCCTCCTGCCTCAGATAAGTTTTTGCCCCAAGGTCCTGTCCCACCTTTGTTCTCCCAAAGCCCATTTCCAGCTCACCCTGTAGCGCCCCCATGTTTGTTCGCTTACCCTGCCTCAGTTCCTGCCCCAGTGCCCTGTCCCACCTTGACTCCTCCTGGGCCCATGGTTCTCCCTTGTCTGTCTGTTCTTCAGCTGTCCACCCTGTGTTAGTCTGTGTGTCAGTTGTGCCCTGCGTTCCCTGTCTTTTCTGGTTTCTTGCCCGTGTTTGGTTCCTGTTAGTGCGGTGCCCCTGTCTGAGCATCATGTTTGCCCTGCTGTGTACCCAGTGTGTCTCTATGGTGTTCTGTTGTGTTTTCGTCCTGGTCCTAGTTCTCTCTTACCCGATCGTGATCCATTTCTTTACTCCTGCGTGGTCTTGTCCTGTCGGGTCAGCAGTCCATATGGCCCTTTGCCCCGCTTGTGTCCTCTATCTGGCCCCGTTAACGGCCGTTCTCGTCTTCCCCGGCTCCTGTAATCCACACGAAATGTTTCTTGTCCCGTGTTATCACTCGTCTGTGGACCTGTCCTGCTGTGTGATGTACGTTCTATCATCCTGGTTGTCCCTAGTCTGTCCCCAGTTCTCCTAGTGGTGTCCCATCTTGCCCCCAGAGTGCCCTGTGCTGGTGTTGCCCCTGCCTATCCTGGTCTGTCTCGTCCCCTAATGGTGTTCGGTCTCTGCGCCCTTGTCCTGCAGCAGTGCCCATCTGGTGTCTTGTCCTGCCCTCTTCCACTGTGTCTCCCATCTTAGTGTACGTATAGCCTGCTGTCTTCCCCGCTGTCCCATCTGCTCCCTCACATGTCCTGTAAAAAGTGTCCTTCAGTCCTGCGATCCTCAGTCCAGTCATTGATGTTGCTGCCTGCATGTGCTCCCCAGTGTGTCCTGTGTCTAGTGTTCTTGCCTGATCCTCCCTACCCTGTTTGGACCCCTTGTGGTCTGTTTCCTTTGCCCTTCCTGTAGTGTAGTTTTCTTTAATAAAGCCCCTTTTGCTTTTCCTCCATGCCTGTCTTAGCCTCTGTCCTTGCCCTTGACGTGACACCATTACAGTGTGACCAGGTAAATGCTGCTAGCTGGACACCATACTATTGTAAATGCTGCTGAAGGCTTACCTCAGTTTATCATTATTGTCATCGTCTTGAGAACAGCAGCAAAAAGTGGGAAAATGATTAAAAAGTAAAGAACACTGTTCTTCTTAAGGTAAAGTCATTATTGGAACTGAAATTAGAATAATGAAATACATTCAACAGAATGGTTGTCCATCCATCCATCTTCTGAAACTACTTTATCCCAACCAAGGTCACAGGGAGTCTATCCCAGGAACAATGGGCACAGACAGGGACCAACCCTGGGCAGTTGCCAACACACCTCAGGGCACACGCACACACAACTACAGGGCCAGTTTAGACTAATCAATCAACCTATCCTGCACACTTTTGGACTGTGGGAGGAAACTGGAGCCCCCAGTGAAAACTCACACGAACAGCGTGCAAACTCTACACGGATAGGACCCAGGACCAAACCCAGGACCTTCTCGCTGTGAGGCAGCAGCACTAACCACCGCGCCACCCTGTTGAAATGGTCGTTTGTAAAATAATACATTCAGGTTATGTTATTGTAGATCTGGAACGTGGTGTTAAAATGTAGTGGTGAACTTAAGACTGCCCATTCAGTATCGCTGTTCTCCTAATGATAGACACAACAATTAATATTAAATATTTTATATAAGACATCCGGAGGCTGCAGGGCATCGTCCAAGCAGCAGAGAAGCTCATTGGCTGCAGCCTCAACCTCAGTGATTCACTATCTGCCCCAAGAACAAAAAGGCGACCTGGCGAGATCATGCCGACCCCTCCCACCTCAGCCATAATCTCTTCCAAATTTTCTTTTATTCCCCTCAAAACTGCATTGTGGAAAAAAGGGATGAGTACAGATTGGGCAGCAACAAATATTTAACAGACATGGTGACAATGAGTGACTTTGCTATACAGCAGAGGGACAGTGTTTGCTGGAAATTTGGGCTGACAAGAGTATCCAGGAAAAACTTGATGCAACTCACAAAAACTCAAAAAAAAAAAAATATTTGGTAAAATATGGGTCTATCTTCTTATATGTGTAGCACGAATAAATAAAAATGCCTGTGTGGCATACTAGCATGGCTCTATATGATGGCCATGTGTCTGCGTGCCCAAAATGACTCCAAATCAGCCATAAAATTAGGACAGTAATCATGAGCTCCATTGTGCTGTGCAATAGCACTTTTCTTCCTTCATTTTTTTCAAAACAAAACATTGCACAGTGATGATGAAAGCATGCTCAGACCTGGAACGTTAAGCGCAATGTGGGCACAGGCGAGTTGGGGAGTGTGGAGGGGGGAACAATCATGCTCAGGCATGATATAAGGCAACCGGGCCAAATGTGAGTACACCCTAACACTGACCATTTGTCAGGCTGAGCTCTACCTGGGAGGGTCCTGGAGCAGCTACTGGAAGAGGTGGTGCAACTCTACTCACCTCATCCACCTGACAGACAACCTCAGTGCCTCAATACCTACACTGGAAGAGCAGCGTGCAAGGGAACAGCAGGCCATGAGATACAGACACCATCACGAACGGCTACATAGCCAAAGACTCCACTCGCTCACAGAGAGCGTCGCTTGTGATGAAACCCAGGGCTTCATGACGAAGCATTTGTGTTATTTGTGATTATAGCATTATGTGATGTTTCCTCTGTTTATGTTAAAGTTCAGTGGTCAGTTTAACAGATAAACCACACACAGTTCCTTAATAACTATATTTTATTCTTCAAAACAAATATAAAAATGATTATGAAAAAATATATATTCTGTGAGCTTGCTGGAAAACAGTTTGTCCAGCATGAGCCAGCCTCATCCAGAGGGCTACTCTCCTGCTGTCAGTCATCCATTGCCATGTCAGAGCCAGCCTCGTCCTGAGGGCTGCTCTCCTGCTGTCCGTCATCCATTGCCATGTCTGAGGCAGCCTCATCCAGAGGGCTGCTCTCCTGCTGTCTGTCACCTTTTTCCAGCATGAGCCAGCCTCATCTAGAGGGCTGCTCTCCTGCTGTCCGTCATCCATTGCCATGTCTGAGCCTGCCTCGTCCAGAGGGCTGCTCTCCTGCTGTCCATCATCTAGTTCCAGGTCTGAGCCAGCCTCGTCCAGAGGGCTGCTCTCCTGCTGTCCGTCGTCTAGTTCCAGGTCTGAGCCAGCCTCGTCCAGAGGGCTGCTCTCCTGCTGTCCGTCGTCTAGTTCCAGGTCTGAGCCAGCCTCGTCCAGAGGGCTGCTCTCCTGCTGTCCGTCGTCTAGTTCCAGGTCTGAGCCAGCCTCGTCCAGAGGGCTGCTCTCCTGCTGTCCGTCGTCTAGTTCCAGGTCTGAGCCAGCCTCGTCCAGAGGGCTGCTCTCCTGCTGTCCGTCGTCTAGTTCCAGGTCTGAGCCAGCCTCGTCCAGAGGGCTGCTCTCCTGCTGTCTGTCATCCATTGCCATGTCTGAGCCTGCCTCGTCCAGAGGGCTGCTCTCCTGCTTTCTGTCATCCATTGCCATGTCTGAGCCAGCCTTGTCAAGTGGGCTGCTCTCCTGCTGTACGTTACCATCTTGTTTGGCAGCAGGGCAATCACTAGCCATCTCAATGCCGCCTTCAGCCATGGTAGCAGTGTCTGTATCTCTTGGCGTAGTCCTCCTCAGCTTCTTCCAGAACCTGAGAAGAGTGCCTTTCTTTTTTGGGCCCTGAACATTTTTTTGTTTAGGGCCCTGCACCTTTGTGCAACTTAAACCCATAATGAAATTATGCAAACGATATAGCTTAGATTCTCTTTCACCAGTGCTTCCTTTGAGAGAGTCTCTAAGAATGAAATGTGAAGGTGCAATTGCTTCTTATATAGAAAAATCTTCCTTCGATGACATCACTGACCAGTTCCGGAATTCTGTTCTGTTGACATCACAGAGGGCCCTCCATATAAGGCATTTGTCATTTCATTGTTTATACCAGTATAGGGTATGCTGATTGATTAAAAAAATAATATAAAATTATTATTTAAAAAAAAAATACCTGTGTGTTTAGAAAAATAATACCTGTGTGCGTGTGTGTGTTTTCCCTTATCCTACCAATACTATCCACATTATTACTTAAAAGCTTGTTTGACATCCTTTAATGCTGGTAGTTTTCAGTAACTTCAATTAAACATGAATTGTGTTAATATGATGAAACTAATATGGGGTCATTTTGACCCCAATATAATATAATTGAAATTATCACATGGTCATTTAAACTTCAACACTTTTAAGTATGTATTGACTTGAAAGTAGGGTGTCATGGAGGCTTAGCTGGTGGCCCTGTTGTCTGTCACCGATGGGTTTGGGGCTTTGAATCTCATCACTCCTTGGCAGGGGTGCCGTAATGGCAGGGGAAAGTTACAATGATTCCAAGGGCCCCTGAATGACAGGCGGCCTAAAAAATTGGGAGAATAGCTGGATTGGTCTGGACTGGGGGGCCCAATATGATATGCCTTCATGGGGCCCACAATCTCTAGCAATGCCCCTGCTGCTCGGTGTATGCATGAATGTTTTCCTGCAGACATTGTTTAGGCTAATTGGTGCATCTACAATTTCCCATAGTGTATGAGTGTGTGTGTATATGACCTGTGATGGACTAGCATCCTGCCCAGGATGTACCCCAGCCTTGTGCCCTGTGCTGCTTGGCACGAGCCCCAGGTGACTCTGCCCAGTACAAACAAACTGATGGTTGGGTGATTTTTCGGGTCTGGACGGCACAGAGGCTCAGGACACATAAGTTACATCACACCTTTGGGGGCTGGGAGTCAAAGATCACTTTTGCTCTGTGTGTGAGGTTTGCATGTTCTCCTAGTGTTATATGAATTTTCTCTGGATCCTCTGTTTTACTCCCAAGATTGAAAGAGGTGTACTTAGGTAAATTAGTGTCTCTAAATTGGCTTGTGTGTGTGGGCGTGTGTGCGCCCGGTAATGATCTTTGCGGTAATGATGCCGGTCCTTGTTTTTGCTGCTCCAAGCTCCCTCGCAGACAGAACATCATCTTACCGTAGGAACAGCAGTATCTCAAGTTGTTGACGGAGCACATGTGGAAATCTGTGGCTGCTGCATCTGTGTCTTCAAATTTAGTCCTTGATTCTGTGTGATACTTTAAATTAGGACCCTAGAAAACATTAATTGAACAAATAGTTCCATTTATTACAGTAGCATAAGTGGAAATTTGTGTTTTTAAAAGCACTAATCAAACCAGAAATAGCAAACAATGATGCGACATTATGAGGAATAAATTGACATACTCATAAAAAATTGGAATGATAAAAAAAAAAAACACCAGATAGAGTGACAAAAATCCTCTCATTCAAGGCAGTAGGATGAGGGATTTACACACACACACACACACACACACACATACATATTGTACTGCCATTGTTATGAGATAATCAATTTATTTATTTATTTATTTACTTTATTTTTTACATATTTTGCATATTCACTTGCCAGTGCTTTTAATGTTGATCAGTGTGTGTGTGTCGGTGTCTGTTTGGCTTTGCACAGATCACATTTGTTGATCAAAATGTCCCCAAAGTTTGGTAAAACTCGAAACTTACTTTTGGTTAAGGTTAGAGCTGGGTGGGGGTTATGTGTCCCGTCAATAGGATTAGAGTCTTTTTTCACCCATAGAAATGAATGGAAGGTCCCCATTTAGATAGGTACACCAATATGTGTGTGTGTGTGTCTGCGTGTTTGTGTGTGTGAGCAGGTATACCTTACCTTATCGGGACACAATGTCCCCACAACATGATGATTACCTGTTTTTTTCCCTTATGGGGACCAATTTCCTGGTCCCCATCAGGAAAAACTCAATTTAATAAAAATCTATGACTCCAATGAGAAAAAAAAAATTCAACAACTGTAGTATTTTGCTTGGTTACTTATTTAGCATTTTTCCCATAAAAATGAATGAGCAGTGCCCAAAAACATATGATTACATGACTGTGTGTGTGTGTGTGTGTGTGTGGGACTGCATAGCCTTGGAAAGCCAACCTACTCTCAGGAGAGTCTAAGCCCAACTTTTTCACAGAGTTACTGGTTTAAAATATTCAGAAAAATTGAGGAAGCAAAAACTTCCAAATGGTGAACAATGTGGGAAGCTGTGGGCAGCTAAAACTGTCTGCAGGGGTCCATATATCACAGGAATCATCGGCACGACTCTGGAGCTGTGACATTTTAAAATGAGACCGTTATAGTCCCCCTTTTCTTAAAAAGCATTACGGAAAATCAGATCAGTGAGATTTTAAACAAGAACCCAGTGTCAAAGCTGCGGGAAATCAAAAGCCAGGCCTATGGCCACCGCTGATTGTGAATAGGACTTGGCTTCAGTAGACTTTCAAATATTTCTGCGTTTTTGAAGTTTTTCAAAATTAGTGAAATAGTATTTTATAATATTCTTTTCACTATCAAGTGTGAAGAATACTTCAGTTTGATCCGAAACGGTGAGTACAGTCCAGCTTGAGAAGTAATTCTTTTAGAGAAGCAGATTAATATGGTCAATAATTTTTTGAATATTACTTAAATATACTACGCTTCACTAACTGTATATATTGTGCGTAATTAATATGCAAAATATGAATGGCATATGAAAGGTGTATTGGCTCACTGGATGGCTTCATACCTCCACTCTGCATGTTTGCAGTTTGCACACTCATTTGTGAGGGAGCCTAATTGGGAGAGTCTTCGGTTTAAGACAGGTCATAAACGGCTGCTTGTCTTGTACCCTCAGATTCATAATGGATGTGAAAACGTGCATTGATTTCTTGGAGGAAAGACGAGAGGAGAAACTGAGGGAGATGGTGGATTTTATATTGCATGAATTAGAAGATTTAGAAAATTCAGCTTCTGAGCTGGAAATGGAAATCAAGGGGTTTTTGAGTAAGTGTACAGAAGAGATTGTTGCCATGAGAGAGAAAGAGAAGAAAGACAAGGCAGAGGAAGGAAGTGTGAAAGAAAACGAGAACATGAATGGAAGGATGAGGAGCATGGAGCCTAGGCAAAGGAGAGAGGAGAAGAAGAGGTGTAAAATAGGAGAACAGACAGAGATGGAGAGTGAGGAGGTCCACTCAAAAAAGAGGAAGGGATCAATGGAATTCCCATTGATAGTGACTAGAGGAGGAAAAAATGATGAGGAAGGGGATCAGCATATTGAAGGATGTCGTATTTCTTTATGTGTCACACTAACAAGGACATTTTTATTTCTGCTTTTCAGAGCTCTTCACCCTGGAAGCCATATAAACATGGTGCCTGTGGTTTCTGACCCACCTCCTCAAAGCGACGGCCTCTCTCCTGAGCCCTTAAATGATTTTTGTTTTTTACTTGTATTTAAATATATACATAATAAAACTTGCACCTCTGTGTTCTATGCTTCCTTGCTCACAGCCTTAACACGCTCTAAATAATCCTAAACTATATTTCAATGTTTAATTGGATTCAGCATGAACAGCCTCTACCATCCAGGCGCAAACAAATATGTAAAACATAGTATAGTGTGAACTTCTCCAACTTTCTTGATAAGAAACATGGTTCTTGTGGGAGTAACGCAAGTTTGCTGGGAGTGGTTGACCTAGTGAATAAATATAATGCAACAGCAAATAAATCGATGTGTAATTTACCTACAAAACATTCACTTATGTGCAATCAAACCAAATTAGTCGTAATAATGAAAACAGGCACAGCACTGTAATGTTAACATTACAACACAGAATAAATGGCTTAACGTAACAGGACAATATTAAGATAGCAAAAATGTATACAATAATATATGATGAATAATAAGCCAGCGATTTACTGTATGCTTTTACTTACCCGAGAATACACCAAGATACTTTGCCCACACTTTCCCCTCTACAGTTCATACCACAATGTTTATTATATTTTAGAGTAAAAATAAACAAAATATTAACACAAGCCAGATGCCATCCAAATTTCATCAAATTTTATCAACAAAGTTTAAAAAAACATAACAAAAATGTTAAGTACCCAGACAGAGTGATGGAATGAAATGAATCTGCACGTGGTGAAAGGTCATGTGACTGTATCGCAATAATTATAATATCAGATTAAACAGACAATTATGCAATTATTATTAATCTGAATAACTTTTAGTTTTGCTGATTTCACCATGATATGTTGCTATTTAGTACGGTTAAATGGAGTTTTAAACCCCTCTAAGGTACGAAATGACCCCAAAGAGTGTTTTAGGGTACTGCTTACTACAAAGTGTGCAAGAGTGTGTTCCAAGAGTGAGCAGAGCACTGCATCATGAGTCAAAGATCTGTTCACACCACTGCCTTGTTCTGTTCACATGCAGCTTTTGTTGTAGCTGCCAAATATCTGCACTAGCCCACATTGAAGGATTTGGTAACAGGTGTGGCTTCCCAAGTTATTCTTACCTTGCACCCAATCCCTCACTGTACACTAAGTGGGTATATAAAAATAAACAGATGAGTCTGAAACTCTTGCAGAAAATAATGTTAAAGCATTCATCGGTTTGTGTTTGTATAGTAATGTAAAACCTGTTATTTTGACAATGTGCGGACCACTTTATCAGTCCCCACAAGGGGAAACTAAGTTTTATAAAAATCCATGACTGCAATCAAAAAACTTTTCCTGTAGAAATGACATGAAAGTCCACACAAAGATATGAATACAAATGTGTGTGTGTGTTTTTTATTTCAAATTTCATAAAATGATGCCTTCCTTTGGCAGTATGTTTAAATAATCTGTCCCTTTTCAATAACTGAAGTTCATGCAAAATCCACTGAGAACCACACAGCCCTGTTTGAGCACCTGCCCTTTAGACCGTGTGAGTACCTCACTAGCAGAAGGACATGTAGAGAATGGCAACAAGTAGAAGCTTATGGCATAAAAAGCAAGAGTATATTGGTCGTCCAAGATTAAAGCCATCAGTGCTGCTCCTCAAGCAGTAATAACACTTTACATTAAAGGAGCCCCCCTCTCAACATTTCATTTGGACTATAGACAAATATATTTTAAGAGGTGCTTCTCATTGAATGAAGGTAAAGCTCAGTTTTCAGGGATTTTATTCACAGGCCACACTGAAGGAAGGTGACCCAGCTATATACACCCAGTATGCACTGGGCCACCTGCCTACTGTAGAGCCCTGTCCTTTTGTGCTCTTCCTTCCCGTGCTCAGATGACCTCCTGCCAGAGCAGAGCCCATCACAACCACAACACTTCACTCAGGTGTCCTACTCTGTGTCTGAACTCCAAGAAGCATGGGGACACTTGAGACGGAATGGAAGTCCATCTCACATACTGTAGGCTATTTACAGACACGGGTTCTCCTACCTGCTTGCTGAACCAAGCCAAAGCTAATGTTACCATCTTTTAATCAGCAGGAGTTTTCACCACAAGGGGCGCTAAAAGAACATAGAATGCTTGTGTGGTGCATTTGCTAGTGATTAACACTGCGAGCCATTCACTATTAGTAGAAGTCATAAAATTACGATTTTGCCATCATTTCTGTAATGCAATTCCCAGTAGGCACTTCTCCATAATCTGGACCCAGGATTCATTTTAAAAATGGAATTTAGAAAGCAGCACTTCACTTTGATGTAAATATAGCACTACGTGAATGCTGATTTAATAAACAAGGATGTTGATCAGAAGAGGAACAGAAGGGATAAATAAACTCACCTAGTACTTCAGTATCCCTGTCACTCACATGCAGTCCATTCAGCCAGGGATAATTCTCCTCTTCTATGTTCATTGTTGTCATAAGATCTCTTTCATTCTATCATCTGTATGATCGTGGAGGTCCTCTGTACATGTTTGTGTGCTTTGTTGAATTCCTATTTTTATACATAGTATTCTGTGAAGTGTTTCTCCTTTAATATTATGTACTTCATGTTTGGCATTGGACCACAAACAATTCTGGTATGTTGGTACATAATGGCAGTAAAGTTCTGATTCTGATTATCCTATGAACAGATGAAATATACACTGCTGGTTGTGGGATTACCCCAGGAACAATCAGAATACACATCACAGATCCTGGGATTAGAGATTATCCCATGTAGAGGTAGAATACATATAATGCTTACTGGGATTAGAGATTATCCCATGTAGAGGTAGAATACACATTAGATTAGATTAGATTAGATTAGAGATTACCCCATGAACAGGCAGAATATACATCACAGTACCTAGGTTTACAGATTATGAAAAGGCAGATATAGTGCTGATATATGGGAATCACCGCCAGTAGTGGGTAAAATTAGGACACGCAACAAGTGTACAGAAACAAGTCCTGATTTTCAGAAGCAAAGCGGGGCTCGTGAAGATGCATGACAGTCTGTCTCCTCCCTGTCTTTAATCACTTGAACACCCCTCCCCCACAAACCTGTTTGATGTATGGCTCATTAGAACATGTGACCAGGAGCAGATGGCCAAAGGGTGTCATAATGGGGGAAACGTGACCAAACAAACTGTTCCATATGGATGGTGTGACACGGAGCCATCACTAACATTTCAGCAAAGGCACCTGCTGACCTGTAACTGTTGACCTGTGAGGTTAGTTGACAATCGTCTCATTCAAAGTGGAAGTACATCTCTGCCAGGGTGATCAGGGGTATGGGAAGCCAGGGGACAGAAAGCAACCTGCCTGGGGGGGTGGAGTGGGATGCAGGTAGCATGGGCAGACACACAGAAATCTCACAGCGGCAAACATACAGCTTTCCTGCCCCATTGGAGCATGATGGATTTATTCATTAAAGTTATGCTGTCCGGATCAGTGACAGGAAATTAACAGAGGACAGCCCAGTGATACAGGCTTCTGAACACATAAACTAAATAAACAGTAGTAGAGTGAACCAAGACAGCATATGTGACATGTTTGTATTCACATCTTTGTGGGGACCCTCCATTCAACAGGAGGATTATGAACCAAGGCGGTGTCTTGGACTGTGACAGCACAGTAACAACTCAATGACACAGAATTCTGAACAGACAAACTTTATAAAAAGTAGGATATTCAACTAAGAGAATGAATCACTGTCTGAGACACTAACATCACAATGACATCACAGGCTTCAGATCACACATTAAATAAACATGGATATTCAAGAGAATGAATCACTGTCGGTGACAGCGACAGCACAGTAACATTAGAGGCTTCTGAACACAAGAACCAAATACAGCCTGGAACCTGCACAGTGGGGTGATTTGGGTTTCACTCCAGAAGGCAGATGCGTGCAGGGATGCTAATTCAAATGTTAGCCTGCTTGTCCTCAGCTCAGTGTCGTGCAGCAGGGCTCTGTGAAGGGACCTTATTCTCCAGAGTGGTTTTAAAGGGGACCGTGCTTCAGAAACTGTTCCCACCTGTCATTAAGGGACTGCAATCCTTACAGTCTCAAGCCAGATGCCTGGCAGTTTGTTGGAATTTTTATATTATTTTAATATCAGTTTGTACCTGGGAAGTAATTTGTAAGAAATTTAAAACCAAATAATCAGAATGTCAAACAAATAAAGAAAAGTAGCTAACAAGCTGTTGCTGCTGTTAAACACTCTAGAGATAGACTTATAGATACAGGCTGGGAGATACACTTAGACCGACAGACACAGGTTGAGAGATGCACTTGATTGATGGATTCTGGCTGGGAGATACACTTAGACCGACAGACACAGGTTGAGAGATGCACTTGATTGATGGATTCTGGCTGGGAGATACACTTAGACTGACAGACACAGGTTGAGAGATGCACTTGATTGATGGATTCTGGCTGGGAGATACACTTAGACTGACAGACACAGGTTGAGAGATGCACTTGATTGATGGATTCTGGCTGGGAGATACACTTAGACTGACAGACACAGGTTGAGAGATGCACTTGATTGATGGATTCTGGCTGGGAGATACACTTAGACTGACAGACACAGGTTGAGAGATGCACTTGATTGATGGACTCTGGCTGGGAGATACACTTAGACTGACAGAAAACAGGTTGAGAGATGCACTTGATTGAAGGATTCTGGCTGGGAGATACACTTAGAGTGACAGACACAGGTTGAGAGATGCACTTGATTGATGGATTCTGGCTGGGAGATACACTTAGAGTGACAGACACAGGTTGAGAGATGCACTTAAATTAACAGTGACACAGAGATATTGAGGGGATCCACTCTTCAAACAGGATCTCTGTGCTCCAGTTGGGATCTATGGCCTTCAAGCACTCCGCTCTTACTGCAGCTCAGCCAGGCTGGGCTGGGCCCGACGAGGGTGGCGGGGGCCACTCGCACTCGGCCTTCTGTATGAGGGAGATCTGAGTGATGTGGGGCCTCTGACAGCCGTTCTCTGTGTCCTGCTGTCCTGCCCGCCGGCAGCGTGTGTGACGGTAAAAGACCTGTTACAGCTAGTATGCATGGAGTGGGTCCTTGCTGAACCACAGGCAGGCCAGGCCTCGTTCCACATCAGTGTTGTGTGCAGACCTCCCTGTGAGCAAAAACAAATGGCTAATTTAACATGCGCTCTGACAGGCTCCTGAGGGCCAGTGGGCCCAGGGTTTGCTTGTCCTCCTCACAAGCTGGAACAGCCGGGAGCCCGATCTGGATGGGCCCACTGCCAGGCCTACAAGAGCCGGCACGCTCAGCCACAGGTGTGCGCCGTGGCACTAGCTACCTAACGGACCCAAACCTTCATCTATCAGCACCAAACTGAGGGCATCGGTGACCCAAAACACATCAGAACCATATATTCTGGGGAAGTCGGTATGCGAGGAAACGTACTGGACCAGTGAACACTCATCATCTCATCAGAGATCGATCAACCATGCTCTTCATGTGACACTATCATCAGTACATGTGGCAAAAAAATCCCAGGTGCCATTGTGGGTGTGGGCACTGCCCCCTGGTGTTCAGTGAGTGTGGGCTCGACATACCGACAGGCATGTTTGAGAGTCTGCCTAAATGAATTAATTTCCTCCTTTTTCAACAAAATCAACTCAATTAATTTGCTTAAGGAGCAAAACAGTTTTGAAAGGGTTCGATAATTTTACCTGGATAATGAAATATTTACCTGGATAATGAGAGAACAGCCAGGGAGGAACTCTGGTTGTCTACGATACATCTGTCCACATGGACGTAGATCCTAGCCAGATCACAGACTCCCTCTACAGCACTCAGCCAGGGGGCCGCTCTTCCAGGGAATGCTGAGAACATGAGACCCAAGAGGCGTGTTTTGGACAGAACAGGAGCAGTCAGTCACTGGGTATAATCAGTGAGATTGATGTGCACACCCACCAGGGATATGCACACAGCACTGTGTGTTCCTGTGGAGGGCTGTCATTTCGGGCTCTGCTATTGTGAGTTCCTGTGTGGAAGAAGAGAAGCCTTCCAAAGCAACACAGCACGGCTCTGTGAGTCACTGAAGGCAGTGTTACCCAAGCACACTGCAGCTCAGCGGCTCCACACGTGTCTCCAGCCCAGAGCATGCTGGGACTGCATGCAGACGACTCATGCATAGAATCAGCCCTCAATTTCTGGCACAGGGGCTCCATTACCATCACGCCTTAGGGTGTTCTGGGAGAGTGAAACACAGGGTCGACAGGGTCAAACAATGCATCGCCAGTGCTGGACCCAACACCATATTCAGTGTTGCTGGCGTGCCACAGGTTTCTGCTGGACCAGCAGTCTCCGCATGAGCAGCTCTCCATCCCAGCAGCATGGTGGGAAAACCGGCTGTGAGTGGCACCTTCACTCTGTACACAAACAAAGGCACAGACACTCACAGTCTATGGCTCACAGCAGATTTTTGGAGCCCTCTGGCATCCATTCCTGGGAAAGACAACATTCCATTTGCTGGGCTGCTTGGCCCGTCAGTGTTTTGATGAGCTCTCAGAGACTCGGCACTGAGGCTCGAAGTCCTGGTGCCTTTGTCTGAAGTTGCAATAGCGGCACCTTCACCAGCATTCACCAATGCTTCCCCGCACTTCCCCATGCATCCTGCTTTGGGACAGGTGGGGGGAGTCAGGGCGTGAGCGGTGTTTAGCACTGCTCTTAGTCCATCATCCAACGAGGTCAAGCTTCTTTCATTCACTTGGCAAAGGTGATTTACTGTCTGGCACTTTCTATAAATGTTAAGCTGACAGGCTGGAAGATTGAAACTAGACCCCTTTAGCACCATCCTCCCATTTTTATTTATTATTTTTCAGATTAAAAATGTATTTATTTGTTCTGACAGAAGTTTTATAAAGTTTCAGCTGGCTATTATGTATATGAATTTCCTGATCTAAATGACTGGTTTGAAAAACCTTCAGGGTAGATCTTAAATGTCTCCTATTCCTATTTTAATCCCTGCTAATCAGTATTGTTTGTATCCAAGCCATGCAACAACAGATAGCAAAACTAAGATCTTTCCTCTTCTATAGCAACACAATAACTTATGTACGTCCCTCCTCAGCGTTCGTCCTACCAGCTGGGATTCCACCAATCAGGCCTCAAGTTTAGTGAGACATCATGGAGATCAGTTCTCAACTGAGGGCAACTCTGGTGGTGAAAAGGTAGGACCACATAGTACTCCCTGGGGGGCATCTGGGGTCAAACGGTCAGGAGAAACACGCACAACGGATTCTGCCTGCGGCTGTCAACTTCAGCCTGAGCAGTGCCTATGGGTGTCAACTGGACCAGAGATGGATTAGGTCTGTCCAGAGATGCAGGGGCTCCGTAGCTCAGGCAAAATTGGTTTAGATCTGTCATTGACCTGCTGACAGAGGTGCATACTGGGAAGGCCACATATGAATCCATTCTGAGGGTGTGCTTGTCTTTTATACTTCCTGTTAGTGGTCAGACAGCAGATGAAATTGCAGAATGTGGTCTGCAGTCTGTTGAACAGTTCAGGTTAACGGAATATTGATCCAGAGCATGGATCCCAATGGAATCTGACTCCCAGCACAGCAGAGGCATTAAATATAAGGAAAGAAATGAATATTGCTGAATGACAGTTATGAAGAAAAGTGGGCCTAGTGGAGTATAACATATACCTAGCCAGCTCTCACCAACGCATAATGACTCGGTTCATTCACATTGAAAGGTATGACATGAAGCACTTCAGCGATTTCTACAGACACCGGGAAAACATTAAAAGAATTCACAGACATCTGAAAGCACCAAATATACCTATAGCCACTGGTATTAATGTCAGTTTTTCTATGATATATGGGTTAAACGGAGGGTTTTAAAAAGTGGCGTACTGCAGAGTAGACTTTGGTACAATCCAGAGGGATGGTCTCCTTTGTACTGAAGCCATTTAAAACTAATGTCTACTTAGGAGACATTACTCTATAAAGAGCAAGTTGAGGGAGGCGTAAAGACAATTTCTCCACAGGTATTAATAAAGTATCAGTTATTCTAATTATTTAAAATGACTTTACCTTAAGAAGCTTACTAACAGAACAGTGTTCTTTATTTTTTAAATCATTTTCCCACTTTTTGCTGCTGTTCTCTTTCAAGACGAAGGGAATAATGATAAACTGAGGTAAGCCTTCAGTAGCATTTACAGTAGTGTGGTGTCCAGCTAGCAGCATTTACCTGGTCACACTGTAATGGTGTCACGTCGAGGGCAAGGACAGAGGCGAAGACAGGGATGGAGGAAAACCAAAAGGGGCTTTATTAAAGAAAACTACACTACAGGAAGGGCGAAGGAAACAGACCACAAGGGGTCCAAACAGGGTAGGGAGGATCAGGCAAGAACACTAGACACAGGACACACTGGGGAGCACATGCAGGCAGCAACATCAATGACTGGACTGAGGATCGCAGGACTGAAGGACACTTTTTACAGGGCATGTGAGGGAGCAGATGGGACAGCGGGGAAGACAGCAGGCTATACGTACACTAAGATGGGAGACACAGTGGAAGAGGGCAGGGCAAGACACCAGATGGGCACTGCTGCGGGACAAGGGCGCAGAGACCGAACACCATTAGGGGACGAGACAGACCAGGGTAGGCAGGGGCAACACCAGCACAGGGCACTCTGGGGGCAAGACGGGACACCACTAGGAGAACTTATATATTGTCTTATTGTTATTGTCTTATTGTTTTTAAGTTTAACACAAATATTTTCTCTTACCATTTAAATATAAACAACCATATTTAGAATAATGGCCACAGCATCTACAGTTTAAACAACTAATTATAAATATATTTCAATTGTGCCGCAAAATTTGCATGTACTATATCAGTGTCACGATCCGCTCCGTCCGATCCCGATGTGTGCCACGCCCCCTCATTACCTTGTGTTCATTCCTGTTTGTGATCATCTGTGTCCTGTTTCATTTGATTAGTCCTGTGTATATTAGACCGCGTCTCCCCATGTATGCCAGATTCGGCATTGTATTGTCCGTGGATGTCTCTGCGTGCTTGTCATTTGCCAATTAAACCCCGTTACCTGACTTCCTGGCTGCTGTCGCCTGCTTCCCGGCTCGCCTCCGTTGCCGAACGTGACAATCAGAACATAAAAATAAATATAGAATTAAGTATGCTAACAAAACATAATCTGAAGAAATAGCAAGAAACATACGAAGAGATGCTGCTCACCTCTGCGCCATCTCTCTGTCAGAAAGTTTTTGTTCAACCTGCAATTATTTTGTTAGAACTATTGAAACCACCGAGATTTTTAATTGGTCGAAAAGTATGAAGATATGTATTGTCATTATTTTCAACGAATGAAAACAAAGAATTTATTGTCAGGGAGGGACGAATTTGTAGCTGGTCCAATCAGGAGTAGTATCTTTAGTTTGTGCTTACTGTAGCTGGGCGTGATTGAATATCTAGCCGCCTTTCAAGCCCCCGAATCATGTATCTACTTGTCAATAGGAAACCACGCAGCTCTGTCTATAATGTCTGTCTGTAATTTTTTTTATGACATTATGTTTTTGCTAGGCAGCATTACGGTAATGCGTAATACCGCTGTATTGGGGGTGTACCACCGCTGTATTTCCATAGCTTGTTGACGCAATTAGCATTTTAGCGACGTTGGTAGGGCGACGTCAACTCTCAGCGAATTTCATAGGCAACATCTACAATTCAGGAACTAGTAGGTCTTCAGATAGCTGTTCACGCTTTTGAGAAAGAAGACTATAGTTCTTGTTATTCAAATTCTGTATCCTGGTATTTTTAATTTCGAAGATATGTAATATACAAGTTTTTTGATAGACTAAATTTTGGTTTGATTTCTATTTTATTTTATGTTAAATAACGTTCATATAAAATCATTTTAGAATTAGTGCAGTGTTTCGTTTAAAATTAGTGCAGTGTCCTTAAAAACTGCATGTTCAAACCTAACGCCATGCCATAACTGCTTTGCAGATATTTCATTCAGGAATCTATAGAGGATATACGTACTGTAAGCCAGTCTGTGTGTGTTTGTGTCTATGTGTGTTTGGGTGGGTGGTCATGTATATATTATGTTGTGGGGACCAAATGTCCCCACAGTGTTATAAAAACATGTTATTTTGACTTTGTAGGGACATGTTTTTGGTCCCCAAAAGAAAAAACTGACTCAGTTTTATAAAATTCTGTTAATGCAATCAAAGGAATAATAATTCCAAAAGTCTTGTATTTTGTTTGGTTACTTACTGTTACTTCTTGCTTACTACTGCAGGGATTTTGGATTAAGGTTGCCATAATTAGGATTGGGGTTATGCCCATACAAATGAATGGAGAATCCCCACAAAGACTCAGATACCTAATCTGTGTGTGTGTGTGCGCGCACACGTGTGTGTGTGTCTGTTTGTGTGTGTGGATTAGGTTTATATTACATGGTGGGGACCAAATGTCCCCCGCAATGTGATAAAAACCTGTTATTTTGATGCTTTGGGGGTGTTTTTCAGGTCCCCACAAAGATCTGTCAATACTAATAAAAAACTAAAGATGCCAGAAGTCTTGTATTTGGTTTGGTTACTTATGGTTAACGTTAGGGCTGGGTAGGGGTTAAGGTTGTCATGTTGGATTACAGTTTTCCTCATAGAAATGAATGGAGAGTCCCCACGAAGATATAATTATAACCCTATGTGTGTGTGTGTGTGTGTGTGTGTGTGTGTGTGTGTGTGTTGTGTGTGTGGTATCAGATCAGTTCCTGAGAGTTCAGTAGTCTGACGCCATGTTTCTGAGTCTGGGTGTGAAGGCCTGAATGCTTTTCCAGATGCTAGGAGGGTGAAAAGATAATGTGAGGGGTGGGTGGGGTCATCCACAATGTTGGTGGCTTTGCGGATGGAATGTGTGATGTGAATGTGCATGATGGATGGGAGAGAGACTCTAATGATCTTCTCAGCTATCCTCACTATCTGCTGGTCTTGTGATCTGAGGCTTGGAAAAACATGTTGTGCTGCTCAACCTTAGCACAATGATATGGGTGAATCATGGACGCAATAGAATTTGGGGATGATTAGTCCATACAGGGACAGAATCATTCCATACCTCAATCACCTCGTACGTATGTCTGCTAGGTGGAGTTGGAGTTGCTCCTAACTGTGCACAGTGGAGTTGAACAATCACAACTTCCCAGAATTTTACAGTAACAGGAGGACAGTGAACAACTCTTATTAATTCTATGCTGTGTGGACGATGTAATCGCCCACGAGTTTGCCTTAATACACAGGACATTCAAGCCATTGCAGAATACAAACCACAAATGCAGCTCCCTCCACCAGCAACGCCAATGTAGAAACTGCCACAAAATCCATGCCCCCTGATAACCAGCCCCTTATATTTTCACTACCGTCGTGGGGACCGTACTACAAAGAGTCAACGCAAGGTAAGCTGCAAAGTGCAAACAAATTTACAACTCACCATACATAGTGCACTACGTTTACTTTGTTTGTACTATGTGTACAGTCTTTGCACCTTGTCTGTTTGGCACTATATGTCGGTCATTCCTGTTATTCAGTGACTTTTCTGTCCTCATGGTTTACTTATATTTTCTCTAACATGAGTCACATATTTAAAACAAATATATATTTAGGTCTTCGTTATCACGTAAACAGAGACAATACGTATTAAAACTTTTATTGATATATGTATTAAGGCTGCCGTGATTAGTGGGCGTAGTCGATGACATGTTCTTCATGAATATCACTACGCAATTATTGGAGTAGTTATTCTCTAAAGCCCTGCAGTGACATGTAGTTTGTTGTTGTCAAAATGGGAGGGGCCAATACAAAGCACGGGTCTTAGGGAATTCTGATTAAATATACAGGCTTATTAATCCTGTTAATATAATTAGCATATGACCACTATTACTGTAAATAAATTCACAAACCGCAAAACTAACACCAATTGTCTGTCTACCTGCAAGGATCTGTCTGCAGACTGAAAAACTGGGGAATGAAGTGTAAACCGACCAATCAAACCACAATGGACTCGTTGGGGGAGGGATTAGACAGAGGGTGAATAGAGATGTGCATCATGAGAAAACAATATGTTCTTTTCGAACACTGAAGCATGCATACTCTATTCTAGTAGATCATAAATATAATATTATAAACTGAAAGTGAGCAAAATAATGCCCTTTAAGCAACAGTAGGCTGCTGTCCATGGTGCTGAAAACCTGGATTGTCAAATTTTACATTCAATTTTTTCACCTACTTTAACTGTAACCCTCTTATTTTGTTGGCAGTGATGCTCTGTGAAGTCTACAGAGGTGGGTATAGAAAGGATTAAAGTGGGTAATATGTGATTTAGATTAACTATTTTAAACCTGCATTGTAAAATAAAATGTGAACAGATGAAACACCAATACATTCAATCAATTAGTCCTTGTCTGAAATGGTCAAATTTTCCTTTTAAACAAGAGATCTTTTTTTTTTCAGAACAGTCTGGGTGCATCTTCTGTCCTACCAGACCGGGGTCGTGGTAAGAGCACTTCTTCTTAAGAAGTGGTTCTCAGTGGTTGGCTCACCATCTCCTTCGACAAGGAGAGAATTCAAATCATGTGGTTCTTCTGGATCTTCAAAAAAACCCAATCAAGACTCCAACTTAGCAACACCTGCAGTTTGTTGTTGCAAATAATAAAGTATTTGAGTGACTAGAGGGGATACCTGACTACCTAAGAGAGAAGCGGATTTATCCAGGACTGGGTCATGGACAACTTTGGCATCTGTTCCTGTAATGAGCTCATAATCATGGAGTTTAAGGATATGGCTAGATAGGTCCAGGAAGAATGAGCTTTGTGGGGGTGGGGGCATAAGCAGCAGCCAAACAGATCTTACTTCCCCCAACTCAGACAGGATACAGCAGAACCTGTGGTGAGCATCAGCCCCAGAATCGAGAGTGAAAATTTGAGGGGCAGGTTGGACATTTAATTAAACAACAGCAACAATGTAACAGTCATGCAATTTTGTGATTAATAACTGGGGTGGAGACAGCAACTCCTGGATGGGCAAACAAAGCAATCAAAGCTGCTACAGGGAAGCACATTGCACAGCAGCCATAGCGATCATGGTGACCTGCAGGAATTGGCCGGCGAACTCGGTGCAGTTCAATGGCGTTAAATAGGGAGAGTTCCAAGATACTGGAAGTCATCCATGGTAATATTCACATCCTCAGGAGTATCATATAAAACTTGTGTAAGCCTCAACTCCTTCAATGCCCTGATCGGGGCATTCATCGCTTTCCTATCTGCAGCTGTTTTAGCACTAAAATATTGGTAAAAAAAGAGATTCTCCTACAAAAAGTCAGAAAAGTCAAAGTGCATGATAATAGGAGGGGGACGTGAAGAGTTTTCTGACGGCCGTACAGCCTATGAGCACAGCGAATGGCTGACTGAAAGGCAGAGAGCTGAGGGAAAGTAGGGGCCTGAGTTACTGTATCACACTCAGCCAGGGCGTTGAGGGTGTCCGGCTTGGTGACCTCAGGATTAGGTCTCTGCCTTTTGCAGATGATGAGGTCCTGTTGGCCTCATCGGACCGTGACCTTCAGCTCTCGCTGCGACAGTTCGCAGCCAAGTGTGAAGCGGTTGGGATGAGAATCAGCACCTCCAAATCCGAGACCATGGTCCTCAGCCGGAAAAGGGTAGAATGCTCTCTCTGGGTCGGGGATGGGGTCCTTCCCCAAGTGGAGGAGTTTAAGTATCTCGGGGTCTTGTTCACGAGTGGGGGGACGATGGAGCGGGAGATCTACAGGCGGATCGGTGCGGTGTCCACAGTGATGCGGGCGCTGCATCGGTCTGTCAAGGTAAAGAAGGAGCTGAGCCAAAAGGCGAAGCTCTCGATTTACCAGTCGATCTACGTTCCTACCCTCACCTATGGTCACGAGCTGTGGGTAGTGACCGAAAGAACGAGATCGCGAGTGCAAGCGGCCAAAATGAGTTTCCTCCGCAGGGTGGCTGAGCTCTCCCTTAGAGATAGGGTGAGGAGCTCGGTCATTCGGGAGAGACTCAGAGTAGAGTCGCTACTCCTCCGCATCGAGAGGAGCCATCTGGTCAGGATGCCTCCTGGACGCCTCCCTGGAGGTGTTCCGGGCATGTCCCACTGGGAGGAGGCCCCGGGGAAGACCCAGGACATGCTGGAGGGACTATGTCTCTCGGCTGGCCTGGGAACGCCTCGGGATTCCCCCAGAGGATCTGGATGAAGTGGCCGGGGAGAGGGAAGTCTGGGTTTCCCTGCTGAGACTGCTGCCCCCGCGACCCGACCTCGGATAAGCGGATGGATATTCTTGTACTGTCCACTTTCTCCCGTGACAATGCAAATTTCCCACTTGTGGGACTAATAAAGGAGTATCTTATCTTATCTTATCTTATCTTATCTTATCATCTTAATTAGGGAATCTCCAGTGTGTGACTGCCCTCTAGTGGATAAACAAAATTCAACTACATAAGTCAATATTATAGTGTTTTCCAATCATTTTCACACTTGTCTCAATACCATGTCCACTTTTTCAAAACACTTCACACTGTGAACTTTACAAACATGCACCTGAGCATATCAGTTAACTTTCGGTGCAATATGCACTAAAACCACCAGAACACTTCACACTTCACCCAAAAGTGACACACGCTGCCAAACCTATAGCACACGCACTCTCTCACAAGATGACTTTGTCACACAAAGAACAATGCATGAAAAAACACAAACAACTTGAAGCGCTGCAAAATGCATATATATGATGTGTTGTTGTATCCTATATTTTCACACGTTTATTGCAAAGTAAAAGAAAAACGTATGCCATTTCTTACAGTAAACATTGTAATACAAACAAATAATACAGTAAATAAATTCAGCTGCGCAATACACTGGAAAAGAAAAATACATTACAGCCACCTACTGAAAGTACATTACATTCAATACAGAAAAAAACAAAACAAACATAGCCAAATAGCAAAGTTTGACTGTATACAGTTAAGTATACTGTTGTCCTGGACTAATCCATTTGGTCCCTTGCATTTGGCCATAAATTTTCATCGACATCACACTGAATATTTTCTCTTGCAATACACCAAGGAAAAAATCTCTTTGAGTGTCTTATCCAGCTCTGGATGTCCTCCACATGGATGTCCACACACCCAGCAGCCATTGCATCTAAAAGCGACATCTGATCATGTGGGCGATGGTCATATACCTTCCATCCCCATGCAGAAAAAAATCCTTCAGTCGGGTTGAGGAATGGAGAGTATGGTGGCAAGAATAATGACATCATCCAGGGATGGGCTATAAACCACTCTGTGACTTGGCGGGAATGATGAAAGGCCACATTGTCCCACACAATCACAGATACCAGTAAATTCTTCCTCTCCCTCCTGTGGGAGGTAAATGCTAAATCCTACAGTAGTGGGTTACAGTAAAGACAAACGTGCATCGATGCATCAGTTTTTTCCTGGAGACTTCCCTCAAATCACACCACTACAGTAATATATACACCAATCAAATGCCTTCAGTCAGAATGCTCTACATAGTGTATAGTACCTGTTGCTTTGCCTGAAAATCCTGACAATTGATGCCTCTGTGGATCTAGGCAGGTGGAGTGGAACTCTTAGACCCACTTTCCTCAGGGACAGACCATGATTTCCAACATGGTCAAATACTGTGGCTCTGATTTCATCAGTAGCCAAGATTCTTCCTCTTCCTCTCCGTTTGTGTCTTCTTGCTCTTCCTCTGCCTCTTACTGCATCCATTTTTCACTAGCTAAAGAAAAATGGCAATGGAAAATGCCAATCCAAAGATTTGCACATATGGCAAATTGGCACTAACCTCACAAATTACTAGATAGGTGCTTAGCTGAAATTATAGGCAGGTATGTGTTTTCATTCAGCTTTCCAGCTTCAAGCATTGTAAAGTGCTGTAGTTGTACAAAGTTTTGCTGGTGGCAAACACTGACTGAGAGAAGTATTCATGAAATTTGGGGGAAGTGGTGATTGAATGCATATTGTGTCAAAGCAATGCAAAAGCATACATAGTTTAGCTCACATAGTCCAATTTTATGGTGCATGTGTTAAGTGGACAAGGTAAAAAGTGGACATGGTATTGAGACACGCGTCAAAATGATTGGGAAAAAAGTGTAATACATTTAACCCCCATATGTTTTATGGCTTCACTGTGAGGCTTGACTTATTTCCCTCCTCAATGATCAGTTTAATATAACTGGTGAAGCTGTAAATTAGTTTAGTCATGACTTCAGAAGTTACCCTGACAAGGGATTCTGTACAATCAGAGATGGAGCTGCTGGTTGGGCTGGTCATCGCCTGCTTTTTCTGACTGATGTAGGTCTGAATGTAAAGTTTCAAACTGCTTAATATGTATTAATCTGTTTTATAATGTTCACACAAAAACAGCTTTTAATGTGTGTTGCACCTTACATCTCCTACTGTACAATGTGCTTCTGCATTTGATTCCTCCTTGACTGGGGGGTAAAGAGAAATAACTAGCAAGAAAGACAGAGAGAAACTTTTCGGAGGTGCTATTGTACAAAGTTGAACTGATTGTCCAAAGACTTCTTGCTGTCAAATTTAAATGTGATTTTTGTGTCTCTTTCAGTAAATTATCTTGAAATACATTGATATCTGAAGTTAACTGAGGCCCTTGCTATTCATTGTGTCCGACTCTCCAATCCTTACCTCTCCCTACAAACCTAGACACTGGTCCACTGTAATCTACCTGCATGATCGGGTCGCTCCTGTTGGTAGCAGGTTACATGTCAGACCACTGTAGATGCAGCAGTATGCATTGCAGCCTCTTATGTGCACGCAATGAAGGTACACTGGTGAAGCTTCTCCATGCCATACAGAATAGGGAAGCACTGGAGGCAGTGTGTGGCTCAGTGGGTTAAGCCTCTGTGGCTGTGATTGGAAAGTCACTGGTTCAAGCCCAACCTCAGCATGTCTGTGGCTGCTTTAAATGAGGCCCTTAACCCCCAGCTTCCTGGGCACTGCCATGGGTGGCTGCCCTTCACAGCCAGGTTCCCCTTTGCCTAAGGAGAGCAGTTTGGGGGAAGGATAAAGAGAATCTTTCCACAGGCATCAATGAAGTATCTATTGTTAGAGGCTCCTTTTCTATCTGAGCATATCCTTGCTCAGTTTGCATGAGTGCTCTGCTCCCAAAAGCCACTGGTTTCCTGCATTGTATCACAGCTGCACCCAAACTGGTGTCTGAAGCATCACACTGGAGAATCAAGTCTTCCTTGGGATCATAATATTTCAGTACCGGTGCATTCACAATGGACTCTCTGATTTTGGAGAATGCAGCATCCTGAATGTCTGTCCACTCCCACAAACTGCCTTCATGGGTCAATTGTCGCAGAGGCTCACACTGGTCTGAACGGTGGCTGCAAAACTTGGCTAAGAAATTTACCATTTTTAGGAGTCTTTGCCCCCCTGCTTTGGGCATCTGCTGGATTGCTTTGCCTTTTTCTGGATCAATTTGAAGTCCATCCACTGTCAGTAAATATCCTATGAATGGAACAGCGTCTGTCTCAGTCTTAGTTTACATTTAGCTTGATGTTTTCCTCAGTACATCTGTCTATAAATTACGTCAGTGTTCTGTCACGATCTTTCTCTGCCAGTTCCATTGTGTCTCCCTCACCTGTGATTGAAATGCCATCTGTAATCACATGAACTCCCTCCAAGCCGTTCCAGGGCTCAGTCATCTTTGGAAAATCTCTGGAGCAGTGCTGATGCCCATAGGTATGCACAGCCACCTGTACCTGCCACAAGGGGGCGAGAAAGTGGTCGGGTAGCTGAAGTTTTCCTCCAGCTTGACATGCCAACAGCCATTTCTGATGTCACACACTGAAAAGCTTCTTTAGATCTAGCAAGATGTCATCAATGGTAGGGAGAGGAAAATGGTTCCTCTTCAGTGCTTTATTCAGTGGTTTAGGGTCTGTACACACGCTGAGCTCACCGTTTCGCTTCTTTGTGAATTCTGCTCTAAAATAGCTGTTAATTACTACAGGAATTTTGGTGGTAATGTCTATTAAAGAATGTTTACAAATATCATAAATTGGATTAAAGAAGTAACTGGAGCAGTTGAATAGTTCTGCAGTCTCTGTCATTCAATTCAATTCAATTTTATTTATATAGCGCATTATCACAACATTACATTGTCTCAATGATCTTTACATTTCTGCCTCGTAAGGACCCCCCATTGAGTAAGCCAAAGGCAATGGTGGCAAGGAAAAACTCCCTAAGAGGAAGAAACCTTGGGAGGAACCAGACCCAAAGGGGGAGCCCATCCTCCAGGGGCCAGCAGATGAGTCAAACAAACAAGATGAAATGACTAAGCTAATACAGACAAGATGAAATGACTAAGCTAATACAGGGGTTGAAATATATGTCTCAATGCAGCGGCCGACCGGTGCAGGCACGTGGTGCTTGATGCACGATGGCAGGATTAATAGACACACAGCCGCAGGGTGGATGGCGAGGCATCGTGTTGAGCCAAGGGCAGGCAGGTTGGAGGGTAGGTGCCGGAGGTGGAGGTAGTTGTCTTGCAGGCCGCAGAGGCATAAACTCTTCAACGACATTGTGCTCCAGGGAGCACACCCCAGAAGGGGTGAGGGAGGAAGTAAGAATAATTGTGTATTAGCCAGAGTTGAGGAAACCAGAGGCAGTGCAAGCAAAACGATCGAGTGCAATATTCGTCTAGGCTCCGGCAGATCTGGGTATAGCAGCATGAGAAATAGGGAGAGACAGGCGGGAACACAGGCATGGGGACTCCCTGAACATCAGCACTCTAGTGTAGAGCCAGAGTGACAGCACTGACGCCTCAGTTTATCCAAAGCCAATGACACCGATCCCCACCCAGCTCTTCACCTCATACTGTTAGTCTGACTGGGAGTGAGCGACTAGCTGGAACCAGAACTAGGTTTCCTATACGCTAAGCTATACAAGTGCGTTTTTAATCTAGACTTGAAAAGCGAGAGTGTGCCTGAATCCCGCACATCCGCCGGGAGACCATTCCACAGCTGCGGAGCTCTGTAAGAGAATGCTCTGCAGCCTGCCGTAGCCCTGTCTACTTCAGGAACTAATAGATATCCTGCTCCTTGTGAACGAAGCAGGCGAGGAGGGTTGTAAGGGACCAGAAGATCATTGAGATATTGTGGTGCAAGGCCATTCAGAGTTTTGTAAGTCAATAGTAATAATTTGTAGTCAATCCTAAACTTGACCGGTAGCCAGTGCAGGGAAGTATGTAACTGGGGGGAAACGGAAAGCCCCAAAAAATCATATTATAAGTAGGCACTGTAATAGGCCTACCCTTTGTTGTCTGTATTTAAACGCCAGGAGTATTAGGAATAAAATTCATGATTTAGAGGCTCTTATCTCATCAGACTCTTATGATATTATAGCAATAACTGAAACGTGGTTGAGTGATAAGGATGGAGAAGAATATAATATGGATGGTTACACATTGTTCCGTAAAGACCGTATAGGTAAGAAGGGAGGTGGTGTTGCAGTATATGTAAAGGAAAACTTGCAGGCAAGGGAGCTTACTGATATAAGTAAAAGTACGGAAGCTATATGGGTAAAATTAGATGCTACAAACTCAAATAGCCTAATTGTCGGTGTTTGTTACAGAGCACCCAATGTAGCTGTTGAGGAAAGCAGATTGTTATACAGTGATATTAGGATTATGAGCAATAAAAATGATGTGGTAGTTATGGGTGATTTTAATCTACCGGGGATGCAGTGGGACATTGTTGCTGGCTCTTCTGAAAATGAACTTGACATGGTGGGATTAGTACAGGATTGTTTTTTTACTCAGTTTGTTAACACCCCTACCAGGGGAGATGCCATTCTTGATCTTGTTTTGTCTAATAACCAGGACAGGATTGGTAAATTAGATGTTTTAGAACCACTTGACAGTAGCGATCATAACATGGTTAAATTTGAGGTTAAGTTTAGTGCCCGAAGAGCAAAGTCCAAATCAAAAATATATAATGTTAGGAAGGCTAACTTCAATTGTATGAGATTAAAACTAGAAACTGTGAACTGGATGGAGTTAATTAACAAAACTGTTGAAGAGGCATGGGGATTTTTTAAAAGCACATTATTGCAAGTACAAGAGGACTTCATACCTGTTTCTAACAAGAATAAATCAAGGAAATTGCAACCTAGGTGGTTTAATAGGGACATAAAGTATAAAGTAAGGAGGAAAAGGGCTTTGTTCCAGAGATGGAAAATAACTGATGATGACATAATAAAGCAAGAGTATCTAAATCTACAGGCTGAGTTAAAAAATGACATTAGACGAGCTAAAAGGAATGTCGAAAGGAAGATCGCATTGGAGGCTAAGGATGACGTTAAAAGTTTCTTCCAGTATTTTAACTCTAAAAGAGCTCTAAAAGCTGAAATCACTAATCTGCAGGATAGTAAGGGTCTTATAATTGAAAACGACATTGACATAGTAAATGAGTTCAATGATAGTTTTGCACGGGTATTCACTGTTGAGGACACTAGTAACTTACCAGTTCTTATTACTAATCCAACATCGTCTATAACTAATATATATATAACTGAAGCTGATGTTTTGCAAAGCCTAGCTAAGCTCAAAATAAATAAATCACAGGGCCCTGATGGCATCTTACCTATAGTGTTAAAAGAGATGAGGGATATTATTTGCCAACCCTTAACATTACTGTTTCAAAAATCCTTATCTGAAGGTGTGGTACCTTCTGATTGGAAGCATGCCAACATAACGCCCATTTTCAAAAAAGGGGATAGAAGTAATTTGTCAAACTATAGGCCAATCAGTCTAACTTGTATAACTGGTAAAGTTATGGAGGCTATAATCAAAGAGAAAATGGTAGATTACCTGGACTCAAATAACATTTTGAGGGATAGCCAGCATGGATTTAGGAGAGGTAGATCCTGTTTAACAAATCTGTTGGAGTTTTTTGAGGAAGCTACTCAGGAAGTTGATGATAAGAAGGCCTATGATGTCATCTATTTAGATTTCCAAAAGGCTTTTGATGTTGTTCCCCACAAGAGGCTCTCACTTAAACTCAAAGCGACAGGTATTTTAGGAACTGTAGCGACTTGGATTGATAACTGGTTAACGGATAGGAAGCAGCGAGTAGTTATAAGAGGCTCGATGTCACAGTGGGCCTGCGTTCATAGTGGGGTACCGCAGGGTTCAATTTTAGGACCACTTTTGTTCCTTATTTACATAAATGATATAGACACCAATATATACAGTAAACTGGTGAAATTTGCAGATGACACCAAGGTGGGTGGTGTAGCAGATACTGAACTAGCGGCTCAGCAGCTACAGCGGGATCTTAATTTAATTAGTGACTGGGCTGACACCTGGCAGATGAAATTTAACATAGACAAATGTAAGGTACTCCATGTAGGGAGCAGAAATATAAAGTACAGGTATTTTATGGGACCTACTGAAATAAAGGTAGCTGATTATGAGAAAGACCTTGGTGTGTATGTAGATGCTTCCATGTCTCATTCTCGCCAGTGCGGGGAAGCAATAAAAAAGGCCAATAGGATGTTGGGGTATATCTCCAGGTGTGTGGAGTTTAAGTCAAGGGAGGTAATGCTAAGATTATACAATTCCTTGGTGAGACCTCACCTAGAATATTGTGTACAGGTTTGGTCACCATATCTTAAAAAGGACATAGCGGCCTTAGAAAAGGTGCAGCGTAGGGCCACAAGAATGATTCCTGGTCTTAGAGGAATGTCATACGAGGAAAGGTTATTTGAGCTAAATCTGTTCAGCCTCAAGCAAAGGAGACTGAGGGGGGACATGATTCAGGTCTATAAGATTCTAACAGGTTTGGATGCTGTTCAACCGAATAGTTACTTCAGCATTAGTTCAAATACAAGAACTCGTGGCCATAGGTGGAAATTAGCGGGAGAACATTTCAAACTGGATTTAAGGAAACACTTCTTTACACAGCGTGTAGTCAGAGTATGGAATAGTCTTCCTGATAACGTAGTGCAAGCTGAATCCTTGGGTTCCTTTAAATCAGAGCTAGATAAGATTTTAACAACTCTGAGCTATTAGTTAAGTTCTCCCCAAGCGAGCTCGATGGGCCGAATGGCCTCCTCTCGTTTGTATATTTCTTATGTTCTTATGTTCTTATGTTCTTAAGACAGGATAGGGCTAATGTGATCAATTTTTTTAGTTTTTGTTAGAACTCTGGCAGCTGCATTTTGTACTAACTGAAGTTTATGTAGGGATCCAGATGGACAACCCGAAAGGAGGGCATTGCAGTAGTCCAATCTAGAAGTTATAAAGGCATGTATTAGTTTTTCTGCATCTTGAAAGGACAGCAACTTCCGAAGCTTGGCTATGTTCCGTAGATGATAAAATGCCGTACTGGTAATGCTATTTATGTGAGCACTGAAGCAGAGGTCGGAGTCTACCAGGACACCAAGATTTCTGACCACTGTTTTAAATTGAGTAGGGAGGCCGCTAGGGTTGGGGTTTACAAACTTATTGCGGGCCTCCTTAGGACCGATTAAAAGAACCTCAGTTTTTTCAGTATTTAACATGAGGAAATTCCTTGCCATCCAACAACGGATGTCTAGCAGACAGTCGGCTAAAGAAGAGAGCTGGGATGCGTCACTAGGTTTAACAGATATATACAATTGTGTATCATCAGCATAACAATGAAAATTAACACTGTAATTTCTAATTATGTTACCAAGCGGTAGCATATATAGATTGAACAGTAGGGGGCCCAGCACTGATCCCTGCGGGACACCATATCTTACTTTAGTGGCTATGAATGACTCATTTTTTACATGGACAAACTGGTAACGATCAGTGAAATACGAACGAAACCACAGTAGTGCTGTCCCTTTAATGTCAATCAATGTTTCCAACCGGTCCAAAAGAATATTATGGTCTACAGTATCGAATGCTGCAGTTAGATCCAGTAAGAATAATAGCGATATACAGCCACGGTCGGAAGCCATAAGCAAGTCGTTTATCACTTTGACTAAGGCCGTTTCTGTGCTATGATTGGGTCTGAAACCAGACTGATATAGCTCGTTAGCATTATTATCTTGAAGAAAGGAGGACAGCTGGTGAGCAACAACTTTCTCAAGAATTTTAGAAATGAAGGGAAGATTTGAGATGGGTCTATAGTTTCCTAAGTCACTAGGTTCAAGATTTGGTTTCTTTAGGATAGGTCTAATAACAGCCATTTTAAAAGATTTAGGAACATATCCAAGACTAAGAGATGAGTTTAACAAGTTTAACAATGTAGTGCTAATCAGTGGTGCAATTTCCTTAAGTCGATTGGTGGGTATTGGGTCATCAAGGCTAGTAGTGGGTTTGCAAGAGGAAATTAACTGAAGGAGTTCTGTCTGCACTACAGGAGTGAAACATTCAAAGATGTTATCATTAGTACTAATAACACTAGCACTAGCAGAGGATTGGTGGTTGTGTGCAACCGTGGGCGTGCTCGTGATGGTATGTCTAATCGTGGTTATTTTATTATTAAAAAACGCAATAAAGGCATCACTACCAAGAGCTTCTGGGACATGTGAGTTTAACATTGAACGATTCTTTGTTAACCTAGATACAGTTTCAAATAGGAATTTAGGATTGGTTTTGTTATTTTCTATTAGTTTAGAGAGATACATAGACCTAGCAGTCATTAGTGCATGTCTATACTTAGACAGGCTCTCTTTCCAGGCAAATCTAAAAACTTCTAATTTTGTTGACCGCCATTTGCGTTCTAGCTTTCGTGAAGCTTGTTTAAGTTCACGTGTACGGTTAGAGTACCAGGGGGCAGGTTTCTTATCCCTATGTTTTATTTTCTTGAGTGGTGCTACATGATCAAGAGTGGTACGAAATGATTCTACCATGTTCACGGTTACCTGTTCAAGTTCATTTACACATGACACTTCAGAGGTTAGGTTAAAGGACTGTGGGAGCTGTTCCAGAAAAGTTGCAGCGGATAATGAGGCTATGGAACGTCTAGTATCGTACCTCTGGTCTGGGGCCTTAGGGGAGTTATGTTGTATTTGAAATGTTAAAAGGTAATGATCTGAAAGTAGAGGATTCTGAGGGATAATTGATATGTGTTCTACCAGGACACCATGACTAAGAATCAGGTCTAGGGTGTGGTTACAGGCATGAGTTGGCCCAGTTACATTCTGATGTACACCGACAGAGTCAAGAATGGCAGTAAATGCTTTTGTTACTGGATCACTTTCATTTTCCATATGAATATTAAAATCACCAACAATCAAGGCCTTGTCGGTAGTAACCACCAAGCTTGTTAGCTTGTCATTGCCACGCCATGACAGAATGACTCCCTAAGCAGGATGATCCCCAGACTCTGTGACACCCCGTCTGTTGGGATTCGTGTCCTTTGCTCCTGCAGGTGACCCAGTGGTGATGGGGTCAGAGCCCCAGTCCTTGGTATCTGTTTTGGTCCCAGCACCCAGCCTCCTGCCTTGGCCCAAGCCACTGGCCTACGTACCTCAGTGGATCGTCAACAGTCCACTAATTGATCCATGGAGCGATAGTGACTGGAGGAGCCCAAGGAAGAGGAAGACCTTACTGGGCTTCTTGTAGTGACGCAGACAACCTGCCCTTACTGCTCCCTCTTGTTGCCCAGAAGGTCCGGCTCCCTGGAACTCAGCCATGGAAGGCCACTCAACACATCACTTCTCTGCGACATGGTGCCTCAAAACTCTCCACAAATTCTTCCATTGACTCCCCAAAGTGCACAGCTGCTTTGCTTGCTTTCTCTGGACATTGAAATAGGAGATGGCGGAAGGCAGCTGACCTGATATCACTAAACCCAGTTCAGGTAGTGTCCAGTCCCAGTGAAATCACTGCAGCTTCGCCCTGTGGAAGAATAATTAGTTAAAATTTGTCTATTACTATTACTAATAAACTGGTCTTTGTTCATTACTGAAAATGTAATCGAAGTTCCCTTCAAATGACTCAATATTTCTTGTAGGTGATTGTGTAATCACCTGGGTTACCCCCTTAGATACTACATCCCATAATTATCGTCATCCTGACCTTCTGTAGGCATTAATCCCATGTCAGAGTGTGTCTGCACAGCTATTTCCTTCCATTCTCTCACACAAAGTGCATCACAAAGCCTCTTTTGTTCAAACCATGGCTCCCTTGTTTAATACTACAAATTCTATTGTCATCATAAGCAAATATACATGCCTTGTGCATAGTAAATCTTTTAGTGTCCAAGCAGCATAAAGAAAAATTATGATGCATTTTATTATGAGTTTTATGCTGCATATAGTAATAATAATAGAATGACTTGCTGAAGTATTTGGTGCTAAACATTCAACCGTGTGGTTTTGTCACTTCCTGTTTAAAGTGTCCACTCCCCTTTCACTCTGCCTGCTGTGTGTGAGAATAGAAACGACAGAGATAGTGAAAGTACAGAGGATGAGGAAGTGAGGGTCAGTCTCCACAGATCTGGGCTCAGTGACACACACACACATATGGATCCTCTGATGCTCCTGTTTCTTCTCATTGCTGGGCTCACAGGTGAGTGTCTCTCATTACAGTGGTACTGAGTAGAGATCTCTCTCCTGCTGCTCACACACTGTCAGCTGCAGTTTGGAGATCATGATGTCAGTTGTGAATTATGGCAGTCTTAATAAAAACATCTTTGTCTTGGAAATTGGAAATACATATTATATTCTTAGAAATGTACCCTGAATCAGGTAATTGAAACTATATACATAATATCTAAATATACTGCATGATATATATAAAGACTGTCAGTGCAGATAAACTGCTCCTGCCTCTTGTACCCTTTGGTTTTCTATGAGGCCTGTGATTGATCTTACTGGTGTCATTTCAGCAGCACAGGTGGTTATGTGAGCAGACAGCCGGGATGCCATCAGTCATTTCTGTGTGTACAGACAGAGGGGTCTAAACACCCAGCTTCATGTATTACTGCAGAAGGTCTCAGTGCTTATCAGGGGGCAAGATCAGTGTTAGGGGTCAAGGCTAAACCTGGTTGTCTTTCACTCTGCAGCAGATTTGGAGAGCTAGTTACCCTCTAGCTGGTAGAGACTGGGGGCAGCGTGGGGGCCTCACACCTCCAGGCTTGTGGTTTCGGTATCTGGCCCAGCTTTCTGTGGGCAGTTTGCATGGTCTTCCTGTATCTATGCTGGTTTCCTCTCAGTTCTCCGGTTTCCTCCCACAGGTCAATGTCTTTCCATGTAAAGGGCAGCCAATAGCGACATTTTTGCCTCTCTAGACGGCACTTCAGTGCATTCAGTCGTGCTACATGACACCTTTCTTGATGGTGAACTGTGTGCAGGTAGGTAGGTTGGTCTATCTCTCTAATCATGTCTAATCATGCAATATCAAAGAAAAGGACAGCCCCAGACGATTGATTTAATTATTGTGATAACTCAAAAAGTATTTGACAGATCTTTGGATAATAGAGGATCCGTGACTGATTTAATTTTGTGACGAAGCGCTCCAGAATTGAAGCGGTGTCACGTAGTGATGGCACATGAAAGGACAGCCATAGGTGTAGATTCAGTGAACCTGGTTACATTGAGACAAGTCGCCCAGTGTTGGGCTTTTAATAACAATGATTGTTGCATAGGTGGGAGGAGTGTGTGGGGGATACAGGTTGTTAAGGGTAGGGGTGTGTGAGTAGAGTGGGGACATTGAGTTGGATTTTCATGCCTTATAGTCAGAAGCCCATGTCTTCTGTTGCCCTTGCCGTGGTTCCCCAAAATCTCTCTGTCTCTTTAGTTTATACAGATATTAGATATCTGACTCATACCCCTGCCATCTCAGCACTGCTGACTGTTGGCTTTGAATGTGACCATGACTGCGTCTGTGTGCAGTTTGCAGGCTTCCTCTGTTCACATTGCATTTCTCCAGCTTCCAGTGCCCTGCAATGGATTGACATGCTGTTGAAGGTTTACCTCACTTTACACTGTGTGCTTCCTGCATTAGGACCTAAATAATTATACTAATGATTAAACAGCTATGGTGAAACATACGACTCTTTCAGGTGACAGTGATACCCAACTAATGTATAGCGTTTGTTTTTAAAATGAAATGAGAACAGATTAAAAGAGAGCTGAGCATCTCGATTGACTAACATTCCCACAGTGCCTCTTCAGGAGTCCTTTTAGACACCAAGTTCTGTGGTTCCAATTAGCACCATGAAGGTGCACAATGATATTCATGGGTATCATGGTCTGCAGCCAAATCACAATTATTTAACACTTTTTCTAGATTTTACATGTCTGCAGTGTTGGAACACACAATACACACAATATATATGCGGTGGGGCAACTTTTGCCCCCACTGTCTAAAAATGGGGGCATTTGCAATATTTGGGGTCACACTTTAAAAATTGTACTTAGAGCACAAAGTTTATGTTTTATGAGAGAAGAGCCCAGATTAAAATGCATACAGTAATCAGCTCCTTGTGCCAACATGAGTAAATAAGAATAATATTCCTATCAGGGGTTTTGCGAGGATGAGACTGAAGCTTTACCCTTTGTTTCTGCTGAGAGACATGCGGCGTGACTCATTTCTCTGCGCGTACAAGTTATCTTTGATCAGCGTTCATGGTTTGAGATTCAGATCGAGCTTTAGGTAATTATTTTCGAACTGGTTGGTTGGACTTCTAAGAAATTCGAGTTCTAATGAGTTCGAGAACTGAGGTACCACTGTACTAACAAATAGAAAACACAAAATACTGTACATGTATGACGTAATTGCCAGTTTATTGGTAAAATATTTTTGTTAAAGCTTTTAAAAAATTACATAATAATATAAGTGATATAAAAACCAGTGAGAATCCAAATACTATCTACAACTTCATAGAGTATTATACTCAATGCAGCCTCTGCAAATGTTTCCGGAATGTAGCCATAGCAATTTCTTCTGATGTAGCAGCAGATCTCCATCATGATCTCCAAACTGCAGCTGACAGTCTGTGAGGAGCAGGAGAGAGATCTCTACTCAGTACCACTGTAATGAGAGACACTCACCTGTGAGCCCAGCAATGAGAAGAAACAGGAGCATCAGAGGATCCATACATGTGTGTGTCACTGAGCCCAGATCTGAGGAGACTGACAATCACTTCCTCATCCTCTGTACCTTCACTGTCATGGTCGTTTCTATTCTCACACACAGCAGGCAGAGTGATGGGGGAGTGGACACTTTAAACAGGAAGTGACAAAACCACAAGGCTGAATGTTTAGCACTTCAGCAAGACATAACATCCAACCATCCATCCATCCATCTTCTATAGCTGCTTATTCTGTGCAGGATCCTGATGGCCCACAGTCTGGGCAGCAACCACTCGCAGGGAAAACACACCATTCACACACACATGCACACCTATGGTAACTCCAATAAACCTCAGCATGTTTTTGGGCTGTGGGGGGAAACAGGAGAACCCAGAGGAAACCCCACACTGACACGGGGAGAACATGCAAGTGCAGGGGGGACAATAAAACAAAATTAAAGTCTTCAGCTTGCTTGGTTTCTTGTGTCATTCATGTGACTCACAGCTGTTTTCTACAGATACACATATAAAGTGTGAAATGAAGAGCTGAGAGGGAGAGACACTGCAGAAAGCAGTGAAAGCCAGTACATACTGTCAGAGGTTACAATCTTTACGGTGTGTGTTTCTGCGTATTTCTTATCAATTGCAGGAAAACATTTTTCATGTTGCCTTTGTCCTGCAGTTTGCAGGAATAAATATTGTAATAATATTAGGAATTTTACAAATTTGGCAATATCAAATACAGTGATACCTCGGTATACGTCCTTAATCTGTTCCAGATCCTTGGACTTATACCAAACAGGATGTATACCAAACAAATTTTTCCCATAAGAAATATAAGGAAAATGATTAATCCGTTCCCATGAAAAAAAAATCCTATTGTTATTGGCATATTATATATTGATGGGGTTGTATAAAATAACTTAAACATTGCTTAATACTAAAATACATAAATATAAAAGCAATTAGATGAAACAAATGAAAAGAGAGTTATAGCGCGGGTTGTTCACTGAATGGTAGCAACTGGCGTACTGACGCTGGTGGGCAGTCGTGGCTTTGTCTTGAGAGGTAAACAAGGGAAGCGCGTGGTGTCCTGACTCATTATGACCCATACAAGTTCTAGCACATGAGTCGTATTCCAAACAAAGGCCATATACCAAACAAAATTTTCCGTGTCCAAGCAGGACGTATATCAAGTTGGACTTATTCCAGAGTGGACGTATACTGAGGTACCACTGTAATGGATAGTTGAACTTTACAAAGAATCATTGTAGCTCACTGGGTATAGAAATACATGTAAATGAAGCATGTAAGTTGATGTTATTAATGAGCTGTGTAACTTCCTTCTTTCTCACACATGAACATAAGCAGCTAAGATATTTTCAGACAGACACTTATTCTGAAAAGCAGAAATGTCGTCATACAGGATGTGAGGGTGAGACTCTGCAGAAACACTGTGTGCTGCATACAGAGGGTCTGACCTCAGGCCTTTGTTTCAGTCTTTGTTATGTTTTATACAGTTTGTTAAGTTCCACTGCAGTAGGTCCTTTTAATCTCAGTGGATCAGTAGGAAACAAGAGGCCCATTAGGATCGTGTTTCTGTGTGTGTACTCACACTTGGCCCAGTAGCCTCGCACCATGCCTGAGAAGGATTATCCCTCCTCCCACTCCCCGCTGGTCTGCGGTCACATTGCACTTAACATTTCGGGCCCCACCGCACTTGCGTCATCTTTGTATAACTTTTTGTGTTGAAGTGAAAATAGGAAACGCGCAATCGTACAGCACAGTGGAGTTTATGACTAATATCCTTATATTGTGGCTTATTTGGGGTTGTTTTGGGCATGATGACAAACAGCCCTCATATAGATTTATCGAGTATGTAATGCAGCTATTTTTACTTATACGTGCTGCATGTATAAGAAAACAGTCCCACGTTTTACTAAATATCTAAGATTTTTGTGTTTTGCATCCAGCTGTTCCTAGACACTCTCATCAGCAGAAATTTCCAGCAAACACTGCACCTCTGCTGCAGACTAAATTGCCAGTTGCATCCTTGATGTGTCTCTAACACTGTGATGTGTATGAGTATGTGTATGAGTATGAGCATTGGTGCCTGTAATGCTGTGATGTGTAAAGGTACAGTATGTGTATGAGTATGCCTATTGGTGTCTGTAATGCTGTGATGTGTATAGGTACAGTATGTATATGAGTATGCCTATTGGTGCCTGTATCGCTGTGATGTGTATAGGAACAGTATGTATATGAGTATGCCTATTGGTGCCTGTAACACTGTGATGTGTATGGGTACAGTATGTATATGAGTATGCCTATTGGTGCCTGTAACGCTGTGATGTGTATAGGTACAGTATGTGTATGAGTATGCCTATTGGTGCCTGTAACGCTGTGAAGTGTATAGGTACAGTATGTGTATGATTATGCCTATTGGTGCCTGTAACGCTGTGATGTGTATAGGTACAGTATGTATATGAATATGCCTATTGGTGCCTGTAACGCTGTGATGTGTATAGGTATAGTATGTGTATGAGTATGCCTATTGGTGCCTGTAATGCTGTGATGTGTATAGGTACAGTATGTGTATGATTATGCCTATTGGTGCCTGTAACGCTGTGATGTGTATAGGTACAGTATGTGTATGATTATGCCTATTGGTGCCTGTAACGCTGTGATGTGTATAGGTACAGTATGTATATGAGTATGCCTATTGGTGCCTGTAACGCTGTGATGTGTTTAGGTACAGTATGTATATGAGTATGCCTATTGGTGCCTGTAACGCTGTGATGTGTATAGGTACAGTATGTGTATGATTATGCCTATTGGTGCCTGTAACGCTGTGATGTGAATGGGTACAGTATGTGTATGAGTATGCCTATTGGTGCCTGTAACGCTGTGATGTGTATAGGTACAGTATGTGTATGAGTATGCCTATTGGTGCCTGTAACGCTGTGATGTGTATGGGTACAGTATGTGTATGAGTATGTCTATTGGTGTCTGTAACACTGTGATGTGTATAGGTACAGTATGTATATGAGTATGCCTATTGGTGCCTGTAACGCTGTGATGTGTATAGGTACAGTGTGTATATGAGTATGCCTATTGGTGCCTGTAACGCTGTGATGTGTATAGGTACAGTATGTGTATGAGTATGCCTATTGGTGCCTGTAATGCTGTGATGTGTATGGGTACAGTATGTATATGAGTATGCCTATTGGTGCCTGTAACGCTGTGATGTGTATAGGTACAGTATGTATATGAGTATGCCTATTGGTGCCTGTAACGCTGTGATGTGTATAGGTACAGTATGTATATGAGTATGCCTATTGGTGCCTGTAACGCTGTGATGTGTATAGGTACAGTATGTATATGAGTATGCCTATTGGTGCCTGTAATGCTGTGATGTGTATAGGTACAGTATGTATATGAGTATGCCTATTGGTGCCTGTATCGCTGTGATGTGTTTAGGTACAGTATGTATATGAGTATGCCTATTGCTGTCTCTAATCCAGACCCTAATGGTGTCTAGGGGGGCAGCGTGTGGCTCAGTGGCACTGAGTGTGCAGCTCAGAGGCAGACATCCCTCCTTCATCAGCTTGAGGCCTGAGGTCAGTCTCACCTTCTGTGTCATATTTTGGTTTTATTTTATCTGTATGCATTCCTCACTGGAATACCAGGGTCTCTCTCTGCTGTGCTTTCCTTACAACTTTGCTATTTGTTTTTGTAGCACTCAATATATTAGCCCCACAATACAGTTCAGATCTGCTATTCCCAAATTAATTTAATTTTAACATAACTTTTTAAATGTGTTGCTTATTGTACATTTCAATTATTTTTTATTATCTTATTTCTTGTATGCATGTTTCCATGTAATTTTATTTATATACTTTACTGTGAATGGAGAACTTGCTAATCAGTTCTCTCTAGCCTGGAAAGCACTTTGGGTCAATTCCTGTTGATTTTAAATACGCTCTACAAATAAATGACTTGCATATGGCTGCCCTCTAATGGATAAACAAAATTCAGCTACTCAAGTCAATATTAATACATTTAACCTTAGTATGTTTTATGGCATTACTGTGAGGCTTGACTGTATTTCCCTCCTCAATGATCAGTTTAATCTAGCTGGTGAAGCTGAAGGCAGAGATGGAAATTAGTTTAGTCGTGACTTCAGAAGTTACCCTGACAAGGGATTCTGTAAAATCAGAGATAGAGCTGATGGTTGGGCTGGTCATCGCCTGCTCCTTCTGACTGATGTAGGTCTGAATGTAAAGTTTCAAACTGATTAATAGGTATTAATCTGTTTTCTAATGTTCACACAAAAAGAGCTTTTACAATGTGATTCTGCATTTGATTCCTCCTTGACTGGGGGGTAAAGAGAAATAACTAGCAAGAGAGACAGAGAGAAACTTTTCAAAGTTGAACTGATTGTCCAAAGCCTTTTTGTTGTCAAATTTTAAATCATCTATTACTCACTGTAATCCTTTCTATACCCACCTCTGTATGACTTCACAGAGCATCACTGCCAAAGAGTATTCTTAAATAAACTTCAGCTGGTACAAAATGCGGCAGCCAGAGTTCTCACAAACACTAAAAAATTTGATCACATCACCCTAGTCTTGTGGGGAAGATGGTGGCGCAGGAGGTAGTGCTATCGTTCGGCAACTGAAAGGTTGCAGGTTCGAGCCCTGGTTCCTCCTGACCCCATCAAAGTGTCCTTGAGCAAGACACTGAACCCCAAATTGCTCCCGGTGTGCAGGTTGGCACCTTGCATGGCAGCCTCTGCCACCGGTGTATGAATGTGTGTATGGATGGGTGAATGTGAGGCATAAATTGTAAAGTGCTTTGAGTACTCGTAAGAGTAGAAAAGCGCTATATAAATGCATTCCATTTACCAACAAAATAAGAGGGTTGCAGGTGAAAAAATTGAATGTAAAATTTGACAATTCAGGTTTTCAGCACCATGGACAGCAGCCTACTGTTGCTTTAAAGGCATTATTATGCTCACTTTCAGTTTATAATTTTATATTTATGATCTACTAGAATAGAGTATGCATGCTTCAGTGTTCAAAAAGCACATATTGTTTTCTCATAATGCACATCTCTATTCACCCTCTGTCTAATCCCTCCCCCAATGAGTCCAGTGTGGTTTGATTGGTCGGTTTACCCTTCATTCCCCTGTCTTTCAGTCTGCAGACAGATCCTTGCAGGTAGGCAGACAATAAGGATTGTGTTATGAGGTGACCTCATCATGTCATGGAAGTAAGGGCTGGAATTACAATGAGGTGTTTTAGGCAGATGAGAGATGAGTGGTTTCTGTGCTGAGAGTTACTCCCTTTGCTATGTACTTTGCATCTAAAGACTTTGCAGACCGTTTACATGCAGCTGAAGCCATATAACACACTAATAGAAAGGGAAAAGCATAATAGGTCCCATTTACTGAGTGTTACAGCAATATGCAATATATTATTTTATATATAAATTTCTTTTGATGTTGACCAGAAGTTATGTGATACCTCCCCCCCCCCCCCCCCCAACTTATCAGATAAGTAAGAGCTGCTGTCAGCTGAGACAAGCTGGTGTGATTCGTTTCAATTCAATATTATTCGTGTCGCGCATTTTCACAACATTACATTGTCTCAAAGCACTTTACCTTATCCCTGCCCAAAGCCCACAGAGAGCAAGCCAGTGGCAAGGAAAATCTCCCTAGAAGGAAGAAACCTTGGGAGGAACCAGATTCAAAGGGGAAGTCCATCCTGCAAGTGCTGGCAGAGGAAGTGATATGAGCAAAATGGCAAAGTCCCAGTTCACACTGTCCATATTTTAAGATTAAAATGAGTAAAAAGTGGGCGGTCCTGATTTCGTGTCTTACATCACACTGCAAGATGGTCACTGATTGGTGGGCTCTGAGAGGAAGCTGTGATCTGAAAACCACAAACCATTTACATTTCATTTTGAAATATTTAAAAAATATTAATTCAATCAGAATATTTATTAAATAAAAATAATTACGAAAATACATTAAATATATATTTAAGAATTAATAAGCAACGCAATAAGACTTTTACTTTCACTAATTAATAAACCAATATTAAACTTTGACCAGCAGGTGGCAGCAAAGCACGTGTGAAGAAGAGGCCATCAGCGGTACGAAGCACTGGCTGTACAGGTTCCAACACTGCAGACAAACCTCCCTGTTTAACTGACTCCTATGGTATGACTAGACAGATTGAGCAGGGCCGCATGAGAGAGGTCTCACTGCAGTTAGTGTAACCATTTATTTTACAACTCATCTGTCTCATTCTGCTTCATAAAGGTCACACCCCACTTCCAGCTTCCTCTGACGCAAGGAGATTCGTGCACAAATGGCTACAGCTTAAACTGAAACAATAATGATATATAAAAAGACATTTCATACAAACACAGCATAACCTTGCTGATAAAGCCTTGCGGTTTGTGCATTTATTTACACTAATAGTGGGTGTATGCTAATTATATTAACAGGATTAATAAGCGTGTATACTTAATCAGAATTCCCTAAGACCCGTGCTTTGTATCGGCCCCTCCCATTTTGACAACAACAAACTACATGTCACTGCAGGGCTTTAGAGACTAACTACTCCAATAATTGCGTAGTGATATTGAAGATAGTCATCGACTACGCCCACTAATCATGGCAGCCTTAATACATATATCAACAAAAGTTTTAATACGTATTGTCTCTGTTTACGTGATAACGAAGACCTAAATATATATTTGCTTTAAATATGTGACTCATGTTACAGAAAATATAAGTAAACCATGAGGACAGAAAAGTCACGGAATAACAGGAATGACCGACATATAGTGCCAAACAGACAAGGTGCAAAGACTGTACTCATAGTACAAACAAAGTAAACGTAGTGCACTATGTAGGGTAAGTTGTACATTTGTTTGCACTTTGCAGCTTACCTTGCGTTGACTCTTTGTAGTACGGTCCCCACGACGGTGGTGGAAATATAAGGGGCTGGTTATCAGAGGGCATGGATTTTGTGGCAGTTTCTATATTGGCGTTGCTGGTGGAGGGAGCTGCATTTGAGGGTTTGTATTCAGCAATGGCTTGAATGCCCTGTGTATTAAGGCGAACTCGCGGACGATTACATCTCTCACACAGCATAGAATTAATAAGACTTGTTCACTGTCCTCCAGTTACTGTAATATTCTGGGAAGTTGTGATTGTTCAACTCCACTGCGCACAGTTAGGAGCAACTCCAACTCCACCTAGCAAACATACGTACGAGGTGATTGAGGTATGGAATGATTCTGACCCTGTATGGACGAATCATCCCCAAATTCTATTGCGTCCATGATTCACCCATATCATTGTGCCAAGGTTGAGCAGCACAACATGTTTTTCTAAGCCTCAGATCACAAGACCAGAGGATAGTGAGGATAGCTGAGAAGATCATTAGAGTCTCTCTTCCCTCCGTCATGGACATTCACATCACACGCTCCATCCGCAAAGCCACCAACATTGTGGATGACCCCACCCACCCCTCACATTATCTTTTCACCCTCCTAGCGTCTGGAAAAGCATTCAGGCCTTCACACCCAGACTCAGAAACATGGAGTCAGACTACTGAACTCTCAGGGACTGATCTGATACCACACACACACACACACAAACAGGTCTGTAATTATATCTTCGTGGGGACTCACCATTCATTTCTATGGGGAAAACTGTAATCCCAACATGACAACCTTAACCTCTACCCAGCCCTAACCTTAACCATAAGTAACCAAACCAAATACAAGACTTCTGGCATCTTTAGTTTTTTATTGTATTGACAGATCTTTGTGGGGACCTGAAAAATACCCCCAAAGCATCAAAATAACAGGTTTTTATCACATTGCGGGGGACATTTGGTCCCCACCATGTAATATAAACCTAATCCACACACACAAACAGACACACACACACACATGTGCGTGCACACACACACACACAGATTAGGTATCTGAGTCTTTGTGGGGATTCTCCATTCATTTTTATGGGCATAACCCCAATCCTAACTATGGCAATCTTAATCCTTAATCCCTACAGTAGTAAGCAAGAAGTAACAGTAAGTAACCAAACAAAATACAAGACTTTTGGAATTATTATTCCTTTGATTGCATTCACAGAATTTTATAAAACTGAGTCAGTTTTTTCTTTTGGGGACCAAAAACATGTCCCTACAAAGTCAAATTAACGTGTTTTTATAACACTGTGGGGACATTTGGTCCCCACAACATAATATATACATGACCACCCACCCAAACACACATAGACACACACACACACACACACACACACACACAGACTGGCTTACCTATATAATCTATAGATTCTTGAATGAAATATCTGCAAAGCAGCTATTATGGCATGGCCTTAGGTTTGAACATGCAGTTTTTAAGGACACTGCACTAACTATAAACGAAACACTGCACTAATTCTAAAATGGTTTTATGTGAACTTTATTTAACATAGAATAAAAAAGAAATCAAACCAAAATTTAGTCTCTCGAAAAACTTGTATATGACATATCTTCGAAATTTAAAATACCAGGATACAGAATTTGAATAACAAGAACTATAGTCTTCCTTCTCAAAAGCGTGAACAACTATCTGAAGACCTACTAGTTCCTGAATTGTTGATGTTGCCTATGAAATTCGCTGAGAGTTGACGTCGCCCTACCAAAGTCGCAAAAATGCTAATTGCGTCAACCAGCTATGGAAATACAGCGGCGGTACACCCCCAATACAGTGGTATTACGCATTACCGTAATGCTGCCTAGCAAAAACATAATGTCATAAAAAAAATTACAGACAGACATTATAGACAGAGCTGCGTGGTTTCCTATTGACAAGTAGATATATGATTTGGGGACTGAAAGGCGGCTAGATATCCAATCACGCCCAGCTACAGTAAGCACAAACTGAAGATACTACTCCTGATTGGACTAGCTTCAAATTCGTCCCGCCCTGACAAAAAATTCTTTGTTTTCATTCGTTGAACATAATGTCAATACATATCTTCATACTATTCGACCAATTAAAACTCTCGGTGGTTTCCATAGAAACAAAATAATTGCAGTTTAAAGACAAACTTTCTGACAGAGAGATGGCGCAGAGGTGAGCAGCATCTCTTCTTATGTTTCTTGCTATTTCTTCAGATTATGTTTTGTTAGCATATTTAATTCTATATTTATTTTTATGTCCTGATATAGTACATGCAAATTTTGCGGCACAATATCGTTGAAATATATATATAATTAGTTGTTTAAACTGTAGATGCTGTGGCCATTATTCTAAATATGGTTGTTTACATTTAAATGGTAAGAGAATATATTTGTGTTAAACTTAAAAACAATAAGTCTTATGGTTGATATGATTGGTTATACTCATCCGGCCTGTGATAATGCATTTCATCTGAAGATGTTATTCTGAAAAGATCGCCTATACGTTTACTTTTTAAATGTCCCATGTTCTTGAAGTAAGATTAACTTTTTGCTAGGTTCGGTATCATGGTGATGTTATAGCGTATCGAAGCAGCGTCATAATTTCGCAAGCTTTACTGTATTGTGAAGCAGTTTTAGCAATTCGGTCGTTACTGCCGGAGTAGCCTCGACGCCACGAGCAGCTAATGAAGGCTCCATCTCTTTCCATAGGCATTCTTGATGAATAGCATTTAGGAAAGAAGTTGAAAAAATACCGTGCCTAGTTTGGCTTTGCGAGTATCACATATGGCTAGTTAATTATTAGTTCTTATTTATTCACCAGAATGAGAATTGCGAGAGCTGTTTCCTGGACCAACGACCAGTACTGGGGAGCCTGGGACCTGTGGGACGAGGTGATCGACTGGGGAGATAAGGAAGGTTTGGAGGAGTACTCACCAGCGACACCCCCCACTGTCCAGACTGGGGAGGTTATGGGGGGACTGGGAGGTGTGACTGACTGGTGTAAGGGAGGGGAGGGTATGAGCATGAAAGGCTCTGAGACTCTTCAGAGCAATTACGGCCTGACATCTGAAGAGTGGGAAATTTATAAGACGTACTACCTTCAGAAAAAGAAGAAGGTCAGGAAGAATAGGAGCACTCAGGGGATAGATGAGGTAAAGGGTGCGATTAGTGGGGAAAAGGTGGAGCTGGCAGAGAGGGAAAAACATGTGGGGGTGACCTCCAGTGTACAGGTGGAGGCCGCAGACCTGAATGTAGGCATTAATAAAATGCAAAATGGAAGCAAGGGGAAGCAAAGTGAGGTGGGGGTGAATGTGAAGGTGGTTAAGGTGGAGGGGGGGATAATTTCCCTGAAGGCAGAGGATACGAAAGGAAATGTGAAGGTGGAGGCTGTGCAAGTCCAAGTGTGTGAGTTTGGGCTTGCAGAAGTAAATTCTGGGGATGTAAATGTTGAGATTGTGGGGGTAGAAGTAGGGGAGGTAATTATTGAGGGTGCGGACATGGTGAGTGATGTAACCATATTGGAAATTATAGTAAATGATGTACTAGTTGAGATTATAAATAGAGAAGGAGGTCAGGAGGAAACTGGCGGTGTAGAGATAGATGTGGGTCAGGTAGAGATAGAAGAGGTAGAAGTGGTGGGGAATTAATATAAAAGTTGAGCGTGTAGAGCTCATTACATAGAGAAGAGCCAAAATACGAAAAAGATGAAGTTGTGGTTCTGCTGCTGCTGTTTAGGAAACATTAAATAATTGAAACAGTATCTAAGATAATAAATCAAGTATGATAAATTTTGAGATATGTGGAATGTTTCATAATAATGTTTAACGTTTATTAAGAAAAAAATGTATATTTCTAAGTAGATTTGTAAACTGCTCTTTAAAGTATTAATTTTCAGAATTCCAGAATTTCCAAAATCTCCAGGTAATTTAATTTGATTTCATTTTGTTTAAACTGCACACACATAAAAATGATTAGCCCTGTTATGTATTTGTGTTTTATTTATTGTTTATTTATTAAGCACCCTATCCCTCATGGATGGCATGTTGTACAGGTCACCTGTGTTCCCATAAACTTTAACTTGTCTTGCAGTCTTGTTCCCCCCACACCCTCTGCTTTTTCCCTTCCTCTGTTTCTATCTTCACTCCAGGTCCAAGACGTTTCCAGCCCACTGTCCTTGGGAAAAGCCACCATCCGTGGCCACCGCTCCGGTTTCTCTGGTTCCTGTTCCTGCCCCCGTCCATGTCCTTGCCCTGCAGGTTCCCCTTCACCCTCAGGTCCCAGGCTTGTGGTACCGACGGTGTCCCTCCCCGCCCTATGGTCCCGACAGCGCCCCACTGCCTTACCATCCTGGCGATGCCCACAGTGCCTCTCGGCCCCAACCCTGCCTTCCCCTTGGCTCGATCTGGCCCTACTGGCCTCCCGAGACCCAGCAGGGGCTCGTGTCCCAGGGTCAACGCCCTGCTTTCTGGGGACCAGCAGACCCCCTAGCTCAGTCCTGTCCCCTCCTGCCTCAGATAAGTTTTTGCCCCAAGGTCCTGTCCCACCTTTGTTCTCCCAAAGCCCATTTCCAGCTCACCCTGTAGCGCCCCCATGTTTGTTCGCTTACCCTGCCTCAGTTCCTGCCCCAGTGCCCTGTCCCACCTTGACTCCTCCTGGGCCCATGGTTCTCCCTTGTCTGTCTGTTCTTCAGCTGTCCACCCTGTGTTAGTCTGTGTGTCAGTTGTGCCCTGCGTTCCCTGTCTTTTCTGGTTTCTTGCCCGTGTTTGGTTCCTGTTAGTGCGGTGCCCCTGTCTGAGCATCATGTTTGCCCTGCTGTGTACCCAGTGTGTCTCTATGGTGTTCTGTTGTGTTTTCGTCCTGGTCCTAGTTCTCTCTTACCCGATCGTGATCCATTTCTTTACTCCTGCGTGGTCTTGTCCTGTCGGGTCAGCAGTCCATATGGCCCTTTGCCCCGCTTGTGTCCTCTATCTGGCCCCGTTAACGGCCGTTCTCGTCTTCCCCGGCTCCTGTAATCCACACGAAATGTTTCTTGTCCCGTGTTATCACTCGTCTGTGGACCTGTCCTGCTGTGTGATGTACGTTCTATCATCCTGGTTGTCCCTAGTCTGTCCCCAGTTCTCCTAGTGGTGTCCCATCTTGCCCCCAGAGTGCCCTGTGCTGGTGTTGCCCCTGCCTATCCTGGTCTGTCTCGTCCCCTAATGGTGTTCGGTCTCTGCGCCCTTGTCCCGCAGCAGTGCCCATCTGGTGTCTTGTCCTGCCCTCTTCCACTGTGTCTCCCATCTTAGTGTACGTATAGCCTGCTGTCTTCCCCGCTGTCCCATCTGCTCCCTCACATGTCCTGTAAAAAGTGTCCTTCAGTCCTGCGATCCTCAGTCCAGTCATTGATGTTGCTGCCTGCATGTGCTCCCCAGTGTGTCCTGTGTCTAGTGTTCTTGCCTGATCCTCCCTACCCTGTTTGGACCCCTTGTGGTCTGTTTCCTTTGCCCTTCCTGTAGTGTAGTTTTCTTTAATAAAGCCCCTTTTGCTTTTCCTCCATGCCTGTCTTAGCCTCTGTCCTTGCCCTCGACGTGACACCATTACAGTGTGACCAGGTAAATGCTGCTAGCTGGACACCATACTATTGTAAATGCTGCTGAAGGCTTACCTCAGTTTATCATTATTGTCATCGTCTTGAGAACAGCAGCAAAAAGTGGGAAAATGATTAAAAAGTAAAGAACACTGTTCTTCTTAAGGTAAAGTCATTATTGGAACTGAAATTAGAATAATGAAATACATTCAACAGAATGGTTGTCCATCCATCCATCTTCTGAAACTACTTTATCCCAACCAAGGTCACAGGGAGTCTATCCCAGGAACAATGGGCACAGACAGGGACCAACCCTGGGCAGTTGCCAACACACCTCAGGGCACACGCACACACAACTACAGGGCCAGTTTAGACTAATCAATCAACCTATCCTGCACACTTTTGGACTGTGGGAGGAAACTGGAGCCCCCAGTGAAAACTCACACGAACAGCGTGCAAACTCTACACAGATAGGACCCAGGACCAAACCCAGGACCTTCTCGCTGTGAGGCAGCAGCACTAACCACCGCGCCACCCTGTTGAAATGGTCGTTTGTAAAATAATACATTCAGGTTATGTTATTGTAGATCTGGAACGTGGTGTTAAAATGTAGTGGTGAACTTAAGACTGCCCATTCAGTATCGCTGTTCTCCTAATGATAGACACAACAATTAATATTAAATATTTTATATAAGACATCCGGAGGCTGCAGGGCATCGTCCAAGCAGCAGAGAAGCTCATTGGCTGCAGCCTCAACCTCAGTGATTCACTATCTGCCCCAAGAACAAAAAGGCGACCTGGCGAGATCATGCCGACCCCTCCCACCTCAGCCATAATCTCTTCCAAATTTTCTTTTATTCCCCTCAAAACTGCATTGTGGAAAAAAGGGATGAGTACAGATTGGGCAGCAACAAATATTTAACAGACATGGTGACAATGAGTGACTTTGCTATACAGCAGAGGGACAGTGTTTGCTGGAAATTTGGGCTGACAAGAGTATCCAGGAAAAACTTGATGCAACTCACAAAAACTCAAAAAAAAAAAAATATTTGGTAAAATATGGGTCTATCTTCTTATATGTGTAGCACGAATAAATAAAAATGCCTGTGTGGCATACTAGCATGGCTCTATATGATGGCCATGTGTCTGCGTGCCCAAAATGACTCCAAATCAGCCATAAAATTAGGACAGTAATCATGAGCTCCATTGTGCTGTGCAATAGCACTTTTCTTCCTTCATTTTTTTCAAAACAAAACATTGCACAGTGATGATGAAAGCATGCTCAGACCTGGAACGTTAAGCGCAATGTGGGCACAGGCGAGTTGGGGAGTGTGGAGGGGGGAACAATCATGCTCAGGCATGATATAAGGCAACCGGGCCAAATGTGAGTACACCCTAACACTGACCATTTGTCAGGCTGAGCTCTACCTGGGAGGGTCCTGGAGCAGCTACTGGAAGAGGTGGTGCAACTCTACTCACCTCATCCACCTGACAGACAACCTCAGTGCCTCAATACCTACACTGGAAGAGCAGCGTGCAAGGGAACAGCAGGCCATGAGATACAGACACCATCACGAACGGCTACATAGCCAAAGACTCCACTCGCTCACAGAGAGCGTCGCTTGTGATGAAACCCAGGGCTTCATGACGAAGCATTTGTGTTATTTGTGATTATAGCATTATGTGATGTTTCCTCTGTTTATGTTAAAGTTCAGTGGTCAGTTTAACAGATAAACCACACACAGTTCCTTAATAACTATATTTTATTCTTCAAAACAAATATAAAAATGATTATGAAAAAATATATATTCTGTGAGCTTGCTGGAAAACAGTTTGTCCAGCATGAGCCAGCCTCATCCAGAGGGCTACTCTCCTGCTGTCAGTCATCCATTGCCATGTCAGAGCCAGCCTCGTCCTGAGGGCTGCTCTCCTGCTGTCCGTCATCCATTGCCATGTCTGAGGCAGCCTCATCCAGAGGGCTGCTCTCCTGCTGTCTGTCACCTTTTTCCAGCATGAGCCAGCCTCATCTAGAGGGCTGCTCTCCTGCTGTCCGTCATCCATTGCCATGTCTGAGCCTGCCTCGTCCAGAGGGCTGCTCTCCTGCTGTCCATCATCTAGTTCCAGGTCTGAGCCAGCCTCGTCCAGAGGGCTGCTCTCCTGCTGTCCGTCATCTAGTTCCAGGTCTGAGCCAGCCTCGTCCAGAGGGCTGCTCTCCTGCTGTCCGTCGTCTAGTTCCAGGTCTGAGCCAGCCTCGTCCAGAGGGCTGCTCTCCTGCTGTCCGTCGTCTAGTTCCAGGTCTGAGCCAGCCTCGTCCAGAGGGCTGCTCTCCTGCTGTCCGTCGTCTAGTTCCAGGTCTGAGCCAGCCTCGTCCAGAGGGCTGCTCTCCTGCTGTCCGTCGTCTAGTTCCAGGTCTGAGCCAGCCTCGTCCAGAGGGCTGCTCTCCTGCTGTCTGTCATCCATTGCCATGTCTGAGCCTGCCTCGTCCAGAGGGCTGCTCTCCTGCTTTCTGTCATCCATTGCCATGTCTGAGCCAGCCTTGTCAAGTGGGCTGCTCTCCTGCTGTACGTTACCATCTTGTTTGGCAGCAGGGCAATCACTAGCCATCTCAATGCCGCCTTCAGCCATGGTAGCAGTGTCTGTATCTCTTGGCGTAGTCCTCCTCAGCTTCTTCCAGAACCTGAGAAGAGTGCCTTTCTTTTTTGGGCCCTGAACATTTTTTTGTTTAGGGCCCTGCACCTTTGTGCAACTTAAACCCATAATGAAATTATGCAAACGATATAGCTCAGATTCTCTTTCACCAGTGCTTCCTTTGAGAGAGTCTCTAAGAATGAAATGTGAAGGTGCAATTGCTTCTTATATAGAAAAATCTTCCTTCGATGACATCACTGACCAGTTCCGGAATTCTGTTCTGTTGACATCACAGAGGGCCCTCCATATAAGGCATTTGTCATTTCATTGTTTATACCAGTATAGGGTATGCTGATTGATTAAAAAAATAATATAAAATTATTATTTAAAAAAAAAATACCTGTGTGTTTAGAAAAATAATACCTGTGTGCGTGTGTGTGTTTTCCCTTATCCTACCAATACTATCCACATTATTACTTAAAAGCTTGTTTGACATCCTTTAATGCTGGTAGTTTTCAGTAACTTCAATTAAACATGAATTGTGTTAATATGATGAAACTAATATGGGGTCATTTTGACCCCAATATAATATAATTGAAATTATCACATGGTCATTTAAACTTCAACACTTTTAAGTATGTATTGACTTGAAAGTAGGGTGTCATGGAGGCTTAGCTGGTGGCCCTGTTGTCTGTCACCGATGGGTTTGGGGCTTTGAATCTCATCACTCCTTGGCAGGGGTGCCGTAATGGCAGGGGAAAGTTACAATGATTCCAAGGGCCCCTGAATGACAGGCGGCCTAAAAAATTGGGAGAATAGCTGGATTGGTCTGGACTGGGGGGCCCAATATGATATGCCTTCATGGGGCCCACAATCTCTAGCAATGCCCCTGCTGCTCGGTGTATGCATGAATGTTTTCCTGCAGACATTGTTTAGGCTAATTGGTGCATCTACAATTTCCCATAGTGTATGAGTGTGTGTGTATATGACCTGTGATGGACTAGCATCCTGCCCAGGATGTACCCCAGCCTTGTGCCCTGTGCTGCTTGGCACGAGCCCCAGGTGACTCTGCCCAGTACAAACAAACTGATGGTTGGGTGATTTTTCGGGTCTGGACGGCACAGAGGCTCAGGACACATAAGTTACATCACACCTTTGGGGGCTGGGAGTCAAAGATCACTTTTGCTCTGTGTGTGAGGTTTGCATGTTCTCCTAGTGTTATATGAATTTTCTCTGGATCCTCTGTTTTACTCCCAAGATTGAAAGAGGTGTACTTAGGTAAATTAGTGTCTCTAAATTGGCTTGTGTGTGTGGGCGTGTGTGCGCCCGGTAATGATCTTTGCGGTAATGATGCCGGTCCTTGTTTTTGCTGCTCCAAGCTCCCTCGCAGACAGAACATCATCTTACCGTAGGAACAGCAGTATCTCAAGTTGTTGACGGAGCACATGTGGAAATCTGTGGCTGCTGCATCTGTGTCTTCAAATTTAGTCCTTGATTCTGTGTGATACTTTAAATTAGGACCCTAGAAAACATTAATTGAACAAATAGTTCCATTTATTACAGTAGCATAAGTGGAAATTTGTGTTTTTAAAAGCACTAATCAAACCAGAAATAGCAAACAATGATGCGACATTATGAGGAATAAATTGACATACTCATAAAAAATTGGAATGATAAAAAAAAAAAACACCAGATAGAGTGACAAAAATCCTCTCATTCAAGGCAGTAGGATGAGGGATTTACACACACACACACACACACACACATACATATTGTACTGCCATTGTTATGAGATAATCAATTTATTTATTTATTTATTTACTTTATTTTTTACATATTTTGCATATTCACTTGCCAGTGCTTTTAATGTTGATCAGTGTGTGTGTGTCGGTGTCTGTTTGGCTTTGCACAGATCACATTTGTTGATCAAAATGTCCCCAAAGTTTGGTAAAACTCGAAACTTACTTTTGGTTAAGGTTAGAGCTGGGTGGGGGTTATGTGTCCCGTCAATAGGATTAGAGTCTTTTTTCACCCATAGAAATGAATGGAAGGTCCCCATTTAGATAGGTACACCAATATGTGTGTGTGTGTGTCTGCGTGTTTGTGTGTGTGAGCAGGTATACCTTACCTTATCGGGACACAATGTCCCCACAACATGATGATTACCTGTTTTTTTCCCTTATGGGGACCAATTTCCTGGTCCCCATCAGGAAAAACTCAATTTAATAAAAATCTATGACTCCAATGAGAAAAAAAAAATTCAACAACTGTAGTATTTTGCTTGGTTACTTATTTAGCATTTTTCCCATAAAAATGAATGAGCAGTGCCCAAAAACATATGATTACATGACTGTGTGTGTGTGTGTGTGTGTGTGGGACTGCATAGCCTTGGAAAGCCAACCTACTCTCAGGAGAGTCTAAGCCCAACTTTTTCACAGAGTTACTGGTTTAAAATATTCAGAAAAATTGAGGAAGCAAAAACTTCCAAATGGTGAACAATGTGGGAAGCTGTGGGCAGCTAAAACTGTCTGCAGGGGTCCATATATCACAGGAATCATCGGCACGACTCTGGAGCTGTGACATTTTAAAATGAGACCGTTATAGTCCCCCTTTTCTTAAAAAGCATTACGGAAAATCAGATCAGTGAGATTTTAAACAAGAACCCAGTGTCAAAGCTGCGGGAAATCAAAAGCCAGGCCTATGGCCACCGCTGATTGTGAATAGGACTTGGCTTCAGTAGACTTTCAAATATTTCTGCGTTTTTGAAGTTTTTCAAAATTAGTGAAATAGTATTTTATAATATTCTTTTCACTATCAAGTGTGAAGAATACTTCAGTTTGATCCGAAACGGTGAGTACAGTCCAGCTTGAGAAGTAATTCTTTTAGAGAAGCAGATTAATATGGTCAATAATTTTTTGAATATTACTTAAATATACTACGCTTCACTAACTGTATATATTGTGCGTAATTAATATGCAAAATATGAATGGCATATGAAAGGTGTATTGGCTCACTGGATGGCTTCATACCTCCACTCTGCATGTTTGCAGTTTGCACACTCATTTGTGAGGGAGCCTAATTGGGAGAGTCTTCGGTTTAAGACAGGTCATAAACGGCTGCTTGTCTTGTACCCTCAGATTCATAATGGATGTGAAAACGTGCATTGATTTCTTGGAGGAAAGACGAGAGGAGAAACTGAGGGAGATGGTGGATTTTATATTGCATGAATTAGAAGATTTAGAAAATTCAGCTTCTGAGCTGGAAATGGAAATCAAGGGGTTTTTGAGTAAGTGTACAGAAGAGATTGTTGCCATGAGAGAGAAAGAGAAGAAAGACAAGGCAGAGGAAGGAAGTGTGAAAGAAAACGAGAACATGAATGGAAGGATGAGGAGCATGGAGCCTAGGCAAAGGAGAGAGGAGAAGAAGAGGTGTAAAATAGGAGAACAGACAGAGATGGAGAGTGAGGAGGTCCACTCAAAAAAGAGGAAGGGATCAATGGAATTCCCATTGATAGTGACTAGAGGAGGAAAAAATGATGAGGAAGGGGATCAGCATATTGAAGGATGTCGTATTTCTTTATGTGTCACACTAACAAGGACATTTTTATTTCTGCTTTTCAGAGCTCTTCACCCTGGAAGCCATATAAACATGGTGCCTGTGGTTTCTGACCCACCTCCTCAAAGCGACGGCCTCTCTCCTGAGCCCTTAAATGATTTTTGTTTTTTACTTGTATTTAAATATATACATAATAAAACTTGCACCTCTGTGTTCTATGCTTCCTTGCTCACAGCATTAACACGCTCTAAATAATCCTAAACTATATTTCAATGTTTAATTGGATTCAGCATGAACAGCCTCTACCATCCAGGCGCAAACAAATATGTAAAACATAGTATAGTGTGAACTTCTCCAACTTTCTTGATAAGAAACATGGTTCTTGTGGGAGTAACGCAAGTTTGCTGGGAGTGGTTGACCTAGTGAATAAATATAATGCAACAGCAAATAAATCGATGTGTAATTTACCTACAAAACATTCACTTATGTGCAATCAAACCAAATTAGTCGTAATAATGAAAACAGGCACAGCACTGTAATGTTAACATTACAACACAGAATAAATGGCTTAACGTAACAGGACAATATTAAGATAGCAAAAATGTATACAATAATATATGATGAATAATAAGCCAGCGATTTACTGTATGCTTTTACTTACCCGAGAATACACCAAGATACTTTGCCCACACTTTCCCCTCTACAGTTCATACCACAATGTTTATTATATTTTAGAGTAAAAATAAACAAAATATTAACACAAGCCAGATGCCATCCAAATTTCATCAAATTTTATCAACAAAGTTTAAAAAAACATAACAAAAATGTTAAGTACCCAGACAGAGTGATGGAATGAAATGAATCTGCACGTGGTGAAAGGTCATGTGACTGTATCGCAATAATTATAATATCAGATTAAACAGACAATTATGCAATTATTATTAATCTGAATAACTTTTAGTTTTGCTGATTTCACCATGATATGTTGCTATTTAGTACGGTTAAATGGAGTTTTAAACCCCTCTAAGGTACGAAATGACCCCAAAGAGTGTTTTAGGGTACTGCTTACTACAAAGTGTGCAAGAGTGTGTTCCAAGAGTGAGCAGAGCACTGCATCATGAGTCAAAGATCTGTTCACACCACTGCCTTGTTCTGTTCACATGCAGCTTTTGTTGTAGCTGCCAAATATCTGCACTAGCCCACATTGAAGGATTTGGTAACAGGTGTGGCTTCCCAAGTTATTCTTACCTTGCACCCAATCCCTCACTGTACACTAAGTGGGTATATAAAAATAAACAGATGAGTCTGAAACTCTTGCAGAAAATAGCTGTTAAAGCATTCATCGGTTTGTGTTTGTATAGTAATGTAAAACCTGTTATTTTGACAATGTGCGGACCACTTTATCAGTCCCCACAAGGGGAAACTAAGTTTTATAAAAATCCATGACTGCAATCAAAAAACTTTTCCTGTAGAAATGACATGAAAGTCCACACAAAGATATGAATACAAATGTGTGTGTGTGTGTTTTTTATTTCAAATTTCATAAAATGGTGCCTTCCTTTGGCAGTATGTTTAAATAATCTGTCCCTTTTCAATAACTGAAGTTCATGCAAAATCCACTGAGAACCACACAGCCCTGTTTGAGCACCTGCCCTTTAGACCGTGTGTGTACCTCACTAGCAGAAGGACATGTAGAGAATGGCAACAAGTAGAAGCTTATGGCATAAAAAGCAAGAGTATATTGGTCGTCCAAGATTAAAGCCATCAGTGCTGCTCCTCAAGCAGTAATAACACTTTACATTAAAGGAGCCCCCCTCTCAACATTTCATTTGGACTATAGACAAATATATTTTAAGAGGTGCTTCTCATTGAATGAAGGTAAAGCTCAGTTTTCAGGGATTTTATTCACAGGCCACACTGAAGGAAGGTGACCCAGCTATATACACCCAGTATGCACTGGGCCACCTGCCTACTGTAGAGCCCTGTCCTTTTGTGCTCTTCCTTCCCGTGCTCAGATGACCTCCTGCCAGAGCAGAGCCCATCACAACCACAACACTTCACTCAGGTGTCCTACTCTGTGTCTGAACTCCAAGAAGCATGGGGACACTTGAGACGGAATGGAAGTCCATCTCACATACTGTAGGCTATTTACAGACACGGGTTCTCCTACCTGCTTGCTGAACCAAGCCAAAGCTAATGTTACCATCTTTTAATCAGCAGGAGTTTTCACCACAAGGGGCGCTAAAAGAACATAGAATGCTTGTGTGGTGCATTTGCTAGTGATTAACACTGCGAGCCATTCACTATTAGTAGAAGTCATAAAATTACGATTTTGCCATCATTTCTGTAATGCAATTCCCAGTAGGCACTTCTCCATAATCTGGACCCAGGATTCATTTTAAAAATGGAATTTAGAAAGCAGCACTTCACTTTGATGTAAATATAGCACTACGTGAATGCTGATTTAATAAACAAGGATGTTGATCAGAAGAGGAACAGAAGGGATAAATAAACTCACCTAGTACTTCAGTATCCCTGTCACTCACATGCAGTCCATTCAGCCAGGGATAATTCTCCTCTTCTATGTTCATTGTTGTCATAAGATCTCTTTCATTCTATCATCTGTATGATCGTGGAGGTCCTCTGTACATGTTTGTGTGCTTTGTTGAATTCCTATTTTTATACATAGTATTCTGTGAAGTGTTTCTCCTTTAATATTATGTACTTCATGTTTGGCATTGGACCACAAACAATTCTGGTATGTTGGTACATAATGGCAGTAAAGTTCTGATTCTGATTATCCTATGAACAGATGAAATATACACTGCTGGTTGTGGGATTACCCCAGGAACAATCAGAATACACATCACAGATCCTGGGATTAGAGATTATCCCATGTAGAGGTAGAATACATATAATGCTTACTGGGATTAGAGATTATCCCATGTAGAGGTAGAATACACATTAGATTAGATTAGATTAGATTAGAGATTACCCCATGAACAGGCAGAATATACATCACAGTACCTAGGTTTACAGATTATGAAAAGGCAGATATAGTGCTGATATATGGGAATCACCGCCAGTAGTGGGTAAAATTAGGACACGCAACAAGTGTACAGAAACAAGTCCTGATTTTCAGAAGCAAAGCGGGGCTCGTGAAGATGCATGACAGTCTGTCTCCTCCCTGTCTTTAATCACTTGAACACCCCTCCCCCACAAACCTGTTTGATGTATGGCTCATTAGAACATGTGACCAGGAGCAGATGGCCAAAGGGTGTCATAATGGGGGAAACGTGACCAAACAAACTGTTCCATATGGATGGTGTGACACGGAGCCATCACTAACATTTCAGCAAAGGCACCTGCTGACCTGTAACTGTTGACCTGTGAGGTTAGTTGACAATCGTCTCATTCAAAGTGGAAGTACATCTCTGCCAGGGTGATCAGGGGTATGGGAAGCCAGGGGACAGAAAGCAACCTGCCTGGGGGGGTGGAGTGGGATGCAGGTAGCATGGGCAGACACACAGAAATCTCACAGCGGCAAACATACAGCTTTCCTGCCCCATTGGAGCATGATGGATTTATTCATTAAAGTTATGCTGTCCGGATCAGTGACAGGAAATTAACAGAGGACAGCCCAGTGATACAGGCTTCTGAACACATAAACTAAATAAACAGTAGTAGAGTGAACCAAGACAGCATATGTGACATGTTTGTATTCACATCTTTGTGGGGACCCTCCATTCAACAGGAGGATTATGAACCAAGGCGGTGTCTTGGACTGTGACAGCACAGTAACAACTCAATGACACAGAATTCTGAACAGACAAACTTTATAAAAAGTAGGATATTCAACTAAGAGAATGAATCACTGTCTGAGACACTAACATCACAATGACATCACAGGCTTCAGATCACACATTAAATAAACATGGATATTCAAGAGAATGAATCACTGTCGGTGACAGCGACAGCACAGTAACATTAGAGGCTTCTGAACACAAGAACCAAATACAGCCTGGAACCTGCACAGTGGGGTGATTTGGGTTTCACTCCAGAAGGCAGATGCGTGCAGGGATGCTAATTCAAATGTTAGCCTGCTTGTCCTCAGCTCAGTGTCGTGCAGCAGGGCTCTGTGAAGGGACCTTATTCTCCAGAGTGGTTTTAAAGGGGACCGTGCTTCAGAAACTGTTCCCACCTGTCATTAAGGGACTGCAATCCTTACAGTCTCAAGCCAGATGCCTGGCAGTTTGTTGGAATTTTTATATTATTTTAATATCAGTTTGTACCTGGGAAGTAATTTGTAAGAAATTTAAAACCAAATAATCAGAATGTCAAACAAATAAAGAAAAGTAGCTAACAAGCTGTTGCTGCTGTTAAACACTCTAGAGATAGACTTATAGATACAGGCTGGGAGATACACTTAGACCGACAGACACAGGTTGAGAGATGCACTTGATTGATGGATTCTGGCTGGGAGATACACTTAGACCGACAGACACAGGTTGAGAGATGCACTTGATTGATGGATTCTGGCTGGGAGATACACTTAGACTGACAGACACAGGTTGAGAGATGCACTTGATTGATGGATTCTGGCTGGGAGATACACTTAGACTGACAGACACAGGTTGAGAGATGCACTTGATTGATGGATTCTGGCTGGGAGATACACTTAGACTGACAGACACAGGTTGAGAGATGCACTTGATTGATGGATTCTGGCTGGGAGATACACTTAGACTGACAGACACAGGTTGAGAGATGCACTTGATTGATGGACTCTGGCTGGGAGATACACTTAGACTGACAGAAAACAGGTTGAGAGATGCACTTGATTGAAGGATTCTGGCTGGGAGATACACTTAGAGTGACAGACACAGGTTGAGAGATGCACTTGATTGATGGATTCTGGCTGGGAGATACACTTAGAGTGACAGACACAGGTTGAGAGATGCACTTAAATTAACAGTGACACAGAGATATTGAGGGGATCCACTCTTCAAACAGGATCTCTGTGCTCCAGTTGGGATCTATGGCCTCCAAGCACTCCGCTCTTACTGCAGCTCAGCCAGGCTGGGCTGGGCCCGGCGAGGGTGGCGGGGGCCACTCGCACTCGGCCTTCTGTATGAGGGAGATCTGAGTGATGTGGGGCCTCTGACAGCCGTTCTCTGTGTCCTGCTGTCCTGCCCGCCGGCAGCGTGTGTGACGGTAAAAGACCTGTTACAGCTAGTATGCATGGAGTGGGTCCTTGCTGAACCACAGGCAGGCCAGGCCTCGTTCCACATCAGTGTTGTGTGCAGACCTCCCTGTGAGCAAAAACAAATGGCTAATTTAACATGCGCTCTGACAGGCTCCTGAGGGCCAGTGGGCCCAGGGTTTGCTTGTCCTCCTCACAAGCTGGAACAGCCGGGAGCCCGATCTGGATGGGCCCACTGCCAGGCCTACAAGAGCCGGCACGCTCAGCCACAGGTGTGCGCCGTGGCACTAGCTACCTAACGGACCCAAACCTTCATCTATCAGCACCAAACTGAGGGCATCGGTGACCCAAAACACATCAGAACCATATATTCTGGGGAAGTCGGTATGCGAGGAAACGTACTGGACCAGTGAACACTCATCATCTCATCAGAGATCGATCAACCATGCTCTTCATGTGACACTATCATCAGTACATGTGGCAAAAAAATCCCAGGTGCCATTGTGGGTGTGGGCACTGCCCCCTGGTGTTCAGTGAGTGTGGGCTCGACATACCGACAGGCATGTTTGAGAGTCTGCCTAAATGAATTAATTTCCTCCTTTTTCAACAAAATCAACTCAATTAATTTGCTTAAGGAGCAAAACAGTTTTGAAAGGGTTCGATAATTTTACCTGGATAATGAAATATTTACCTGGATAATGAGAGAACAGCCAGGGAGGAACTCTGGTTGTCTACGATACATCTGTCCACATGGACGTAGATCCTAGCCAGATCACAGACTCCCTCTACAGCACTCAGCCAGGGGGCCGCTCTTCCAGGGAATGCTGAGAACATGAGACCCAAGAGGCGTGTTTTGGACAGAACAGGAGCAGTCAGTCACTGGGTATAATCAGTGAGATTGATGTGCACACCCACCAGGGATATGCACACAGCACTGTGTGTTCCTGTGGAGGGCTGTCATTTCGGGCTCTGCTATTGTGAGTTCCTGTGTGGAAGAAGAGAAGCCTTCCAAAGCAACACAGCACGGCTCTGTGAGTCACTGAAGGCAGTGTTACCCAAGCACACTGCAGCTCAGCGGCTCCACACGTGTCTCCAGCCCAGAGCATGCTGGGACTGCATGCAGACGACTCATGCATAGAATCAGCCCTCAATTTCTGGCACAGGGGCTCCATTACCATCACGCCTTAGGGTGTTCTGGGAGAGTGAAACACAGGGTCGACAGGGTCAAACAATGCATCGCCAGTGCTGGACCCAACACCATATTCAGTGTTGCTGGCGTGCCACAGGTTTCTGCTGGACCAGCAGTCTCCGCATGAGCAGCTCTCCATCCCAGCAGCATGGTGGGAAAACCGGCTGTGAGTGGCACCTTCACTCTGTACACAAACAAAGGCACAGACACTCACAGTCTATGGCTCACAGCAGATTTTTGGAGCCCTCAGGCATCCATTCCTGGGAAAGACAACATTCCATTTGCTGGGCTGCTTGGCCCGTCAGTGTTTTGATGAGCTCTCAGAGACTCGGCACTGAGGCTCGAAGTCCTGGTGCCTTTGTCTGAAGTTGCAATAGCGGCACCTTCACCAGCATTCACCAATGCTTCCCCGCACTTCCCCATGCATCCTGCTTTGGGACAGGTGGGGGGAGTCAGGGCGTGAGCGGTGTTTAGCACTGCTCTTAGTCCATCATCCAACGAGGTCAAGCTTCTTTCATTCACTTGGCAAAGGTGATTTACTGTCTGGCACTTTCTATAAATGTTAAGCTGACAGGCTGGAAGATTGAAACTACACCCCTTTAGCACCATCCTCCCATTTTTATTTATTATTTTTCAGATTAAAAATGTATTTATTTGTTCTGACAGAAGTTTTATAAAGTTTCAGCTGGCTATTATGTATATGAATTTCCTGATCTAAATGACTGGTTTGAAAAACCTTCAGGGTAGATCTTAAATGTCTCCTATTCCTATTTTAATCCCTGCTAATCAGTATTGTTTGTATCCAAGCCATGCAACAACAGATAGCAAAACTAAGATCTTTCCTCTTCTATAGCAACACAATAACTTATGTACGTCCCTCCTCAGCGTTCGTCCTACCAGCTGGGATTCCACCAATCAGGCCTCAAGTTTAGTGAGACATCATGGAGATCAGTTCTCAACTGAGGGCAACTCTGGTGGTGAAAATGTAGGACCACATAGTACTCCCTGGGGGGCATCTGGGGTCAAACGGTCAGGAGAAACACGCACAACGGATTCTGCCTGCGGCTGTCAACTTCAGCCTGAGCAGTGCCTATGGGTGTCAACTGGACCAGAGATGGATTAGGTCTGTCCAGAGATGCAGGGGCTCCGTAGCTCAGGCAAAATTGGTTTAGATCTGTCATTGACCTGCTGACAGAGGTGCATACTGGGAAGGCCACATATGAATCCATTCTGAGGGTGTGCTTGTCTTTTATACTTCCTGTTAGTGGTCAGACAGCAGATGAAATTGCAGAATGTGGTCTGCAGTCTGTTGAACAGTTCAGGTTAACGGAATATTGATCCAGAGCATGGATCCCAATGGAATCTGACTCCCAGCACAGCAGAGGCATTAAATATAAGGAAAGGAATGAATATTGCTGAATGACAGTTATGAAGAAAAGTGGGCCTAGTGGAGTATAACATATACCTAGCCAGCTCTCACCAACGCATAATGACTCGGTTCATTCACATTGAAAGGTATGACATGAAGCACTTCAGCGATTTCTACAGACACCGGGAAAACATTAAAAGAATTCACAGACATCTGAAAGCACCAAATATACCTATAGCCACTGGTATTAATGTCAGTTTTTCTATGATATATGGGTTAAACGGAGGGTTTTAAAAAGTGGCGTACTGCAGAGTAGACTTTGGTACAATCCAGAGGGATGGTCTCCTTTGTACTGAAGCCATTTAAAACTAATGTCTACTTAGGAGACATTACTCTATAAAGAGCAAGTTGAGGGAGGCGTAAAGACAATTTCTCCACAGGTATTAATAAAGTATCAGTTATTCTAATTATTTAAAATGACTTTACCTTAAGAAGCTTACTAACAGAACAGTGTTCTTTATTTTTTAAATCATTTTCCCACTTTTTGCTGCTGTTCTCTTTCAAGACGAAGGGAATAATGATAAACTGAGGTAAGCCTTCAGTAGCATTTACAGTAGTGTGGTGTCCAGCTAGCAGCATTTACCTGGTCACACTGTAATGGTGTCACGTCGAGGGCAAGGACAGAGGCGAAGACAGGGATGGAGGAAAACCAAAAGGGGCTTTATTAAAGAAAACTACACTACAGGAAGGGCGAAGGAAACAGACCACAAGGGGTCCAAACAGGGTAGGGAGGATCAGGCAAGAACACTAGACACAGGACACACTGGGGAGCACATGCAGGCAGCAACATCAATGACTGGACTGAGGATCGCAGGACTGAAGGACACTTTTTACAGGGCATGTGAGGGAGCAGATGGGACAGCGGGGAAGACAGCAGGCTATACGTACACTAAGATGGGAGACACAGTGGAAGAGGGCAGGGCAAGACACCAGATGGGCACTGCTGCGGGACAAGGGCGCAGAGACCGAACACCATTAGGGGACGAGACAGACCAGGGTAGGCAGGGGCAACACCAGCACAGGGCACTCTGGGGGCAAGACGGGACACCACTAGGAGAACTTATATATTGTCTTATTGTTATTGTCTTATTGTTTTTAAGTTTAACACAAATATTTTCTCTTACCATTTAAATATAAACAACCATATTTAGAATAATGGCCACAGCATCTACAGTTTAAACAACTAATTATAAATATATTTCAATTGTGCCGCAAAATTTGCATGTACTATATCAGTGTCACGATCCGCTCCGTCCGATCCCGATGTGTGCCACGCCCCCTCATTACCTTGTGTTCATTCCTGTTTGTGATCATCTGTGTCCTGTTTCATTTGATTAGTCCTGTGTATATTAGACCGCGTCTCCCCATGTATGCCAGATTCGGCATTGTATTGTCCGTGGATGTCTCTGCGTGCTTGTCATTTGCCAATTAAACCCCGTTACCTGACTTCCTGGCTGCTGTCGCCTGCTTCCCGGCTCGCCTCCGTTGCCGAACGTGACAATCAGAACATAAAAATAAATATAGAATTAAGTATGCTAACAAAACATAATCTGAAGAAATAGCAAGAAACATACGAAGAAATGCTGCTCACCTCTGCGCCATCTCTCTGTCAGAAAGTTTTTGTTCAACCTGCAATTATTTTGTTAGAACTATTGAAACCACCGAGATTTTTAATTGGTCGAAAAGTATGAAGATATGTATTGTCATTATTTTCAACGAATGAAAACAAAGAATTTATTGTCAGGGAGGGACGAATTTGTAGCTGGTCCAATCAGGAGTAGTATCTTTAGTTTGTGCTTACTGTAGCTGGGCGTGATTGGATATCTAGCCGCCTTTCAAGCCCCCGAATCATGTATCTACTTGTCAATAGGAAACCACGCAGCTCTGTCTATAATGTCTGTCTGTAATTTTTTTTATGACATTATGTTTTTGCTAGGCAGCATTACGGTAATGCGTAATACCGCTGTATTGGGGGTGTACCACCGCTGTATTTCCATAGCTTGTTGACGCAATTAGCATTTTAGCGACGTTGGTAGGGCGACGTCAACTCTCAGCGAATTTCATAGGCAACATCTACAATTCAGGAACTAGTAGGTCTTCAGATAGCTGTTCACGCTTTTGAGAAAGAAGACTATAGTTCTTGTTATTCAAATTCTGTATCCTGGTATTTTTAATTTCGAAGATATGTAATATACAAGTTTTTTGATAGACTAAATTTTGGTTTGATTTCTATTTTATTTTATGTTAAATAACGTTCATATAAAATCATTTTAGAATTAGTGCAGTGTTTCGTTTAAAATTAGTGCAGTGTCCTTAAAAACTGCATGTTCAAACCTAACGCCATGCCATAACTGCTTTGCAGATATTTCATTCAGGAATCTATAGAGGATATACGTACTGTAAGCCAGTCTGTGTGTGTTTGTGTCTATGTGTGTTTGGGTGGGTGGTCATGTATATATTATGTTGTGGGGACCAAATGTCCCCACAGTGTTATAAAAACATGTTATTTTGACTTTGTAGGGACATGTTTTTGGTCCCCAAAAGAAAAAACTGACTCAGTTTTATAAAATTCTGTTAATGCAATCAAAGGAATAATAATTCCAAAAGTCTTGTATTTTGTTTGGTTACTTACTGTTACTTCTTGCTTACTACTGCAGGGATTTTGGATTAAGGTTGCCATAATTAGGATTGGGGTTATGCCCATACAAATGAATGGAGAATCCCCACAAAGACTCAGATACCTAATCTGTGTGTGTGTGTGCGCGCACACGTGTGTGTGTGTCTGTTTGTGTGTGTGGATTAGGTTTATATTACATGGTGGGGACCAAATGTCCCCCGCAATGTGATAAAAACCTGTTATTTTGATGCTTTGGGGGTGTTTTTCAGGTCCCCACAAAGATCTGTCAATACTAATAAAAAACTAAAGATGCCAGAAGTCTTGTATTTGGTTTGGTTACTTATGGTTAACGTTAGGGCTGGGTAGGGGTTAAGGTTGTCATGTTGGATTACAGTTTTCCTCATAGAAATGAATGGAGAGTCCCCACGAAGATATAATTATAACCCTATGTGTGTGTGTGTGTGTGTGTGTGTGTGTGTGTGTGTGTGTGTGTTGTGTGTGTGGTATCAGATCAGTTCCTGAGAGTTCAGTAGTCTGACGCCATGTTTCTGAGTCTGGGTGTGAAGGCCTGAATGCTTTTCCAGATGCTAGGAGGGTGAAAAGATAATGTGAGGGGTGGGTGGGGTCATCCACAATGTTGGTGGCTTTGCGGATGGAATGTGTGATGTGAATGTGCATGATGGATGGGAGAGAGACTCTAATGATCTTCTCAGCTATCCTCACTATCTGCTGGTCTTGTGATCTGAGGCTTGGAAAAACATGTTGTGCTGCTCAACCTTAGCACAATGATATGGGTGAATCATGGACGCAATAGAATTTGGGGATGATTAGTCCATACAGGGACAGAATCATTCCATACCTCAATCACCTCGTACGTATGTCTGCTAGGTGGAGTTGGAGTTGCTCCTAACTGTGCACAGTGGAGTTGAACAATCACAACTTCCCAGAATTTTACAGTAACAGGAGGACAGTGAACAACTCTTATTAATTCTATGCTGTGTGGACGATGTAATCGCCCACGAGTTTGCCTTAATACACAGGACATTCAAGCCATTGCAGAAAACAAACCACAAATGCAGCTCCCTCCACCAGCAACGCCAATGTAGAAACTGCCACAAAATCCATGCCCCCTGATAACCAGCCCCTTATATTTTCACTACCGTCGTGGGGACCGTACTACAAAGAGTCAACGCAAGGTAAGCTGCAAAGTGCAAACAAATTTACAACTCACCATACATAGTGCACTACGTTTACTTTGTTTGTACTATGTGTACAGTCTTTGCACCTTGTCTGTTTGGCACTATATGTCGGTCATTCCTGTTATTCAGTGACTTTTCTGTCCTCATGGTTTACTTATATTTTCTCTAACATGAGTCACATATTTAAAACAAATATATATTTAGGTCTTCGTTATCACGTAAACAGAGACAATACGTATTAAAACTTTTATTGATATATGTATTAAGGCTGCCGTGATTAGTGGGCGTAGTCGATGACATGTTCTTCATGAATATCACTACGCAATTATTGGAGTAGTTATTCTCTAAAGCCCTGCAGTGACATGTAGTTTGTTGTTGTCAAAATGGGAGGGGCCAATACAAAGCACGGGTCTTAGGGAATTCTGATTAAATATACAGGCTTATTAATCCTGTTAATATAATTAGCATATGACCACTATTACTGTAAATAAATTCACAAACCGCAAAACTAACACCAATTGTCTGTCTACCTGCAAGGATCTGTCTGCAGACTGAAAAACTGGGGAATGAAGTGTAAACCGACCAATCAAACCACAATGGACTCGTTGGGGGAGGGATTAGACAGAGGGTGAATAGAGATGTGCATCATGAGAAAACAATATGTTCTTTTCGAACACTGAAGCATGCATACTCTATTCTAGTAGATCATAAATATAATATTATAAACTGAAAGTGAGCAAAATAATGCCCTTTAAGCAACAGTAGGCTGCTGTCCATGGTGCTGAAAACCTGGATTGTCAAATTTTACATTCAATTTTTTCACCTACTTTAACTGTAACCCTCTTATTTTGTTGGCAGTGATGCTCTGTGAAGTCTACAGAGGTGGGTATAGAAAGGATTAAAGTGGGTAATATGTGATTTAGATTAACTATTTTAAACCTGCATTGTAAAATAAAATGTGAACAGATGAAACACCAATACATTCAATCAATTAGTCCTTGTCTGAAATGGTCAAATTTTCCTTTTAAACAAGAGATCTTTTTTTTTTCAGAACAGTCTGGGTGCATCTTCTGTCCTACCAGACCGGGGTCGTGGTAAGAGCACTTCTTCTTAAGAAGTGGTTCTCAGTGGTTGGCTCACCATCTCCTTCGACAAGGAGAGAATTCAAATCATGTGGTTCTTCTGGATCTTCAAAAAAACCCAATCAAGACTCCAACTTAGCAACACCTGCAGTTTGTTGTTGCAAATAATAAAGTATTTGAGTGACTAGAGGGGATACCTGACTACCTAAGAGAGAAGCGGATTTATCCAGGACTGGGTCATGGACAACTTTGGCATCTGTTCCTGTAATGAGCTCATAATCATGGAGTTTAAGGATATGGCTAGATAGGTCCAGGAAGAATGAGCTTTGTGGGGGTGGGGGCATAAGCAGCAGCCAAACAGATCTTACTTCCCCCAACTCAGACAGGATACAGCAGAACCTGTGGTGAGCATCAGCCCCAGAATCGAGAGTGAAAATTTGAGGGGCAGGTTGGACATTTAATTAAACAACAGCAACAATGTAACAGTCATGCAATTTTGTGATTAATAACTGGGGTGGAGACAGCAACTCCTGGATGGGCAAACAAAGCAATCAAAGCTGCTACAGGGAAGCACATTGCACAGCAGCCATAGCGATCATGGTGACCTGCAGGAATTGGCCGGCGAACTCGGTGCAGTTCAATGGCGTTAAATAGGGAGAGTTCCAAGATACTGGAAGTCATCCATGGTAATATTCACATCCTCAGGAGTATCATATAAAACTTGTGTAAGCCTCAACTCCTTCAATGCCCTGATCGGGGCATTCATCGCTTTCCTATCTGCAGCTGTTTTAGCACTAAAATATTGGTAAAAAAAGAGATTCTCCTACAAAAAGTCAGAAAAGTCAAAGTGCATGATAATAGGAGGGGGACGTGAAGAGTTTTCTGACGGCCGTACAGCCTATGAGCACAGCGAATGGCTGACTGAAAGGCAGAGAGCTGAGGGAAAGTAGGGGCCTGAGTTACTGTATCACACCCAGCCAGGGCGTTGAGGGTGTCCGGCTTGGTGACCTCAGGATTAGGTCTCTGCCTTTTGCAGATGATGAGGTCCTGTTGGCCTCATCGGACCGTGACCTTCAGCTCTCGCTGCGACAGTTCGCAGCCAAGTGTGAAGCGGTTGGGATGAGAATCAGCACCTCCAAATCCGAGACCATGGTCCTCAGCCGGAAAAGGGTAGAATGCTCTCTCTGGGTCGGGGATGGGGTCCTTCCCCAAGTGGAGGAGTTTAAGTATCTCGGGGTCTTGTTCACGAGTGGGGGGACGATGGAGCGGGAGATCTACAGGCGGATCGGTGCGGTGTCCACAGTGATGCGGGCGCTGCATCGGTCTGTCAAGGTAAAGAAGGAGCTGAGCCAAAAGGCGAAGCTCTCGATTTACCAGTCGATCTACGTTCCTACCCTCACCTATGGTCACGAGCTGTGGGTAGTGACCGAAAGAACGAGATCGCGAGTGCAAGCGGCCAAAATGAGTTTCCTCCGCAGGGTGGCTGAGCTCTCCCTTAGAGATAGGGTGAGGAGCTCGGTCATTCGGGAGAGACTCAGAGTAGAGTCGCTACTCCTCCGCATCGAGAGGAGCCATCTGGTCAGGATGCCTCCTGGACGCCTCCCTGGAGGTGTTCCGGGCATGTCCCACTGGGAGGAGGCCCCGGGGAAGACCCAGGACATGCTGGAGGGACTATGTCTCTCGGCTGGCCTGGGAACGCCTCGGGATTCCCCCAGAGGATCTGGATGAAGTGGCCGGGGAGAGGGAAGTCTGGGTTTCCCTGCTGAGACTGCTGCCCCCGCGACCCGACCTCGGATAAGCGGATGGATATTCTTGTACTGTCCACTTTCTCCCGTGACAATGCAAATTTCCCACTTGTGGGACTAATAAAGGAGTATCTTATCTTATCTTATCTTATCTTATCATCTTAATTAGGGAATCTCCAGTGTGTGACTGCCCTCTAGTGGATAAACAAAATTCAACTACATAAGTCAATATTATAGTGTTTTCCAATCATTTTCACACTTGTCTCAATACCATGTCCACTTTTTCAAAACACTTCACACTGTGAACTTTACAAACATGCACCTGAGCATATCAGTTAACTTTCGGTGCAATATGCACTAAAACCACCAGAACACTTCACACTTCACCCAAAAGTGACACACGCTGCCAAACCTATAGCACACGCACTCTCTCACAAGATGACTTTGTCACACAAAGAACAATGCATGAAAAAACACAAACAACTTGAAGCGCTGCAAAATGCATATATATGATGTGTTGTTGTATCCTATATTTTCACACGTTTATTGCAAAGTAAAAGAAAAACGTATGCCATTTCTTACAGTAAACATTGTAATACAAACAAATAATACAGTAAATAAATTCAGCTGCGCAATACACTGGAAAAGAAAAATACATTACAGCCACCTACTGAAAGTACATTACATTCAATACAGAAAAAAACAAAACAAACATAGCCAAATAGCAAAGTTTGACTGTATACAGTTAAGTATACTGTTGTCCTGGACTAATCCATTTGGTCCCTTGCATTTGGCCATAAATTTTCATCGACATCACACTGAATATTTTCTCTTGCAATACACCAAGGAAAAAATCTCTTTGAGTGTCTTATCCAGCTCTGGATGTCCTCCACATGGATGTCCACACACCCAGCAGCCATTGCATCTAAAAGCGACATCTGATCATGTGGGCGATGGTCATATACCTTCCATCCCCATGCAGAAAAAAATCCTTCAGTCGGGTTGAGGAATGGAGAGTATGGTGGCAAGAATAATGACATCATCCAGGGATGGGCTATAAACCACTCTGTGACTTGGCGGGAATGATGAAAGGCCACATTGTCCCACACAATCACAGATACCAGTAAATTCTTCCTCTCCCTCCTGTGGGAGGTAAATGCTAAATCCTACAGTAGTGGGTTACAGTAAAGACAAACGTGCATCGATGCATCAGTTTTTTCCTGGAGACTTCCCTCAAATCACACCACTACAGTAATATATACACCAATCAAATGCCTTCAGTCAGAATGCTCTACATAGTGTATAGTACCTGTTGCTTTGCCTGAAAATCCTGACAATTGATGCCTCTGTGGATCTAGGCAGGTGGAGTGGAACTCTTAGACCCACTTTCCTCAGGGACAGACCATGATTTCCAACATGGTCAAATACTGTGGCTCTGATTTCATCAGTAGCCAAGATTCTTCCTCTTCCTCTCCGTTTGTGTCTTCTTGCTCTTCCTCTGCCTCTTACTGCATCCATTTTTCACTAGCTAAAGAAAAATGGCAATGGAAAATGCCAATCCAAAGATTTGCACATATGGCAAATTGGCACTAACCTCACAAATTACTAGATAGGTGCTTAGCTGAAATTATAGGCAGGTATGTGTTTTCATTCAGCTTTCCAGCTTCAAGCATTGTAAAGTGCTGTAGTTGTACAAAGTTTTGCTGGTGGCAAACACTGACTGAGAGAAGTATTCATGAAATTTGGGGGAAGTGGTGATTGAATGCATATTGTGTCAAAGCAATGCAAAAGCATACATAGTTTAGCTCACATAGTCCAATTTTATGGTGCATGTGTTAAGTGGACAAGGTAAAAAGTGGACATGGTATTGAGACACGCGTCAAAATGATTGGGAAAAAAGTGTAATACATTTAACCCCCATATGTTTTATGGCTTCACTGTGAGGCTTGACTTATTTCCCTCCTCAATGATCAGTTTAATATAACTGGTGAAGCTGTAAATTAGTTTAGTCATGACTTCAGAAGTTACCCTGACAAGGGATTCTGTACAATCAGAGATGGAGCTGCTGGTTGGGCTGGTCATCGCCTGCTTTTTCTGACTGATGTAGGTCTGAATGTAAAGTTTCAAACTGCTTAATATGTATTAATCTGTTTTATAATGTTCACACAAAAACAGCTTTTAATGTGTGTTGCACCTTACATCTCCTACTGTACAATGTGCTTCTGCATTTGATTCCTCCTTGACTGGGGGGTAAAGAGAAATAACTAGCAAGAAAGACAGAGAGAAACTTTTCGGAGGTGCTATTGTACAAAGTTGAACTGATTGTCCAAAGACTTCTTGCTGTCAAATTTAAATGTGATTTTTGTGTCTCTTTCAGTAAATTATCTTGAAATACATTGATATCTGAAGTTAACTGAGGCCCTTGCTATTCATTGTGTCCGACTCTCCAATCCTTACCTCTCCCTACAAACCTAGACACTGGTCCACTGTAATCTACCTGCATGATCGGGTCGCTCCTGTTGGTAGCAGGTTACATGTCAGACCACTGTAGATGCAGCAGTATGCATTGCAGCCTCTTATGTGCACGCAATGAAGGTACACTGGTGAAGCTTCTCCATGCCATACAGAATAGGGAAGCACTGGAGGCAGTGTGTGGCTCAGTGGGTTAAGCCTCTGTGGCTGTGATTGGAAAGTCACTGGTTCAAGCCCAACCTCAGCATGTCTGTGGCTGCTTTAAATGAGGCCCTTAACCCCCAGCTTCCTGGGCACTGCCATGGGTGGCTGCCCTTCACAGCCAGGTTCCCCTTTGCCTAAGGAGAGCAGTTTGGGGGAAGGATAAAGAGAATCTTTCCACAGGCATCAATGAAGTATCTATTGTTAGAGGCTCCTTTTCTATCTGAGCATATCCTTGCTCAGTTTGCATGAGTGCTCTGCTCCCAAAAGCCACTGGTTTCCTGCATTGTATCACAGCTGCACCCAAACTGGTGTCTGAAGCATCACACTGGAGAATCAAGTCTTCCTTGGGATCATAATATTTCAGTACCGGTGCATTCACAATGGACTCTCTGATTTTGGAGAATGCAGCATCCTGAATGTCTGTCCACTCCCACAAACTGCCTTCATGGGTCAATTGTCGCAGAGGCTCACACTGGTCTGAACGGTGGCTGCAAAACTTGGCTAAGAAATTTACCATTTTTAGGAGTCTTTGCCCCCCTGCTTTGGGCATCTGCTGGATTGCTTTGCCTTTTTCTGGATCAATTTGAAGTCCATCCACTGTCAGTAAATATCCTATGAATGGAACAGCGTCTGTCTCAGTCTTAGTTTACATTTAGCTTGATGTTTTCCTCAGTACATCTGTCTATAAATTACGTCAGTGTTCTGTCACGATCTTTCTCTGCCAGTTCCATTGTGTCTCCCTCACCTGTGATTGAAATGCCATCTGTAATCACATGAACTCCCTCCAAGCCGTTCCAGGGCTCAGTCATCTTTGGAAAATCTCTGGAGCAGTGCTGATGCCCATAGGTATGCACAGCCACCTGTACCTGCCACAAGGGGGCGAGAAAGTGGTCGGGTAGCTGAAGTTTTCCTCCAGCTTGACATGCCAACAGCCATTTCTGATGTCACACACTGAAAAGCTTCTTTAGATCTAGCAAGATGTCATCAATGGTAGGGAGAGGAAAATGGTTCCTCTTCAGTGCTTTATTCAGTGGTTTAGGGTCTGTACACACGCTGAGCTCACCGTTTCGCTTCTTTGTGAATTCTGCTCTAAAATAGCTGTTAATTACTACAGGAATTTTGGTGGTAATGTCTATTAAAGAATGTTTACAAATATCATAAATTGGATTAAAGAAGTAACTGGAGCAGTTGAATAGTTCTGCAGTCTCTGTCATTCAATTCAATTCAATTTTATTTATATAGCGCATTATCACAACATTACATTGTCTCAATGATCTTTACATTTCTGCCTCGTAAGGACCCCCCATTGAGTAAGCCAAAGGCAATGGTGGCAAGGAAAAACTCCCTAAGAGGAAGAAACCTTGGGAGGAACCAGACCCAAAGGGGGAGCCCATCCTCCAGGGGCCAGCAGATGAGTCAAACAAACAAGATGAAATGACTAAGCTAATACAGACAAGATGAAATGACTAAGCTAATACAGGGGTTGAAATATATGTCTCAATGCAGCGGCCGACCGGTGCAGGCACGTGGTGCTTGATGCACGATGGCAGGATTAATAGACACACAGCCGCAGGGTGGATGGCGAGGCATCGTGTTGAGCCAAGGGCAGGCAGGTTGGAGGGTAGGTGCCGGAGGTGGAGGTAGTTGTCTTGCAGGCCGCAGAGGCATAAACTCTTCAACGACATTGTGCTCCAGGGAGCACACCCCAGAAGGGGTGAGGGAGGAAGTAAGAATAATTGTGTATTAGCCAGAGTTGAGGAAACCAGAGGCAGTGCAAGCAAAACGATCGAGTGCAATATTCGTCTAGGCTCCGGCAGATCTGGGTATAGCAGCATGAGAAATAGGGAGAGACAGGCGGGAACACAGGCATGGGGACTCCCTGAACATCAGCACTCTAGTGTAGAGCCAGAGTGACAGCACTGACGCCTCAGTTTATCCAAAGCCAATGACACCGATCCCCACCCAGCTCTTCACCTCATACTGTTAGTCTGACTGGGAGTGAGCGACTAGCTGGAACCAGAACTAGGTTTCCTATACGCTAAGCTATACAAGTGCGTTTTTAATCTAGACTTGAAAAGCGAGAGTGTGCCTGAATCCCGCACATCCGCCGGGAGACCATTCCACAGCTGCGGAGCTCTGTAAGAGAATGCTCTGCAGCCTGCCGTAGCCCTGTCTACTTCAGGAACTAATAGATATCCTGCTCCTTGTGAACGAAGCAGGCGAGGAGGGTTGTAAGGGACCAGAAGATCATTGAGATATTGTGGTGCAAGGCCATTCAGAGTTTTGTAAGTCAATAGTAATAATTTGTAGTCAATCCTAAACTTGACCGGTAGCCAGTGCAGGGAAGTATGTAACTGGGGGGAAACGGAAAGCCCCAAAAAATCATATTATAAGTAGGCACTGTAATAGGCCTACCCTTTGTTGTCTGTATTTAAACGCCAGGAGTATTAGGAATAAAATTCATGATTTAGAGGCTCTTATCTCATCAGACTCTTATGATATTATAGCAATAACTGAAACGTGGTTGAGTGATAAGGATGGACAAGAATATAATATGGATGGTTACACATTGTTCCGTAAAGACCGTATAGGTAAGAAGGGAGGTGGTGTTGCAGTATATGTAAAGGAAAACTTGCAGGCAAGGGAGCTTACTGATATAAGTAAAAGTACGGAAGCTATATGGGTAAAATTAGATGCTACAAACTCAAATAGCCTAATTGTCGGTGTTTGTTACAGAGCACCCAATGTAGCTGTTGAGGAAAGCAGATTGTTATACAGTGATATTAGGATTATGAGCAATAAAAATGATGTGGTAGTTATGGGTGATTTTAATCTACCGGGGATGCAGTGGGACATTGTTGCTGGCTCTTCTGAAAATGAACTTGACATGGTGGGATTAGTACAGGATTGTTTTTTTACTCAGTTTGTTAACACCCCTACCAGGGGAGATGCCATTCTTGATCTTGTTTTGTCTAATAACCAGGACAGGATTGGTAAATTAGATGTTTTAGAACCACTTGACAGTAGCGATCATAACATGGTTAAATTTGAGGTTAAGTTTAGTGCCCGAAGAGCAAAGTCCAAATCAAAAATATATAATGTTAGGAAGGCTAACTTCAATTGTATGAGATTAAAACTAGAAACTGTGAACTGGATGGAGTTAATTAACAAAACTGTTGAAGAGGCATGGGGATTTTTTAAAAGCACATTATTGCAAGTACAAGAGGACTTCATACCTGTTTCTAACAAGAATAAATCAAGGAAATTGCAACCTAGGTGGTTTAATAGGGACATAAAGTATAAAGTAAGGAGGAAAAGGGCTTTGTTCCAGAGATGGAAAATAACTGATGATGACATAATAAAGCAAGAGTATCTAAATCTACAGGCTGAGTTAAAAAATGACATTAGACGAGCTAAAAGGAATGTCGAAAGGAAGATCGCATTGGAGGCTAAGGATGACGTTAAAAGTTTCTTCCAGTATTTTAACTCTAAAAGAGCTCTAAAAGCTGAAATCACTAATCTGCAGGATAGTAAGGGTCTTATAATTGAAAACGACATTGACATAGTAAATGAGTTCAATGATAGTTTTGCACGGGTATTCACTGTTGAGGACACTAGTAACTTACCAGTTCTTATTACTAATCCAACATCGTCTATAACTAATATATATATAACTGAAGCTGATGTTTTGCAAAGCCTAGCTAAGCTCAAAATAAATAAATCACAGGGCCCTGATGGCATCTTACCTATAGTGTTAAAAGAGATGAGGGATATTATTTGCCAACCCTTAACATTACTGTTTCAAAAATCCTTATCTGAAGGTGTGGTACCTTCTGATTGGAAGCATGCCAACATAACGCCCATTTTCAAAAAAGGGGATAGAAGTAATTTGTCAAACTATAGGCCAATCAGTCTAACTTGTATAACTGGTAAAGTTATGGAGGCTATAATCAAAGAGAAAATGGTAGATTACCTGGACTCAAATAACATTTTGAGGGATAGCCAGCATGGATTTAGGAGAGGTAGATCCTGTTTAACAAATCTGTTGGAGTTTTTTGAGGAAGCTACTCAGGAAGTTGATGATAAGAAGGCCTATGATGTCATCTATTTAGATTTCCAAAAGGCTTTTGATGTTGTTCCCCACAAGAGGCTCTCACTTAAACTCAAAGCGACAGGTATTTTAGGAACTGTAGCGACTTGGATTGATAACTGGTTAACGGATAGGAAGCAGCGAGTAGTTATAAGAGGCTCGATGTCACAGTGGGCCTGCGTTCATAGTGGGGTACCGCAGGGTTCAATTTTAGGACCACTTTTGTTCCTTATTTACATAAATGATATAGACACCAATATATACAGTAAACTGGTGAAATTTGCAGATGACACCAAGGTGGGTGGTGTAGCAGATACTGAACTAGCGGCTCAGCAGCTACAGCGGGATCTTAATTTAATTAGTGACTGGGCTGACACCTGGCAGATGAAATTTAACATAGACAAATGTAAGGTACTCCATGTAGGGAGCAGAAATATAAAGTACAGGTATTTTATGGGACCTACTGAAATAAAGGTAGCTGATTATGAGAAAGACCTTGGTGTGTATGTAGATGCTTCCATGTCTCATTCTCGCCAGTGCGGGGAAGCAATAAAAAAGGCCAATAGGATGTTGGGGTATATCTCCAGGTGTGTGGAGTTTAAGTCAAGGGAGGTAATGCTAAGATTATACAATTCCTTGGTGAGACCTCACCTAGAATATTGTGTACAGGTTTGGTCACCATATCTTAAAAAGGACATAGCGGCCTTAGAAAAGGTGCAGCGTAGGGCCACAAGAATGATTCCTGGTCTTAGAGGAATGTCATACGAGGAAAGGTTATTTGAGCTAAATCTGTTCAGCCTCAAGCAAAGGAGACTGAGGGGGGACATGATTCAGGTCTATAAGATTCTAACAGGTTTGGATGCTGTTCAACCGAATAGTTACTTCAGCATTAGTTCAAATACAAGAACTCGTGGCCATAGGTGGAAATTAGCGGGAGAACATTTCAAACTGGATTTAAGGAAACACTTCTTTACACAGCGTGTAGTCAGAGTATGGAATAGTCTTCCTGATAACGTAGTGCAAGCTGAATCCTTGGGTTCCTTTAAATCAGAGCTAGATAAGATTTTAACAACTCTGAGCTATTAGTTAAGTTCTCCCCAAGCGAGCTCGATGGGCCGAATGGCCTCCTCTCGTTTGTATATTTCTTATGTTCTTATGTTCTTATGTTCTTAAGACAGGATAGGGCTAATGTGATCAATTTTTTTAGTTTTTGTTAGAACTCTGGCAGCTGCATTTTGTACTAACTGAAGTTTATGTAGGGATCCAGATGGACAACCCGAAAGGAGGGCATTGCAGTAGTCCAATCTAGAAGTTATAAAGGCATGTATTAGTTTTTCTGCATCTTGAAAGGACAGCAACTTCCGAAGCTTGGCTATGTTCCGTAGATGATAAAATGCCGTACTGGTAATGCTATTTATGTGAGCACTGAAGCAGAGGTCGGAGTCTACCAGGACACCAAGATTTCTGACCACTGTTTTAAATTGAGTAGGGAGGCCGCTAGGGTTGGGGTTTACAAACTTATTGCGGGCCTCCTTAGGACCGATTAAAAGAACCTCAGTTTTTTCAGTATTTAACATGAGGAAATTCCTTGCCATCCAACAACGGATGTCTAGCAGACAGTCGGCTAAAGAAGAGAGCTGGGATGCGTCACTAGGTTTAACAGATATATACAATTGTGTATCATCAGCATAACAATGAAAATTAACACTGTAATTTCTAATTATGTTACCAAGCGGTAGCATATATAGATTGAACAGTAGGGGGCCCAGCACTGATCCCTGCGGGACACCATATCTTACTTTAGTGGCTATGAATGACTCATTTTTTACATGGACAAACTGGTAACGATCAGTGAAATACGAACGAAACCACAGTAGTGCTGTCCCTTTAATGTCAATCAATGTTTCCAACCGGTCCAAAAGAATATTATGGTCTACAGTATCGAATGCTGCAGTTAGATCCAGTAAGAATAATAGCGATATACAGCCACGGTCGGAAGCCATAAGCAAGTCGTTTATCACTTTGACTAAGGCCGTTTCTGTGCTATGATTGGGTCTGAAACCAGACTGATATAGCTCGTTAGCATTATTATCTTGAAGAAAGGAGGACAGCTGGTGAGCAACAACTTTCTCAAGAATTTTAGAAATGAAGGGAAGATTTGAGATGGGTCTATAGTTTCCTAAGTCACTAGGTTCAAGATTTGGTTTCTTTAGGATAGGTCTAATAACAGCCATTTTAAAAGATTTAGGAACATATCCAAGACTAAGAGATGAGTTTAACAAGTTTAACAATGTAGTGCTAATCAGTGGTGCAATTTCCTTAAGTCGATTGGTGGGTATTGGGTCATCAAGGCTAGTAGTGGGTTTGCAAGAGGAAATTAACTGAAGGAGTTCTGTCTGCACTACAGGAGTGAAACATTCAAAGATGTTATCATTAGTACTAATAACACTAGCACTAGCAGAGGATTGGTGGTTGTGTGCAACCGTGGGCGTGCTCGTGATGGTATGTCTAATCGTGGTTATTTTATTATTAAAAAACGCAATAAAGGCATCACTACCAAGAGCTTCTGGGACATGTGAGTTTAACATTGAACGATTCTTTGTTAACCTAGATACAGTTTCAAATAGGAATTTAGGATTGGTTTTGTTATTTTCTATTAGTTTAGAGAGATACATAGACCTAGCAGTCATTAGTGCATGTCTATACTTAGACAGGCTCTCTTTCCAGGCAAATCTAAAAACTTCTAATTTTGTTGACCGCCATTTGCGTTCTAGCTTTCGTGAAGCTTGTTTAAGTTCACGTGTACGGTTAGAGTACCAGGGGGCAGGTTTCTTATCCCTATGTTTTATTTTCTTGAGTGGTGCTACATGATCAAGAGTGGTACGAAATGATTCTACCATGTTCACGGTTACCTGTTCAAGTTCATTTACACATGACACTTCAGAGGTTAGGTTAAAGGACTGTGGGAGCTGTTCCAGAAAAGTTGCAGCGGATAATGAGGCTATGGAACGTCTAGTATCGTACCTCTGGTCTGGGGCCTTAGGGGAGTTATGTTGTATTTGAAATGTTAAAAGGTAATGATCTGAAAGTAGAGGATTCTGAGGGATAATTGATATGTGTTCTACCAGGACACCATGACTAAGAATCAGGTCTAGGGTGTGGTTACAGGCATGAGTTGGCCCAGTTACATTCTGATGTACACCGACAGAGTCAAGAATGGCAGTAAATGCTTTTGTTACTGGATCACTTTCATTTTCCATATGAATATTAAAATCACCAACAATCAAGGCCTTGTCGGTAGTAACCACCAAGCTTGTTAGCTTGTCATTGCCACGCCATGACAGAATGACTCCCTAAGCAGGATGATCCCCAGACTCTGTGACACCCCGTCTGTTGGGATTCGTGTCCTTTGCTCCTGCAGGTGACCCAGTGGTGATGGGGTCAGAGCCCCAGTCCTTGGTATCTGTTTTGGTCCCAGCACCCAGCCTCCTGCCTTGGCCCAAGCCACTGGCCTACGTACCTCAGTGGATCGTCAACAGTCCACTAATTGATCCATGGAGCGATAGTGACTGGAGGAGCCCAAGGAAGAGGAAGACCTTACTGGGCTTCTTGTAGTGACGCAGACAACCTGCCCTTACTGCTCCCTCTTGTTGCCCAGAAGGTCCGGCTCCCTGGAACTCAGCCATGGAAGGCCACTCAACACATCACTTCTCTGCGACATGGTGCCTCAAAACTCTCCACAAATTCTTCCATTGACTCCCCAAAGTGCACAGCTGCTTTGCTTGCTTTCTCTGGACATTGAAATAGGAGATGGCGGAAGGCAGCTGACCTGATATCACTAAACCCAGTTCAGGTAGTGTCCAGTCCCAGTGAAATCACTGCAGCTTCGCCCTGTGGAAGAATAATTAGTTAAAATTTGTCTATTACTATTACTAATAAACTGGTCTTTGTTCATTACTGAAAATGTAATCGAAGTTCCCTTCAAATGACTCAATATTTCTTGTAGGTGATTGTGTAATCACCTGGGTTACCCCCTTAGATACTACATCCCATAATTATCGTCATCCTGACCTTCTGTAGGCATTAATCCCATGTCAGAGTGTGTCTGCACAGCTATTTCCTTCCATTCTCTCACACAAAGTGCATCACAAAGCCTCTTTTGTTCAAACCATGGCTCCCTTGTTTAATACTACAAATTCTATTGTCATCATAAGCAAATATACATGCCTTGTGCATAGTAAATCTTTTAGTGTCCAAGCAGCATAAAGAAAAATTATGATGCATTTTATTATGAGTTTTATGCTGCATATAGTAATAATAATAGAATGACTTGCTGAAGTATTTGGTGCTAAACATTCAACCGTGTGGTTTTGTCACTTCCTGTTTAAAGTGTCCACTCCCCTTTCACTCTGCCTGCTGTGTGTGAGAATAGAAACGACAGAGATAGTGAAAGTACAGAGGATGAGGAAGTGAGGGTCAGTCTCCACAGATCTGGGCTCAGTGACACACACACACATATGGATCCTCTGATGCTCCTGTTTCTTCTCATTGCTGGGCTCACAGGTGAGTGTCTCTCATTACAGTGGTACTGAGTAGAGATCTCTCTCCTGCTGCTCACACACTGTCAGCTGCAGTTTGGAGATCATGATGTCAGTTGTGAATTATGGCAGTCTTAATAAAAACATCTTTGTCTTGGAAATTGGAAATACATATTATATTCTTAGAAATGTACCCTGAATCAGGTAATTGAAACTATATACATAATATCTAAATATACTGCATGATATATATAAAGACTGTCAGTGCAGATAAACTGCTCCTGCCTCTTGTACCCTTTGGTTTTCTATGAGGCCTGTGATTGATCTTACTGGTGTCATTTCAGCAGCACAGGTGGTTATGTGAGCAGACAGCCGGGATGCCATCAGTCATTTCTGTGTGTACAGACAGAGGGGTCTAAACACCCAGCTTCATGTATTACTGCAGAAGGTCTCAGTGCTTATCAGGGGGCAAGATCAGTGTTAGGGGTCAAGGCTAAACCTGGTTGTCTTTCACTCTGCAGCAGATTTGGAGAGCTAGTTACCCTCTAGCTGGTAGAGACTGGGGGCAGCGTGGGGGCCTCACACCTCCAGGCTTGTGGTTTTGGTATCTGGCCCAGCTTTCTGTGGGCAGTTTGCATGGTCTTCCTGTATCTATGCTGGTTTCCTCTCAGTTCTCCGGTTTCCTCCCACAGGTCAATGTCTTTCCATGTAAAGGGCAGCCAATAGCGACATTTTTGCCTCTCTAGACAGCACTTCAGTGCATTCAGTCGTGCTACATGACACCTTTCTTGATGGTGAACTGTGTGCAGGTAGGTAGGTTGGTCTATCTCTCTAATCATGTCTAATCATGCAATATCAAAGAAAAGGACAGCCCCAGACAATTGATTTAATTATTGTGATAACTCAAAAAGTATTTGACAGATCTTTGGATAATAGAGGATCCGTGACTGATTTAATTTTGTGACGAAGCGCTCCAGAATTGAAGCGGTGTCACGTAGTGATGGCACATGAAAGGACAGCCATAGGTGTAGATTCAGTGAACCTGGTTACATTGAGACAAGTCGCCCAGTGTTGGGCTTTTAATAACAATGATTGTTGCATAGGTGGGAGGAGTGTGTGGGGGATACAGGTTGTTAAGGGTAGGGGTGTGTGAGTAGAGTGGGGACATTGAGTTGGATTTTCATGCCTTATAGTCAGAAGCCCATGTCTTCTGTTGCCCTTGCCGTGGTTCCCCAAAATCTCTCTGTCTCTTTAGTTTATACAGATATTAGATATCTGACTCATACCCCTGCCATCTCAGCACTGCTGACTGTTGGCTTTGAATGTGACCATGACTGCGTCTGTGTGCAGTTTGCAGGCTTCCTCTGTTCACATTGCATTTCTCCAGCTTCCAGTGCCCTGCAATGGATTGACATGCTGTTGAAGGTTTACCTCACTTTACACTGTGTGCTTCCTGCATTAGGACCTAAATAATTATACTAATGATTAAACAGCTATGGTGAAACATACGACTCTTTCAGGCGACAGTGATACCCAACTAATGTATAGCGTTTGTTTTTAAAATGAAATGAGAACAGATTAAAAGAGAGCTGAGCATCTCGATTGACTAACATTCCCACAGTGCCTCTTCAGGAGTCCTTTTAGACACCAAGTTCTGTGGTTCCAATTAGCACCATGAAGGTGCACAATGATATTCATGGGTATCATGGTCTGCAGCCAAATCACAATTATTTAACACTTTTTCTAGATTTTACATGTCTGCAGTGTTGGAACACACAATACACACAATATATATGCGGTGGGGCAACTTTTGCCCCCACTGTCTAAAAATGGGGGCATTTGCAATATTTGGGGTCACACTTTAAAAATTGTACTTAGAGCACAAAGTTTATGTTTTATGAGAGAAGAGCCCAGATTAAAATGCATACAGTAATCAGCTCCTTGTGCCAACATGAGTAAATAAGAATAATATTCCTATCAGGGGTTTTGCGAGGATGAGACTGAAGCTTTACCCTTTGTTTCTGCTGAGAGACATGCGGCGTGACTCATTTCTCTGCGCGTACAAGTTATCTTTGATCAGCGTTCATGGTTTGAGATTCAGATCGAGCTTTAGGTAATTATTTTCGAACTGGTTGGTTGGACTTCTAAGAAATTCGAGTTCTAATGAGTTCGAGAACTGAGGTACCACTGTACTAACAAATAGAAAACACAAAATACTGTACATGTATGACGTAATTGCCAGTTTATTGGTAAAATATTTTTGTTAAAGCTTTTTAAAAATTACATAATAATATAAGTGATATAAAAACCAGTGAGAATCCAAATACTATCTACAACTTCATAGAGTATTATACTCAATGCAGCCTCTGCAAATGTTTCCGGAATGTAGCCATAGCAATTTCTTCTGATGTAGCAGCAGATCTCCATCATGATCTCCAAACTGCAGCTGACAGTCTGTGAGGAGCAGGAGAGAGATCTCTACTCAGTACCACTGTAATGAGAGACACTCACCTGTGAGCCCAGCAATGAGAAGAAACAGGAGCATCAGAGGATCCATACATGTGTGTGTCACTGAGCCCAGATCTGAGGAGACTGACAATCACTTCCTCATCCTCTGTACCTTCACTGTCATGGTCGTTTCTATTCTCACACACAGCAGGCAGAGTGATGGGGGAGTGGACACTTTAAACAGGAAGTGACAAAACCACAAGGCTGAATGTTTAGCACTTCAGCAAGACATAACATCCAACCATCCATCCATCCATCTTCTATAGCTGCTTATTCTGTGCAGGATCCTGATGGCCCACAGTCTGGGCAGCAACCACTCGCAGGGAAAACACACCATTCACACACACATGCACACCTATGGTAACTCCAATAAACCTCAGCATGTTTTTGGGCTGTGGGGGGAAACAGGAGAACCCAGAGGAAACCCCACACTGACACGGGGAGAACATGCAAGTGCAGGGGGGACAATAAAACAAAATTAAAGTCTTCAGCTTGCTTGGTTTCTTGTGTCATTCATGTGACTCACAGCTGTTTTCTACAGATACACATATAAAGTGTGAAATGAAGAGCTGAGAGGGAGAGACACTGCAGAAAGCAGTGAAAGCCAGTACATACTGTCAGAGGTTACAATCTTTACGGTGTGTGTTTCTGCGTATTTCTTATCAATTGCAGGAAAACATTTTTCATGTTGCCTTTGTCCTGCAGTTTGCAGGAATAAATATTGTAATAATATTAGGAATTTTACAAATTTGGCAATATCAAATACAGTGATACCTCGGTATACGTCCTTAATCTGTTCCAGATCCTTGGACTTATACCAAACAGGATGTATACCAAACAAATTTTTCCCATAAGAAATATAAGGAAAATGATTAATCCGTTCCCATGAAAAAAAAATCCTATTGTTATTGGCATATTATATATTGATGGGGTTGTATAAAATAACTTAAACATTGCTTAATACTAAAATACATAAATATAAAAGCAATTAGATGAAACAAATGAAAAGAGAGTTATAGCGCGGGTTGTTCACTGAATGGTAGCAACTGGCGTACTGACGCTGGTGGGCAGTCGTGGCTTTGTCTTGAGAGGTAAACAAGGGAAGCGCGTGGTGTCCTGACTCATTATGACCCATACAAGTTCTAGCACATGAGTCGTATTCCAAACAAAGGCCATATACCAAACAAAATTTTCCGTGTCCAAGCAGGACGTATATCAAGTTGGACTTATTCCAAAGTGGACGTATACTGAGGTACCACTGTAATGGATAGTTGAACTTTACAAAGAATCATTGTAGCTCACTGGGTATAGAAATACATGTAAATGAAGCATGTAAGTTGATGTTATTAATGAGCTGTGTAACTTCCTTCTTTCTCACACATGAACATAAGCAGCTAAGATATTTTCAGACAGACACTTATTCTGAAAAGCAGAAATGTCGTCATACAGGATGTGAGGGTGAGACTCTGCAGAAACACTGTGTGCTGCATACAGAGGGTCTGACCTCAGGCCTTTGTTTCAGTCTTTGTTATGTTTTATACAGTTTGTTAAGTTCCACTGCAGTAGGTCCTTTTAATCTCAGTGGATCAGTAGGAAACAAGAGGCCCATTAGGATCGTGTTTCTGTGTGTGTACTCACACTTGGCCCAGTAGCCTCGCACCATGCCTGAGCAGGATTATCCCTCCTCCCACTCCCCGCTGGTCTGCGGTCACATTGCACTTAACATTTCGGGCCCCACCGCACTTGCGTCATCTTTGTATAACTTTTTGTGTTGAAGTGAAAATAGGAAACGCGCAATCGTACAGCACAGTGGAGTTTATGACTAATGTCCTTATATTGTGGCTTATTTGGGGTTGTTTTGGGCATGATGACAAACAGCCCTCATATAGATTTATCGAGTATGTAATGCAGCTATTTTTACTTATACGTGCTGCATGTATAAGAAAACAGTCCCACGTTTTACTAAATATCTAAGATTTTTGTGTTTTGCATCCAGCTGTTCCTAGACACTCTCATCAGCAGAAATTTCCAGCAAACACTGCACCTCTGCTGCAGACTAAATTGCCAGTTGCATCCTTGATGTGTCTCTAACACTGTGATGTGTATGAGTATGTGTATGAGTATGAGCATTGGTGCCTGTAATGCTGTGATGTGTAAAGGTACAGTATGTGTATGAGTATGCCTATTGGTGTCTGTAACGCTGTGATCTGTATAGGTACAGTATGTGTATGAGTATGCCTATTGGTGCCTGTAATGCTGTGATGTGTATAGGTACAGTATGTATATGAGTATGCCTATTGGTGCCTGTATCGCTGTGATGTGTATAGGTACAGTATGTATATGAGTATGCCTATTGGTGCCTGTAACACTGTGATGTGTATGGGTACAGTATGTATATGAGTATGCCTATTGGTGCCTGTAACGCTGTGATGTGTATAGGTACAGTATGTGTATGAGTATGCCTATTGGTGCCTGTAACGCTGTGATGTGTATAGGTACAGTATGTGTATGATTATGCCTATTGGTGCCTGTAACGCTGTGATGTGTATAGGTACAGTATGTATATGAGTATGCCTATTGGTGCCTGTAACGCTGTGATGTGTATAGGTACAGTATGTGTATGAGTATGCCTATTGGTGCCTGTAATGCTGTGATGTGTATAGGTACAGTATGTGTATGATTATGCCTATTGGTGCCTGTAACGCTGTGATGTGTATAGGTACAGTATGTGTATGATTATGCCTATTGGTGCCTGTAACGCTGTGATGTGTATAGGTACAGTATGTATATGAGTTTGCCTATTGGTGCCTGTAACGCTGTGATGTGTTTAGGTACAGTATGTATATGAGTATGCCTATTGGTGCCTGTAACGCTGTGATGTGTATAGGTACAGTATGTGTATGATTATGCCTATTGGTGCCTGTAACGCTGTGATGTGAATGGGTACAGTATGTGTATGAGTATGCCTATTGGTGCCTGTAACGCTGTGATGTGTATAGGTACAGTATGTGTATGAGTATGCCTATTGGTGCCTGTAACGCTGTGATGTGTATGGGTACAGTATGTGTATGAGTATGTCTATTGGTGTCTGTAACACTGTGATGTGTATAGGTACAGTATGTATATGAGTATGCCTATTGGTGCCTGTAACGCTGTGATGTGTATAGGTACAGTGTGTATATGAGTATGCCTATTGGTGCCTGTAACGCTGTGATGTGTATAGGTACAGTATGTGTATGAGTATGCCTATTGGTGCCTGTAATGCTGTGATGTGTATGGGTACAGTATGTATATGAGTATGCCTATTGGTGCCTGTAACGCTGTGATGTGTATAGGTACAGTATGTATATGAGTATGCCTATTGGTGCCTGTAACGCTGTGATGTGTATAGGTACAGTATGTATATGAGTATGCCTATTGGTGCCTGTAACGCTGTGATGTGTATAGGTACAGTATGTATATGAGTATGCCTATTGGTGCCTGTAATGCTGTGATGTGTATAGGTACAGTATGTATATGAGTATGCCTATTGGTGCCTGTATCGCTGTGATGTGTTTAGGTACAGTATGTATATGAGTATGCCTATTGCTGTCTCTAATCCAGACCCTAATGGTGTCTAGGGGGGCAGCGTGTGGCTCAGTGGCACTGAGTGTGCAGCTCAGAGGCAGACATCCCTCCTTCATCAGCTTGAGGCCTGAGGTCAGTCTCACCTTCTGTGTCATATTTTGGTTTTATTTTATCTGTATCCATTCCTCATTGGAATACCAGGGTCTCTCTCTGCTGTGCTTTCCTTACAACTTTGCTATTTGTTTTTGTAGCACTCAATATATTAGCCCCACAATACAGTTCAGATCTGCTATTCCCAAATTAATTTAATTTTAACATAACTTTTTAAATGTGTTGCTTATTGTACATTTCAATTATTTTTTATTATCTTATTTCTTGTATGCATGTTTCCATGTAATTTTATTTATATACTTTACTGTGAATGGAGAACTTGCTAATCAGTTCTCTCTAGCCTGGAAAGCACTTTGGGTCAATTCCTGTTGATTTTAAATACGCTCTACAAATAAATGACTTGCATATGGCTGCCCTCTAATGGATAAACAAAATTCAGCTACTCAAGTCAATATTAATACATTTAACCTTAGTATGTTTTATGGCATTACTGTGAGGCTTGACTGTATTTCCCTCCTCAATGATCAGTTTAATCTAGCTGGTGAAGCTGAAGGCAGAGATGGAAATTAGTTTAGTCATGACTTCAGAAGTTACCCTGACAAGGGATTCTGTAAAATCAGAGATAGAGCTGATGGTTGGGCTGGTCATCGCCTGCTCCTTCTGACTGATGTAGGTCTGAATGTAAAGTTTCAAACTGATTAATAGGCATTAATCTGTTTTCTAATGTTCACACAAAAAGAGCTTTTACAATGTGATTCTGCATTTGATTCCTCCTTGACTGGGGGGTAAAGAGAAATAACTAGCAAGAGAGACAGAGAGAAACTTTTCAAAGTTGAACTGATTGTCCAAAGCCTTTTTGTTGTCAAATTTTAAATCATCTATTACTCACTGTAATCCTTTCTATACCCACCTCTGTATGACTTCACAGAGCATCACTGCCAAAGAGTATTCTTAAATAAACTTCAGCTGGTACAAAATGCGGCAGCCAGAGTTCTCACAAACACTAAAAAATTTGATCACATCACCCTAGTCTTGTGGGGAAGATGGTGGCGCAGGAGGTAGTGCTATCGTTCGGCAACTGAAAGGTTGCAGGTTCGAGCCCTGGTTCCTCCTGACCCCATCAAAGTGTCCTTGAGCAAGACACTGAACCCCAAATTGCTCCCGGTGTGCAGGTTGGCACCTTGCATGGCAGCCTCTGCCACCGGTGTATGAATGTGTGTATGGATGGGTGAATGTGAGGCATAAATTGTAAAGTGCTTTGAGTACTCGTAAGAGTAGAAAAGCGCTATATAAATGCATTCCATTTACCAACAAAATAAGAGGGTTGCAGGTGAAAAAATTGAATGTAAAATTTGACAATTCAGGTTTTCAGCACCATGGACAGCAGCCTACTGTTGCTTAAAAGGCATTATTATGCTCACTTTCAGTTTATAATTTTATATTTATGATCTACTAGAATAGAGTATGCATGCTTCAGTGTTCAAAAAGCACATATTGTTTTCTCATAATGCACATCTCTATTCACCCTCTGTCTAATCCCTCCCCCAATGAGTCCAGTGTGGTTTGATTGGTCGGTTTACCCTTCATTCCCCTGTCTTTCAGTCTGCAGACAGATCCTTGCAGGTAGGCAGACAATAAGGATTGTGTTATGAGGTGACCTCATCATGTCATGGAAGTAAGGGCTGGAATTACAATGAGGTGTTTTAGGCAGATGAGAGATGAGTGGTTTCTGTGCTGAGAGTTACTCCCTTTGCTATGTACTTTGCATCTAAAGACTTTGCAGACCGTTTACATGCAGCTGAAGCCATGTAACACACTAATAGAAAGGGAAAAGCATAATAGGTCCCATTTACTGAGTGTTACAGCAATATGCAATATATTATTTTATATATAAATTTCTTTTGATGTTGACCAGAAGTTATGTGATACCTCCCCCCCCCCCCCCCCCCCCCCCCTTATCAGATAAGTAAGAGCTGCTGTCAGCTGAGACAAGCTGGTGTGATTCGTTTCAATTCAATATTATTCGTGTCGCGCATTTTCACAACATTACATTGTCTCAAAGCACTTTACCTTATCCCTGCCCAAAGCCCACAGAGAGCAAGCCAGTGGCAAGGAAAAACTCCCTAGAAGGAAGAAACCTTGGGAGGAACCAGATTCAAAGGGGAAGTCCATCCTGCAAGTGCTGGCAGAGGAAGTGATATGAGCAAAATGGCAAAGTCCCAGTTCACACTGTCCATATTTTAAGATTAAAATGAGTAAAAAGTGGGCGGTCCTGATTTCGTGTCTTACATCACACTGCAAGATGGTCACTGATTGGTGGGCTCTGAGAGGAAGCTGTGATCTGAAAACCACAAACCATTTACATTTCATTTTGAAATATTTTAAAAATATTAATTCAATCAGAATATTTATTAAATAAAAATAATTACGAAAATACATTAAATATATATTTAAGAATTAATAAGCAACGCAATAAGACTTTTACTTTCACTAATTAATAAACCAATATTAAACTTTGACCAGCAGGTGGCAGCAAAGCACGTGTGAAGAAGAGGCCATCAGCGGTACAAAGCACTGGCTGTACAGGTTCCAACACTGCAGACAAACCTCCCTGTTTAACTGACTCCTATGGTATGACTAGACAGATTGAGCAGGGCCGCATGAGAGAGGTCTCACTGCAGTTAGTGTAACCATTTATTTTACAACTCATCTGTCTCATTCTGCTTCATAAAGGTCACACCCCACTTCCAGCTTCCTCTGACGCAAGGAGATTCGTGCACAAATGGCTACAGCTTAAACTGAAACAATAATGATATATAAAAAGACATTTCATACAAACACAGCATAACCTTGCTGATAAAGCCTTGCGGTTTGTGCATTTATTTACACTAATAGTGGGTGTATGCTAATTATATTAACAGGATTAATAAGCGTGTATACTTAATCAGAATTCCCTAAGACCCGTGCTTTGTATCGGCCCCTCCCATTTTGACAACAACAAACTACATGTCACTGCAGGGCTTTAGAGACTAACTACTCCAATAATTGCATAGTGATATTGAAGATAGTCATCGACTACGCCCACTAATCATGGCAGCCTTAATACATATATCAACAAAAGTTTTAATACGTATTGTCTCTGTTTACGTGATAACGAAGACCTAAATATATATTTGCTTTAAATATGTGACTCATGTTACAGAAAATATAAGTAAACCATGAGGACAGAAAAGTCACGGAATAACAGGAATGACCGACATATAGTGCCAAACAGACAAGGTGCAAAGACTGTACTCATAGTACAAACAAAGTAAACGTAGTGCACTATGTAGGGTAAGTTGTACATTTGTTTGCACTTTGCAGCTTACCTTGCGTTGACTCTTTGTAGTACGGTCCCCACGACGGTGGTGGAAATATAAGGGGCTGGTTATCAGAGGGCATGGATTTTGTGGCAGTTTCTATATTGGCATTGCTGGTGGAGGGAGCTGCATTTGAGGGTTTGTATTCAGCAATGGCTTGAATGCCCTGTGTATTAAGGCGAACTCGCGGACGATTACATCTCTCACACAGCATAGAATTAATAAGACTTGTTCACTGTCCTCCAGTTACTGTAATATTCTGGGAAGTTGTGATTGTTCAACTCCACTGCGCACAGTTAGGAGCAACTCCAACTCCACCTAGCAAACATACGTACGAGGTGATTGAGGTATGGAATGATTCTGACCCTGTATGGACGAATCATCCCCAAATTCTATTGCGTCCATGATTCACCCATATCATTGTGCCAAGGTTGAGCAGCACAACATGTTTTTCTAAGCCTCAGATCACAAGACCAGAGGATAGTGAGGATAGCTGAGAAGATCATTAGAGTCTCTCTTCCCTCCGTCATGGACATTCACATCACACGCTCCATCCGCAAAGCCACCAACATTGTGGATGACCCCACCCACCCCTCACATTATCTTTTCACCCTCCTAGCGTCTGGAAAAGCATTCAGGCCTTCACACCCAGACTCAGAAACATGGAGTCAGACTACTGAACTCTCAGGGACTGATCTGATACCACACACACACACACACAAACAGGTCTGTAATTATATCTTCGTGGGGACTCACCATTCATTTCTATGGGGAAAACTGTAATCCCAACATGACAACCTTAACCTCTACCCAGCCCTAACCTTAACCATAAGTAACCAAACCAAATACAAGACTTCTGGCATCTTTAGTTTTTTATTGTATTGACAGATCTTTGTGGGGACCTGAAAAATACCCCCAAAGCATCAAAATAACAGGTTTTTATCACATTGCGGGGGACATTTGGTCCCCACCATGTAATATAAACCTAATCCACACACACAAACAGACACACACACACACATGTGCGTGCACACACACACACACAGATTAGGTATCTGAGTCTTTGTGGGGATTCTCCATTCATTTTTATGGGCATAACCCCAATCCTAACTATGGCAATCTTAATCCTTAATCCCTACAGTAGTAAGCAAGAAGTAACAGTAAGTAACCAAACAAAATACAAGACTTTTGGAATTATTATTCCTTTGATTGCATTCACAGAATTTTATAAAACTGAGTCAGTTTTTTCTTTTGGGGACCAAAAACATGTCCCTACAAAGTCAAATTAACGTGTTTTTATAACACTGTGGGGACATTTGGTCCCCACAACATAATATATACATGACCACCCACCCAAACACACATAGACACACACACACACACACACACACACACACACAGACTGGCTTACCTATATAATCTATAGATTCTTGAATGAAATATCTGCAAAGCAGCTATTATGGCATGGCCTTAGGTTTGAACATGCAGTTTTTAAGGACACTGCACTAACTATAAACGAAACACTGCACTAATTCTAAAATGGTTTTATGTGAACTTTATTTAACATAGAATAAAAAAGAAATCAAACCAAAATTTAGTCTCTCGAAAAACTTGTATATGACATATCTTCGAAATTTAAAATACCAGGATACAGAATTTGAATAACAAGAACTATAGTCTTCCTTCTCAAAAGCGTGAACAACTATCTGAAGACCTACTAGTTCCTGAATTGTTGATGTTGCCTATGAAATTCGCTGAGAGTTGACGTCGCCCTACCAAAGTCGCAAAAATGCTAATTGCGTCAACCAGCTATGGAAATACAGCGGCGGTACACCCCCAATACAGTGGTATTACGCATTACCGTAATGCTGCCTAGCAAAAACATAATGTCATAAAAAAAATTACAGACAGACATTATAGACAGAGCTGCGTGGTTTCCTATTGACAAGTAGATATATGATTTGGGGACTGAAAGGCGGCTAGATATCCAATCACGCCCAGCTACAGTAAGCACAAACTGAAGATACTACTCCTGATTGGACTAGCTTCAAATTCGTCCCGCCCTGACAAAAAATTCTTTGTTTTCATTCGTTGAACATAATGTCAATACATATCTTCATACTATTCGACCAATTAAAACTCTCGGTGGTTTCCATAGAAACAAAATAATTGCAGTTTAAAGACAAACTTTCTGACAGAGAGATGGCGCAGAGGTGAGCAGCATCTCTTCTTATGTTTCTTGCTATTTCTTCAGATTATGTTTTGTTAGCATATTTAATTCTATATTTATTTTTATGTCCTGATATAGTACATGCAAATTTTGCGGCACAATATCGTTGAAATATATATATAATTAGTTGTTTAAACTGTAGATGCTGTGGCCATTATTCTAAATATGGTTGTTTACATTTAAATGGTAAGAGAATATATTTGTGTTAAACTTAAAAACAATAAGTCTTATGGTTGATATGATTGGTTATACTCATCCGGCCTGTGATAATGCATTTCATCTGAAGATGTTATTCTGAAAAGATCGCCTATACGTTTACTTTTTAAATGTCCCATGTTCTTGAAGTAAGATTAACCTTTTGCTAGGTTCGGTATCATGGTGATGTTATAGCGTATCGAAGCAGCGTCATAATTTCGCAAGCTTTATTGTATTGTGAAGCAGTTTTAGCAATTCGGCCGTTACTGCCGGAGTAGCCTCGACGGCACGAGCAGCTAATGAAGGCTCTATCCCGTTCCATAGGTATTCTTGATGAATAGCATTTAGGAAAGAAGTTGAAAAAATACAGTGCCTTGTTTGGCTTTGCGAGTGTCACAGATGGCTAGTTAATTTTACGTCTTGTTTATTCACCAGAATGAGAATTGCGAGAGCTGTTTCCTGGACCAACGACCAGCACTGGGGAGCCTGGGACCTGTGGGACGAGGTGATCGACTGGGGAGATAAGGAAGGTTTGGAGGAGTACTCACCAGCGACACCCCCCACTGTCCAGACTGGGGAGGTTATGGGGGGACTGGGAGGTGTGACTGACTGGTGTAAGGGAGGGGAGGGTATGAGCATGAAAGGCTCTGAGACTCTTCAGAGCAATTACGGCCTGACATCTGAAGAGTGGGAAATTTATAAGACGTACTACCTTCAGAAAAAGAAGAAGGTCAGGAAGAATAGGAGCACTCAGGGGATAGATGAGGTAAAGGGTGCGATTAGTGGGGAAAAGGTGGAGGTGGGAGAGAGGGAAAAACATGTGGGGGTGACCTCCAGTGTACAGGTGGAGGCCGCAGACCTGAATGTAGGCATTAATAAAATGCAAAATGGAAGCAAGGGGAAGCAAGGTGAGGTGGGGGTGAATGTGAAGGTGGTTAAGGTGGTTAATTTCCCTGAAGGCAGAGGATACGAAAGGAAATGTGAAGGTGGAGGCTGTGCAAGTCCAAGTGTGTGAGTTTGGGCTTGCAGAAGTAAATTCTGGGGATGTAAATGTTGAGATTGTGGGGGTAGAAGTAGGGGAGGTAATTATTGAGGGTGCGGACATGGTGAGTGATGTAACCATATTGGAAATTATAGTAAATGATGTACTAGTTGAGATTATAAATAGAGAAGGAGGTCAGGAGGAAACTGGCGGTGTAGAGATAGATGTGGGTCAGGTAGAGATAGAAGAGGTAGAAGTGGTGGGGAATTAATATAAAAGTTGAGCGTGTAGAGCTCATTACATAGAGAAGAGCCAAAATACGAAAAAGATGAAGTTGTGGTTCTGCTGCTGCTGTTTAGGAAACATTAAATAATTGAAACAGTATCTAAGATAATAAATCAAGTATGATAAATTTTGAGATATGTGGAATGTTTCATAATAATGTTTAACGTTTATTAAGAAAAAAATGTATATTTCTAAGTAGATTTGTAAACTGCTCTTTAAAGTATTAATTTTCAGAATTCCAGAATTTCCAAAATCTCCAGGTAATTTAATTTGATTTCATTTTGTTTAAACTGCACACACATAAAAATGATTAGCCCTGTTATGTATTTGTGTTTTATTTATTGTTTATTTATTAAGCACCCTATCCCTCATGGATGGCATGTTGTACAGGTCACCTGTGTTCCCATAAACTTTAACTTGTCTTGCAGTCTTGTTCCCCCCACACCCTCTGCTTTTTCCCTTCCTCTGTTTCTATCTTCACTCCAGGTCCAAGACGTTTCCAGCCCACTGTCCTTGGGAAAAGCCACCATCCGTGGCCACCGCTCCGGTTTCTCTGGGCCCTCCTGCCCTGCAGGCCCCTCGGGCCCCTCTGGTTCCTGTTCCTGCCCCCGTCCATGTCCTTGCCTTGCAGGTTCCCCTTCACCCTCAGGTCCCAGGCTTGTGGTACCGACGGTGTCCCTCCCCGCCCTATGGTCCCGACAGCGCCCCACTGCCTTACTGTACCATCCTTTCGTCCTGGTCCTAGTTCTCTCTTACCCGATCGTGATCCGTTTCCTTACTCCTGCGTGGTCTTCTCCTGTCGGGTCAGCAGTCCATATGGCTCTTTGCCCCGCTTGTGTCCTCTATCTGGCCCCGTTAACGGCCGTTCTCGTCTTCCCCGGCTCCTGTAACCCACACGAAATGTTTCTTGTCCCGTGTTATCACTCGTCTGTGGACCTGTCCTGGTGTGTGATGTACGTTCTATCATCCTGGTTGTCCCTAGTCTGACCCCAGTTCTCCTAGTGGTGTCCCGTCTTGCCCCCAGAGTGCCCTGTGCTGGTGTTGCCCCTGCCTACCCTGGTCTGCCTCGTCCCCTAATGGTGTTCGGTCTCTGCGCCCTTGTCCCGCAGCAGTGCCCATCTGTTGTCTTGTCCTTGCCTCTTCCACTGTGTCTCCCATCTTAGTGTACGTATAGCCTGCTGTCTTCCCCGCTGTCCCATCTGCTCCCTCACATGCCCTGTAAAAAGTGTCCTTCAGTCCTGCGATCCTCAGTCCAGTCATTGATGTTGCTGCCTGCATGTGCTCCCCAGTGTGTCCTGTGTCTAGTGTTCTTGCCTGATCCTCCCTACCCTGTTTGGACCCCTTGTGGTCTGTTTCCTTTGCCCTTCCTGTAGTGTAGTTTTCTTTAATAAAGCCCCTTTTGGTTTTCCTCCATGCCTGTCTTAGCCTCTGTCCTTGCCCTCGACGTGACACCATTACAGTGTGACCAGGTAAATGCTTCTAGCTGGACACCACACTACTGTAAATGCTGCTGAAGGCTTACCTCAGTTTATCATTATTCCCTTCATCTTGAAAGAGAACAGCAGCAACAAGTGGGAAAATGATTAAAAAGTAAAGAACACTGTTCTGTTAGTAAGCTTCTTAAGGTAAAGTCATTTTAAATAATAGTAGTTACTGATACTTTATTAATCCCTGTGGGGAAGTTGTCTTTACGCCTCCCTCAACTTGCTCTTCATAGAGTAAGCTCTCCATAAAGGGCAGCCACCCATAGTGGCGCCCAGGGAGCTGGGGGTTAAGGGCCCTGCTCAAGGACCCGCAGACATGCTGAGGATGGGTTTGAACCGGTGACCTTGTGCTTACAGGCACACAGGCTCAGCCCACTGAGCCATGAATACAGGTATGAGATTCGCTGCTGAAAGTTGCAACACTGGCACAAAGCTTCAGCAGCAGAGATGTATGCGTGTGCCATGTTGTAGCCGATCAGTGTAAACACTACCCAGACGTGCTCTTGTTTATTTCAATCACAATGGGCGTATTCACATATTTCTTTACCCAGTACCAACTGTCGGATTATCATGTTATTATCATGGGAATAGCACGATTTGCAAGTGGGCAGGCGATCAGAGCTGCTTCGAGACGCCAAGTCAGTCACTCTTGTTCTTCCTATTTGTATTAGGAAGCTGTAAAAATATATTTAGTTTCTACCTATACATATTTGAAACATAGACCGTCCAAGGTTTCTGAGGGTGTTTTTTATATGACAAAAACTCGCAGAGTTATTTAAACGGTTTGGCGAAATTTCTATCAGATCTTGCCGGCGGGACGGCCGACTCCAGAGGGTTAATATAGCCCCTTTTGGTTTTCCTTCATGCCTGTCTTCGCCTCTGTCCTTGCCCTCGACGTGACACCATTACAGTGTGACCAGGTAAATGCTGCTAGCTGGACACCACACTACTGTAAATGCTACTGAAGGCTTACCTCAGTTTATCATTATTCCCTTCGTCTTGAAAGAGAACAGCAGCAAAAAGTGGGAAAATGATTAAAAAGTAAAGAACACTGTTCTTCTTAAGGTAAAGTCATTATTGGAACTGAAATTAGAATTATGAAATATATTCAACAGAATGGTTGTCCATCCATCCATCTTCTGAAACCACTTAATCCCAACAAGGGTCACAGGGTGTCTATCCCAGGAACAATGGGCACAGACGGACCAACCCTGGGCAGTCGGCAACACACCACAGGGCACACGCACACACAACTACAGGGCCAATTTAGACTAATCAATCAACCTATCCTGCACATTTTTGGACCGTGGGAGGAAACTGGAGCCCCCAGTGAAAACTCACACGAACAGCGTGCAAACTCTACACAGATAGGACCCAGGACCAAACCCAGGACCTTCTCGCTGTGAGGCAGCAGCACTAACCACCGCGCCACCCTGTTGAAATGGTCGTTTGTAAAATAATACATTCAGGTTATGTTATTGTAGATCTGGAACGTGGTGTTAAAATGTAGTGGTGAACTTAAGACTGCCCATTCAGTATCGCTGTTCTCCTAATGATAGACACAACAATTAATATTAAATATTTTATATAAGACATCCGGAGGCTGCAGGGCATCGTCCAAGCAGCAGAGAAGCTCATTGGCTGCAGCCTCAACCTCAGTGATTCACTATCTGCCCCAAGAACAAAAAGGCGACCTGGCGAGATCATGCCGACCCCTCCCACCTCAGCCATAATCTCTTCCAAATTCTCTTTTATTCCCCTCAAAACTGCATTGTGGAAAAAAGGGATGAGTACAGATTGGGCAGCAACAAATATTTAACAGACATGGTGACAATGAATGACTTTGCTATACAGCAGAGGGACAGTGTTTGCTGGAAATTTGGGCTGACAAGAGTATCCAGGAAAAACTTGATGCAACTCACAAAAACTCAAAAAAAAAAAAATATTTGGTAAAATATGGGTCTATCTACTTATATGTGTAGCACGAATAAATAAAAATGACTGTGTGGCATATTAGCATGGCTCTATATGAGGGCCATGTGTCTGCGTGCCCAAAATGACTCCAAATCAGCCATAAAATTAGGACAGTAATCATGAGCTCCATTGTGCTGTGCAATAGCACTTTTCTTCCTTCATTTTTTTCAAAACAAAACATTGCACAGTGATGATGAAAGCATGCTCAGACCTGGAACGTTAAGCGCAATGTGGGCACAGGCGAGTTGGGGAGTGTGGAGGGGGGAACAATCATGCTCAGGCATGATATAAGGCAACCGGGCCAAATGTGAGTACACCCTAACACTGACCATTTGTCAGGCTGAGCTCTACCTGGGAGGGTCCTGGAGCAGCTACTGGAAGAGGTGGTGCAACTCTACTCACCTCATCCACCTGACAGACAACCTCAGTGCCTCAATACCTACACTGGAAGAGCAGCGTGCAAGGGAACAGCAGGCCATGAGATACAGACACCATCACGAACGGCTACAGAGCCAAAGACTCCACTCGCTCACAGAGAGCGTCGCTTGTGATGAAACCCAGGGCTTCATGACGAAGCATTTGTGTTATTTGTGATTATAGCATTATGTGATGTTTCCTCTGTTTATGTTAAAGTTCAGTGGTCAGTTTAACAGATAAACCACACACAGTTCCTTAATAACTATATTTTATTCTTCAAAACAAATATAAAAATAATTATGAAAAAATATATATTCTGTGAGCTTGCTGGAAAACAGTTTGTCCAGCATGAGCCAGCCTCGTCCTGAGGGCTGCTCTCATGCTGTCCGTCATCCATTGCCATGTCTGAGGCAGCCTCATCTAGAGGGCTACTCTCATGTTGTCCGTCATCCATTGCAATGTCAGAGCCAGCCTCGTCCTGAGGGCTGCTCTCCTGCTGTCCGTCATCCATTGCCATGTCTGAGCCAGCCTCATCCAGAGGGCTGCTCTCATGCTGTCCGTCATCCATTGCCATGTCTGAGCCAACCTCGTCCAGAGGGCTGCTCTCCTGCTGTCTGTCACCTTTTTCCAGCATGAGCCAGCCTCATCTAGAGGGCTGCTCTCCTGCTGTCCGTCATCCATTGCCATGTCTGAGCCAGCCTCGTCCAGAGGGCTGCTCTCCTGCTGTCCGTCGTCTAGTTCCAGGTCTGAGCCAGCCTCGTCCAGAGGGCTGCTCTCCTGCTGTCCGTCGTCTATTTCCAGGTCTGAGCCAGCCTCGTCCAGAGGGCTGCTCTCCTGCTGTCCGTCGTCTAGTTCCAGGTCTGAGCCAGCCTCGTCCAGAGGGCTGCTCTCCTGCTGTCCGTCGTCTATTTCCAGGTCTGAGCCAGCCTCGTCCAGAGGGCTGCTCTCCTGCTGTCCGTCGTCTATTTCCAGGTCTGAGCCAGCCTCGTCCAGAGGGCTGCTCTCCTGCTGTCCGTCGTCTATTTCCAGGTCTGAGCCAGCCTCGTCCAGAGGGCTGCTCTCCTGCTGTCCGTCGTCTATTTCCAGGTCTGAGCCAGCCTCGTCCAGAGGGCTGCTCTCCTGCTGTCTGTCATCCATTGCCATGTCTGAGCCAGCCTTGTCAAGTGGGCTGCTCTCCTGCTGTACGTTACCATCTTGTTTGGCAGCAGGGCAATCACTGGCCATCTCAATGCCGCCTTCAGCCATGGTAGCAGTGTCTGTATCTCTTGGCGTAGTCCTCCTCAGCTTCTTCCAGAACCTGAGAAGAGTGCCTTTCTTTTTTGGGCCCTGAACATTTTTTTGTTTAGGGCCCTGCACCTTTGTGCAACTTAAACCCATAATGAAATTATGCAAACGATATAGCTTAGATTCTCTTTCACCAGTGCTTCCTTTGAGAGAGTCTCTAAGAATGAAATGTGAAGGTGCAATTGCTTCTTATATAGAAAAATCTTCCTTCGATGACATCACTGACCAGTTCCGGAATTCTGTTCTGTTGACATCACAGAGGGCCCTCCATATAAGGCATCTGTCATTTCATTGTTTATACCAGTATAGGGTATGCTGATTGATGAAAAAAATAATATAAAATTATTATTTAAAAAAAAATACCTGTGTGTTTAGAAAAATAATACCTGTGTGCGTGTGTGTGTTTTCCCTTATCCTACCAATACTATCCACATTATTACTTAAAAGCTTGTTTGACATCCTTTAATGCTGGTAGTTTTCAGTAACTTCAATTAAACATGAATTGTGTTAATATGATGAAACTAATATGGGGTCATTTTGACCCCAATATAATATAATTGAAATTATCACATGGTCATTTAAACTTCAACACTTTTAAGTATGTATTGACTTGAATGTAGGGTGTCCGGGAGGCTTAGCTGGTGGCCCTGTTGTCTGTCACCGATGGGTTTGGGGCTTTGAATCTCATCACTCCTTGGCAGGGGTGCCGTAATGGCGGGGGAAAGTTACAATGATTCCAAGGGCCCCTGAATGACAGGCGGCCTAAAAAATTTGGAGAATAGCTGGATTGGTCTGGACTGGGGGGCCCAATATGATATGCCTTCATGGGGCCCACAATCTCTAGCAATGCCCCTGCTGCTCGGTGTATGCATGAATGTTTTCCTGCAGACATTGTTTAGGCTAATTGGTGCATCTACAATTTCCCATAGTGTATGAGTGTGTGTGTATATGACCTGTGATGGACTATCATCCTGCCCAGGATGTACCCCAGCCTTGTGCCCTGTGCTGCTTGGCACGAGCCCCAGGTGACTCTGCCCAGTACAAACAAACTGATGGTTGGGTGATTTTTCGGGTCTGGACGGCACAGAGGCTCAGGACACATAAGTTACATCACACCTTTGGGGGCTGGGAGTCAAAGATCACTTTTGCTCTGTGTGTGAGGTTTGCATGTTCTCCTAGTGTTATATGAATTTTCTCTGGATCCTCTGTTTTACTCCCAAGATTGAAAGAGGTGTACTTAGGTAAATTAGTGTCTCTAAATTGGCTTGTGTGTGTCGGCGTGTGTGCGCCCGGTAATGATCTTTGCGGTAATGATGCCGGTCCTTGTTTTTGCTGCTCCAAGCTCCCTCGCAGACAGAACATCATCTTACCGTAGGAACAGCAGTATCTCAAGTTGTTGACGGAGCACATGTGGAAATCTGTAGCTGCTGCATCTGTGTCTTCAAATTTAGTCCTTGATTCTGTGTGATACTTTAAATTAGGACCCTAGAAAACATTAATTGAACAAATAGTTCCATTTATTACAGTAGCATAAGTGGAAATTTGTGTTTTTAAAAGCACTAATCAAACCAGAAATAGCAAACAATGATGTGACATTATGAGGAATAAATTGACATACTCATAAAAAATTGGAATGATAAAAAAAAAAAACACCAGATAGAGTGACAAAAATCCTCTCATTCAAGGCAGTAGGATGAGGGATTTAAACACACACACACACACACACACATATTTGTACTGCCATTGTAATGAGATAATTTATTTATTTACTTTATTTTTTACATATTTTGCATATTCACTTGCCAGTGCTTTTAATGTTGATCAGTGTATGTGTGTCGGTGTCTGTTTGGCTTTGCACAGATCACATTTGGTGATCAAAATGTCCCCAAAGTTTGGTAAAACTCGAAACTTACTTTTGGTTAAGGTTAGAGCTGGGTGGGGGTTATGTGTCCCGTCAATAGGATTAGAGTCTTTTTTCACCCATAGAAATGAATGGAAGGTCCCCATTTAGATAGGTACACCAATATGTGTGTGTGTGTGTCTGCGTGTTTGTGTGTGTGAGCAGGTATACCTTACCTTATCGGGACACAATGTCCCCACAACATGATGATTACCTGTTTTTTTCCCTTATGGGGACCAATTTCCTGGTCCCCATCAGGAAAAACTCAATTTAATAAAAATCTGTGAATTTGCTTGGTTACTTATTTAGCATTTTATTTACGGCATTTTTTTTTTGAGGAAGCAAAAACTTCCAAATGGTGAACAATGTGGGAAGCTGTGGGCAGCTAAAACTGTCTGCAGGGGTTCATATATCACAGGAATCATCGGCACGATTCTGGAGCTGTGACATTTTAAAATGAGACCGTTATAGTCCCCCTTTTCTTAAAAAGCATTACGGAAAATCAGATCAGTGAGATTTTAAACAAGAACCCAGTGTCAAAGCTGCGGGAAATCAAAAGCCAGGCCTATGGCCACCGCTGATTGTGAATAGGACTTGGCTTCAGTAGACTTTCAAATATTTCTGCGTTTTTGAAGTTTTTCAAAATTAGTGAAATAGTACTTAATAATATTCTTTTCACTATCAAGTGTGAGGAATACTTCAGTTTGATCCGAAACGGTGAGTACAGTCCAGCTTGAGAAGTAATTCTTTTAGAGAAGCAGATTAATATGGTCAATAATTTTTTGAATATTACTTAAATATACTACGTTTCACTAACTGTATATATTGTGCGTAATTAATATGCAAAATATGAATGGCAAATGAAAGGTGTATTGGCTCACTGGATGGCTTCATACCTCCACTCTGCATGTTTGCAGTTTGCACACTCATTTGTGAGGGAGCCTAATTAGGAGAGTCTTCAGTTTAAGACAGGTCATAAATGGCTGCTTGTCTTGTACCCTCAGATTCATAATGGATGTGAAAACGTGCATTGATTTCTTGGAGGAAAGACGAGAGGAGAAACTGAGGGAGATGGTGGATTTTATATTGCATGAATTAGAAGATTTAGAAAATTCAGCTTCTGAGCTGGAAATGGAAATCAAGGGGTTTTTGAGTAAGTGTACAGAAGAGATTGTTACCATGAGAGAGAAAGAGAAGAAAGACAAGGCAGAGGAAGGAAGTGTGAAAGAAAACGAGAACATGAATGGACGGATGAGGAGCATGGAGCCTAGGCAAAGGAGAGAGGAGAAGAAGAGGTGTGAAATAGGAGAACAGACAGAGATGGAGAGTGAGGAGGTCCACTCAAAAAAGAGGAAGGGATCAATGGAATTCCCATTGATAGTGACTAGAGGAGGAAAAAATGATGAGGAAGGGGATCAGCATATTGAAGGATGTCGTATTTCTTTATGTGTCACACTAACAAGGACATTTTTATTTCTGCTTTTCAGAGCTCTCCACCCTGGAAGCCATATAAACATGGTGCCTGTGGTTTGTGACCCACCTCCTCAAAGCGACGGCCTCTCTCCTGAGCCCTTAAATGATTTTTGTTTTTTACTTGTATTTAAATATATACATAATAAAACTTGCACCTCTGTGTTCTATGCTTCCTTGCTCACAGCCTTAACACGCTCTAAATAATCCTAAACTATATTTCAATGTTTAATTGGATTCAGCATGAACAGCCTCTACCATCCAGGCGCAAACAAATATGTAAAACATAGTATAGTGTGAACTTCTCCAACTTTCATGATAAGAAACATGGTTCTTGTGGGAGTAACGCAAGTTTGCTGGGAGTGGTTGACCTAGTGAATAACTATAATGCAACAGCAAATAAATCGATGTGTAATTTACCTACAAAACATTCACTTATGTGCAATCAAACCAAATTAGTCGTAATAATGAAAACAGGCACAGCACTGTAATGTTAACATTACAACACAGAATAAATGGCTTAACGTAACAGGACAATATTAAGATAGCAAAATGTATACAATAATATATGATGAATAATAAGCAAGCGATTTACTGTATGCTTTTACTTACCCGAGAATACACCAAGATACTTTGCCCACACTTTTCCCTCTACAGTTCATACCACAATGTTTATTATATTTTAGAGTAAAAATAAACAAAATATTAACACAAGCCAGATGCCATCCAAATTTCATCAAATTTTATCAACAAAGTTTAAAAAAACATAACAAAAAAGTTAAGTACCCAGATAGAGTGATGAAATGAAATGAATCTGCACGTGCTGAAAGGTCATGTGACTGTATCGCAATAATTATAATATCAGATTAAACAGACAATTATACAATTATTATTAATGTGAATAACTTTTAGTTTTGGTGATTTCACCATGATATGTTGCTATTTAGTACGGTTAAATGGAGTTTTAAACCCCTCTAGGGTACGAAATGACCCCAAAGAGTGTTTTAGGGTACTGCTTACTACAAAGTGTGACTTCTGGTAAGAGACATTGCTGCAGAATTTTTCAAATATTTACTCCTCTGGGGTACATTTGCAGCTAATAATTTAATTTGGGATCCAGTCTGTGTGTTTTTTGCGTGTTTTGGTAGTTTTTGGATTAAATGTTGTATTATTCATTTTTAAAAAGTGTTTCTGGCAATGATTTGACTTGTATTTCGCCATATATGTGGAATCAATTTTACTGTTATTGTCAGTCTGTGCTTTTGTCACACAGAAGCTGGAGAAGAGCCAGCAAAGTACTATTTAGTTTGTTCATTAATTCTGGAATAACAAAGGCTTTTCGCAAATACTCCTGGACCTTACTTGCGTCTTTACTTCCCTTATTCATTATCTTGTTAGCTATTTGCTAAGATCAGTTGCTTTTGGGAAATCCAAACTTGGTCATTTTACGACGATCTGATTGGTTGAAATGCATGGAGACTAGAGAACAGTTATCTGTGTTGATATGCATAGATTAGTAGTATTGAATTGATGCATTTCCAATAACTCAGAACTTGAAAATTTCCAACCTCCTACTTGGAAAATGTATTATAGAATGATTGAATGGAATAGATTTATGCAAATTTATGCAAGTTAATGCTAATTCCACTAGTGTTTGATGCTCATGGACATACTAGCAGAAATTAGCTCTTAGTAAATCATGATGTACACTGTGTGAACAACCATCTGCAGTGGAAAATTGAAGCGAGCTGGAATCATGCTGCAACTGTAGTCTTTTTGTGGAGTGGGCCGGGTACAGTCTGCTTCTTGTACGCCAGTGGAAAAGCGCTGTGAATCAATGGATCTCTAGAGAGGAGAGTGAGCAGAGCACTGCATCATGAGTCAATGATCTGTTCACACCACTGCCTTGTTCTGTTCACATGCAGCTTTTGTTGTAGCTGGCAAATATCTGCACTTGCCCACATTGAAGGATTTGGCAACAGGTGTGGCTTCCCAAGTTATTCTTACCTTGCACCCAATCCCTCACTGTACACTAAGTGGGTATATAAAAATAAACAGATATGAGTCTGAAACTCTTGCAGAAAATAGCTGTTAAAGCATTCATCGGTGTGTGTTTGTATAGTAATGTAAAACCTGTTATTTTGACATTGTGCGGACCACTTTATCAGTCCCCACAAGGGGAAACTAAGTTTTATAAAAATCCATGACTGCAATCAAAAAACTTTTCCTGTAGAAATGACATGAAAGTCCCCACAAAGATATGAATACAAATGTGTGACTGTGTTCAAGCTATTTGCTGAAGGTAGTTGTAGATTTTGGGATGGATGGAACTTATTCAGGAATCCTGTCTCCCTTTCTGCTTATGCTCTACAATTTGGACAGCTAGTGCAACACCAGTTCTTGCAATCTACAGAAGTTCTTCGACTCCTCCATTGTAGGACGCATCAGCAATGGATATAAGTCTGTAGGACACTGGTGGAGAACTTTTTGTTGTGGTGCAGGGAGAACAAGCAGGACATCAGCAAGACAAAGGAGTTGGTGATGGACCTCTGGTGTAAAAATGTGTGTAGTGAACTGCCACGGATGTTTTACCAATCCATTGAGGCCGGTGTACTTTTACACTGTGGACTGCCAGGAAGCATTATTAGTTGAGGCGACACCAAATGCCTGACCACACTCACCAGGAAAGCCCAGCTCCCTTACAGGACTGACCCTGGACCCCTTGGAGACAATTCTGAACATCCTCCCCATGGGGTGCCCTCTTGGAGCACCTTTTTCCAATGGCTCACAATGGTGCTAAGAAGGACTACTGAGGATCCTTCCACTTTGCACACTTCAGATACTACAACGCCCCCTTCAGATGTGTCCCTAGCATTGCATCTTTAAAGCAGTTGCCACCAACTGCAGCACCCAGATGGAACTAAGGCCCAGCCATTCAGAGTTCACATCAAGTGACACAGTACAATGAAACGATTGCGTCTGACAGGTAAGTGTATGCCTCAGAAAATTAAAAGGCTGAAAGAAGTATTTTTAGAGGGATTATAAAATGGTGCCTTCCTTTGGCAGTATGTTTAAATAATCTGTCCCTTTTCAATAACTGAAGGTCATGCAAAATCCACTGAGAACCACATAGCCCTGTTTCAGCACCTGCCCTTTAGACCGTGTGTACACCTCAGTAGCAGAAGGACATGTAGAGAATGGCAACAGTTAGAAGCTCATGGCATAAAAAGCAACAGTATATTGGTCGTCCAAGATTAAAGCCATCAGTGCTGCTCCTCAAGCAGTAATAACACTTTACATTAAAGGATCCCCCCTCTCAACATTTCATTTGGACTATAGACAAAGGTGCTTCTCATTGAATGAAGGTAAAGCTCAGTTTTCAGGGATTTTATTCACAGGCCACACTGAAGGAAGGTGACCCAGCTATATACACCCAGTATGCACTGGGCCACCTGCCTACTGTAGAGCCCTGTCCTTTTGTGCTCTTCCTTCCCGTGCTCAGATGACCTCCTGCCAGAGCAGAGCCCATCACAACCACGACACTTCACTCAGGTGTCCTACTCTGTGTCTGAACTCCAAGAAGCATGGGGACACTGGAGACGGAATGGAAGTCCATCTCACACACTGTAGGCTATTTACAGACACCGGTTCTCCTACCTGCTTGCTGAACCAAGCCAAAGCTAATGTTACCATCTTTTAATCAGCGAGACTTTTCACCACAAGGGGGCGCTAAAAGAACATAGAATGCTTGTGTGGTGCATTTGCTAGTGATTAACACTGTGAGCCATTCACTGTTAGTAGAAGTCATAAAATTACGATTTTGCCATCATTTCTGTAAGGCAATTCCCAATAGGCACTTCTCCATAATCTGGACCCAGGATTCATTTTAAAAATGGAATTTAGAAAGCAGCACTTCACTTTGATGTAAATATAGCACTACATGAATGCTGATTTAATAAACAAGGATGTTGATCAGAAGAGGAACAGAAGGGATAAATAAACTCATCTAGTACTTCAGTATCCCTGTCACTCACATGCAGTCCATTCAGCCAGGGATAATTCTCCTCTTCTATGTTCATTGTTGTCATAAGATCTCTTTCATTCTATCATCTGTATGATCGTACAGGTCTTCCGTACATGTTTGTGTGCTTTGTTGAATTTCTATTTTTATACATAGTATTCTGTGAAGTGTTTCTCCTTTAATATTATGTACTTCATGTTTGGCATTGGACCACAAACAATTCTGGTATGTTGGTACATACTGGCAGTAAAGTAAATTCTGATTCTGATTTTCCTCAGATGGAATATACACCGCTGGTTGTGGGATTACCCCAGGAACAGTCAGAATACACATAATGCTTCCTGGGATTAGAGATTATCCCATGAACAAGCAGAATACACATCACAGAACCTAGGTTTACAGATTATGAAAAGGCAGATATAGTGCTGATATATGGGAACCAAATACAGCCTGGAACCTGCACAGTGGGGTGATTTGGGTTTCACTCCAGAAGGCAGATGCGTGCAGGGATGCTAATTCAAATGTTAGCCTGCTTGTCCTCAGCTCAGTGTCGTGCAGCAGGGCTCTGTGAAGGGACCTTATTCTCCAGAGTGGTTTTAAAGGGGACCGTGCTTCAGAAACTGTTCCCACCTGTCATTAAGGGACTGCAATCCTTACAGTCTCAAGCCAGATGCCTGGCAGTTTGTTGGAATTTTTATATTATTTTAATATCAGTTTGTACCTGGGAAGTAATTTGTAAGAAATTTAAAACCAAATAATCAGAATGTCAAACATACTGTATAAAGAAAAGTAGCTAACAAGCTGTTGCTGCTGTTAAACACTCTAGAGATAGACTGATAGATACAGGCTGGGAGATACACTTAGACTGACAGACACAGGTTGAGAGATGCACTTGATTGATGGATTCTGGCTGGGAGATACACTTAGACTGACAGACACAGGTTGAGAGATGCACTTGATTGATGGATTCTGGCTGGGAGATACACTTAGAGTGACAGACACAGGTTGAGAGATGCACTTAAATTAACAGTGACACAGAGATATGAAGGGTTCCACTCTTCAAACTGGATCTCTGTGCTCCAGTTGGGATCTATGGCCTCCAAGCACTCCGCTCTTACTGCAGCTCAGCCAGGCTGGGCTGGGCCCGGCGAGGGTGGCGGGGGCCACTCGCACTCGGCCTTCTGTATGAGGGAGATCTGAGTGATGTGGGGCCTCTGACAGCCGTTCTCTGTGTCCTGCTGTCCTGCCCGCCGGCCGCGTGTGTGACGGTAAGAGACCTGTTACAGCTAGTATGCATGGAGTGGGTCCTTGCTGAACCACAGGCAGGCCAGGCCTCGTTCCACATCAGTGTTGTGTGCAGACCTCCCTGTGAGCAAAAACAAATGGCTAATTTAACATGCGCTCTGACAGGCTCCTGAGGGCCAGTGGGCCCAGGGTTTGCTTGTCCTCCTCACAAGCTGGAACAGCCGGGAGCCCGATCTGGATGGGCCCACTGCCAGGCCTACAAGAGCCGGCACGCTCAGCCACAGGTGTGCGCCGTGGCACTAGCTACCTAACGGACCCAAACCTTCATCTATCAGCACCAAACTGAGGGCATCGGTGACCCAAAACACATCAGAACCATATATTCTGGGGAAGTCAGTATGCGAGGAAAGGTACTGGACCAGTGAACACTCATCATCTCATCAGAGATCGATCAACCATGCTCATCATGTGACACTATCCTCAGTACATGTGGCAAAAAAATCCGAGGTGCCATTGTGGGTGTGAACACTGCCCCCTGGTGTTCAGTGAGTGTGGGCTCGACATACCGACAGGCATGTTTGAGAGTCTGCCTAAATTAATTAATTTCCTCCTTTTTCAACAAAATCAACTCAATTAATTTGTTTAAGGAGCAAAACAGTTTTGAAAGGGTCCGATAATTTTACCTGGATAATGAAAGCCAGAGAACAGCCAGGCAGGAACTCTGGTTGTCTACGATACATCTGTCCACATGGACGTAGATCCTAGCCAGATCACAGACTCCCTCTACAGCACTCAGCCAGGGGACCGCTCTTCCAGGGAATGCTGAGAACGCGAGACCCAAGAGGCGTGTTTTGGACAGAACAGGAGCAGTCAGTCACCGGGTATAATCAGTGAGATTGATGTGCACACCCACCAGGGATATGCACACAGCGCTGTGTGTTCCTGTGGAGGGCTGTCATTTCGGGCTCTGCTATTGTGAGTTCCTGTGTGGAAGAAGAGAAGCCTTCCAAAGCAACAGAGCACGGCTCTGTGAGTCACTGAAGGCAGTGTTACCCAAGCACACTGCAGCTCAGCGGCTCCACACGTGTCTCCAGCCCAGAGCATGCTGGGACTGCATGCAGACGGCTCATGCATAGAATCAGCCCTCAATTTCTGGCACAGGGGTTCCATTACCATCACGCCTTAGGGTGTTCTGGGAGAGTGAAACACAGGGTCGACAGGGTCAAACAATGCATCGCCAGTGCTGGACCCAACACCATATTCAGTGTTGCTGGCGTGCCACAGGTTTCTGCTGGACCAGCAGTCTCCGCATGAGCAGCTCTCCATCCCAGCAGCATGGTGGGAAAACCGGCTGTGAGTGGCACCTTCACTCTGTACACAAACAAAGGCACAGACACTCACAGTCTATGGCTCACAGCAGATTTTTGGAGAACTCTGGCATCCATTCCTGGGAAAGACAACATTCCATTTGCTGGGCTGCTTGGCCCGTCAGTGTTTTGATGAGCTCTCAGAGACTCGGCACTGAGGCTCGAAGTCCTGGTGCCTTTGTCTGAAGTTGCAATAGCGGCACCTTCACCAGCATTCACCAATGCTTCCCCGCACTTCCCCATGCATCCTGCTTTGGGACAGGTGGGGGGAGTCAGGGCGTGAGCGGTGTTTAGCACTGCTCTTAGTCCATCATCCAACGAGGTCAAGCTTCTTTCATTCACTTGGCAAAGGTGTTTTACTATCTGGCACTTTCTATAAATGTTAAGCTGACAGGCTGGAAGATTGAAACTAGACCCCTTTAGCACCATCCTCCCATTTTTATTTATTATTTTTCAGATTAAAAATGTATTTATTTGTTCTGACAGAAGTTTTATAAAGTTTCAGCTGGCTATTATGTATATGAATTTCCTGATCTAAATGACTGGTTTAAAAAACCTTCAGGGTAGATCTTAAATGTCTCCTATTCCTATTTTAATCCCTGCTAATCAGTATTGTTTGTATCCAAGCCATGCAACAACAGATAGCAAAACTAAGATCTTTCCTCTTCTACAGCAACACAATAACTTATGTACGTCCCTCCTCAGCGTTCGTCCTACCAGCTGGGATTCCACCAATCAGGCCTCAAGTTGAGTGAGACATCATGGAGATCAGTTCTCAACTGAGGGCAACTCTGGTGGTGAAAAGGTAGGACCACATAGTACTCCCTGGGGGGCATCTGGGGTCAAACGGTCAGGAGAAACACGCACAACGGATTCTGCCTGCAGCTGTCATCTTCAGCCTGAGCAGTGCCTATGGGTGTCAACTGGACCAGAGATGGATTAGGTCTGTCCAGAGATGCAGGGGCTCCGTAGCTCAGGCAAAATTGGTTTAGATCTGTCATTGACCTGCTGACAGAGGTGCATACTGGGAAGGCCACATATGAATCCATTCTGAGGGTGTGGTTGTCTTTTATACTTCCTGTTAGTGGTCAGACAGCAGATGAAATTGCAGAATGTGGTCTGCAGTCTGTTGAACAGTTCAGGTTAATATTGATCCAGAGCATGGATCCCAATGGAAGCTGACTCCCAGCACAGCAGAGGCATTAAATATAAGGAAAGAGATGAATATTGCTGAATGACAGTTATGAAGAAAAGTGGGCCTAGTGGAGTATAACATATACCTAGCCAGCTCTCACCAACGCATAATGACTCGGTTCATTCACATTGAAAGGTATGACATGAAGCACTTCAGCGATTTCTACACACACCGGGAAAACATTAAAAGAATTCACAGACATCTGAAAGCACCAAATATACCTATAGCCACTGGTATTAATGTCAGTTTTTCTATGATATATGGGTTAAACGGAGGGTTTTAAAAAGTGGCGTAATGCAGAGTAGACTTTGGTAGAATCCAGAGGGATGGTCTCCATTGTACTGAAACCAAAACAGCCATTTAAAACGAATGTCTACTTAGGAGACATTACTCTGTAAAGAACAAGTTGAGGGAGGCGTAAAGACAATTTCTCCACAGGTATTAATAAAGTATCAGTTATTCTAATTATTTAAAATGACTTTACCTTAAGAAGCTTACTAACAGAACAGTGTTCTTTATTTTTTAATCATTTTCCCACTTTTTGCTGCTGTTCTCTTTCAAGACGAAGGGAATAATGATAAATTGAGGTAAGCCTTCAGCAGCATTTACAGTAATGTGGTGTCCAGCTAGCAGCATTTACCTGGTCACACTGTAATGGTGTCACGTCGAGGGCAAGGACAGAGGCTAAGACAGACATGGAGGAAAACCAAAAGGGGCTTTATTAAAGAAAACTACACTACAGGAAGGGCAAAGGAAACAGACCACAAGGGGTCCAAACAGGGTAGGGAGGATCAGGCAAGAACACTAGACACAGGACACACTGGGGAGCACATGCAGGCAGCAACATCAATGACTGGACTGAGGATCGCAGGACTGAAGGACACTTTTTACAGGGCATTTGAGGGAGCAGATGGGACAGCGGGGAAGACAGCAGGCTATACGTACACTAAGATGGGAGACACAGTGGAAGAGGGCAGGACAAGACACCAGATGGGCACTGCTGCGGGACAAGGGCGCAGAGACCGAACACCATTAGGGGAACGAGACAGACCAGGGTAGGCAGGGGAAACACCAGCACAGGGCACTCTGGGGGCAAGATGGGACACCACTAGGAGAACTGGGGCCAGACTAGGGACAACCAGGATGATAGCAGGTACATCACACACCAGGACAGGTCCACAGACGAGTGATAACACGGGACAAGAAACATTTTGTGTGGGTTACAGGAGCCGGGGAAGACGAGACAGGCTGTTAACGGGGCCATACAGAGGACACAAGCGGGGCAAGGAACTATATGGACTGCTGACCCGACAGGACAAGACCACGCAGGAGTAAGGAAATGGATCACGATCGGGTAAGAGAGAACTAGGACCAGGACGAAAACACAACAGAACACCATAGAGACACACTGGGTACACAGCAGGACAAACATGATGCTCAGACAGGGGCACCGCACTAACAGGAACCAAACACGGGCAAGAAACCAGAAAAGACAGGGAACGCAGGGCACAACTGACACACAGACCAACACAGGGTGGACAGCTGAAGGACAGACAGATAAGGGAGAACCATGGGCACAGGAGGAGTCAAGATAGGATAGGGCACTGGGGCAGGAACTGAGGCAGGGCAAGCAAACAAACATGGGGGCGCTACAAGGTGAACTGGAAATGGGCTTTGGGAGAACAAAGGTGGGACAGGACCTTGGGGCAAAAACTTAACTGAGGCAGGAGGGGACAGGACTGAGCTAGGGGGTCTGCTGGTCCCCAGAAAGAAGGGCATTGACCCTGGGACACGAGCCCCTGCTGGGTCTCAGGAGGCCAGTAGGGCCACATCGAGCCAAGGGGAAGGCTGGGTTGGGGCCGAGAGGCACTGTGGGCATCGCCAGGACCGTAATGCTGGGGGGCGCTGTCAGGACCACAGGGCGGGGAGGGGGCCGTCGTTGGGACCACAGGGTGGGGGGGCACCGTCAATACCGCAAGCCTGGGACTGGAGGGTGAAGGGGAACCTGCAGGGCAAGGACATGGACGGGGGCAGGAACAGGAACCAGAGGGGCCCGAGGGGCCTGCAGGGCAGGAGAGCCCAGAGAAGCCGGAGCGGTGGCCACGGATGGTGGCTTTTCCCAAGGACAGTCGGCTGGAGACGTCTTGGACCTGGAGTGAAGATAGAAACAGAGGAAGGGAACAAGCAGAGGGTGTGGGGGGAACAAGACTGCAAGACAAGTTAAAGTTTATGGGAACACAGGTGACCTGTACAACATGCCCTTGATGAGGGATACGGTGCTTAATAAATAAACAATAAATAAAACACAAATACATAACAGGGATAATTATTTTTTATGTGTGTGCAGTTTAAACAAAATGAAATCAAATTAACTTACCTGGGGATTTTGGTAATTCTGGAATTCTGAAAAATAATACTTTAAAGAGCAATTTAAAAATCTACTTAGAAATATACATTTTTCTCTTAATAAACATTAAACATTATTATGAAACATTCCACATATACATCTCAAAATTTATCACACTTAATTCATTATCTTTGATACTGTTTCAATTATTTAATGTTTCTCAAACAGCAGCAGCAGAACCACAACTTCATCTTCTTCGTATTTTGGCTCTTCTCTATGTAAAGAGCTCTACAAGCTCAACTTTAATATTAATTTCCCACCACTTCTACCTCTTCTATCTCTACATGACCCACATCTATCTCTACATCGCCAGTTTCCTCCTGACCTCCTTCTCTATTTATAATCTCAACTAGTACATCACTTACTATAATTTCCAATATGGTTACATCACTCACCATGTCCGCACCCTCAATAATTACCTCCCCTACTTCTACCCCCACAACCTCAACATTTACATCCCCAGAATTTACTTCTGCAAGCCCAAACTCACACACTTGGACTTGCACAGCCTCCACCTTCACATTTCCTTTCGTATCCTCTGCCTTCAGGTAAATTATCCCCCCCTCCACCTTAACCACCTTCACATTCACCCCCACCTCACCTTGCTTCCATTTTGCATTTTATTAATGCCTACATTCAGGTCTGCGGCCTCCACCTGTACACTGGAGGTCACCCCCACATGTTTTTCCCTCTCTCCCACCTCCACCTTTTCCCCACTAATCGCACCCTTTACCTCATCTATCCCCTGAGTCCTCATATTCTTCCTGACTTTCTTCTTTTTCTGAAGGTAGTACAGTATGTCTTATAAATTGCCCACTCTTCAGATGTCAGGCCGTAATTGTTCTGAAGAGTCTCAGAGACAATGCCAGCATTGCCTTTCATGCTCACACCCTCCCCTCCCTTATACCAGTCAGTCACACCTCCCAGTCCCCCCATAACCTCCCCAGCCTGGACAGTGGGGGGTGTCGCTGGTGAGCACTCCTCCAAACCTTCCTTATCTCCCCAGTCGATCACCTCGTCCCACAGGTCCCAGGCTCCCCAGTACTGGTCGTTGGTCCAGGAAACAGCTCTCGCAATTCTCATTCTGGTGAATAAACAAGACATATAATTAAGTAGCCATATCTCATACTCGCAAAGCCAAACTAGGCACTGTATTTTTTCAACTTCTTGAAACTCCGGCAGTAACGGCCGAATTGCTAAAACTGCTTCACAATACAGTAAAGCTTGCGAAATTATGACGCTGCTTCGATACGCTATAACATCACCATGATACCGAACCTAGCAAAAGGTTAATCTTACTTCAAGAACATGGGACATTTAAAAAGTAAACGTATAGGCGATCTTTTCAGAATAACATCTTCAGATGAAATGCATTATCACAGGCCGGATGAGTATAACCAATCATATCAACCATAAGTCTTATTGTTTTTAAGTTTAACACAAATATTTTCTCTTACCATTTAAATATAAACAATCATATTAAGAATAATGGCCACAGCATCTACAGTTTAAACTACTAATTATAAATATATTTCAACGATATTTTGCCGCAATATTTGCATGTACTATATCAGGACATAAAATTAAATATAAGATTAAATATGCTAACAAAAAATAATCTGAAGAAATAGCAAGAAACACACGAAGAGATGCTGCTCACCTCTGCGCCATCTCTCTGTCAGAAAGTTTGTGTTTAACCTGCAATGATTTTGTTTCTATGGAAACCACCGTGATATTTGTAATTGGTCGAATAAAATGAAGTTATGTACGGACACTATGTTCAACGAATGAAATCAAAGAATTTATTGTCAGGGCGGGACAAATTTGAAGCTGGTCCAATCACGAGTAGTATCTTTAGTTTGTGCTTAATGCAACTCGGCGTGATTGGATATTTAACCGCCTTACAAGCCCCCAAATCAGGTATCTACTTGTCAATAGGTAACCACGCAGCTCTGTCTATGAAGCCTGTCTGTAATTTTTTATGACATTATGTTTTTGCTAGGCAACATTACAGTAATGCGTAATACCGCTGTATTGGGGGTGTACCGCCGCTGTATTTCCATAGCTGGTTGACGCAATTAGCATTTTAGCAATATTGGTAGCGCGACGTCAACTCAGCGAATTTCATAGGCAACATCTACAATTCAGGAACTAGTAGGTCTTCAGATAGTTGTTTAGGCTTTTGAGAAAGAAGACTATAGTTCTTGTTATTCAAATTCTGTATCCTGGTGTTTTTAATTTCTAATAATATGAACGATGATATGTCACATATAAGTTTTTTGAGAGACTAAATTTTGGTTTGATTTCTATTTTATTTTATGTTAAATAAAGTTCATATAAAATCATTTTAGAATTAGTGCAGTGTTTCGTTCAGAATTCGTGCAGTGTCCTTAAAAACTGCATGTTGAAACCTAACGCCATGCCATAACTGCTTTGCAGATATTTCATTAAGGAATCTATAGAGGATATAGGTAAGCCAGTCTGTGTATATGTGTGTCTGTGTGTGTTTGGGTGGGTGGTCATGTATATATTATGTTGTGGGGACCAAATGTCCCCACAGTGTTACAGGGCTGTCAAATTTTGAAGACAGGCAAGAGTGACATTCCACAGGATGACTTTTCATTGGTTGTTGTGTTGTATTTTACCCAGATACAATCGTACTATTTTCTGATTGGCTATTGTGTTGGCCCTTTCTTTTTTTTTGATTGGCTGGTAAGTGACAGGCTCTTGGGGCAAATCTTGTCCGACTTCATAAAAGAGGCGTATTTCCGACGGGAAGCGACGTTTTTCTTGACGTTTCGTGACGTTTTTATCCGAGTTCCGACTTGGAGAGAATTAATCGAACGCACCATAATGTCACTCAACTCAGAATTTCCGAGTTCCGAGAGAAAAACGAACGCACCATTAGACTCCAGCGGAGACACGCTTGTTTTATAGTGAGGCGCTACTGTGCCCTGGTCTGGGGAAAAATTGGGCTCTGCGGCATATTAGCCTACAAATTATTTTTCCGCGTGAGAAATACAATGTGTGGCGGGAGTGCGTGACAAAAGACTGAAAAGAGTGACTATCACTCTCAATGCGTGACACTTGAGAGCCCTGGTGTTATTAAAACATGTTAATTTGACTTTGTAGGGACATGTTTTTGGTCTCCAAAAGAAAAAACTCACTCAGTTTTATAAAATTCTGTGAATGCAATAAAAGGAATAATAATTCCAAAAGTCTTGTATTTTGTTTGGTTACTTACTGTTACTTCTTGGTTAGTACTGTAGGGATTAAGGATTAAGGTTGCCATAGTTAGGATTGGGGATATGCCCATACAAATGAATTGAGAATCCCCACAAAGACTCAGATACCTAATCTGTGTGTGTGTGGATTAGGTTTATATTACATTGTGGGGACCAAATGTCCCCCACAATGTGACAAAAGCCTGTTATTTTGATCCTTTGGGGGGCATTTTTCAGGTCCCCACAAAGATCTGTCAATACAATCAAAAAACTGAAAATGCCAGAAGTCTTGTATTTGGTTTGATTACTTATGGTTAAAGTTAGGGCTGGGAAGGAGTTAAGGTTGTCATGTTGGGATTACAGTTTTCCCCATAGAAATGAATGGTGAGTCCCCACGAAGATATAATTACAGACCTGTGTGTGTGTGTGTCATGCCTGTCAAGTTTTGGATTGGAAAATAAGGGAAATTTTCCGGCACCCACCGCGAGCCATCCCACCAGCCCAACCAAGCTACAGTATCCCTTACATTTTAAGACAGATGTACAAGAAATCTAAAATAACCACTTGTCATTTACATTTTATTTTCATTACACATTTTCTCTTAATTTCTCATGTTCACTCATGTGGCTCTCTGGCATTCACAAATGACTTATACAGATTTGTTGCAGAATTTGTATCCTTGTTGAAGACGTCACAGAAGGTGAAAGTAACGTTGTTTTTAGCACACAGCATTGCCATTTAAAATTCCGCATTTATGACCTGGTTAATGTTGTGAATGACCTGAAGACTACTGCAGGTGGCAGTTCTCGCGAAGCTACTGACAGTTCAGTTTGGAGAGGCAGATGAATTTTTTTTTAAATGATCTTATAATACGGGAGATTTATGGGAAAATACTAATACGGGAGGACGGCAGGAAAGAGAGGTAAAATACGGTAGTTTCCCGGCCAAAACGGGAGACTTGACAGCTATGGTGTGTGTGTGTGTGTGTGTGTGTGTGGTATCAGATCAGTCCCTGAGAGTTCAGTAGTCTGACGCCATGTTTCTGAGTCTGGGTGTGACGGCCTGAATGCTTTTCCAGACGCTAGGAGGGTGAAAAGATAATGTGAGGGGTGGGTGGGGTCATCCACAATGTTGGTGGCTTTGCAGATGGAGCGTGTGATATGAATGTCCATGACGGAGGGGAGAGAGACTCTAGTGATCTTCTCAGCTATCCTCACTATCGTCTGGTCTTGAGATCTGAGAAAAACATGTTGTGCTGCTCAACCTTAGCACAATGATATAGGTGAATCATGGACGCAATAGAATTTGGGGATGATTAGTCCATACAGGGACAGAATCATTCCATACCGCAATCTCCTCGTACGTATGTCTGCTAGGTGGAGTTGGAGTTGCTCCTAACTGTGCGCAGAGGAGTTGAACAATCACAACTTCCCAGAATATTACAGTAACAGGGGGACAGTGAACAAGTCTTATTAATTCTATGCTGTGTGGACGATGTAATCGTCCACAAGTTCGCCTTAATACACAGGGCATTCAAGCCATTGCTGAATACAAACCCACAAATGCAGCTCCCTCCACCAGCAACGCCAATATAGAAACTGCCGCAAAATCCATGCCCCCTGATAACCAGCCCCTTATATTTCCACCACCGTCGTGGGGACCGTACTACAAAGAGTCAACGCAAGGTAAGCTGCAAAGTGCAAACAAATTTACAACTTACCTTACATAGTGCACTACGTTTACTTTGTTCGTACTATGAGTACAGTCTTTGCACCTTGTCTGTTTGGCAGTATATGTCGTTCATTCCTGTTATTCAGTGACTTTTCTGTCCTCATGCTTTACTTATATTTTCTCTAACATGAGTCACATATTTAAAGCAAATATATATTTAGGTCTTCGTTATCACATAACCGCAGACAATACGTATTAAAAATGTAAAAACTTTTATTGATATATGTATTAAGGCTGCCATGATTAGTGGGCGTAGTCGATGACATGTTCTTCTTCAATATCACTACGCAATTATTGGAGTAGTTAGTCTCTAAAGCCCTGCAGTGACATGTAGTTTGTTGTTGTCAAAATGGGAGGGGCCAATACAAAGCACAGGTCTTAGGGAATTCTGATTAAATATACTGGCTTATTAATCATGTTAATATAATTAGCATACACCCACTATTAGTGTAAATAAATGCACAAACTGCAAGGCTTTATCAGCAAGGTTATGCTGTGTTTGTATGAAATGCCTTTTTATATATCATTATTGTTTCAGTTTATGCTGTAGCCATTTGTGCACGAATCTCCTTGCGTCAGAGGAAGTTGGAAGTGGGGTGTGACCTTTATGAAGCAGAATGAGACAGAAAAGTTGTAAAATAAATAGTTACACTAACTGCAGTGAGACCTCTCTCATGCGGCCCTGCTCAATCTGTCTAGTCATACCATGTGAGTCAGTTAAACAGGGAGGTTTGTCTGCAGTGTTGGAACCTGTACAGCCAGTGCTTTGTACCGCTGATGGCCTCTTCTTCACACATGCTTTGCTGCCACCTGCTGGTCAAAGTTTAATATTGGTTTATTAATTAGTGAAAGTAAAAGTCTTATTGCATTGCTTAAGTCTTAAATATATATTTAATGTATTTTCATCATTATTTTAATTTAATAAATATTCTGAATGAATTAATATTTTTTTAATATTTCAAAATTAAATGTAAATGGTTTGTGGTTTTCAGATCACAGGTCCATCTCAGAGCCCACCAATCAGTGACCATCTTGGAGTGTGATGTAAGACACGAAATCAGGACCGGCCACTTTTTACTCATTTTAATCTTAAAACATGGACAGTGTGAATTGGGACTTTGCCATTTTGCTCATATCACTTCCTCTGCCAGCTCTTGCAGGATGGGCTTCCCCTTTGAATCTGGTTCCTCCCAAGGTTTCTTCCTTCCTTTTCACCTACTTTAACTGTAACCCTCTTATTTTGATGGCAGTGATGCTCTGTGAAGTCATACAGAGGTGGGTATAGAAAGGATTACAGTGGGTAATAGGTGATTTAGATTAACTTTTTAAAATTTGACAACAAAAAGGCTTTGGACAATCAGTTCAACTTTGGACAATAGCACCTCCGAATAGTTTCTCTCTGTCTCTCTTGCTAGTTATTTCTCTTCACCCCCCATTCAAGGAGGAATCAAATGCAGAATAACATTGTACAGTAGAAGATGTAAGGTGCAACACACATTAAAAGCTCTTTTTGTGTGAACATTATAAAACAGATTAATACATATTAAGCAGTTTGAAACTTTACATTCAGACCTACATCAGTTAGAAAAAGCAGGCGATGACCAGCCCAACCAGCAGCTCCATCTCTGATTGTACAGAATCCCTTGTCAGGGTAATTTCTGAAGTCATGACTAAACTAATTTCCCGCTTTGCCTTCAGCTTCACCAGCTAGATTAAACTGATCATTGAGGAGGGAGATACAGTCAAGCCTCACAGTGAAGCCATAAAACACACTGGGGTTAAATGCATTGCACTTTTTTCCAGTCATTTTAACACGTGTCTCAATACCATGTCCACTTTTTCCAAACACTTAACACATGCACCATACCATTGGACTATGTGAGCTAAACTATGTATACTTTTGCATTGCTTTGACTCAATTTGCATTCAATCACCACTTCCCCCAAATTTCATGAATACTTCTCTCAGTCAGTGTTTCCCACCAGCAAAACTTTGTACAACTACAGCCGATTTTTCAAACGTTTAGATAATCTGTTCAAAACAGTTAACTTTCAGTGAATTTCAATGAAATTTTACTGCACTGTAAATTGAAATATGCTGCATTTTGACAAAGGACACTATGCACTTGCACTAACACAAATAATTATGCTTTTAGCAGAAACTTCGTAATTTTGCTTGCTGCTTTGTTACCATTTATACAAATGAGGTCATAGAGTAAGTAAGTAAGTAGTCTTTATTTATATAGCACCTTTCACAGGCAAAAGCCACAAGGTGCTTCACAACATAGTAAACAAAGAAAAACATAACAAAAAAAGCCAAGACCACACAAAAATCATAACTGCCCATAAATAACTATTTGAACGCCTGGACAAATAAATGAGTCTTTAGTTCTCTCTTAAAACTGACGACAGATTCCATTAAACGCAAAGAGGAGGGAAGATCATTCCAAAGCCTAGGAGCTACAGCCTGGAAAGAACGGTCACCTCTAGTGCGAAAATAAGTGCGAGGAACTTTCAACAACTTTCCATACACCTCAAAGCACGCGCAGAGGTGCAGGGGTGGATCAAGTCGCTAATATAAAACGGAGCCTGTCCATGTAAGGCTCTGAAAACCAGAACCAGAATCTTAAACTTATATCTAAAAGACACAGGCAGCCAATTAAGTTGTTTTAAAATAGGGGATATGTGAGTGCTCCTATTTAGTGCGAGTCAAGATTCTCGCTGCAGAGTTTTGTACTAATTGCAGACAAAGGAGCTCCTTTTTATTCAGGCATGAAAAAAACTATTACAATAGTCTAAACGTGAAGACACAAAAGCATGAATGAGAAGCTCCAAATCATCTCGTGAGACCATTGATCTAAGTTTGGAGATGTTCCTAAGCTGAAAAAAACAGTTTCTCGTTAGCTGCTTACAATGCTGCATAAATGAAATTTCACTGTCCAATATAACTCCCAGATTTCTAAGGCTGGACTTCACAGACAGGCCTAGATTACCCAGGAACTGTTTAATCCCCGGGATTGAATCAACAGGGGCAATAACCAGAGTTTCAGTTTTGTCTGCGTTTAGCTGAAGGGAGTTTATGCTTAGCCATTTTTTTAATTCCACTAAACAATGAAACAAAGAATCTAACTTATGCATCTCAGATGGTTTAAAAGAGCAATACAGCTGAATATCATCGGCAAATAGGTGGAAAGAAACGTCACTGAACTGTTGGATGATCTTACCCAAAGGGGTCAAATACAGCAAAAAAAGAACAGGACCCAGGACAGAGCCTTGGGGCACTCCACACAATAAATCCGCAGACTCAGACCTTATTTGGTTTGCTGTAACACTAAAACTACGCCCTGATAGATAAGAAGAAAACCACTGTGAAACTGTCCCTGATAAACCTATTTGATCCTTCAGTCTCATCAGCAGGACCTGATGATCAATTGTATCAAAAGCTGAAGACAGGTCCAAGAGAACCAGAACAGTGTGTTCTCCAGAATCAGCAGCCATCATAATGTCGCTGGACACTTTCAGTAAAGCCGTTTCCGTAGAATGGTATTTACGAAAATCGGACTGAAACGGTTCAAAGATGTTATTTTGATTCAGGAAAGAAGACAACTGTTCATAGACCACCTTCTCAAGGAGCTTAGAAAGAAACGGAAGCTTAGAAATAGGCCTAAAGCTGTTGGGGTCCGTTAGATCTAAGCCTACTTTTTTCAATAATGGCTCCACTATGGCATGTTTAAAATTATTGGGAAACACACCGGTTGACAGGGAGAGGTTAACCATTTTGGTAACACACGGGCCTATGGACTAAAACACTTTTCCGAAGAGCCTACAAGGGAGGACGTCGGATAAACTATGGCTATGGCTCATCAAAACACTGACGGGCCAAGCAGCCCAGCAAATGGAATGTTGTCTTTCCCAGGAATGGACGCCAGAGGGCTCCAAATATATGCTGTGAGCCATAGACTGTGCCTTTGTTTGTGTACAGAGTGAAGGTGCCACTCACAGCTGGTTTTCCCACCATGCTGCTGGGATGGAGAGCTGCTCATGCAGAGACTGCTGGTCCAGCAGAAACCTGTGGCATGCCAGCAACACTGAATATGGTGTTGGGTCCAGCACTGGCGATGCATTGTTTGACCCTGTCGACCCTGTGTTTCACTCTCCCAGAACACCCTAAGGTGTGATGGTAATGGAGCTCCTGTGCCAGAAATTGAGGGCTGATTCTATGCATGAGCCGTCTGCATGCTGTCCCAGCATGCTCTGGGCTGGAGACACGTGTGGAGCCGCTGAGCTGCAGTGTGCTTGGGTAACACTGCATTCAGTGACTCACACAGCCATACTCTGTTGCTTTGGAAGGCTTCTCTTCTTCCACACAGGAACTCACAATAGCAGAGCCCGAAATGACAGCCCTCCACAGGAACACACAGCGCTGTGTGCATATCCCTGGTGGGTGTGCACATCAATCTCACTGATTATACTGATTTAGCACCACAACAGATCACTGTCTCAAAGTGTAATCAAACAAAGACAGAAAAAGTCCACTTCCCGCTTGATCTCGGTTATCAACCGAATCGATGGATCCCCTCAATGGCAATTCGTTTGAGACAAGGAATCCAATAATGTCTACAATGGCAGAGACATACAGGCGGTTTCGAGAGAGCTGATCGGAATTAACCACAGTTGAAATCTCACTGCCTGTAGAACATCGCAACTGTCTCTCTTTCCAAAAAGCCACACACGTTTGATGTTCTTTACTATTGGCATGTCTGTTAAACCCTTTTGCAGTGTCCGTAGCATATTTCCAGTTACTAAAACCCAAAGTTGTGAATGAGTTAGTTTGCTCTGCTCACCCAATTGACCAATCAAGTGCCTGGATTTGAAAATCTAGTCTAGAACGTACTGACACGTATGTAAAACGTAGACTTTATTTTTTAACTATAGTGGTCTAACTTATATATTAGTCTTCAAAAATGAATATTACTTTTTTTTTTTATTTTTTAAAAGTTCAATTAGGGCTTATTTTAACAGAGGGGGCGGCATTTTCCCTCTGATGGGGCGACGCCACCTTACCCCCCGTGGTGCCGGGCCTGATTACAACTCACTGCTGAAATTTTATTATAATTGAACCTGCTGGGGCTCTTAAACTGATTGACAGGTCTGTAAACTGGAGGGCGAACTTTTACATCAATTAAATATATTATGTATCAGTGATAGCCAAATTAAGCTTAAAGGGGCAAGTCCCCCGAAAAACAAAAAAAGGATGTATTTTAGGGGGGCCTTTATTTATATTAGCTTTATTTATGTTAGCTTTCAAAGTTTAGTTTTCTAGTTCAGCACTAGTTTCCATTTGATTCATCCAATGGATGAACATTTTTCTTCTTTGCAAAGTCTATTTGTGGGAGTTTTGAGACTTGAGTTTAAAGCTGCAGCAGAGTGTTTGATGTTTGGAGTTTTGTGTCTGGAATCTAGACAATGTGAAACATAATATTTTAATAATATCCCACAGTCCAGTTTAGGGTATCATTTTGCCTCAAGTCCATTGTGCATGTGTATGCGTATACAGGAACATGGTATATGGGAACGCAAGTAAGGGCCTTATGTGTGTGTATATTAAGGTGTAATCTAGAATGTGTTCTATGAAGCCCATGTGGATTGTAGGGACCTGCTTGTCCACTCTCACCTTTCAGAAAAGCCTCTTGGTACGGAAGGTCCTTACTAACAGGTGTAACCATGTTACTGTAAACACAGACACACACTAGATGTGGTGTTGAGTATGGTGTGAACCAGGATGTTATATGAGGCCCTGATGATTCATAGGGACCTACTTCTCCTGTGTGGTTCAACATCTATACCTTCTAAAGAGGTACATCTGAAATGTCAGCTTTGGGATTACTGTAACTACAATAATATGAAATAAATTAATGGTATTCAAGTACTTGATGAATTTATAAATAGTCATTAAATAGTGTAAAAGAAACTTTATAGAAATTTGTAGTACATTTACAAGACGACCAAACCATCACCCTTCCCCCATGTCATGATCCAATTGTTTCACTGTAGACATTGTCATATGCGAAGAAGTTACACATCACCCAACCCTATTCTGTACAATCAGGGACGGATTACGGACCGGGCCAGCGGGACCGCTGCCCAGGGGCCCTTGGGGTGCAGGGGGCCCGTGGGGCCCCTAGCCCAAAACAATTTGCAACGCTTATCAACAATGTATTTTCGTTTGTCTATTTTAGAGGGCCTACATTCTTTGATCCTCTGCCTACAAGGGCCCCTGACCCTATAGGGCCTCTGATGGAAACATGGATGGAGGGTGTAGGATCACACATGCACATATCACAGGGCCTAAATTCCAGGTGGCCTGAGACAAGGCCGAGCCTGGTACGAGAGGCACCAAAGGGGGGGTTACACACACAAACACACACACACACAGATAACCAGGGAGGCCAGCACTCCAACTTTTATTGCCCAAAGATTTAGGGACCTACAGACAAGCAGAGTGGACTTCACGGACAGGGGTCCCTCGACTTGGCACACAACCCCCTCCCCATACACTCTGCCTTACATCTCACTCACCCAACAGACGAACACCCTAAAGGAAATTTCATTTAAGTTTGCTTTTGTATACCCTGTATATTGATTTACTCACGACTACTAGTCTCAATATACAGATACGTTATGTTTGTATGTGTCCTTAGACAATCTTAGTGTTTTGTGTGCCACCCTTATAACCATGTTCACGGAGTATCACCTATTTCACCCCTTTGCACTTGAACACATATAAATTTAAATAAATAGATAGGTATAGCTACCATTGTATGTATGTTCTCATGGTATACCAGAAGAATCTGGAAAGTGAGTGTAACCAATGTGTCCTAACTTTTAGAGAGTCTGCTTTGTTAAACCCCCCCCCCCCCCCTTCTCTTCCAACATTCCTTTGTGGTCCTTATCTGATCTTGGTGGACGGTTACCAAGTTTCTTTGTTTCTACCATGCTATGTTAAAAGAACTGAATTTAGGTGTATCTTATCCATTCTGGAGAAGATGAATTGGCATAAGCCACACCAAACAAAATATGTTGTTTCCAGATGTGCAACTTATATTGTTATTACCACAAACTAACGGCCACGCCTATCTATGGATAAGATGTGCTGTTTGTAATATGAATATTTGATGTAATATCTGCACAAAGTGTAACATCTGTTGAGGTGCAACCCAAAACACCTGTATCCCATACTGATGTGAATGAGTCACATAGATAAAATAATTAATTGTTTAATCAATTAATGCAGATGGTATGAGGTATGTACCTGTGAAGCTGGTATGGCATGTTTGGTATCAATCTGATTGTTAATCACCCCTGATTCCAAATCTGGTCAGTGATTACCATAAAAGTGGATGTATCAAAAGTTATAACAGCTTAATGAAAATCATCAGTAAAGGTAGAATCAGGCGGGCCATAAATCACAAGATAGATAAATATAAATCACATAGATAAAATAATTAATTGTTTAATCAATTAATGCAGATGGTATGAGGTATGTACCTGTGAAGCTGGTATGGCATATTTGGTGTCAAACTGATGGAAAATCACTCCTGATTCTAAATCTGGTCAGTGATTACCATAAAAGTGGATGTATCAAAAGTTATAACAGCTTAATGAAAATCATCAGTAAAGGGAGATTCAGTTGGGCCATAAATCCCAAAAGGACTGATACAGACCCCCTTCTGAAAGCCCGCCAAATGGATGGCCAGCCATTGGGCCAGGATTCGAATTCCTGGTCATCCCTATTCATGAACTTTAGACCATAAAAACCTGGACCTCAGAACAAAGCAGCGCAGAGAACACCCAGCAGCCGTACGGAAAAGACCATCAGCCCGGGAGACAAGAAGCCCACCAGAAACCCTCCGGTGAAGGCCCAGCTGAACAGAGAACAGCACCCAAGACAAAGCTTCACCAGGAGAGAGAATCCAAAGGGGCTCCACTCCACTGCTCCAAACGCCGCGCCTTCCTGAGTGCCATCAGCTCAGCAGCTCTGCCATCAACTGCCAAGACCCCCCCCCCCCCCCACTCTTCAACCAAGTAAACCAACTTCCTTTCATTCTAACAACTTAAGCTGTTCTGTTAACCTGCTATAAGACTTTAGGGTCGTGTTTCCACAAACTGTGCTTGCTTTGCAGAACAGTATTTCCCATTTAAGGTTACTCATTTAAATCCGGTCATTGCATTTTCATAATTACATTGTTTGTTTTATTCCGTTATTTCGTGTTTGTTGTTTGTGTTAGGTGTAATGTCTGTCTTATTTTAGTTGTAGTGTTAGCTAGGAATAAATGCATGTCTTTTACACAACTTTAGCCTCCGTCATTGTGTGTCTCATAATAAGTTCCTGCCTCTGTGCGATCTTGCTACACGCTCTGAACCTCAAACTCGCCTGAAACATCGCGAGACTCTCTCTCATCGGCCATGAGGGGGGGGGGCTCTGCTACCAATCGTTTACATTATCTGGTGACGCAGCTCGGTGGACGAGCCTTCTAACCCAGGTTACTAAGTGATATTGGTAATTAGTGAATCCCATTTAAGTCTCACATTAACAGACTCACAGGGGTACCGCAATCGAGTTTGGAGGAGCCGACCATTTGGCATAACGATTGATTAATAATCAGCATTAAATAATAATTAATTAAACTTTAATTAATTCAAACATATTGGTGGAGATATTAAAATTTACCTGAGCTAATAATTCCTACAAGGGCGTTTGGCTGCCAAGGGCCCAGGGGCCCACACAACCCATAATCCGTCCCTGTGTACAATGAATTATGAATGCAACAATACCACCGTTTTTTCCCCATTATGTTTTCTATTTGTTGATTTGCTTACGGTATTCAGGTTAACCATTGAGCCTGCTGATGCTGTATTTGTTCTTTGTTGCAGATGACCATTGAGAAGACTCCAACACCGTGTCCAGAAAAGGTAAACTGGTGATGCAAAAGCTTATGCAAAGATTTTATTTGCCCGTGTAACTTTTTTATACCCTAACCTGACTAATGCAAGTCTAACCCTCGAGAAATGTGAAAATGGAAACACTTATGAATTAACCCATGTACTTACATTATTTTTTTTTAATCAATTTACGATTAAGTACGACACAGTATGATTATTTAAAAGAGACTTTTGATACTGGCCATATTAAGATCTAACAGCTTGTAAAAGTTTTGAAATACAAATATACATCAACGACCTTTTATCATTGTGTAGTAAAAGTCGGATCATAGATAAATATAAATATCACTTCACAGATATTTATAGTAGTCTGTGTCATTTGATATCGTTCACAGTACAATTAATTGGTTTAATATTAAAAATTTTAAAAAATTTTTTACAGTGCTTTCATATGACACAGCTATGCTGAACTTGCAAAGGTTACCCTTGCACAAATCATGGTTTTCAATAGAAGACGTGCTGAAGAAAATGCCACTCCAGAGTTTTCACGAGAGAGACCAAACAGACCTCCATGAAGACATCGCTATGGGATTGTAACAGACTGAACAGAAGCTCTGCAACTATTTCAGACGGATTGAGATTGTGGGGAAAAGGGGCAGGAAAGTTGCTATTCTACTTACACCAATCATGGTGGATGCCTTGTCACTATTGGTCAGTAAGAGAACTGAATGCAGTGTCTGTGATACAAATATATTCTTGTTTGCAAGACCTAAATCATTGAGCTACTACAGAGGGCAGGACTGTTTATGCATCCATGCAAGTTGGTGTGGAGCAAAAAATCCTGAGCACCTCAGGTCGACCCAACTGCGAAAACATGTGGCTACACTGTCACAAGTGCTCAATTTAAAAAACAATGAACTGGACCAACTCGCAGATTTCCTTGGTCATGACCTCCATGTTCATCGCGAGTTCTACAGGTTACCCATTCCCACCATGCAACTGGCTAAAATTTCCAAGCTACTTTTGGCAATGGAAAAAGGGCAGCTTTCCAGTGTGCAAGGGAAATCGCTTGATGACATCGAAATTGATGGTTAGTATTAAAACTGGTACAATTTAAAGAGAAAAAAACCTTGCACACGCATTCATATCTCTTTAATAATCTTTTCCAGGTGAAATTGAAGTAAGTGACTCTGAAGTTGTTGACAATGATGAAAGTGAATCTGAGGACAATGTGTCTGCAGTAACACAGTCTGTCACCAGTGAACCTATGGTTGATGCAGAATGTGAATTACCCCTCCATAATTGGGGGGTACTGCCTTCATAACACTTCTATGACCATTATGGTCTGCTACCGCGTCAATACAAATAGTCGCCAACCAAGATCAATGTTAAGAGTGCAAGATGCGCCAGGGGTGTTTACTAACATGTATGCAACAAACGGTCATGGTCTGGACATGCGACAAAATCAGAATCAATGCAGAAGATCTCATTATCCTTATCCCTATCCAAAAGAACTTGGTTTTGATAACTCCCAGGAATTATCCTAGGAGTAGTATACTAGTAAAAGTAATAAGCCTATACATTTACAAACAGCCTGGTCTGGTCCAGCAGTCTGGTGTTATTCCTGCCCTCTCAGTCCCCCCAGCTCCAGCAGCCTTCAGAAATAAATATTTACCTGTTGGGCTAATATCTGTCTTGATGATGCAGTAGATCTTAAAGTACAGCCTCATTTCTAACTCACCTCTTGGTCCTGCGTGCTGTCCTCATCCTGCCATCTTCCTGCTCCCTGCTCACTGTCCTCATCCTGCCATCTCCCTGCTTCCTGCTCCTGTGCCTCTCCTGCCTTCTGCTGATCACCACTTTCCTTCATACACATTAACAGTTTGTAAAACTGCACCTATACTTCTGGTGTTCTGTAGCTCTTAACACTAATATTTCCTACTTACTCTTCTTTTACCACCGAAAAAGTGTCTGATGTCTCCATCTTTCCTTTTCCTCGTAGTGTGTCTGTGAATAAAATCTAATCTATACTTAACAAAGCAGTATCTGGGCTATCAGATGAAGCTTCTAAAAATGTCTAGAAATATGAAATAGTGGAATGCAGAATCAATACCACTAAAATTCAAATAATAGGGCTTATTATTTGCTAGATAATCTTTTTACGTTGGCCCTATAGGTTTCACTTATAGTAATGTGTTTTCAGATCATAACGTTAGATGTTAATAACAAACCACACAGGCTAAATGGCAAATTAATTTCAGAAAGGCACAATTTATTCATGATAAAATGAGAATGAAAACATAGGGAGTTCATCTCCTTGGAAAATGACCATGATCGATTTTACCTCACCAAATAAGCCTGTTTTAAATAGAGATCTTTGCTTATCTTGCTAGTTAAATTGACTAACGTTGACTGTACCGGCCTCAGAAGTACAATGGTAAGTAATTCAACTTATAAAGACGTCAGCTTGCATTAGTAGAGGAAACACTTAAACGAAGAAATGAAGGTTGTAAAATAACAGATTTTCAACAGGCTAGACTTCTGCTGGCTATTTACACTTACCAATGCACGACAAACAGCACCATGACAGACAAACACAATGAACAGGTCAGTAAATGAGAATGAATGATGCAACCGACTGGCTAAGCTGCTTCTAGCGCCGAGGTGGTTAAAATAGTACGGTGTCTGAAATAGTTTTACATAGAAATTTTCCTGCAAGGTGAGTTTAGCTTTTTTTTTTTTCTTTACAACAAAAGAAAACCCCCCCAAACTGCTATTTTTGTCTCTTTGGCGGGGTCTAGGTCTTGATCGGGGGGTACTGTACCCCCCAGTTCCCCCCGTAATTCGAACCATGTGTCTATGCTGCTGAAATGAGCCTTGCATATTGCGAGTTGGACCGAAATCATCTTAGTGAATTTCAGTTTGGTATTTGTAAAGCTGGCCTATCCAGCCATGCAAAAGGTTAAACTTCTTAATTAACTGTATGCAGTGGTGTAAAATTCAGCTTTCTTTCTTTTGACATGAATTAACCTACATTAATTAATTACCCCCAGCAACTGCCACCCTCTGCCAGCTGTGCCCCCACCCCAGGCACTATGGTAATGGTCACCCAGCTCACTGCACTCTGCACCTTACATGCAGTTGCACCTGCTTTTTATACTGGACTGATAAGCACCAGTCACTTCATGCTGCAGTTTCTTCTTCCCTACGGTCCTCATATGCATGTATATTGTCATGTATAGGTTAAGGAAAACGCTTAACGTAAAATAAAGTCCATATTCCTTGTATTTCGGTTTTGATATTTCGTCAGGTGAAAGTGTTTATGACCAGATATATGTGTGAGAAGTTTGGTGATTTTTGGTGGCTGTCTTGGTAGTTTAAATTACATAAAGCCTTTTCCTTATGGGCGTCAATGGAGGGGAAAACGCTTAACGTACTGTAGTATAAAGTCCATATTCCTTGTATTTCGGTTTTGATATTTCGTCAGGTGAAAGTGTTTATGACCAGATATATGTGTGAGAAGTTTGGTGATTTTTGGTGGCTGTCTTGGTAGTTTAAATTACATTAAGCCTTTTCCTTATAACGGGCGCCAATTAATGGAGGGGAAAACGCTTAACGTAAAATAAAGTCCATATTCCTTGTATTTCGGTTTTGATATTTCGTCAGGTGAAAGTGTTTATGACCAGATATATGTGTGAGAAGTTTGGTGACTTTTGGTGGCTGTCTTGGTAGTTTATAAATTACATTAAGCCTTTTCCTTATAATGGGCGCCAATGGAGGGGAAAACGCTTAACGTAATATAAAGTCCATATTCCTTGTATTTCGGTTTTGATATTTCGTCAGGTGAAAGTGTTTATGACCAGATATATGTGTGAGAAGTTTGGTGATTTTTGGTGGCTGTCTTGGTAGTTTATAAATTACATTAAGCCTTTTCCTTATAATGGGCGCCAATGGAGGGGAAAACGCTTAACGTAATATAAAGTCCATATTCCTTGTATTTCGGTTTTGATATTTCGTCAGGTGAAAGTGTTTATGACCAGATATATGTGTGAGAAGTTTGGTGATTTTTGGTGGCTGTCTTGGTAGTTTAAATTACATAAAGCCTTTTCCTTATGGGTGTCAATGGAGGGGAAAACGCTTAACGTAGTATAAAGTCCATATTCCTTGTATTTCGGTTTTGATATTTCGTCAGGTGAAAGTGTTTATGACCAGATATATGTGTGAGAAGTTTGGTGATTTTTGGTGGCTGTCTTGGTAGTTTAAATTACATTAAGCCTTTTCCTTATAATGGGCGTCAATGGAGGGGAAAACGCTTAACGTAGTATAAAGTCCATATTCCTTGTATTTCGGTTTTGATATTTCGTCAGGTGAAAGTGTTTATGACCAGATATATGTGTGAGAAGTTTGGTGATTTTTGGTGGCTGTCTTGGTAGTTTAAATTACATTAAGCCTTTTCCTTATAACGGGCGCCAATGGAGGGGAAAACGCTTAACGTAAAATAAAGTCCATATTCCTTGTATTTCGGTTTTGATATTTCGTCAGGTGAAAGTGTTTATGACCAGATATATGTGTGAGAAGTTTGGTGATTTTTGGTGGCTGTCTTGGTAGTTTAAATTACATTAAGCCTTTTCCTTATAATGGGCGCCAATGGAGGGGAAAACGCTTAACGTAAAATAAAGTCCATATAACTTGTATTTCGGTTTAGATATTTCGTCAGGTGAAAGTGTTTATGACCAGATATATGTGTGAGAAGTTTGGTGATTTTTGGTGGCTGTCTTGGTAGTTTAAATTACATTAAGCCTTTTCCTTATAACGGGCGTCAATGGAGGGGAAAACGCTTAACGTAATATAAAGTCCATATTCCTTGTATTTCGGTTTTGATATTTCGTCAGGTGAAAGTGTTTATGACCAGATATATGTGTGAGAGGTTTGGTGATTTTTGGTGGCTGTCTTGGTAGTTTAAATTACATTAAGCCTTTTCCTTATAACGGGCGCCAATTGATGGAGGGGAAAACGCTTAACGTAAAATAAAGTCCATATTCCTTTTATTTCGGTTTTGATATTTCGTCAGGTGAAAGTGTTTATGACCAGATATATGTGTGAGAAGTTTGGTGATTTTTGGTGGCTGTCTTGGTAGTTTAAATTACATTAAGCCTTTTCCTTATAATGGGCGTCAATGTAGGGGAAAACGCTTAACGTAGTATAAAGTCCATATTCTTAGCATTTAGGTTTAGATTCTTTGTCAGGTGAAAGTGTTTATGACCAGATGTGTGTGTGCGAAATTTGGTATTGCTTATAATACTATAATAAATGCTCTGGGCCTCGGTACTAATAACAATACAGTATTCACATGTAATAATATACCTGAGTGATTTTCAGACATTTCACATACCTCTTTGCTTTAATATTAGGGGAAACATTATTTCCTGATAGACAGGGGAAACTGAATTGCCCAGAACACCTGTACCTCTGAGGAGGGGGCAGTGTAGCACGGGCGGGGCGCATGTCCCAGCATGCCCCACGTGCAGTTGTAAATAGCCCTTCTTGTATTGTTGTTATTAATGTTAAGTCAAGGGAGGTAATGCTAAGATTATACAATTCCTTCGTGAGACCTCACCTAGAATATTGTGTGCAGGTTTGGTCACCATATCTTATAAAGGACATTGCGGCCTTAGAAAAGGTGCAGTGTAGGGCCACAAGAATGATTCCTGGTCTTAGAGGAATGTCATACGAGGAAAGGTTAGTTGAGCTAATTCTGTTCAGCCTCAAGCAAAGGAGACTGAGGGGGGAAATGAAGCCTCAGACCCCAGGGGGTTAATGGTTCCATTTCCTTATTGTTGCTCGTGTGTTTACCCGAGTCTTGTGTGTACCCGGTCCGATCCTCGTGTGCAATTAGCTTACGTAAATCTCCCACCGTGTGTGCATCCTACAGTTCGGCATCTGACAACCTTGTATTTCCTATATGTAATAGATTCGGTGCTCGTTGGGTGTCTGATGTATTCCTTTCCATGACCGATAATAAAGAGCGCGCTCTCCCCGGCAAGCGAGTGTCTGTGTCTCTCTGCTCCCGCGATGCCTTGGTCTGCCCGAGGCCACAGAAGTATTGTCTCATTTTATCAGTGTGTAACTTGGTGGGAATCTTACCTTCAGACAAAATAGATGCAAAGGCCTGTATGACCTCAGCACCCATCTCTGCGCATTTGGAGTGGAAACCTCTGTATCACCATCCGTAATAAAATTTGAATCCCCTAATCAGAATATCTCTAGCAAACTGAGTTTTGTGTTACAGTATATGTACAATACAATAATTTTAGTGATTCTGTTTTTTTTTTTTTTTAAAGGTTGCATATCTGAAAGTCTGACCTGTATGTTTTGGCTAAAGTAAATGATAATAGGAGGAATAAAACTCACCAACCACTCAGCATGTAAGTCAGCAGTACACTTTATTTTTGTTTTCATGGCACTTATAAACATACATGAGGCTGCTGTATTGGCTGACCTGTCCTCCACGTCCCTCTCCAGGTCCAGTTTACAATTCTTTCATGGCTGGACTGTGGTCGGTCTATCCAGTTCTGTGTCTGACTTTGTGCCGTTTGGGAAAGGTCGTCTTTTGTTAAATTGCCTTATACGCCTTTTCTGCTTCTCAGGAGCCTTCCCCAAATCACTTTCTGATTTTGTTTGTCTCCGGTCCATTTTAGACCTCAGCCTGGGTGGCCCTGCCCAGTCTGACTGGGTGCCCCTGCCCAGTCGGCTTCTGATGATTCTGCGTCGAAGCTGCTGTCTGTCTATCTTTTCCATGTCTGAGCCAGTCTCATCCGGAGGGCTGCTCTCCTGCTGTCCGTCATCTTTTTCCAGGTCTGAGCCAGCCTCCTCAAGTGGGCTGCTCTCCTGCTGTCCGTCATCTTTTTCCATGTCTGAGCCAGTCTCATCCGGAGGGCTGCTCTCCTGCTGTCCGTCATCTTTTTCCAGGTCTAAGCCAGCCTCGTCAAGTGGGCTGCTCTCCTGCTCTCCATCATCTTTTTCCGCATCTGAGCTATACTGTAAAAGAAAAAATCCGTAAAAAAACGGATAATGTACTGGCAGAAAATTACCAGAATTCTGTAGATTTACAGTATGTCTTCTGTACCATTCAGACACTTCTGTAAATCCTAAAGCGGAAAATTCTGTAGATTAACAGTGTATCTTCTGTACCATTCAGACACTTCTGTAAATCCTAAAGCGGAAAATTCTGTAGATTAACAGTATGTCTTCTGTACCATTCACAGACACTTCCATTAATCCTAAAACGGAAAATTCTGTAGATTTACAGTATATCATCTGTACCATTCACAGACACTTCCATTAATCTTAAAGCAGAAAATTCTCTAGATTTACAGTATATCATCTGTACCATTCTCAGACGTCAATCTTTAAGCCAAAGTTTTTAATGATGAAATAAGTCATCATTGGCAAGTTGAAATGCAAAGCTATTAACCTATATTTGCTGGTGAATACATATTCTCTTCCACTCTTAAAACAATGTTAAAACACAATAAATTAACAATATATGAATCACATTTGAATGTATAAACACATAATACAACCACATTATCAAATAAATCCAACACAATATATACAAAGTAACAAGTTCATTTCTTCAGGGAAACTTTTTTCAAGTAAACATCTGTAACTCATGTAAACATATTGCACATTAAAAATGCTACAGTAACGCCACATAACATGTTCACAATGCAAAGCACCACTAGAAGTATTAAAACAACAAACTAAACCAGTCGATTTAACTAGCTTTGTACTCAAATTTTCCACTGACTTTCAAAATTATTCAGTTCGTAGAGGAATTTCAGCAGTCTAGGTGGAATGTGCTGCTGCTTTGTTCCCTTTTTTTCTGACTTTGTTCCTCGTTCGGGATTTATTCCAATGAGAACTCTGCAAAAAATAGAAAAAAAATTAGCTATACACAATTAAATTAATGATCTTGAACTATGTAGTAGCATACAGACTAATATGAGATGTAAAAGTACTCATCTACTTCATGACAATTGGAATTAGGGCTGCAATAATTAGTCAACACAATTAACCATATTAATTCTAAAAATTGTTGTATTATAAAAACAAATTATCCATTTTCAGGGCCACAGCACCATAAGTCACCACAGTAACGCAGTGCAGGAACTGCTGGGGCCATATAACTTCCAGTGTCTCATGACTGCATTCTGATTCTAGCGTAGAACAACACTTTAAGGCAGACTTTTTAAATCAGAGTTTCATACCACTACTGTGCAACATGAGCGTCTGAAACACAAACCCAGTAGTAGTGTTAGATCTCCGTCCATCTCTGCCCCATTCCTGTGTACCTTAAGACATGGCTACTTTAATATTAGTTTAAATACTAGAACTCGTGGCCATAGGTGGAAATTAGCAGGAGATCACTTTAAACTGAATTTGAGAAAACACTTCTTTACACAGCATCTAGTTAGAGTATGGAATAGTCTTCCTGCTAGTGTAATGCAAGCTAAAACTCTGGGTTCCTTTAAATCAGAGCTAGATAAGATTTTAACAACTCTGAGCTACTAGAAAGAACATGGTTTGATTACAGTTCTGCTCAATTTGTTGATCAATTTGTTCACATGGGGAGTGTTTTAATTTCTTTACTGTTCCTACAGAGAACAGCTGATTTCAGTGGAATTACCACTGTCACCATTCTCGTGCATCTCTCTGCCATTCTGAATATCAGTCAGGGTTATTGTTTAGCATCTTATCAAGACTAAACGACTCATACAGTAGATGTGATTCACCAACGAAACACCTGCCGAAAAGACCAAGTGGACGTCAGTCATCAGGTTTATTAGTTTAGCAAATCATTCTGAACTGCAACACTTGTAGGTGGGGGTCTGAGATGTGGTCGCTATGGTTCAACTCAGCATGGCATCGCTATAGTCACTGAGCTGAGATCAGTGGGAGGTCCTTTAAGACCTTTAGCGTGTCAGCTATTGGCTAGTACTCACAACCGTGTTTTTCATGCTGTTCAGTGATATGCAGCTTCCAGACTAAACTGAAGAAAGAATCAGCAGCTAATCACCTCCTCCTTGTGATTGGACTCATTTCAACCAGCTAATCAATTTAATTAAACACAAATACTGTATGTTGTTGCATATACAGATTTTGGGTGCAAATGTGCCTAAATTGGTCACACTCTGGAGCCCTGTTTTATCAATGCATTTCAACACAATACATTTAATCTCGAGGAAAGCAGAATTCCACAATGTCATATATGCAATAAACAGCTACAAAAATATGCTCAATTAACCACATTTCAAAATGTGTTGTGCTTACCTTTGTATGAATTCCAGGGTAAGTGACATTTGTTTGGGATATTTTATGTTACAGACATAAAACAAAGAAAAGGCATAGCTCAAGGCGACAATGGGGGAGCTGATGTGATCGTTAACAACTTCATTATCCACTACAATCTTGAAGCGCCCATCACCTTAATATAAAGACAGACATTGTCCACTTAAGAAAATCACTCCAAACATAGTTTAAATTATGTATACTCAATTCACTTTGCCAAAATGCACTGTTTGCATATATTCTTGACATATGAACAGCAAAGGAGTTAAATGAGAAAAATCTTTTTCCACAATCTTTATACCCACATTTAAAATGAACATTGTTAACATGTCTGTGTGATCGGCGGTGCTTCAGGTATTCAATCAATGAGATGCATTTAAAGTCACAATCATTACAAGTGAACATAACTGACCGTCTTATCTAATCTTTCCCCAAGAAAAGTTAAATAAAAAGGGGAAAAAGACTCAGAATCTTCAGGACAAAGAGAAGAATAAATGATTTGCAAATAGAAAAAAAAATGCCATGCCTTAAGTATAAAGCTCTCAGGTGACGCAGAACAGATACTGAATGTAATATATTTATATATATAATATATATCTCAAGAATATCACTATAACAATATGCCATCCCTTACGAAACAAAAATATATTGTAATGTATGAAAAATATACTGCAATATATTAAACAGTATATTGTAATACATTAAGTGACGTGAAATATATGATGTATTTTCAAATGTATGACTTAATATATTGTTTTTTATATTACATTTATATTAAGTACAAATAAGTGGGTAATACTCATATCTAATTCAATTACTGCTCTATTAATGCATGACAGATAATGTGGGCCATGAATTTGCAATTTGAAAATAAAAAAATTATTACACAGAAATACAACAAAAATAATTCATAATAAACAGACCAAAACTAAAGTCATCCTATTTCAATTGTGCAAATGCATTTAAACAGGTTAAAATGACCTAATACAATTTTATAATTTTTGTCTTTCCACCATGACAATAAAGAGCAATGGTTGAGCAACACACAAAAAGCTCTAGATTGCTATTGAAGCAATACACTATCATTGTTAGGACATTAACTCATATATGAATATGAATACATGAGCAGTTTAATCTTCAAAGAAATATCTTGGTGGAATGCACACATAAAGACTTGCATGCTGCGGTATGTTAATAAGCACGCATTTGCTTTTGAAAAATTTCACATTGAAAGCCAACTTTCCTCCCCTTATTTCTCTTTTGAGACACATAACATGTGGCAAATCACACAGAGTGCTGTGCGCTCTGTCATATACGCTACCAATAGCAAAACATTCCTTGCTTCCTTGTTCTTCAATAAACAGGTATTTTTCAACATTTGCAATGTCTCCACTTTGTAACAGAACAGTGAAACTGTTTCTTTTCAAGACTTTTTTGAAGTCCTCTGAATAGTACAGTTGCCCATTCACAATAATTCTATTAAATATCTGAACAACTGTGTCTGGTGTAACTGATGCATGTTCTCTAAGAGCAAGCTCCTCCTGCCTTGTAGGTTTTCTTGAATAATGCATCCCAACAGCGGCAACCTTAGCTGTTACTTCTTTAAATCTCTTCAATTTCTTTTGAGTAGTTAATCTGTCAAACAACTCTCTGCATTCTTTTGTTGCACTTCTCAAAGTATCTTTACTCAGAAGTGGCAATGCCTGTCTTAGACTGAATTCTTTCATTATCTGAAAAGGGACACACTGGGTTCCATGGAACATTTTTAGTATTTCACCATTAAATGACTCAAATATGTATCCCGAATGAGCCCAAAGAGGTCCCCAATTGTGCACTGAATCTGGTAGGTGAAGACATAAATGGACATTAAATGTAACATTTTCGATACCATATAAACTTTCAAATGTTTTGACAAAGTCCACCACAAGTTTTTCACATCTTTTAACTTCTTCTTCAGTGATAATGTCTTTGCATAACAAAAACATGAATGTGACCAGGATTAACCAATGCTGATAAAATGCTTGTGGTAAAACACCTTTCAGCACAAAAACACTGTAAAACAAAAGCCAATTTTGCCATTCACTGGCCTTCCAAAACCGTCTGTGCTGCAGAGACCTTGGTACCCTAGTTACATTACATGGAGGCTTGATTGCCAGAAGCTGCTGATCAATTTCAGCCATTCTGCTTCCAATATAGAATGGTTTGTCATGGTTTTGACTATCAAACCATAGACCTGCCATCTGTCTCACAACACCAAGATGCACACTATGCATGTGGTCAGGAGGCATGCTGGATATCACATCAAAATGTGGAATATTAACGAGACACGTTGGTCCTTTAACACCAAAAACAGGCTTTGAAGTTTTTAGAGCTTCTCTTGCAACACCAGGGTGTAGACAGAAGCTACACCCATACTGACCGTTAAATTGGGTCATATTTTGCAATATGGGCCTTGCCACTGAGTCGCACATTATCACAGCTGCAATCACCCTGCAGTGTTCAGGAGAGCCCATATTTCTGATTGTAAATCCATGTCTTGACAGCCTCTGACACTCCAAAGTAAAAGGTCTCAAATATGTATTCACATTTGGTTTTCTGTTTCCAAACCACAAACTGAATAATAGAACATTTTTTTTACGAACTGGATATGGAAGCTCATTAATCATTCCCTGTAAAGGCCAAATACTATATGCAGATGACTTAAACACTGGTACACCATCACAGTTAAGAGCAGGGCTAGACATAAGGATTTAGGAGGGCACAGCCACTTTGGCCTTGGCTATTCATATTTTTTCTAGGGCACAAGGCCATTAAGCCTGGGCACAAGGCCAAAATCTGGAGTAAAAATGTTTTTTCATTTATTTAAATTTCATAGGACACCTCGGGCCTTGTGGAGGAATTTTATTTCCATAAAGGATGCATTTTTTTATTTTCAAAAAAGCAGAAACTTTCCAAAAAGGCATTGGGCCAATACTGAGTCACTAATTACCAATTACTGTAATTACCAAGTTTAGACAACCTACGCAATACGACCTTCGATTTGAGACAGAATATATATATATATATATATATATATATATATATATATATATATATATATATAGCTTTATTTCAAAAAACAAAATCCAACAATAAAGGAGCCGTCAATATTTTTGTATTTGTTTGCTCAGAACACCCGTATTCTTTTAGTGTACATGGCAATTGACTTGACGTTCGTTTTTTGCACACTGCACGCTACCAGTCCTATATCCTCCCAGCAGAGCTTGGTACTTCTCTGAGTCAAATCTGCTCTGCCTCGGCAAATGTTTTTTTACAACACCATCTGACACTTACCTGAACAAAGTAGATAATTTTCAACATTTTGCGGCAGTAGCCGCGAGTTCAGCTTGCTTTCTTTTACGTTCTCGATCTTTGCGAGGCATGGTGACAGCATAAGCAGCAGACGACAACTACACGATGATTACCGAAGAGGACACCTATCTGTTATTCGGAAACCGTCGGATGGCTTTTCCAATCAAAAACGTAACCCCCGATGATGCACCATTGTCATTGCTGTGGCTCCATAGTAGGCTGGACGATACATACCGTACCAGCCAATCATGCGACGAACACATGATCGTATTAGTCCAGAATTCATTGCGGTTCATTCAGTAGTTGGGAATTACGAGATGTGCGGGTCGACCTCGTTTCTCGTATCGAAGGTTGGGTTCGGGTTCAGTACAGATGCATCGATTGTTGACGAGGTAAAGTGAACCTTGTCGTGCGCAAGTCTTTTGTGTAATGAACGTTACTTTCGGTAAAAAGGGGGCATACGGCCAGACAAACATTAAAGGCAGGCCAATCTTGGCCGTAAGGTACTTCAATTTTGAGGAGGTGTGCGGCCAATTTTGAAAGGCACGACGGCCATTGGCCGCGGTGCCGCGGCTTATGTCTAGCCCTGTAAGAGTCAATGAATATCCTTGGAAATTCTTGGGGGGTTCATGTTTTCTGAACTTGTGGTACATTTTTCCACTAATCATGTCTTTGTAACAGTTGGGATTATCAATGCCACTTTGATTTTCTGACAGACATTCTACAATATCTTCTCGTTGTAGAAGGTTTCGTAGCTGGGATTCAATTGGTAAGTATATAAAGAAGTTGCCATTTTTTAAAGAATTATTTCTATTCCAAGAAGTGCTACACACCTCGCATTGCCCCTCACCACCCTCCTCACCTATGTAGTGCTCACACAGAGAGCAGTATAGATGAAACTGTATGCTATCTTTCACTGGCTTTAATGCTTTAAGAAAAAGATGCTTAGAAGTTGACAGGATGTGCTCTGGACAGTGAATACTTATCAAATCCAACAGGTCAGACAGTGCTGCACCAGTTAACTTGTGTCGTAGTGCAAATGACAATATGAGCAAGATGCTTTCATCCTTTGTAATCTGTGATGATGGATAATGGAGAGATTTGCTCACAGGGGGACACTCTTCACTGTTGTCCTGTGAAACACTTAGCTTACTGGCAAATACCACACTGTCTGCTTCTGAGTACATAGAAGATGTTTCACTCCCTTCCAGAAAAAAATCTGATTCCTGGCTGTTATCAAGATTGTTAAAATCTTCGAAAATGTCTCCCACTACATCAGATGCACTGGTAATTTGTGATGACTCCGTCATCAAATTAATGTTCTCTGATCCATGATCGTGGCTACACTGAGTATTCATATTATTTAAATCAGTCAACTCTGTGCTATATTCTAAATCATTCACTGGATTCAAGAGCCCTTTTGGTAAAACATCCATGTCACCTTCTTCTGAAAAGGCATCTTCAAACAAAAGTGGAGAACTTGGAAAATCAGTTGTACAAACAAATTCTCTTGATTTCTCTACTGAACTTAAAGAAATAGTGTCTTGAGAAACTTCTGAAACTTTCCTACTATTATGGTGACAAAGGTCCTTTTCATCGTTATCCAAACCAGGGTGTTCAGGGTCATCTTCAGTGAAGCATCTGCTCGAGTTCTGCCAATATGTTTTTCAGAAAGAGTAAAGCAACATGAATATTAATAATTTATACTGAGAGAATAAGACATACTGATAAAGAATCATGATTGATTAGTGTCGGCTGTAAAATACAAGAAATGTGACATTATATTAGATATCTTAAGTAAATTCAAAGGTTCCCAAACAAAGTGAGTATATATTTGTAGTTTCTAATTATTTAATGTGTCCCTGGTAATATGAACATCTTAAGAATGTCTAACATGCTTTTAGTGGATGCAAAGGAAGAATTACAAATAGGAAGGAAATTGACATCAGAGCTTCAAATAAACAATATGCGCTTCACGAAATGATTTACAGAAATAATGTACTCTTTTCACTTACAGTTGTTATTTTAGATGATTCAGATCCAGAGGCAGGTACCAAGACAGTCCACTCAGAGGTTCCCAGTCATCCTCGGAGATGCTGTTTAAAAACTTAAGAAACAAAAGAAAAATTAGATATATAATATGCTTTAATAAATTAAAAAATTAAAAATTACCAGTGGTTATTGCTAAATAGTTTCCAATGCTGATTTGCTGGTTATCTTAGCTAAAAGAAATATGTAATTTTATATTTACTGACAGCTTAACTCATTAATTGGATACAGTATATATGGGTGTAATAAAGTTAGTAATACTGCATGAAGAATTATGTTTAAACAATTTAATAGAAACTTACCGTTGTTTCAGATAATTCATTTCCAGAGCCATCTACAAAGGACAATCCACTCAGAGGTGTCCAGTCACTCTCAGCAATCTCATCATTGAAGAACTGCTGAGAAGTAATAGTTGTTCAACATTTCTTAATGTTTATGTGTACATGTAGTGTTGGCCTAGTGGTTAGGACACTCGCCTATATCATACACACTATGTGATCTGTAATCCTTTTTATTTCCTTCGTTGAATGAACTTACAAGATTCTGACATGATGAAGTTGATGGCTGAGGCTCGCTACCAATATCTGAGTTTTTTTGGGTTTTTCTGCGAAAATAAATACAATTTAATAATTTTATATGAGCGTACTTTTTCAACCCTGTTAAACCACATCAGAGTGATATTTTATAATTTATTTGTAATTTATCAGTAGCAGAAATGCATCTTGTGCAACACAAAAGAACACAATTATTACATAACAAACCTCTTTTTCCATCTAAGCGTTCGCGACGGAATTTCTGCACTGCAGTTAGGTAAAATGTACTTCCTTTTCAAGTTTTCCATACTAATCCTATAAAAAGGCAATGTTAATAAAAGACAAATATGAAACAGAACAATTATCTATTACACACCTCTCCACGTACTGAGAGGCTCGACGCAGGACGCGGTTTCCTACACGCGCATGCGCAGACAAATAGTACTACGTTAGTACTTGGCGCGCAGAAAATGCAGCGACAAACGGAGATGCAGAAATTCGCGTTGGTTTCCTGGAACGCTGGCCCAGATAAAGACGCGGTTAGTGTGATCGAAACCAAATGGATAGTAGACTTTGATTCAACTGACATTTCAAAAATATATCTTGTGGAATGCCGACGACCAAACTCAAAGCGACCCGTTAACGGATGGCCTGTAGAGGAAGCGAAGGTGCTGCAATTGTCAGGTAAGTTCAAGGTTGTTTGGTAGCTCATTATTATATTCCAAATTGTTAGCTAAAGTGATAATTTGGATGATATTTTAGACACTAACTTTATAGCAGCTTAGTGATACGGAGCTTCAAAGCATCTTTTGTCAATTACTTGCAATGCAACACGAATGCTAGCTAGCACGTTGCTAAGTCAGGGTTAGGCAAATTTAGCTACGCCAAAATCTGCTTTTCCTCTGCTTTCCCTGTCGTTGTATTGTGGTTTTTAGACATTTAGTACGATGATAAATATAATATAACTCATTTATATGAGTGTATATATGTAACTCATTTATATGTTTCAGATAAAGAAAGTGCTCTCAGATCGACTGAGCGGGAAATGACTAAGGAACCCTCTCCAGTAGGGCTGGGTATCGTTCCAAAATTTTCGATACCGATACCGATACCTTGAATTCGATACCGGTTCCGAACGATACTTTTTTCGATACTTTTATTTTAAGAAATATATTTTAACAAGATTACATAACACATAATCTCAGAGAAACTTTGGTTTTATTTTGGTTTGGAACAACATTAGGGTGAGTAATTAAAAACAGAATTTTCATTTTTTGGTGAACTAACCCTTTAAACTCAACAGTTCTTCTTCAGAAAAATTAGCATGTCTGCTTTTTCAGGAGACAGACAAGCCCGCTCCTGGCTGATAATGTCCCCAGCAGTGGAAAATGTACGCTCTGAGGGTGTGGATGAGGCTTGCACGCAAAGATACCTTGATGCCAATTCTGAAAGCATTGGCAGAGTGTCCTTCATGTCCCACCACCAGGTTACTGGATTTACTGAGGACAGTGTAGACGGAAGCAGTCTGTACTTATTTATCTCTGCCTGAATCCTCTCTGTAGTGCTGCTGACAGTGGTCTGCATTCTTGCTTCAACAGCCATGTCCTCCACAGCAAACAGCTCCTCAAGGGCAGAAAGCTTTGGCCTCTTCTATTTACAAATAAGTAAAGAAATAAAGAAATATAAAACTCTATAAAGATAAATGCAAACAAGTTAATTTTCTTCTAAATTAAAAAAATTAAATAGGAAAAAATAGGATTTCTTTATATTTTCTTACCAGTGCTGTTGTTGCAGATGCACCGTCTTCATCAGAGCTGTCATCTTGGTTACCTGCTCTCTCTTCAAGTGAGGTCAGAGTCTATTTTCAATAACAAAAATGGGTCACACATATTGATCTACAATTCAAGAGGAGTAGAAGATTACCAATATGAATTAACACCTGTTCTGAGGTCCTTTTCATTAGCTCCTCCTCCAGTCTGGTCCACACTTCATTTGTCACTTTTGACTTGAATCTGGGATCTAAGGCTGTACCCTCCTCCAAAAACTGTCTGATACTGCCATCCTTCAAGACAAAATCACTATGAATCACTGAATAATTCTAATGAAAACAAGTGCAAATTCAACAGGATTACAATGCACACCTGGTATCTTTTTGAGAGGTCATTCCAGATAGTGTCCTTGATGGTCTTTGTGAAGGAGGAGTCCTCTTTATTCACTGTGAAGTGGTGCTGGAGTTTATTTAAGATAGGCAGAATCTGACCCAAAGTTGGGCTCCTTTCAGCAGAGACGCAGAGGGTTGAAGTGTAAAGTATCTTTGTAACTTTGACAAACTCTTCTGCTTTTCTAAAATCCTCATCAGAAACTCTCTGCAGTCTGTAAAATATAATCACATTCATTAGCTGGACTATAGATTCATGAGCCAAATCGTTCACACTGAAAATGGAATAAGCATTTAGAATAAGAACTGTTTTTGCCTGTCCTTGTCCATTAATTTCTTAAGACGATGGTCCATGGAGGTGGCCTGGATGGCAGGGAACTGCTCCAGGAATCGCTCCACCATGAGGAATAAGCTATTCCACCTTGTTTTCACATCAAGGATGACCGCATGTTCTGGAAGACCTAAAGTGAGAAAGAGAAATTCATGTTTGTGTGTGTGTGTGTGTGTGTGGTTATCAAAGTGGCTGTTTAGTTGCAGAAATGTTTTACTGCATGATTTAGCAAAGGATTTTTATTAACTATTTGGCCAAAGAGTTTTGCACTAATGCACTATTCTGATTTCTACCTACCGAGAAGACGCTGCTTCTCTTTAAGGATAGGTTTAGCCAGGCTGGATCTTTTTAGCCACACCACCATTGCTCTGATCCTTCCTGCCCACTGTGAGACTGAGGTAATTGTGTAAAGCTTCTGAGCAGCAATATTGAGAGTGTGAGCAAAGCAGCAAATTTTTTTAATACTCATCTTTTTTACTGCTACATCCATGTTAGCTGCATTGTCCACTGTCACAGCAACTACTCTGTCCTTTATATTGAATTCATCAAGAATATCTCCTATCTCTTCTGCTACAATGTCCCCTGTCTGGGATGTGTATACCGCCCTTGTATGTAGGACCTTCTCTTTCATGGAACCCTCTCTCACATAGTGAACTGACACTGTCAGGTAGTGGTCCTGTGCAATGCTGGTCCAGCCATCAGCAGTCACAGCCACATCCCTCACATCTTGCAACTCTTTCTTGACATTTTCTTTTTCAACTGCATACCATGCAGGTATGAGGGTATTTGAGAGCATGTCTCGGCTGGGGGACTGATATCTGGGGTTTAAGGTGCTTATCATCTCCCTATAGTTGACATCAAACACAAAAAAGTAAAATTAGCATTATTTTATCATTGTTGCTTACTATAAAAAGTTTAAAAAATTATCTAGGTTAAGACTACCTACAAACCTGGCCAACAGCCTTAATGGTACAATTACAACATAATTTACAGCTTACTGTACTTACCTCCACCATGATGCCTCCACAGTAGAAAAAGGCAGCAAACCTTTAACAATAAAATTTGTAACGGCCCTGTGGCATTCATCTTTCCTTTCTTTGTTCATTTTTACTTTTTCTGCCAGTGTAAATGGATTATCACTTGATGGTCTCCGATTTCCATGGTCAGCACGAGCAGAGACTATAACATTAATGTGAAGAAAACATGAAAGCTAAACTGTTAATGCAGCCAAGGATAAGGACATTTAAATAAGAAGTTTAATGTGAGGTAAACTTCATCATTTACTGTTAACCTTAAAGCATTTTAGTATCAACTTAGCTAGGTATTTAAAGTCATCGAAACAGTACATAACGTTACACAGCGTACGTTAGGTCCGAAAAAGGATTAATACATTGACCCCGCACAAACTTAAACTTAACTTTAACGGTGCACAAGCATGAAGTGCTAAAAGTTAACTGATTTTGTATGTCTGTTTACCTGTCAGAGCCCAAGCCATCGCGCCGTTATCCTCATCAGTCACGGAGGACGACGCTTGTGGTGGGCATGTTGTTGGAGGCCCTGAGTCAGGAAAATACTGAGAGGATGATGATGACTGCACCGGCGTGATCTTCTTGCAGTCAAACACGGAGCAACTTTCTGCTCGTAAATTAATTCCGTGTACTGTCAGGTGTTTTATCATATTTGACGTGTTGCCAGTCTTGGACGCGATAACCTTTTTACAAATATTGCATCGCACGCTGTTGCCGTCAATCTTGACATAATGTAGCCATACTTTTGATCGCTTAAACATTGTTTGCGTTAAATTTATGCTACTGTATGCTTTAAAGTGTAGTGTACATTACAGCGTCACAGTAGACAAGCTCTGGGCGAGTGGGCGTAACCGCCATAAACTATTAGGTGCGTTCGAGATGCACTACACTAGCCTGCCACCGGCTGACGAGAGCTGCCCCTTGCAGTCGGGGGAGGAGTAAAGAAACGGCCGTCAGGTCGGACACTTATAGGTTTCCGTAGTGTGCTGAATCAATGTCATTATGGCAGACCACGCGATTTTTGCCTTGATCGTAGCGGAAGAAGTGGATGCGATTGAAATTCCCATGTTTTTGCATGAAAATCTTTATGGACAGCAAAGGTGTTATTTAAATATTATTAAGTTGTATTTCAGTGTTACTTTTACGGCTGCAGCACCGATCAAAGTCGGACAAATGATCTTACCAGAATGCATTGTTTTGTAAGGCGGCGCTGCATGAAGTCAAACGCACCTATTGATTTTCAAGGCAGCCTTGCCGCAGCCAATCACCAGCATTTGATCCGGGCACATTAAGGATGCCGCACGTTTTGTAGCTCACTGACGTTGACAAGATTATACCCTTAGGTATCGAAATTTGGTACCGAACGAAAATGATTTTTTCGATACTCGATAGTATCGAGACGATTCGGTCGGTGCTTAAAAAGTATCGAACTCGATACCCAGCCCTACTCTCCAGTTATGAACATAAGACGAATTAGGAAGCCAAAACGGCTGGATTTTGAAGAGGACACAGAAGAAGGAGCCCGTTCATTGTCTCACAACATTAAAAAGGTAATTTATCGGCTGTGCTGCTTTCAACTCAGCCCCGTGTAAAGTTTGTGTGAACAACTGACTGAAAAATTGATGTTTCAGTATCTTCTGACAGTCATGTGTTTGGTACCAGTCAGAAGGTTTGGAAATTAAATTTTCATATTTAATTAGATTCTGTTTAATTAAATATTCAAGAATTACTGGTTGGTGGAAAAGCCAGCTTTTTGTGCTCTGCTGAGATGGACTTGAACTTAAAAAGATGTTAAATATTTTTGTTCTGGTTGTACGTCATAATGTCAGTTCCTCTCTTGACTTTGATAGGGAGATACACAATTTAGGTTTAGCGAATGAGAATCTTTCATAAGAAAATTTTATGAACATGTAAATGTAACTGAAGCACATGTAAGTGTATTTAACAATACATTGTCAGTCATGCACATATGTAATGTATTGTACATTTAATTAAAGTCAAATATTTCTTCATACAGAAGAAGGTCACACATGCAGCTCAGGTAAGAGCAGCAGAAGAGATTCTTTCCAACCTGCACACTGACACACAATCAGCTACGTCTGAAGAAGAAGCAACTCGTTTATTTTCTGTCAACATTAAAAAGGTAAATTGTGTATATAATGCATAATGATGGACTGATGATACTTTGTGTTTGGTGCCTGTCAAAAGTTTGGAAAGTTGTAATCTTAGTTTTTCTTGTAATTTTTTAATCTAAAACAAAGGGAATTATGCTGGGAATTAAGACCAGAAGGTTTACACTGCATGAAAACTATCATATTTTAGATTCTTCTTAACTGTTATATACTGCTCAAATAAATTTACATAAATTCAAATTGGCAGAAATTGAATTGAATTCTTCTGCCTTGCTGAAATGGATTTGAACCTGTGTAGATGCAAAATGCTGACAAGATTTGTTTGTATGTCATGGGCTGATATTTGTGCCACGAGAAACTGAATATGAATTTTGTATATTTGAATCTGCAGTTAAAAACTGAATCTGAATTTAATAGTTTGAATGTGAATTCCAATAACTTGAAACAGCATTTATCCTACCTTGAAAGTTTTCAGTTCGCAAATTCAATTTCAGTCCATTGTAATGTTTCATGTAATCAGTAATAGGCAATTTTCATTACCAAAACACACTAGCAATGTAGGTGTTTAAGAAAGGAAAAGAGTCAAGAACACCACAAAAATGTCATTGCATGGACATAACTGTATTGGTCATATTTACATTCTCTATGCATTATGAAGTGCTAAATAATATTACATACTCACATAAAATTAATACTGATTTCCGCCTCATATCGGCGAGATGAATATTAAAAAAAATATTTAGCATAAACACGGCTAGAAAGCCACATGAGATGAACAGACGAGCCATAACTTAAACTAAACTAGAAGTACAATTCATATCCCTAGCTAGTTTTGCATTAGCCTACCATATTAACATAAACTAGCTGTGCCAGAAATAGTTCATTTAACCACATATACTAACCAAACGTACAGTATGGTTAATGAACTAAAAACACCAGCATTTGTTTTTCTGACATCCCGGCACACGCCTCCTCTTTACCCCGACCTGCAGAACTGTCATAAACATAGAAATGAGTTGCGTTGTGAATCTGCGGTCGATTACTTTTCTTCAAGGACCCGTATGTGTGTCACAATAGATTGAAATTGAATTTGCGAACTGAAAACTAATAATATGAAACTGATAAATGATGTTTCAAGTTATTGGAATTCAGATTCAAACTATTAAATTCAGATTCAGTTTTTAACTGCAGATTCAAATATACAAAATTCATATTCAGTTTCTAGTGGCACAAATATCAGCCCATAGTATGTCACCATGGGTAATGGAGAAAGGAATAGATTTCCATCCACTTTATTAGGGAGACACGCAATTTAGATATAGAGCATGATTGTTGCTTGTGTTGATCCTTTTGCACATTTTGTCAACATGTAAATGTTCTTTATTGAAACATTTATGAATCATAAATCTTTAAGGTGTTTTGTAAGTTAATGTAAATAATACATTGAATCAGCACCATACATTTGTGTTGTACTGTACATGTAATTATAGTTAAGTACTTGTTAATACAGAGGAAAGCCACAAATGAACCTCCTGTAAGAGGTGCAGAAGAGATTCTCTCCAACGTGTGCGCTGACATGCCATTAGCTGCCTGTAGTGAGAGCTCAGACGATGGCAGGATTAAGGAGCTGCAATCACAAATTAAGTCCTTACAAAAGGAAAATGCCAAACTCCGTAACCTGGTAACTCGAGGCAAGTAGTTTTTTGTTTTTATTTTTGTTTAAGTCAAGTTGTGCTGTCTTTGTTTATTAATTAATTTGTATTAATTTTCCAGGTCAAGTGTATTGCAATAAAGTTGCGTTAAAGTCATTTGTGTTTGATACCACATTGGACAAAATCGAGACCACAGTTTAGTACAAGAATAGTAATCTTATTTTGAGTCAGTAATACAACATTACCATGGTTTACAAGAGAAAAAAAAAAGCTACTTTTTGCATTTTGACATCAACAACTACAAAATAATTAGTGAATTTCTACATTTTCTCAGTAGCTTACAACCGCTGCCTATTTTTTAAATACAGAAATACCCGGACTGCTGACTGACATGAAAAAAGTGCTGAGCATTCATCTTCCAAGGGCTGAAGATAGTGATAGAGTTACACCACCAATGGCACCTAAACAGGTGGGTAAAGAATAACAAAATGATGAAAATTGAGTAAACATAGGGCAGGATATTATTCAGGATATTTGTGCCAGTGTAGCTTCAGAAAAATGTCCAATTGTGATTCCATTCCAATATTTAGGGTTAACGTGAATTAGAACCCAGTGAATTTGCACATACATAAAGTATTATAAAATAATGATTGTTTTTAAAACAGTTTGTAATAGTTCCGATAAAAATGTTCCTTGCTTTTAGTTTCAGATGTCAAATTCAAATTGTATCTGTTGTGTTTTTGAAGGTAAAACTTGGAAGCGATGACAGCACTTGTGTTTCACCCCATTGCTGGGAGACTGCTAAGGCCCAGAGGACTGCCAGTGGTATGGCTCGGGTGTTGCTGTTAGGCCTCTTCAGTGTAGATGTACTGTTACGGTCCAATCTCACTGGAGGCAAGAATAAGATTGACCCAACTGCAGAACGTCGAGAGCCCCTGGATAAAATAAAGCTGGATGCACTAATTGGTATGTACTTCCTTTAGTATTCACATTCAATGCTGCGAAACCCATATAGCTGAAGTGCATGCTTTGTCATGGTGAACCCCAGTATCATTTATAGCCCATACTTTATCCAGGCCCACATTGTGAAATGGTAGGTACTGGGAGACAAAGCACACCTGCTGCATGAGTCCAGCCAACATTTGATTATATAGGGAAACACATTTGGAGAATGCCGCTCAGTGATGTTTTCTCCCCAAAGAGCCTCATGGTTAATATGTGCTCATTTGAACTCAAAAATAGAGATCTGCTATTTTTATGCACTTCTTGATTAAAACAATAAAATTTTCCTGGGTATGAATATTGCATGAACAGGGCTAGACATAAGGATTTAGGAGGGCACAGCCACTTTGGCCTTGGCTATTCATATTTTTTCTAGGGCACAAGGCCATTAAGCCTGGGCACAAGGCCAAAATCTGGAGTAAAAATGTTTTTTCATTTATTTAAATTTCATAGGACACCTCGGGCCTTGTGGAGGAATTTTATTTCCATAAAGGATGCATTTTTTTATTTTCAAAAAAGCAGAAACTTTCCAAAAAGGCATTGGGCCAATACTGAGTCACTAATTACCAATTACTGTAATTACCAAGTTTAGACAACCTACGCAATACGACCTTCGATTTGAGACAGAATATATATATATATATATATATATATATATATATATATATATATATATATATATATATATAGATATATATAGCTTTATTTCAAAAAACAAAATCCAACAATAAAGGAGCCGTCAATATTTTTGTATTTGTTTGCTCAGAACACCCGTATTCTTTTAGTGTACATGGCAATTGACTTGACGTTCGTTTTTTGCACACTGCACGCTACCAGTCCTATATCCTCCCAGCAGAGCTTGGTACTTCTCTGAGTCAAATCTGCTCTGCCTCGGCAAATGTTTTTTTACAACACCATCTGACACTTACCTGAACAAAGTAGATAATTTTCAACATTTTGCGGCAGTAGCCGCGAGTTCAGCCTGCTTTCTTTTACGTTCTCGATCTTTGCGAGGCATGGTGACAGCATAAGCAGCAGACGACAACTACACGATGATTACCGAAGAGGACACCTATCTGTTATTCGGAAACCGTCGGATGGCTTTTCCAATCAAAAACGTAACCCCCGATGATGCACCATTGTCATTGCTGTGGCTCCATAGTAGGCTGGACGATACATACCGTACCAGCCAATCATGCGACGAACACATGATCGTATTAGTCCAGAATTCATTGCGGTTCATTCAGTAGTTGGGAATTACGAGATGTGCGGGTCGACCTCGTTTCTCGTATCGAAGGTTGGGTTCGGGTTCAGTACAGATGCATCGATTGTTGACGAGGTAAAGTGAACCTTGTCGTGCGCAAGTCTTTTGTGTAATGAACGTTACTTTCGGTAAAAAGGGGGCATACGGCCAGACAAACATTAAAGGCAGGCCAATCTTGGCCGTAAGGTACTTCAATTTTGAGGAGGCGTGCGGCCAATTTTGAAAGGCACGACGGCCATTGGCCGCGGTGCCGCGGCTTATGTCTAGCCCTGCATGAATGTCAATGATTGAAATATCATAAATTTTGTATTCTCTGTCATAGACACTGTTCTAAAGCACCACCCAGATGCTAAATCTGGTGAAGAGCGGAAGACCATCAACACAAGAATTTGTGAACTGAGACACCAAATGAAGAGCAAGACAATGGAGTCTACATCTACTGCAAACATTAGTATTGTGTAGTTGATTTTTCCAATTAATCAGAAGGACTCTGTTTAAAAAAAATGTTACTTAGGATATAAATTTGATAATTTCAGGCAAATAATTTGTATAACTTTAATTACAGCATATTTCTGTAAAAAATCATTTTTATATTATTTGATGTTTTAGCAATTGCTCTCAAAGTCTTGCTGAATGTTTTTCCAAAGATTTGTAAAGGTCTAAATAAATGTTTTTTAGAAACAGACTTGTGGCAGAAGGATTCTTATTTATAAACTTTTTGTTTTTTTCTTTGTTATATTTTAAATTTAAATATATTTAGAATTTGATAATACACAACTTGAGACTTGTGACGACTTTTAAATATGTTCAAACGTAATGTATGAGGTTTAGTGTGGAACTTGTCACATTGTTTCTAGGTTGAATTTCAGGAAAACATTGTTATACAATAAATAACTGCAAATATATCATTAGATGTATGATGTGAAGTAGTTTATCATATTAATATATTTATATGATTCCTAATATATTTTGAAATATATTTGAGTAAATGTATTTTTCAAACTGCACATCATACATCTAACAATATACTGACATATTAGTTATAGTGTAGCTGCAAATATATTATTAAATGTATAATATGAAATAATTAAAAAATATATTAACTCAAAATATATTCTAGAATATATGAGGGATCATATAAAGCAATATATTGCATTAAAATATATTGTTCATGTAAATCTCAATATATGAAAAGCGGCAATTGTTTATGTATTTTCCAATACATTATAATATATGAAAACATATATGTATTCAATACATTTTCTCATATATTATAGTAGTATGCATATTTTTCTTATTGAAATATTTGAATTTGTGGCATGAATACTACAATTTCTGAATACAATTCCATAACTTTAGTTGCATAGAAATATTCAAATTGTTACTAAATGTCCAATGTTGTTAAGCAAAATATATTGAAATTTTCATATATTTAAATATATTTTTGTTTCGTAAGGGATAAACGACCCACTTTGCAAAATAGTGAGGACAGTTACATAGATGCACGCAGCGTTCCTCCGTGAAAAATATTAAGGCAAAACCTGGCTAACGCGGTCATTAAGCGAATATGAATAATATACGCCAACGTTAAATACTACCTTTCTGGTAACGTTAATGGCAGACACGAGTTAATGCAACCTGCAGAACTCTTTACAACTAAAAAAGTATTGCTCGTGGCAGAAACAATTTAAATAAAAACTTAATCTTAAATAAAAATCTTAATTTTACCAGAGAAACGTGAAAGGTTTCCTCAGTCCCCGAACCAGGACAGAGGTGAAGACAGGCATGGTGGAAAACCAAAAGAGGCTTTATTAAAGAAAACTACACTACAGGAAGGGCAAAGGAAACAGACCACAAGGGGTCCAAACAGGGTAGGGAGGATCAGGCAAGAACACTAGACACAGGACACACTGGGGAGCACATGCAGGCAGCAACATCAATGACTGGACTGAGGATCGCAGGACTGAAGGACACTTTTTACAGGGCATGTGAGGGAGCAGATGGGACAGCGGGGAAGACAGCAGGCTATACGTACACTAAGATGGGAGACACAGTGGAAGAGGGCAGGACAAGACACCAGATGGGCACTGCTGCGGGACAAGGGCGTAGAGACCGAACACCACTAGGGGACGAGACAGACCAGGGTAGGCAGGGGCAACACCAGCACAGGGCACTCTGGGGGCAAGATGGGACACCACTAGGAGAACTGGGGCCAGACTAGGGACAACCAGGATGATAGAACGTACATCACACACCAGGACAGGTCCACAGACGAGTGATAACACGGGACAAGAAACATTTCATGTGGGTTACAGGAGCTGGGGAAGACGAGAAAGGCCGTTAACGGGGCCAGATAGAGGACACAAGCGGGGCAAAGAACTATATGGACTGCTGACCCGACAGGACAAGACCACGCAGGAGTAAGGAAACGGATCACGATCGGGTAAGAGAGAACTAGGACCAAGACGAAAACACAACAGAACACCATAGAGACACACTGGGTACACAGCAGGGCAAACATGATGCTCAGACAGGGGCACCGCACTAACAGGAACCAAACACGGGCAAGAAACCAGAAAAGATGCAGGGCACAACTGACACACAGACCAACACAGGATGGACAGCTGAAGGACAGACAGACAAGGGAGAACCATGGGCCCAGGAGGAGTCAAGGTAGGATAGGGCACTGGGGCAGGAACTGAGGCAGGGCAAGCAAACAAACATTTGGGCGCTACAGGGTGAACTGGAAATGGGCGTTGGGAGAACAAAGATGGGACAGGACCTTGGGGCAAAAACTTATCTGAGGCAGGAGGGGACAGGACTGAGCTAGGGGGTCTGCTGGTCCCCAGAAAGCAGGGCATTGACCCTGGGACACAAGCCCCTGCTGGGTCTCGGGAGGCCAGTAGGGCCAGATTGAGCCAAGGGGAAGGCAGGGTTGGGGCCGAGAGGCACTGTGGGCATCGCCAGGACTGTAATGCTGGGGGGCGCCGTCGGGACCACAGGGCGGGGGGGGACACCATCGGTACCGCAAGCCTGGGACCTGAGGCTGAAGGGGAACCTGCAGGGCAAGGATATGAATGGGGGCAGGAACAGGAACCAGAGGGGCCCGAGGGGCCTGCAGGGCAGGAGGGCCCAGAGAAGCCGGAGCGGTGGCCACGGATGGTGGCTTTTCCCAAGGACAGTGGGCTGGAGACGTCTTGGACCTGGAGTGAAGATAGAAAGAGAGGAAGGGAACAAGCAGAGGGTGTGGGGGGAACAAGACTGCAAGACAAGTTAAAGTTTATGGGAACACAGGTGACCTGTACAACATGCCCTTGATGAGGGATACGGTGCTTAATAAATAAACAATAAATAAAACACAAATACATAACAGGGCTAATCATTTTTATGTGTGTGCAGTTTAAACAAAAATAAATCAAATTAACTTACCTGGTGATTTTGGTAATTCTGTAATTCTGAAAAATAATACTTTAAAGAGCAGTTTACAAATCTACAGTACTTAGAAATATACATTTTTCTCTTAATAAACGTTAAACATTATTATGAAACATTCCACATATACATCTCAAAATTTATTACACTTAATTCATTATCTTTAATACTGTTTCAATTTAATGTTCCCCAAACAGCAGCAGCAGAACCACAACTGCATCTTCTTCGTATTTTGGCTCTTCTCTATGTAAAGAGCTCTACACGCTCAACTTTAATATTAATTTCCCACCACTTCTACCTCTTCTATCTCTACCTGACCCACATCTATCTCTACACCGCCAGTTTCCTCCTGACCTCCTTCTCTATTTATAATCTCAACTAGTACATCACTTACTATTATTTCCAATATGGTTACATCACTCACCATGTCCGCACCCTCAATAATTACCTCCCCTACTTCTACCCCCACAATCTCAACATTTACATCCCCAGATTTTACTTCTGCAGGCTCAAACTCACACACTTGGACTTGCACAGCCTCCACCTTCACATTTCCTTTCGTATCCTCTGCCTTCAGGGAAATTTTCCCCCCCTTCACCTTAACCACCTTCACATTCACCCCCACCTCACCTTGCTTCCCCTTGCTTCCATTTTGCATTTTATTAATGCCTACATTCAGGTCTGCGGCCTCCACCTGTACACTGGAGGTCACCCCCACATGTTTTTCCCTCTCTGCCACCTCCACCTTTTCCCCACTAATCACACCCTTTACCTCATCTATCCCCTGAGTGCTCCTATTCTTCCTGACCTTCTTCTTTTTCTGGAGGTAGTACGTCTTATAAATTTCCCACTCTTCAGATGTCAGGCCGTAATTGCTCTGAAGAGCCTTTTATGCTCACACCCTCCCCTCCCTTACACCAGTCAGTCACACCTCCCAGTCCTCCCATAACCTCCCCAGCCTGGACAGTGGGGGGTGTCGCTGGTGAGTACACATATACATATGCTTGGATTGTGATGTAAGACACGAAAAACCTCACGCTTTTGAGAAAGAAGACTATAGTTCTTGTTATTCAAATTCTGTATCCTGGTATTTTTAATTTCGAAGATATGTCATATACAAGTTTTTTGAGAGACTAAATTTTGGTTTGATTTCTTTTTTATTCTATGTTAAATAAAGTTCATATAAAACCATTTTAGAATTAGTGCAGTGTTTCGTTTAGAATTAGTGCAGTGTCCTTAAAAACTGCATGTTCAAACCTAAGGCCATGCCATAATAGCTGCTTTGCAGATATTTCATTCAGGAATCTATAGAGGATATAGGTTAGCCAGTCTGTGTGTGTGTGTGTCTATGTGTGTTTGGGTGGGTGGTCATTTATATATTATGTTGTGGGGACCAAATGTCCCCACAGTGTTATAAAAACATGTTAATTTGACTTTGTAGGGACATGTTTTTGGTCCCCAAAAGAAAAAACTCACTCAGTTTTATAAAATTCTGTGAATTCAATCAAAGGAATAATAATTCCAAAAGTCTTGTATTTTGTTTGGTTACTTACTGTTGTTCTTGCTTACTACTGTAGGGATTTTGGATTAAGGTTGCCATAGTTAGGATTGGGGTTTTGCCCATACAAATGAATGGAGAATCCCCACAAAGACTCAGATACCTAATTTGTGTGTGTGTCTTTGGGGTTTTTTTTCAGGTCCCCACAAAGATCTGTCAATACAATAAAAAACTAAAGATGCCAGAAGTCTTGTATTTGGTTTGGTTACTTATGGTTAAGGTTAGGGCTGGGTAGGGGTTAAGGTTGTCATGTTGGGATTACAGTTTTTCCCATAGAAATGAATGGTGAGTCCCCATGAAGATATAATTACAGACCTGTGTGTGTGTGTGTGTTGTGTGTGGTATCAGATCAGTCCCTGAGAGTTCAGTAGTCTGACTCCATGTTTCTGAGTCTGGGTGTGAAGGCCTGAATGCTTTTCCAGACGCTAGGAGGGTGAAAAGATAATGTGAGGGGTGGGTGGGGTCATCCACAATGTTGGTGGCTTTGCGGATGGAGCGTGTGATGTGAATGTCCATGACGGAGGGGAGAGAGACTCTAATGATCTTCTCAGCTACAGTATCCTCACTATCCTCTGGTCTTGTGATCTGAGGCTTAGAAAAACATGTTGTGCTGCTCAACCTTAGCACAATGATACTGTATGGGTGAATCATGGACACAAATAGAATTTGGGGATGATTAGTTCATACAGGGACAGAATCATTCCATACCTCAATCACCTTGCACGTATGTCTGCTAGGTGGAGTTGGAGTTGCTCCTAACTGTGCGCAGTGGAGTTGAACAATCACAACTTCCCAGAATATTACAGTAACAGGAGGACAGTGAACAAGTCTTACTAATTCTATGCTGTGTGGACGATGTAATCGCCCACGAGTTCGCCTTAATACACAGGACATTCAAGCCATTTCAGAATACAAACCACAAATGCAGCTCCCTCCACCAGCAACGCCAATACAGAAACTGCCACAAAATTCATGCCCCCTGATAACCAGCCCCTTATATTTCCACCACCGTCGTGGGGACCGTACTACAAAGAGTCAACGCAAGGTAAGCTGCAAAGTGCAAACAAATTTACAAGCTACCCTACATAGTGCACTACGTTTACTTTGTTTTTACTATGAGTACAGTCTTTGCACCTGGTCTGTTTGGCAGTATATGTCGGTCATTCCTGTTATTCAGTGACTTTTCTGTCCTCATGGTTTACTTATATTTTCTCTAACATGAGTCACATATTTAAAGCAAATATATATTTAGGTCTTCGTTATCACGTAAACAGAGACAATACATATTAAAAATGTAAAAACTTTTATTGATATATGTATTAAGGCTGCCATGATTAGTGGGCGTAGTCGATGACATGTTCTTCTTCAATATCACTACGCAATTATTGGAGTAGTTAGTCTCTAAAGCCCTGCAGTGACATGTAGTTTGTTGTTGTCAAATGGGAGGGGCCAATACAAAGCACGGGTCTTAGGGAATTCTGATTAAATATACAGGCTTATTAATCCTGTTAATATAATTAGCATATGCCCACTATTAGTGTAAATAAATGCACGAACCGCAAGGCTTTATCAGCAAGGTTATGCTGTGTTTGTATGAAATGTCTTTTTATATATCATTATTGTTTCAGTTTAAGCTGTAGCCATTTGCGTCAGAGGAAGTTGGAAGTGGGGTGTGACCTTTATGAAGCAGAATGAGACAGAAGAGTTGTAAAATAAATGGTTACACTAACTGCAGTGAGACCTCTCTCATTCGGCCCTGCTCAATCTGTCTAGTCATACCATGGGAGTCAGTTAAACAGGGAGGTTTATCTGCAGTGTTCGATTGTCTCCTGGGAACCTGTACAGCCAGTGCTTGGATTGTGATGTAAGACACGAAATCAGGACCGCCCACTTTTTACTCATTTTAATCTTAAAATATGGACAGTGTGAACTGGGACTTTGCCATTTTGCTCATATCACTTCCTCTGCCAGCACTTGCAGGATGGGCTTCCCCTTTGAATCTGGTTCCTCCCAAGGTTTCTTCCTTCTAGGGAGTTTTTCCTTGCCACTGGCTTGCTCTCTGTGGGCTTTGGGCAGGGATAAGGTAAAGTGCTTTGAGACAATGTAATGTTGTGAAAATGCGCGACACGAATAATATTGAATTGAAACGAATCACACCAGCTTGTCTCAGCTGACAGCAGCTCTTACTTATCTGATAAGGGGGAGGGGGAGGTATCACATACCTTCTGGTCAACATCAAAAGAAATGTATATATAAAATAATATATTGCATATTGCTGTAACACTCAGTAAATGGGACCTATTATGCTTTTCCCTTTCTATTAGTGTGTTACATGGCTTCAGCTGCATGTAAACAGTCTGCAAAGTCTTTAGACGCAAAGTACATAGCAAAGGGAGTAACTCTCAGCACAGAAACCACTCATCTCTCATCTGCCTAAAACACCTCATTGTATTTCCAGCCCTTACTTCCATGACATGATGAGGTCACCTCATAACACAATCCTTATTGTCTGCCTACCTGCAAGGAACTGTCTGCAGACTGAAAGACAGGGGAATGAAGGGTAAACCGACCAATCAAACCACACTGGACTCATTGGGGGTGGGATTAGACAGAGGGTGAATAGAGATGTGCATTATGAGAAAACAATATGTGCTTTTCGAACACTGAAGCATGCATAGTCTATTCTAGTAGATCATAGATATAAAATTATAAACTGAACGTGAACATAATAATGCCCTTTAAGCAACAGTAGGCTGCTGTCCATGGTGCTGAAAACCTGGATTGTCAAATTTTAATTTATTAATTTAATTTGCACTTTATTAATCCCCGTGGGGAAATTCTTTTTACGCCTCCCTCAACTTGCTCTTTGTAGAGTAAGTTGTCCACGAAGAGCAGCCACCCATAGCAGCGCCCAGGGAGCTGGGGGTTGAGGGTCTTGCTCAAGGAGCCGCAGACGTGCTGAGGCTGGGCTTGAACCGGTGACCTTGTGATTACAGGCACACGGCTTAGCCCACTGAGCCACACGCTGCACCCAATTTGCAAACAATAAGGATTACATTCAATTTTTTCACCTGCTTTAACTGTAACCCTCTTATTTTGTTGGCAGTGATGCTCTGTGAAGCCTAGAGGTGGGTATAGAAAGGATTACAGTGGGTAATAGGTGATTTAGATGAACTTTTTTAAATTTGACAACAAAAAGGCTTTGGACAATCAGTTCAACTTTGAAAAGTTTCTCTCTCTCTCTCTTGTTAGTTATTTCTCTTTACCCCCCAGTCAAGGGGGAATCAAATGCAGTATCACATTGTAAAAGCTCTTTTTCTGTGAACATTATAAAACAGATTAATACATATTAATCAGTTTGAAACTTTACATTCAGACCTACATCAGTTAGAAAATGCAGGCCATGACCAGCCCAACCATCAGCTCTATCTCTGATTGTACAGAATCCCTTGTCAGGGCAACTTCTGAAGTCACGACTAAACTAATTTCCAGCTCTGCCTTCAGCTTCACCAGCTATATTAAACTGATCATTGAGGAGGGAAATACAGTCAAGCCTCACAGTAATGCCATAAAACATACTAAGGTTAAATGTATTAATATTGATTTGAGTAGCTGAATTTTGTTTATCCATTAGAGGGCAGCCACATGCAAGTCATTTATTTGTAGAGCGTATTTAAAATCAACAGGAATTGACCCAAAGTGCTTTCCAGGCTAGAGAGAACTGATTAGCAAATTCGACATTCACAGTAAAGTATATAAATAAAATTACATGGAAACATGCATACAAGAAATAAGATAATAAAAAATAATTGAAATGTACAATAAGCAACACATTTAAAAAGTTATGTTAATTAAAATTAAATTAATTTGGGAATAGCAGATCTGAACTGCATTGTGGGGCTAATATATTGAGTGCTACAAAAACAAATAGCAAAGTTGTAAGGAAAGCACAGCAGAGAGAGACCCTGGTATTCCAGTGAGGAATGGATACAGATAAAATAAAACCAAAATATGGCACAGAAGGTGAGACTGACCTCAGGCCTCAAGCTGATGAAGGAGGGATGTCTGCCTCTGAGCTGCACACTCAGTGCCACTGAGCCACACGCTGCCCCCCTAGACACCATTAGGGTCTGGATTAGAGACACCAATAGGCATACTCATATACATACTGTACCTAAACACATCACAGCATTAGAGGCACCAATAGGCATACTCATATACATACTGTACCTATACACATCACAGCGTTACAGGCACCAATAGGCATACTCATATACATACTGTACCTATACACATCACAGTGTTACAGGCACCAATAGGCATACTCATATACATACTGTACCTATACACATCACAGTGTTACAGGCACCAATAGGCATACTCATACACATACTGTACCTATACACATCACAGCGATACAGGCACCAATAGGCATACTCATATACATACTGTACCTATACACATCACAGTGTTACAGGCACCAATAGGCATACTCATACACATACTGTACCTATACACATCACAGTGTTACAGGCACCAATAGGCATACTCATACACATACTGTACCCATACACATCACAGTGTTACAGGCACCAATAGGCATACTCATACACATACTGTACCCATACACATCACAGTGTTACAGGCACCAATAGGCATACTCATATACATACTGTACCCATACACATCACAGCGTTACAGGCACCAATAGGCATACTCATACACATACTGTACCTATACACATCACAGCGTTACAGGCACCAATAGGCATACTCATACACATACTGTACCTATACACATCACAGCGTTACAGGCACCAATAGGCATACTCATATACATACTGTACCTATACACATCACAGCGTTACAGGCACCAATAGGCATAATCATACACATACTGTACCTATACACATCACAGCGTTACAGGCACCAATAGGCATACCCATATACATACTGTACCTATACACATCACAGCGTTACAGGCACCAATAGGCATAATCATACACATACTGTACCTATACACATCACAGCGTTACAGGCACCAATAGGCATACCCATATACATACTGTACCTATACACATCACAGCGTTACAGGCACCAATTGGCATAATCATACACATACTGTACCTATACACATCACAGTGTTACAGGCACCAATTGGCATACTCATACACATACTTTACCTATAAACATCACAGCATTAGAGGCACCAATAGGCATACTCATACACATTCACATCACAGCATTAGAGACACCAATACTCATACACATCACAGTGTTAGAGACACATCAAGGATGCAACTGGCAATTTAGTCTGCAGCAGAGGTGCAGTGTTTGCTGGAAATTTCTGCTGATGAGAGTATCTAGGAACAGCTGGATGCAAAACACAAAAATCTTAGATATTTAGTAAAACGTGGGACTGTTTTCTTATACATGCAGCACGTATAAGTAAAAATAGCTGCATTACATACTCGATAAATCTATATCAGGGCTGTTTGTCATCATGCCCAAAACTACCCCAAATAAGCCACAAAATAAGGACATTAGTCATAAACTCCACTGTGCTGTACGATTGCGCTTTTCCTATTTTCACTTCAACACAAAAAGTTATACAATGATGACGCAAGTGTGGTGGGGCCCGAAATGTTAAGTGCAATGTGACCGCAAACCAGCGGGGAGTGGGAGGGGGGATAATCCTGCTCAGGCATGGTGCGAGGCTACTGGGCCAAGTGTGAGTACACACACAGAAACACGATCCTAATGGGCCTCTTGTTTCCTACTGATCCACTGAGATTAAAAGGACCTACTGCAGTGGAACTTAACAAACTGTATAAAACATAACAAAGACTGAAACAAAGGCCTGAGGTCAGACCCTCTGTATGCAGCACACAGTGTTTCTGCAGAGTCTCACCCTCACATCCTGTATGACGACATTTCTGCTTTTCAGAATAAGTGTCTGTCTGAAAATATCTTAGCTGCTTATGTTCATGTGTGAGAAAGAAGGAAGTTACACAGCTCATTAATAACATCAACTTACATGCTTCATTTACATGTATTTCTATACCCAGTGAGCTACAATGATTCTTTGTAAAGTTCAACTATCCATTACAGTGGTACCTCAGTATACGTCCACTTTGAAATAAGTCCAACTTGGTATACGTCCTGCTTGGACACGGAAAATTTTGTTTGGTATATGACCTTTGTTTGGAATACGACTCATGTGCTAGAACTTGTATGGGTCATAATGAGTCAGGACACCACGCGCTTCCCTTGTTTACCTCTCAAGACAAAGCCACGACTGCCCACCAGCGTCAGTACGCCAGTTACCATTCAGTGAACAACCCGCACTATAACTCTCTTTTCATTTGTTTCATCTAATTGCTTTTGTATTTATGTGTTTTAGTATTAAGCAATGTTTAATTTATTTTATACAACCCCATCAATATATAATATGCCAATAACAATAGGATTGTCTTTTCATGGGAACGGATTAATCATTTTCCTTATATTTCTTATGGGAAAAATTTGTTTGGTATACATCCTGTTTGGTATAAGTCCAAGGATCTGGAACAGATTAAGGACGTATACTGAGGTATCACTGTATTTGATATTGCCAAATTTGTAAAATTCCTAATATTATTACAATATTTATTCCTGCAAACTGCAGGACAAAGGCAACATGAAAAATGTTTTCCAGCAATTGATAAGAAATACGCAGAAACACACACCGTAAAGATTATAACCTCTGACAGTATGTACTGGCCTTCACTGCTTTCTGCAGTGTCTCTCCTTCTCAGCTCTTCATTTCACACTTTATATGTGTATCTGTAGAAAATAGCTGTGAGTCACATGAATGACACAAGAAACCAAGCAAGCTGAAGACTTTCATTTTTTTTAATTCTCCGCCCTGCACTTGCATGTTCTCCCCGTGTCAGTGTGGGGTTTCCTCTGGGTTCTCCTGTTTCCCCCCACAGCCCAAAAACATGCTGAGGTTTATTGGAGTTACCATACTGCCTGTAGGTGTGCATGTGTGTGTGAATGGTGTGTTTGCCCTGCGAGGGGTTGCTGCCCCATGCTGGGTTATTCCCGGCCTTATGCCATAGCTTCCAGGATAGACTGTGGGCCATCAGGATCCTGCACAGAATAAGCAGGTATCGAAGATGGATGGATGGATGTTATGTCTTGCTGAAGTGCTAAACATTGAGCCTTGTGGTTTTGTCACTTCCTGTTTAAAGTGTCCACTCCCCCTTCACTCTGCCTGCTGTGTGTGAGAATAGAAACAACCATGACAATGAAGGTACAGAGGATGAGGAAGTGAGGGTCAGTCTCCACAGATCTGGGCTCAGTGACACACACGTATGGATCCTCTGATGCTCCTGTTTCTTCTCATTGCTGGGCTCACAGGTGAGTGTCTTTCATTACAGTGGTACTGAGTAGAGATCTCTCTCCTGCTCCTCACACACTGTCAGCTGCAGGTTGGAGATCATGATGGAGATCTGCTGCTACATCAGAAGAAATTGCTATGGCTACATTCTGGAAACATTTGCAGAGGCTGCATTGAGTATCATACTCTATGAAGTTATAGATAGTATTTGGATTCTCACTGGTTTTTATATCACTTATATTATTATGTAATTTTTAAAAAGCTTTAACAAAAATATTTTACCAATAATCTGGCAATTACTTCATACATGTACAGTATTTTGTGTTTTGTATTTGTTAGTACAGTGGTACCTCAGTTCTCGAACTCATTAGAACTCGAATTTCTTAAGAGTCGAACCAACCAGTTTGAAAAAAATTACCTAAAGCTCAATCTGAATCTCAAACCGTGAATGCTGATCTAAGATAACTTGTACGCGCAGGGAAATGAGTCACGCCACATGTCTCTCAGCGGAAACAAAGGGTAAAGCTTCAGTCTCAGCCTCGCAAAACCCCTGATAGGAATATTATTCTTATTTACTCATGTTGGCACAAGGTGCTGATTACTGTATGCATTTTAATCTGGGCTCTTCTCTCATAAAACATAAACTTTGTGCTCTAAGTACAATTTTTAAAGAGTGACTCCAAATACTGCAAATGCCCCCATTTTTAGACAGTGGGGGCAAAAGTTGCCCCACCGCATATATATTGTGTGTATTGTGTGTTCCAACACTGCAGACATATAAAATCTAGAAAAAATCTTAAATAATTGTGACTTGGCTGCAGACCATGGTACCCATGAATATCATTGTGCACCTTCATGGTGCTAATTGGAACCACAGAATTTGGTGTCTAAAAGGACTCCTGAAGAGGCACTGTGGGAATGTTAGTCAATCGAGATGCTCAGCTCTCTTTTAATCTGTTCTCATTTCATTTTAAAAACAAACGCTATACATTAGTTGGGTATCACTGTTGCCTGAAAGAGTCGTATGTTTCACCATAGCTGTTTAATCATTAGTATAATAATCTTGATCCTAATGCAGGAAGCACACAGTGTAAAGTGAGGTAAACCTTCAACAGCATGTCAGTCCATTGCAGGGCACTGGAAGCTGGAGAAAAGCCATGTGAACAGAGGAAGCCTGCAAACTGCACACAGACGCAGTCATGGTCACATTCAAAGCCAACAGTCAGCAGTGCTGAGATGGCAGGGGTATGAGGCAGATATCTAATATCTGTATAAACTAAAGAGACAGAGAGATTTTGGGGAACCACGGCAAGGGCAACAGAAGACATGGGCTTCTGACTATAAGGCATGAAAATCCAACTCAATGTCCCCACTCTACTCACACACCCCTACCCTTAACAACCTGTATCCCCCACACACTCCTCCCACCTATGCAACAATCATTGTTATTAAAAGTCCAACACTGGGCGACTTGCCTCAATGTAATCAGGTTCACTGAATCTACACCTATGGCTGTCCTTTCATGTGCCATCACTACGTGACACCGCTTCAATTCTGGAGCGCTTCGTCACAAAATTAAATCAGTCACGGATCTTCTATTATCCAAAGATCTGTCAAATACTTTTTGAGTTATCACAATAATTAAATCAATTGTCTGGGGCTGTCCTTCTCTTTGATATTGCATGATTAGACATGATTAGACTACCTGCTTACCTACCTACGACCAACTCTGCCTTGCACCCCTCCCCCCAAGAAAAAAAAATCGCCCTCATCTCACTGTGGAGGGACAGTGCTGTTTATAGTCCTGATTTTGCTGCTATGTGCTCCAGCTCTCTCTCCATCACACACAGACGCACCTCTTACCCAACGCACAAATGCAGCTACCAAACAGTCAGTTAAGAATAAAGAGAAACTAATTCTGAGAACAGTGGGAGGAAATGATCTGAAGATCATGTGGTTTTGAGGCTGGCGTTTCGCCAGCAGCTAGGAGACTCCTCTACGCAGGAACTGACTGCTGAGGGCACCGCGAAGGGTGCAAGGAGTGTGCAGACAGGGCACGTTCACCATCAAGAAAGGTGTCATGTAGCACGACTGAATGCACTGAAGTGCCGTCTAGAGAGGCAAAAATGTCGCTATTGGCTGCCCTTTACATGGAAAGACATTGACCTGTGGGAGGAAACCGGAGAACTGAGAGGAAACCAGCATAGATACAGGAAGACCATGCAAACTGCCCACAGAAAGCTGGGCCAGATACCGAAACCACAAGCCTGGAGGTGTGAGGCCCCCACGCTGCCCCCAGTCTCTACCAGCTAGAGGGTAACTAGCTCTCCAAATCTGCTGCAGAGTGAAAGACAACCAGGTTTAGCCTTGACCCCTAACACTGATCTTGCCCCCTGATAAGCACTGAGACCTTCTGCAGTAATACATGAAGCTGGGTGTTTAGACCCCTCTGTCTGTACACACAGAAATGACTGATGGCATCCCGGCTGTCTGCTCACATAACCACCTGTGCTGCTGAAATGACACCAGTAAGATCAATCACAGGTCTCATAGAAAACCAAAGGGTACAAGAGGCAGGAGCAGTTTATCTGCACTGACAGTCTTTATATATATCATGCAGTATATTTAGATATTATGTATATAGTTTCAATTACCTGATTCAGGGTACATTTCTAAGAATATAATATGTATTTCCAATTTCCAAGACAAAGATGTTATTACTTAAGACTGCCATAATTCACAACTGACATCATGATCTCCAACCTGCAGCTGACAGTGTGTGAGGACTAGGAGAGAGATCTCTACTCAGTACCACTGTAATGAGAGACACTCATCTGTGAGCCCAGCAATGAGAAGAAACAGGAGCATCAGAGGATCGATACGTGTGTGTGTCACTGAGCCCAGATCTGAGGAAACTGACCCTCACTTCCTCATACTCTGTACTTTCACTATCTCTGTCGTTTCTATTCTCACATACAGCAGGCAGAGTGAAAGAGGAGTGGACACTTTAAACAGGAAGTGACAAAACCACAAGGTTGAATGTTTAACACCAAATACTTCAGCAAGTCATTCTATTATTATTACTATATGCAGCATAAAACTCATAATAAAATGCATCATAATTTTTGTTTATGCTGCTTGGACACTAAAAGATTTACTATGCACAAGGCATATATATTTGCTTATGATGACAATAGAATTTGTAGTATTAAACAAGGGAGCCATGGTTTGAACAAAAGAGGCTTTGTGATGCACTTTGTGTGAGAGAATGGAAGGGAATAGCTGTGCAGACACACTCGGACATGGGATTAATGCCTACAGAAGGCCAGGATGACGATAATTATGGGATGGAGTATCTAAGGGGGTAACCCAGGTGATTACACAATCACCTACAAGAAATATTGAGTCATTTGAAGGGAACTTCGATTACATTTTCAGTAATGAACAAAGACCAGTTTATTAGTAATAGTAATAGACAAATTTTAACTAATTATTCTTCCACAGGGCGAAGCTGCAGCGATTTCACTGGGACTGGGCACTACCTGAACTGGGTTTAGTGATATCAGGTCAGCTGCCTTCCGCCATCTCCTCTTTCAATGTCCAGAGAAAGCGAGCAAAGCAGCTGTGCGCTTTGGGGAATCAATGGAAGAATTTGTGGAGAGTTTTGAGGCACCATGTCGCAGAGAAGTGATGTGTTGAGTGGCCTTCCATGGCTGAGTTCCAGGGAGCCGGACCTTCTGGGCAACAAGAGGGAGCAGTAAGGGCAGGTTGTCTGCGTCACTACAAGAAGCCCAGTCACCCCATCACCACTGGGTCACCTGCAGGAGCAAAGGACACGAATCCCAGCACAAGGGGTGTCACAGAGTCTGCGGATCATCCTGCTTAGGGAGTCATTCTGTCATGGCGTGGCATGACAGAACTATTCAACTGCTCCAGTTACTTCTTTAATCCAATTTATGATATTTGTAAACATTCTTTAATAGACATTGCCACCAAAATTCCTGTAGTAATTAACAGCTATTTTAGAGCAGAATTCACAAAGAAGCCAAACGGTGAGCTCAGCCTGTGTACAGACCCTAAACCACTGAATAAAGCACTGAAGAGGAACCATTTTCCTCTCCCTACCATTGATGACATCTTGCTAGATCTAAAGAAGCTTTTCAGTGTGTGACATCAGAAATGGCTGTTGGCATGTCAAGCTGGAGGAAAACTTCAGCTACCCGACCACTTTCTCGCCCCCTTGTGGCAGGTACAGGTGGCTGTGCATACCTATGGGCATCAGTACTGCTCCAGAGATTTTCCAAAGATGACTGAGCCCTGGAACGGCTTGGAGGGAGTTCATGTGATTACAGATGGCATTTCAATCACAGGTGAGGGAGACACAATGGAACTGGCAGAGAAAGATCGTGACAGAAGACTGACGTAATTTATGGACAGATGTACTCAGGAAAACATCAAGCTAAATGCAGAGTGAGACAGACGCTGTTCCATTCATAGGATATTTACTGACAGTGGATGGACTTCAAATTGATCCAGAAAAAGGCAAAGCAATCCAGCAGATGCCCAACACATGTTAAGGGGGGCAAAGACTCCTAAAAATGGTAAATTTCTTAGCCAAGTTTTGCAGCCACCGTTCAGACCAGTGTGAGCCTCTGCGACAACTGACCCATGAAGGCAGTTTGTGGGAGTGGACAGACATTCAGGATGCTGCACTCTCCAAAATCAGAGAGTCCATTGTGAATGCACCGGTACTGAAATATTATGATCCCAAGGAAGACTTGATTCTCCAGTGTGATGCTTCAGACACCAGTTTGGGTGCAGCAGAGCACTCATGCAAACTGAGCAAGGATATGCTCAGATAGAAAAGGAGCCTCTAACAATAGATACTTCATTGATGCCTGTGGAAAGATTCTCTTTGTCCTTCCCCCAAACAGCTCTCCTTAGGCAAAGGGGAACCTGGCTGTGAAGGGCAGCCACCCATGGCAGTGCCCAGGAAGCTGGGGGTTAAGGACCTCATTTAAAGCAGCCACAGACATGCTGAGGTTGGGCTTGAACCAGTGACTTTCCAATCACAGCCACAGAGGCTTAACCCACTGAGCCACACACTGCCTCCAGTGCTTCCCTATTCTGTATGGCATGGAGAAGCTTCACCAGTGTACCTTCATTGCGTGCACATAAGAGGCTGCAATGCATGCTGCTGCATCTACAGTGGTCTGACATGTAACCTGCTACCAACAGGAGCGACCCGATCATGCAGGTAGATTACAGTGGACCAGTGTCTAGGTTTGTAGGGAGAGGTAAGGATTGGAGAGTCGGACACAATGAATAGCAAGGGCCTCAGTTAACTTCAGATATCAATGTATTTCAAGATAATTTACTGAAAGAGACACAAAAATCACATTTAAGCCTGCACTGTAAAATAAAACGTGAATAGATGAAACACCAATACATTCAATCAACTAGTCCTTGTCTGAAATGGTCAAATTTTCCTTTTAAAACAAGAGATCTTTTTTTTTTTCAGAACAGTCTGGGTGGATCTTCTGTCCTACCAGACCGGGGTCGTGGTAAGGGCACTTCTTCTTAAGAAGTGGTTCTCAGTGGTTGGCTCACCATCTCCTTCGATAAGGAGAGAATCCAAATCATGTGGTTCTTCTGGATCTTCAAAAAAACCCAATCAAGACTCCAACTTAGCAACACCTGCAGTTTGTTGTTGCAAATAATAAAGTATTTGAGTGACTACAGGGGATACCTGACTACCTAAGAGAGAAGCAGATTTATCCAGGACTGGGTCATGGACAACTTTGGCATCTGTTCCTGTAATGAGCTCATAATCATGGAGTTTAAGGATATGGCTAGATAGGTCCAGGAAGAATGAGCTTTGTGGGGGTGGGGGCATAAGCAGCAGCCAAACAGATCTTACTTCCCCCAACTCAGACAGGATACAGCAGAACCTGTGGTGAGCATCAGCCCCAGAATCGAGAGTGAAAATTTGAGGGGCAGGTTGGACATTTAATTAAACAACAGCAACAATGTAACAATCATGCAGTTTTGTGATTAATAGCTGGGGTGGAGACAGCAACTCCTGGATGGGCAAACAAAGCAATCAGAGCAGCTACAGGGAAGCACATTGCACAGCAGCCCATAGCGATCATGGTGACCTGCAGGAATTGGCCGGCGAACTCGGTGCAGTTCAATGGCGTTAAATAGGGAGAGTTCCAAGATACTGGAAGTCATCCATGGCAATATTCACATTCTCAGGAGTATCATATAAAACATGCTGACTTCCTAAGGAAAGCTTCTGGTGTGCAGGTACGATCGGAAAAGGTGTAAGCCTCAACTCCTTCACTGTCCTGATCGGGGCGTTCATCGCTTTCCTATCTGCAGCTGTTTTAGCACTAAAATATTGGTAAAAAAAGAGATTCTCCTACAAAAAGTCAGAAAAGTCAAAGTGCATGATAATAGGAGGGGGGCGTGAAGAGTTTTCTGACGGCCGTACAGCCTATGAGCACAGCCAATGGCTGACTGAAAGGTAGAGAGCTGAGGGAAAGTAGGGGCCTGAGTTACTGTATCACAGTAACTCAGCTGTTCTGTACCAGACCAGAAGGCCCTGCAGCAGATGATGAAAACTGGCCAGTACATCATCGGTGCAGAGCTCCCCCCCCCCACACATGTATAATATTGTACAGCTTTCTGGCAGTTTTGCACTATTTTTTATTTTTAGATGTCAAGATGAATTCTGTTGTTTGAGTTATTGTACTTTCTGCAATAACAATGAAGTTGAATCTCATCTATTCTGATCTAATCCCACAGTTGTAATGATTTACAGAATTAGAACATTTCTGTGCACTGCTGCCACACGGTGGACACAGAAAAGACTGCAATCAATTCTAAAATCAGTCAGTCAGCCCAGACGTCTTTACTCTGAGTATAACCTCTTACCTGACATTAATCCATAGGAGATGCCCGTCCATCTGAGGGCTCATACACAGTTACGGGCAGAACTACATGCTGTCAAATTATAGTGAATTTGTACATTTTCCTAGGATGTCTGCTGTTAGTTATTATAAACAGGAAGTGAAAAAACAACCAAACTAAAGTAAGTGATTCACACCTGGTGGCCCATCAGAGGATGAAGAGGAGCATCAGAGGAGCCTTTTTATGTGTCTCACTGACCTCAGATCTGTGGAGACTGACGCTCACGTCCTAATTTTCCGTAACTTCACTGTTTCTCTGTCTTCTCTATGCTCACATACAGCAGTCACAGTAAAGAGGGAAGGGTCACTTTACACGTCACACAGGAAGTGATGCAACAACAATGATGTTTCATACACAATGGGGTCCCTGGTCCTCCTCAGTTATATCCAGGTTTTCATGGTTCATCATCATGAGTTTGACACTGTAATATTACTTGTCAGGGTCGGTGCCCGTCTGGCCCTGTACTCTGTGCCTTTTCCCTGTCTGATGTTGCCTTAGTCAGGCCACCGCGTGGCTCAGTGGGCTGAGTGTGCAGATATCAATGTATTTCAATCCCTCCTTCATCAGCTTGAGGCCTGAGTTCAGTCTCACCTTCTGTGCCATATTTTGGTTTTATTTTATCTGTATCTATTCCTCACTGGAATACCAGGGTCTCTCTCTGCTGTGCTTTCCTTACAACTTTGCTATTTGTTTTTGTAGCACTCAATATATTAGCCCCACAACACAGTTCAGATCTGCTATTCCCAGATTAATTTAATTTTAATTAACATAACTTTTTAAATCTGTTGCTTATTGTACATTTCCATAATTTTTTTATTATCTTATTTCTTGTATGCATGTTTCCATGTAATTTTATTTATATACTTTACTGTGAATGTAGGATTTGCTAATCAGTTCTCTCTAGTCTGGAAAGCACTTTGGGTCCACTCCTGTTGATTTTAAATACGCTCTACAAATAAATGACTTGACTTCCTGAAGCATCAGATCCCTTTATTAGGGAATCTCCTGCATGTGGCTGCCCACTAATGGATAAACAAAATTCAGCTACTTAAGTCAATATTAATACATTTAACCTTAGTATGTTTTATGGCATTACTGTGAGGCTAGACTGTATTTCCCTCCTCAATGATCAGTTTAATATAGCTGGTGAAGCTGAAGGCAGAGCTGGAAATTAGTTTAGTTGTGACTTCAGAAGTTACCCTGACAAGGGATTCTGTACAATCAGAGATAGAGCTGATGGTTGGGCTGGTCATCGCCTGCTTTTTCTAACTGATGTAGATCTGAATGTAAAGTTTCAAACTGATTAATATGTATTAATCTGTTTTATAATGTTCACACAAAAATAGCTTTTACAATGTGATACTGCATTTGATTCCCCCTTGACTGGGGGGTAAAGAGAAATAACTAACAAGAGAGACAGAGAGAAATTTTTCAAAGTTGAACTGATTGTCCAAAGCCTTTTTGTTGTCAAATTTAAAAAAGTTCATCTAAATCACCTATTACCCACTGTAATCCTTTCTATACCCACCTCTGTAGGCATCACAGAGCATCACTGCCAACAAAATAAGAGGGTTACAGTTAAAGTAGGTGAAAAAATTTTATGTAAAATTTGACAATCCAGGTTTTCAGCACCATGGACAGCAGCCTACTGTTGCTTAAAGGGCATTATTATGCTCACTTTCAGTTTATAATTTTATATCTATGATCTACTAGAATAGAGTATGCATGCTTCAGTGTTCGAAAAGCACATATTGGTTTCTCATGATGCACATCTCTATTCACCCTCTGTCTAATCCCACCCCCAATGAGTCCAGTGTGGTTTGATTGGTCGGTTTACCCTTCATTCCCCTGTCTTTCAGTCTGCAGACAGATCCTTGCAGGTAGGCAGACAATAAGGATTGTGTTATGAGGTGACCTGATCATGTCATGGAAGTAAGGGCTGGAATTCCGATTGAGGTGTTTTAGGCAGATGAGAGATGAGTGGTTTCTGTGCTGAGAGTTACTCCCTTTGCTATGTACTTTGCATCTAAAGACTTTGCAGACCGTTTACATGCAGCTGAAGCCATGTAACACACTAATAGAAAGGGAAAAGCATAATAGGTCCCATTTACTGAGTGTTACAGCAATATGCAATATATTATTTTATATATAAATTTCTTTTGATGTTGACCAGAAGGTATGTGATACCTCCCCCTCCCCCTTATCAGATAAGTAAGAGCTGCTGTCAGCTGAGACAAGCTGGTGTGATTCGTTTCAATTCAATATTATTCGTGTCGCGCATTTTCACAACATTACATTGTCTCAAAGCACTTTACCTTATCCCTGCCCAAAGCCCACAGAGAGCAAGCCAGTGGCAAGGAAAAACTCCCTAGAAGGAAGAAACCTTGGGAGGAACCAGATTCAAAGGGGAAGCCCATCCTGCAAGTGCTGGCAGAGGAAGTGATATGAGCAAAATGGCAAAGTCCCAATTTACACTGTCCATATTTTAAGATTAAAATGATTAAAAAGTGGGCGGTCCTGATTTCGTGTCTTACATCACACTCCAAGATGGTCACTGATTGGTGGGCTCTGAGAGGGAGCTGTGATCTGAAAACCACAAACCATTTACATTTCATTTTGAAATATTTAAAAAATATTAATTCAATCAGAATATTTATTAAATAAAAATAATGACGAAAATACATTAAATATATAATTAAGAATTACAATAAAACCGGTCTAAGTCGACATGCACTCGCGGGACCAGCTTAAAAGTGACGACTTAGAGAATTGACGAGATACTTTGGCGACTTATGTCTATCAAAATACCGCAGGTAAACATATAAGTAGTTTTATTTTTACCGCTTCTTCCCGCTACTCTGTTATTTGTTTAATTTGCTTCCCTTTTCAGTATATATAAAAAAGAAACGGAAAATAAACAAATATGTTTCGTTTTATTTTAGTTTAATTAAATGTAATGATGAACATGGACACGAACGGGGAGCTTTTCAGAACATGACATCCCGTCCAAGCACCAGGCTGATTACTTCTTGGGGTGTCCGGTTACGTCCCCCGGCACTCAGAGCGCGGCAATTGTAGTTTCTGTAGACGATTCGCCTGTAAATTGTTATTATTTTAATACCTTAATACCTTGAATACCTTACCGCCCGCACCCGCATTCACCCATCGAATCTTGTCCCACGCCGCACTCGGCGGCGGGAATGCAGCGATTGGGGTGTCGACTTACAGGTAGGAAAATCCATTCATTTGTGTTGTTCGGGACCGGGATTTAGGTGACGACTAAGGGAATTTGACGACTTACAAGCGGCGACTTACACAAGGAATTTTAAAGGGAACATCATTAGGAAAATGAGCGTCGACTTGTGCACATTGACGAGTTAAGGTGCTTTCAGACCGAACGCGGCATGCGCTGCGCTTTGCTCTGAAACCCATTATTTTCTATGGCTTGCGCGGCGCTGCGCCGAGCAAAGCGCAAGCACCTTGTGCGCGCACCGCGGTCAAAGTTGAAATTTGTTGAACTTTGACCGCTGCCCGCCGTGACGCATTTTCGCGCGACCAATAGAATCAAAGCATAAACGCGGGCTAGTGTTCGGTCTGCCCCTTCGAAGCACACACACACACACACATACACACACGATGGAGGAAAAACTGATTTTAGCAGTGTCTGAGTGTCCAGAAATATACAATACCACACTCTCGTCTTACCGGGATGTGGGGAGGAAGATAATATGTTGGAGAAAGATTTCTCTAGATATAGGCATGCCAGGTGTGTTTAGTTGCTTATTGTTAGCAGTATATATGACTGAAATAGCATGTGATGTCTACAGGCTAATTTAGGTTTATTAATTGAAATAATGAGGTATGGTTTTCATAGGTATAGGGCTTCAGGATACCTCCTTGAAATGACCCTTTGCTGTTTGAGATGTCTTAAAACATATTTTATCTTTAAACTTGACATATTTAGAGGACGAATGTAAAAAGACCTGGAAGAATCTCAGGGACAGGTATATAAAGGAGAGGAAGAAAGTCAGGGAGAAGAAGAGTGGTGCAGGGGCAGAACATAAAACAACCTGGAAGTTCTTCCTGATCATGAGCTTCCTGGAGCCTTATGTTAGGGAGAGGGCCACCTCCTCCAATATGTCCCCACCCTCAGAAAGTAGACCCTCCAGTCCCCAGGCCACCTCAGCTCCTTTGCCAGCATCATCAGATGGTACCCCTTCTGATGAACCTTTCAGTCTTTATTTGACTGAAGTGCTCCCCACCACCCAGACTACCTCTTCACCTCTGGCTGAGTTGGCACCTGAGCCTTTATTTCTGGCCCCTGCTGCATCCCAGGAGCCTGGCCCATCCCCCTGCATCCCAAGGGCTTCCACAGCACCCTCTATTTTGGGGTCAAGGCAAAGAATGAGAAGGAAGAGGGATGAGTTTGAGGACAAACTTTTGAAAGTTATTGAACAGCCCACAGATGAGGACGAGCTATTTCTTTTAAGCCTAGCCCCTCGTTTGAGAAACCTGCCACCAGAAAGGAGAAGTGAAGTAAAAATAGAGTTCCTTACAATTTTACACAGGGCAGAGTTTTCAAAGTGAGTTCCTAAAGTAAATTTGTTCTTGAGTGTTTATCATTGTTATTGTTATTTATTCATGTTCATTGTTGAAAGAAATGAGTTCATTATTTTTTTTTATATATTTTGATTATTTATTTAGATGTAATTGTCACGATCCGCTCCGTTCGATCCCGATGTGTGCCACGCCCCCTCATTATCCACGTGTGCTTCCCCGATCATGCCCAGCTGTTCCTTGTTATTTCGGCTTGTCTTCTGTATTTAGTCCGTGTCTGAGTCAGTCTTCCCCAGATCCGTCATTAATGTTCGTTAATGTTTATTGGTGTCTTGGTCCCGTCCACCCGAAATAAACCCTTTGCCTGCATTCTCGGCTTGCCTCGCTTGCTTCCCGGCTCGCTCGCTCACCCAGCGTAACAGAATGACGGATCTCCACAACAATTCACCGCAGCAAGCCGAAAACCAACGGATCGGCTTGCTGCAAGAGGTGATATACTGGCTGTCCCAACCCGAGGTCCAGGAAGACCCCGTTGCCCGGGACCTAGCCAGCCGGAGCGGAGACCTCCTGAGGGAGGCACCCCCACCCGGAAACGCGTACCCCCTGCAAGAGGTACGCGAGAATCTTCGGCTGCTACTACAGCGCGTTACAGACCGGAGAGCCCAGTTGGTCGCGTTGTGCTGCGCTGGGGCTGCTGTACCGCCTTCTGTCCCCACAGAAACGGCGCAGCCGCTTCCTTCCACCGCCACAAGCCGGAGGCGGAAGAAGAAAAGGAGAGAGCAAAGACAGGAAGAGAGACCGGCGATCTTTCTGAGGGCTTGCTCTCTCTCCGCTACCATCACCCCGGGCGTCATCTCCGCTTCTAGTTTGCCGGTGCCTGCGACACCTCCTGCTGGCCGCACGCCCAAGCCTGTCTCGCCTGACCTGCCCGTCTCGCCTGTCCTGTCCGGCCAGCCCTGCACGCCCGCAGCGCCCCTTGCTGACCACTCGCCTGCCCTGTCCGGCCAGCCCTGCTCGCCGGCCCAGCCCTGCTCGCCGGTCCAGCCGGCCCAGCCCTGCTCGCCGGCCCAGCCCTGCTCGCCGGCCCAGCCCTGCTCGCCGGTCCAGCCGGCCGCGCCCGCGGCTCCGGCTGCCCCGCCTGTTGCCTCTTTAGAGGCCTTGACTTCTGTCCGCCCAGCACCGACCTCCCTCTTGACTCCCTCACCCTTGCCTCAGCAAGGCCGACACACCCCAGGACCGCGCCTGTCCGTTTCCCGTAAGGGACGGGGACACAGGCGTTGGGTCCTGGTCCCGCCTGCCCTAACCCCTGGCTCGCCCGTGCGCCCCCTGGCCGTGGCTCGGTGGCTGCCTGCGGATCCTGCGGCTCCGGCTCGGCTGCCGCCTCCGGGTCCCCCCGCTTCGGCTGGGCGTCGGACGGCGCCTTCCCTGGCTCCGGCTGCGCCTCCGCCTGCGCCTCCGCCTGCTGCGGCTTCCCCCTCCTGCCTGCCTGTGCCAGTGTTCCCTCCTGCTCCCTCCTTCTTTCCTTTGTCGGTCCCTACGTCTGTCTCCTTGTCCCCTGTGTGGTCCCCTCCTGCTCCGGCCTCCCTTCTGCCTGTGGCCCCTGTGGCTGCCTTCCCTCGCCCGCCTGGGTTCCCTTGAGCTCGCCCTGTTCTTCCTCCTCCCTTTGTTCCATCTCCTCGTCCCTTTGTTCCTCCTGTCTCGGTTCCTTGTCCCTCTGTGTCTCCTCCGTCCCCTCCTGGTCCCTTTGTCCCTCCGGTTTTTGCTGCTCGTCCCTCTGTGCCTCCCGTGTTCACTCCCGTCCCTTTTGTTCCTCCATTTTCTGTCCCCTCTCTGTCTCCTTTCTTTGTCTGCCTGTCCGCGTTCCCTGTCCTCTGTCAGGTCTTGTCGTTTTTCTGGTCCTTGTTCCTGTTCTGTGTCTCTGTCCTGTTTCCGGTGTCTCGTTGATGTTTTGCTTTTGTCTTCCAGGTCCTGTTCCCCGGTCTCGTCCGTCGCCTCCTCTCGGGCGCGCCCGGTGTGCGCGCCTTTGGGGGGGGTTCTGTCACGATCCGCTCCGTTCGATCCCGATGTGTGCCACGCCCCCTCATTATCCACGTGTGCTTCCCCGATCGTGCCCAGCTGTTCCTTGTTATTTCGGCTTGTCTTCTGTATTTAGTCCGTGTCTGAGTCAGTCTTCCCCAGATCCGTCATTAATGTTCGTTAATGTTTATTGGTGTCTTGGTCCCGTCCACCCGAAATAAACCCTTTGCCTGCATTCTCGGCTTGCCTCGCTTGCTTCCCGGCTCGCTCGCTCACCCAGCGTAACAGTAATGTGCATCAGCAACATTATTATTATGGTTATTATTAAAAGGTGGTGTAGCAGACAATCCATGTTGCATTCTTCTGGTGAAGTGATTTTTACTAACTTAGTTGAGATCAAAATGAGATTACATACAGTAGGGATGAACTTCCTTTAACTATGAATGCAAAAGATAGTCTTCTTGACCAGCCCTTTATACGAGTAAGTAAGTGGCTCTTAAAAGAGCCTTTGTTTTATTGTGAAGAGGATGAGCAGCAGCAGCAAGTGGGGGTTGCATATCAGGCTGTAGTGTTTTGCCAGGGCACCCCTCCAGCGGCTGAGGAGAAGTAGCCCTTGAAGGCCTCCCGTACAGCTATGGCCTCTTGGGTGGAGTTTTTGGCGCCCACTCTTCTCACAGGTTGAAGTGAAGGGATCTTCTCTTCTTCTTGTGAGATGCGAGCTTCTGTTACACAATTCCACCTCTGGAAGTTGTGAAGGGCCACAGTTGCTTTCACAATGGCATCCACATTTACAGGGCCCACTCCAATTACCCGGTGGTAGATCCTCCACTGTGCAGCAAGAATGCCAAAGGCATTTTCAACAACTCTCCTGGCACGTGAGAGGCGGTAGTTGAAAATCCTCTTTGGCTCGGGGAGGTTTCTTCCGGGATAGGGCCTCAAAACATTCCTCCTTGTAATAAAATGAGAATAAGAAGGACAGATTAAAATTTAACAATATACACCATCAAGAAAGTGCATGAGTACAGGTCATGACCAACAATTACCTGAGGGGAAAAGCCTCATCTCCCACAAAAACATGAGGCATGGGTCCTAGGTGGTCAGCACCTGGGAGAGGAGAATCCTCAGGCAAATCCAGCCTCCCTTCACGCAGGGCTTCTCCAAAGGTGGAGGCAGCAAGGGTCCCTCCATCACTGCTCCGACCAAAAGCTCCAACATCCACCACCCTAAAAAGATACCTTGCATCCACAACCGCCAGAAGTACAATGGAGTATGTTCCCTTGTAATTAAAATACTGGGAACCAGAATTATGTGGTGCTTGTACTACCACATGCTTCCCATCCATTGCCCCCACACAATTGGGGAAGTTCCACCTCTCCTTGAAGCCATGAGCAATCTCCTGCCAATCAGAAGCAGATGGTACTGGCAGATATTCATGTTCCAGGCTGTCCCAAATGGCTTTGGACACATCTGGCACAATCTCTGCCACAGTGGAGATGCCCACCCGGTAACTGGAGGCAATGGTGGTGTAGGAGTCACCGGTTGCAAGGTATCTGAAATGAATGACGTCAGATAATTTAGCTATGCATCCAAACGATTTTTTAAATTGCATGGAGCATTTTTTCATCTTTACATATTTATTATTACATGTCATTTAGCTGAGGCTTTTATCCAAAGTGACTTACAGCAGAGGTTTACTATTTTTCCATTTTAATGTGTGCTTCCTGGGATTTAAACCCACGACCTTTGTTGCAAGCTATAGGCATGTCTGTAGTGAAAACCATTACTACATTTAGATCACTTTATGCTAACATATATAGCATACCCATGAACAAAAGTGGACAGTATTTCGGCGGGAAATCTGAATGCCGGCAATTTAATTCAAAGCATTATTAATGCAATTCAATTAGATACTGTACTGATATAATTTTTTTTTCAACTAAAATACCAACCTCAAGCAAATTGCCAGAAGCTCCGTTGGAGGAATTGGCTCTCGGTAATTTGTCTGCATCTTCGTGATGCTAGGTCCCACTCTGCTTAGCAGGCTGTCGAACTGCTCCACGCTGAGCCGAAAGTAGACCTGGAACCGGTCGCTGTGAAAACGGAGCTCCTTTACCAGCCTGAATTCCCCAAGCTGCTCTCTGGATAGGAGGGTCTCATGGACCCACATCCTATTCTTCCTACGTGCTAATAGAGCTAGTGCTAGTGCTTTTCTTCTATACATTGTCGTGACTGACAACATGGCCGGGACAACAAAACAGGAGAGTTTAGAAAACCATGCCTACTTTTTGCGCTGAGCTCCGCGGCAAGCGCGGCGCGTTGAGCGCAACTCGCTGTTTTTTGAGAGGAGGCGCAAACCTCGCGGCGAGCGCAGCGCATGCCGCGTTCGGTCTGAAAGCACCTTTACGAGCCGGCGACTTAGACCAGTTTTACTGTAATAAGTAATGCAATAAGATTTTTACTTTCACTAATTAATAAACCAATATTAAACTTTGACCAGCAGGTGGCAGCAAAGCACGTGTGAAGAAGAGGCCATCAGCGGTACAAAGCACTGGCTGTACAGGTTACAACACTGCAGACAAACCTCCCTGTTTAACTGTCTCCCATGGTATGACTAGACAGATTGAGCAGGGCCGCATGAGAGTGGTCTCACTGCAGTTAGTGTAACCATTTATTTTACAACTCTTCTGTCTCATTCTATTTCATAAAGGTCACACCCCCCTTCCAGCTTCCTCTGACGCAAGGAGATTCGTGCACAAATGGCTACAGCTTAAACTGAAACAATAATGATATATAAAAAGGCATTTCATACAAACACAGCATAACCTTGCTGATAAAGCCTTGCGGTTTGTGCATATATTTACAGTGGGTGTATGCTAATTATATTAACAGGATTAATAAGCCTGTATATTTAATCAGAATTCCCTAAGACCTGTGCTTTGTGTTACGTGCTGCTGTTTTTACCCCGCCTCCACGTTCGAACTCCGCCCACGACCATGCCCGCTCGACCTGTCCTGGCCCGCCTCCACCTCCGGACCCCGCCTTCGGTTCCTGTTTGGCCTTCGTCATTTCCGTCCGGAGAAGGATAAGAGCCGGTCCAGGACACCCTTCGAGAGCTTAGCTCATTACTTGATTATTGTTGGATTGCTTTATTGGTTTGGATATTTGTGTATGACTTTTGATTTCCTTGACTTACGATTCTTTGCCTTACCCCTTTTTGTACTTTCGCCCGGTTTTGCTTGCTTTTCTGGTTATCGATCTTTTGCTTGTTTTTTTGGTTTACGTCTTCGCGCGCCCCTCAAACATTGACGCTTTGCTGTGTGTATGTCTTGTGTGATTGTTTGGTGCTTAGGGAGTGATTGCCGGTTTTGTTTGGAAGTTTTTGTGACTGTTTTTGGATAGGGAGTAAGGAGTATCACTTGTTGTTTGGTTTTACACTTAGTTAAGTTAGAATTGGGTTGTGTTGGATAAGTGGGTTTTTGTTTATTATTTTGGCGATAATCACTCTTGAGTCTTTCTGCACTAGACCATTTGTTCTGTGTCTGTCTTGCGTGAATAAAATATAAAAACTATAAAAATATCCCCTTTGTCCACGTGTGTTCCCTTGTACACCACACCCTGTGTTCCCCTCGTTCCCCTTTCCCCATTCCCTTCCTCTGTTACACCCTAACCCTAGACTAGGGTCGTAACAGAAATTGGGGGCTCGTCCGGGATATTTTCCAGTCCAGGATCCTCCTATCCAGGATTTTCCTGTCTGGGATATTCCCGTTTGGGTTTGTTTTGTCCGGGAATTGTGTCGTCTGGGATTGTCCTGTCTGGGATTTCGTCATTCCTTTGTGTTGTCTTTCCGTTACTTTCGGTTTTGCGTGGCGGATTGACTTTAGTGGGAATAGTTGGTGTACTTGGGGTTGTAGGATGGCTGCCTTTGATTTACTTGAGTTTACCCTGAACCCCACGCAGGAACACTTTGATACATGCAGGAAGGCTGACCTAGTAGCCATTGCGGGTTTTTTCAACGTAAGAATCCCGATTTGTGCGTCGAAGCAGGAAATTAACTCTTTCATTGTCGCCGCCTAGTGGTTCGGACGCATACGTCCAAATTTTCAATAACAAAAAAAAATGACGTTCAATAAAAGAAACAAATGTATCAAATCAACCAAAAACGGCTTGTTACACTACAAAAAACCTTTCAGATAATATCTGTAGAAAGTTGCGCAATTTTTGTGCCATGGTTTTTTTGTAACAAGTAAAAATAAAATGACCATGGTAGCCATCTTGAAACGGGTCGAGTGTCGGGAAGTAAAATATAAGTGTTAATAAAATGAAAACTAAGCACTTCAAACTATTTCTTTCACGGCCAATACTTCATAAACCGTCACAGTATTAAGACAAAACACGCATTTTTCCATAAATATGACTGTAATGCTCTCAAATAGCTTGCTCACTCATCGCGGAAAAATGTCAGTCGGCATTCTGTACATTCGTGCAATGTTTTTTATCTTCGGAGTTTTAGAAGAAAACCAATGAATAAAATGACAAAGTTACCCTCGTTTGAAAGCTTGATCTCTTATGTACATAAATCAATCACTGTAATCCTTCATTGTCAAGTATTTTTTCAGATATATGCTCTGCTTCCCTGCTAGCACATTATTTTTTACGCACTGAACCTTTGCCCATGGTTATGTTTCACCATAATAAACTTTTTACATGAACATCAAATTACAGTGTCATTTGCTTCATCCAATAGAGGTGTGTCTAAGGTTTGCAAAATGGTATGGGATGTGCTGATTGGGCATTGTTTTTCGCGCTGGGGACATGAATGCGCAACTTATTATCTGCAGGTGCAGTATTTGTGGGAGTGTCTCGATTACGCATTGCGCACGTAGTCTCCGTGAGTTTACCCAGTTATTTTCGGACAACAACTTTTTTGACTGAAGAAAAATGGCTCGGATGACTTTCACTGTTGAGAAAGCACAGAAGATGATTTTGAAGAGTGGTTCGGGGGAAGAAAGTGTCGCTTTTATCCATTGATTCGATGGAGGAGGACGCTTTTTTGCGCGGAGAGGATGCAACGCTCGACAGAAGCACATTTATTTACAGTTTACTCTTTTATTCTATAGATTTTTATAATTCCGTGATTCAGTAAATTACAATTAACATTTGCTTTGGTAACACTTGTATTGTGGTACATTGGGAAAAGTTCCGCATCGCCTTTGTCAAGCTTTGAAGTGTGCAAAGTAATGCAGCGCTTTTGGCTTTCACTTGGGCAAAGTTACGCCGGGGCTTTGTTTGGGCAAAGTTATGCGGGGCACTTGTCGGCCTTGTTTGAGCAAAGTTATGTACAGTACTTGTCGGCTTTGTTTGGGCAACATTATGTACGGTACTTGTCGGCTTTGTTTGGGCAAAGTTATGCGGGGCACTTGTCGGCTTTGTTTGGGCAAAGTTATGCGGGGCACTTGTCGGGCTTTGTTTGGGCAAAGTTATGCGGGGCACTTGTCGGGCTTTGTTTGGGCACAGTTATGCAGGGCACTTGTCGGGCTTTGTTTGGGCACAGTTATGCAGGGTTAGGGTTAGAAACAAAATGTTTCTTATGACCCATAAGTGGTAATGCATTTAGAAAGAAAGACGCTATCCCAAAACACTGCTAGTTACACTGCGGCCATTTTGGATAGGTTTTGGATAGGTTTGGCACAAGTCGTGTGAATAAAATATAGATTTTCCTACAAATGTGTGGTGATTTTGTGTGACAAAATGTTACTTATGACCCATAAGTGGTAATGCATTTAGAAAGAAAGACGCTACCCCAAAAAACACTGCTAGTTACACTGTGGCCAGTTTGGATAGGTTTTGGATAGGTTTTGGATAAGTTTGGCACAAGTCGTGTGAATAAAATATAGATTTTCCTACAAATGTGTGGTGATGATGTGTGACAAATTGTTACTTATGACCTATAAGTGGTAATGCATTTAGAAAGAAAGTTGCTACCCCAAAAAACACTGCTAGTTACACTATTGCCATTTTGGATAAGTTTCAGATTAGTTTAGGTTAGGTTTTGGATAGGAAAGGCTCCCAGTTGCACCATTTGCTCTTTCCTCTGTAAAACCTGTTGGGCTGCATCAAATGATATGAAATTGGGCACACATGTAGAAAACAAGTTTGGGAACCAGATTTTTAAAATTGGACCTATTCCATCATGTAGTTTTTGAAATATTTACAAAAATCCAAGACACAAAGACAGGTTTTTGTATTTTTCCAGCTGTTATTCATTTCGTTATTGAACTTCCTACAATCAATTGTAAAGGGGTCAACTTTGATTTTAGGTATCAGGCATGTGTCTGTGACTTTTATATCTGAAGTTATAAGGTAATTATTCCAAAGAGGGAAGAAATGCCCCCCCATGCAAGGGGCCCCTGGTGCCCTCCATAGAGTTAAGCGGGTCCTGCACGACGAATTAGTCATGCAAGGTATTCTGCCCGAGCCAGGTGAACTTTCGGGTGTTGCACCTTGCCCACACCGGTCTCCTGCGTCGGCGGAAGCAGAAGGCCCGGTGCCAGGGGTTCGCATGGATCCCAGAAGTCCCGGCTCGTCTAAGGAGGAGATTCTCCTCACAATTCGACTCCGAGAAACCGAACTGGAGATTAAGAAACAGGACTGCCAAGCCCAGCTCTTACGAATTAGGGCTTTGGAATTGGAGGCAGAACGCGATGCTAACGTGCGTAGGGCAGGGGCCGGTCCAACACCGCCTGTGCCTCGCCCACGTAAGGTAAGCTCGCCTCTTGATGCCGACCACTCCACTGCTCGTGCCGGTGTAGGTTCACTGGACGAGAGAGTGCGTCCTAATGCTCCATCTCCCCCGGTTTCTACTCGATCTCCTGAGAAGGAACCTATTGGCTTTGATGTAAGCCGACACATTGGACTTGTGCCCATTTTCAGGGAGAATGAGGTAGACGCTTACTTCCCCATCTTCGAACGCATTGCGACCACCTTGAATTGGCCCAGGCATCTTTGGTCATTGCTACTGCAGTGCAAGCTTGTGGGGAAGGCTCAAGAGGTCTGTTCAGCCCTTGGTCTGGAGCAAAGTCTTGACTATGACACTGTAAAGGCTACCGTTTTGAGAGCTTATGAACTAGTGCCTGAGGCATATCGGCAGAACTTCAGAAAACTTGGCAAATCCGCTACGCAAACCCACGGGGAATTCGCTCGGGAAAAGTCAGTATTGTTAGAGAAATGGTGTGCTGCTAGCAACGTGACTGACTTTAATCAGTTAAAAGAACTGATCTTGTTAGAAGAATTTAAGAATTGTGTACCCGACCGTGTAGTCATTTACTTGAACGAACAGAAAGTTACGACTCTTGTTGAAGCCGCTACTTTGGCTGATGAATTTGTATTGACGCACCGCACTGTGTTTACTCCTACCCCTTTGCCTTGCAAACTTAGTCCTCGACCCATACCGGAAAAGCCTACTCCGGTAACCTCGTCTACGGAAACCCGTAGTTGTTATTACTGCCATGAGATTGGTCATCTCATTTCGGTTTGCCCTGCGTTACAACGCAAGAACGCTCGGCTAAATGTGAGAAAGGTTCTTGCAACTGATTGTGTTCCCGTCTCTGATGCTCCGATCTCACCTAACTCTGTGGAACCCTCCTTCCAGCCGTTTGTATTCCCTGGTTTTATTTCTCTGATGAACTCTGATGTTAAGTGTCCTATTATGATCCTACGGGACACTGGTGCTGCTCAGTCCTTCATTTTGGAATCTGTGTTGCCCTTTGATAACTCGTCTTATGCTGGTTCTGATGTGTTAGTTCAAGGTATTGAACTAGGAACCATGAGAGTGCCTCTCCACCAGGTTTGCTTAGAGACTAATGATTTTTCGGGTGTTGTAAAGGTTGCTGTTCGTCCTCGTCTTCCTGTTTCTTTTCATCTTTTATTTTGGGGAATGACATTGCGGGAGGTAAGGTAGTTCCTCTACCTGAGGTAGCGTCAGAACCAGAGAGTGGCTCTGACAACTTAGAAAATGATTTCCCTGATGCATTTCCCGCTTGTGTCCTTACTCGTGCCCAAGCTCGGCAATTCGCAGACATCGACCTGGCTGATTCCTTCATGGCTGAACGAAAGGTATCTATTCCGTCCCCATGTGCTAGTCCCCCACTTGTAAAAGACCCAGAATTACCTCAAGCTATAGATGATGTGTGTACGCGAAAGGATTTGATCGCAGCTCAGGGAGCTGACCCGACTCTTAAGGAGTGTTTTGGTTCGGCCGTAGAGAAAGCGACCTTAGCAGACCATTCAGTGGCTTACTTTATTGATCGTGGTCTGTTGATGCGGAAGTGGACACCCCCTCAGACTCCTTTGGATTGGGCTATTCTATTTCAGATAGTGGTTCCGTGTTCCCATAGAAACCAGGTACTAACTTTGGCCCATGACCACCCATGTTCTGGACATTTAGGTATTAGAAAGACGCTCGCTCGTGTAGTAAGATATTTCTATTGGCCTGGTATAAATTCAGAGGTTAAGAAATACTGTCGATCTTGTCATATTTGTCAGCTGGTAGGAAAACCAAATCAGGTAATTCCCCCTGCGCCCTTGCGTCCTATCCCCGCTATCGGAGAACCCTTCGAACATGTTGTTATTGATTGTGTGGGTCCTTTGCCTAGAACTCGTTCTGGATATGAATACATTTTTACCCTTATGTGTGCCGCTACTCGTTACCCGGAAGCAATACCAATTCGAAGTTTACGTACCAGAGGTGTGGTAAAAGCTCTAATTAAATTCTGTACCACCTTCGGGTTACCTAAATACGTCCAGTCTGACCAAGGTTCAAATTTTACGTCCCTGTTATTTTCCCAGGTGTTGCAGGAATTGAATATCACCCGGAGTCCCAAGGTGCTCTTGAGCGGTTTCACCAGACATTTAAAACAATGTTGCGGACTTTTTGTTTAGAGGCAGGAAAGGATTGGGATGAGGGAATCCCCCTACTCCTGTTTGCCATTCGGGATACCATACAGGAATCCACCGGATTCAGCCCAGCTGAGCTCGTGTTTGGACACACCGTGCGCGGACCGTTAAAGGTCCTCCAGGAATAGTGGTTGTCCCCCGATTCGCCCCATCCAAGTAAGAACGTATCGACGTTTGCTAAATCGTTGCGTGAACGCCTTAGTGCGGCCCGGGAACTGGCCAAGCGTTCACTATGGTCATCGCAGACAGAGATGAAGGCTCGATTCGATATAAACGCTAGAGAGCGTACTTTCCGGGAGGGAGATCGAGTGTTAGTTCTTTTACCCCTGCCTGGTTCGTCGTTGCAAGCGCGATTTTCAGGTCCCTATAGAGTAAAGGAAAAGCTTAGTCCTCTGAACTATGTGGTTGAAACCCCAGATCGTAAACGAAAAACCCGATTGTGTCATATTAACATGTTGAAATCGTATGTCGATCGTCCAGATTTTGTTCCTTCGTCCATCCCCGTTGTGCTCCCCTCTGCCCTCGTTCATGTGCCGGTGCGAGACTACTCGCCGGAGATCGATGATCTCCACCTTGGCCGGAATTGTTTGCCCTGCGCCCGTTTGCCGAATTCAGAGGCCCTCGAACATCTTATGGAGAGACTTGATCATTTGCCCCGCGCCGCTAGTTCCGATGTACAAACCTTGGTCCGTAGATTCCCCTCCTTGTTCTCCGACACCCCTTCGCAAACCCCTGTGCTGGTGCATGATATTGACGTGGGAGATCATGTCCCTATTAAACAACACCCTTATCGTGTTAGTCCTAGGAAGCGGGAGCAGTTACAGAAAGAGACAGATTACTTGTTAGAAACGGGTTTCGCGATCCCTAGTTCTAGCCCGTGGAGTTCCCCTTGCCTACTCGTTCCAAAACCTGATGGTACATTCCGTTTCTGTACGGATTATCGAAAAGTAAATGCTGTGACTAAGCCAGACGCTTTTCCCCTTCCCCGAATGGAAGACTGTGTAGATTGTATTGGTTCCGCTAAGTTTGTCACAAAACTCGACCTTCTGAAAGGTTACTGGCAGGTTCCCCTAACCCCTCGTGCTTCGGAAATTTCTGCATTCGTTACCCCAGATACCTTCCTGCAGTACACCGTGATGTCATTCGGTTTACGAAATGCCCCGGCTACGTTCCAACGGCTTATGACTAAGGTTCTAGGAGATGTACCAAATTGTGAGGCATACTTAGACGACGTAGTCGTATACTCGGATTCGTGGGAGCATCATTTGACAACGTTAGAGCAGGTGCTTATGAGACTCAGGGATGCTTCCTTGGTATTAAACTTAGAGAAATGTGAATTCCCTATTCCTAAAACTAGAAAGGACCTTCGTCGCTTCCTCGGCATGGCAGGTTACTATCGATGCTTTTGTCGAAACTTCTCCGATGTTGTGTTGCCCCTCACAAACTTGCTTCGTAAAGACGCCCACATGACTTGGTCTGCTGAGTGTCAGTCAGCTTTTGACGCGGTAAAATCATTGCTCTCCAGTTCTCCTGTGTTAGCTACTCCTAACTTCAGTAAACCGTTCAAGCTTGAAGTTGATGCCAGTGGTACCGGTGCCGGCGCCGTCCTCCTCCAGGAGGATGATGCAGGTCTAGACCATCCTATTTGCTATTGGTCAAAAAAATTTGTTAAACACCAATTGGCATATAGCACCATCGAAAAGGAAGCCCTTGCGCTATTGCTTGCCCTACAACAGTTTGAAGTCTACGTAGGTGACAGTGTTCAGCCGGTGGTCGTATTTACGGACCACAATCCTCTGCTGTTCCTGAATCGGATGCGAAACAATAACCAACGTCTCATGCGCTGGTCTCTGATTGTGCAGGCTTTTAATCTGCAAATACTCCATAAAAAAGGAGCTAGCAACCTGGTGGCGGATGCCCTCTCACGTTCTTGGTGACTTTGTATTGGAATTTGTGATGTATATTATGTTTGTGTTTGTGAACCCTACGAGGTTCACACTTTTGGGGGGGGGTGTTACGTGCTGCTGTTTTTACCCCGCCTCCACGTTCGAACTCCGCCCACGACCATGCCCGCTCGACCTGTCCTGGCCCGCCTCCACCTCCGGACCCCGCCTTCGGTTCCTGTTTGGCCTTCGTCATTTCCGTCCGGAGAAGGATAAGAGCCGGTCCAGGACACCCTTCGAGAGCTTAGCTCATTACTTGATTATTGTTGGATTGCTTTATTGGTTTGGATATTTGTGTATGACTTTTGATTTCCTTGACTTACGATTCTTTGCCTTACCCCTTTTTGTACTTTCGCCCGGTTTTGCTTGCTTTTCTGGTTATCGATCTTTTGCTTGTTTTTTTGGTTTACGTCTTCGCGCGCCCCTCAAACATTGACGCTTTGCTGTGTGTATGTCTTGTGTGATTGTTTGGTGCTTAGGGAGTGATTGCCGGTTTTGTTTGGAAATTTTTGTGACTGTTTTTGGATAGGGAGTAAGGAGTATCACTTGTTGTTTGGTTTTACACTTAGTTAAGTTAGAATTGGGTTGTGTTGGATAAGTGGGTTTTTGTTTATTATTTTGGCGATAATCACTCTTGAGTCTTTCTGCACTAGACCATTTGTTCTGTGTCTGTCTTGCGTGAATAAAATATAAAAACTATAAAAATATCCACAAAAAAAAGTAGACCACACCCTGTGTTCCCCTCGTTCCCCTTTCCCCATTCCCTTCCTCTGTTACACCCTAAACCCTAAACTAGGGTCGTAACATTTGTATTGGCCCCTCCCATTTTGACAACAACAAACTACATGTCACTGCAGGGCTTTAGAGACTAACTACTGTACTCCAATAATTGCGTAGTGATATTGAAGATAGTCATCGACTATGCCCACTAATCATGGCAGCCTTAATACATATATCAACAAAAGTTTTTAAATTTTTAATACGTATTGTCTCTGTTTATGTGATAACGAAGACCTAAATATATATTTGCTTTAAATATGTGACTCATGTTAGAGAAAATATAAGTAAACCATGAGGACAGAAAAGTCACTGAATAACAGGAATGACCGACATATAGTGCCAAACAGATAAGGTGCAAAGACTGTACACAAACAAAGTAAACGTAGTGCACTATGTAGGGTAGGTTGTAAATTTGTTTGCACTTTGCAGCTTACATTGCGTTGACTCTTGTAGTACGGTTACCATAACGGTGGTGGAAATAATAATAATTTAACCTTTATTGTCCCTCATGGGGAAATTCTTTTTATGCCTCCATCAACTTGCTCTTTGTAGAACAAGCTGTCTATGAAGGGCAGGAGCCAGGGGTTAAGGGCCTTGCTCAAGGACCCGCAAACATGCTGAGGCTGGGTTTGAACTGGTGACTTTGTGATTACAAGCACACAGGCTTAGCCCACTGAGCCACACGCTGCCCCCACATATACAGTGAGGTCAATAAGTATTTGATCACCCTGTGATTTTGCAAGTTCTCTTACTTAGAAATCATGGAGGGGTCTACAATTTTCAGCATAGGTGCATTTCCACTGTGAGAGACAGAATCTAAAAAGAAAAATCTGGAAATCACATTGTATGATTTTTTAACAATTTATTTGTGAATTACTGTGTCAAATAAGTATTTGATCACTTGAGTCAAAAAAAAAAAATATTTAGTACAGAAGCCTTTGTTAACAATTACAGAGGTCAAACGGTTCCTGTAGTTCTTCACCAGGTTTGCACACACTGCAGGAGGGATTTTGTCCCACTCCTCCATACAGATCTTCTCTAGATCTGTCAGGTTTCGGGGCTGTCGCTGAGCAACACAGAGTTTCAGTTCCCTCCAAAGATTTTGTATTGGATTTAGGTCTGGAGACTGGCTAGGCCACTCCAGAACCTTGATATGCTTCTTACGGAGCCACTCCTTGGTTTTCCTGGCTGTGTGCTTTGGGTCATTGTCATGTTGGAAGACCCAGCCACGACCCATCTTTAATGCTCTGACTAAGGGAAGGAGGTTTTTGCCCAATATGTCACAATACATGGCCCCGTTCATCCTCTCCTTAATACAGTGCAGTCGTCCTGTCCCCTGTGCAGAAAAACACCCCCAGAGCATGATGCTTCCAGCCCCATTCTTCACTGTAAGTATGGTATTATTGGGATGATACTCATCATTCTTCTTCCTCCAAACACGGCGAATGGAGTTAAGAGCAAAAAGTTCTACTTTGGTCTCATCTGACCACAAGACTTTCTCCCATGACTCCTCTGAATCATCCAGATGGTCCCTGGCAAACTTCAGACGGGCCTGGACATGGGCTGACTTAAGCAGGGGAACCTTCCGTGCGATGCAAGATTTTAAACCATGACGTCTTAGTGTATTACTGATAGTAGCCTTGGAAATGATGGTCCCAGCTCTCTTCACGGCATTGATCTGATCAGCTCCTCCCATGTAGCTCTGGGCTGATTCTTCACCATTCTTAGCATCATTGAAACCCCACGAGGAGAGATCTTCCGTGGGGCCCCAGTATGAGGGACAATGACAGTCATCATTAGCCTCTTCCATTTTCTGACAATTGCTCCAACAGTTGTTCTTTTTTCACCAAGCTGCTTGACAATTGCCCCGTAGCCCTTTCCAGCTTTGTGAAGGTCTACAATTTCTCTTGTCTCTTGTGTCTTTTGACAGCTCTTTGGTTTTGCCCATGTTGCTACTTAGACTTTGGCTGATTGTGGGGTGCACAGGTGTCTTTATGACAGCTAATGACCTCAAACAGGTGCTACTAATTTAGAATCATGAGCAGAGTGTAGCTGGACTATTTAAAAGCAAAATAACAGGTCTTTGAGGGTCAGAAATCTGGCTGATAAGCAAGTGATCAAATACTTATTTGACACAGTAATTCACAAATAAATTGTTAAAAAATCATACAATGTGATTTCTGGATTTTTCTTTTTAGATTCTGTCTCTCACAGTGGAAATGCACCTATGCTGAAAATTGTAGACCCCTCCATGATTTATAAGTAAGAGAACTTGCAAAATCACAGGGTGATCAAATACTTATTGACCTCACTGTATAAGGGGTTGGTTATCAGGGGGCATGGATTTTGTGGCAGTTTCTATATTGGCGTTGCTGGTGGAGGGAGCTGCATTTGTGGGTTTATATTCTGCAATGGCTTGAATGTCCTGTGTATTAAGGCAACTCGCGGATGATTACATCGTCCACACAGCATAGAATTAATACGACTTGTTTACTGTCCTCCTGTTACTGTAATATTCTGGGAAGTTGTGATTGTTCAACTCCACTGCGCACAGTTAGGAACAACTCCAACTCCACCTAGCAGACATACGTACGAGGTGACTGAGGTATGGAATGATTCTGTCCCTGTATGGACTAATCATCTCCAAATTCTATTGCGTCCATGATTCACCCATATCATTGTGCCAAGGTTGAGCAGCACAACATGTTTTTCTAAGCCTCAGATCACAAGACCAGAGGATAGTGAGGATAGCTGAGAAGATCATTAGAGTCTCTCTCCCCTCCATCATGGACATTCACATCACACACTCCATCCGCAAAGCCACCAACATTGTGGATGACCCCACCCACCCCTCACATTATCTTTTCACCCTCCTAGTGTCTGGAAAAGCATTCAGGCCTTCACACCCAGACTCAGAAATATGGCATCAGACTACTGAACTCTCAGGGACTGATCTGATACCACACACAACACAACACCCACACACACAGGTTTGTAATTATATCTTCGTGGGGACTCTCCATTCATTTCTATGGGGAAAACTGTAATTCGAACATGACAACCTTAACCCCTACCCAGCCCTAACCTTAACCATCAGTAACCAAACCAAATACAAGACTTCTGGCATCTTTTGTTTTTTATTGTATTGACAGATCTTTGTGGGGACCTGAAAAAAAAAACCCAAGCATCAAAATAACAGGTTTTTTATCACATTGCGGGGGACATTTGGTCCCCACCATGTAATATAAACCTAATAGACACACACACACAAACACACACACACACAGATTAGGTATCTGAATCATTGAGGGGATTCTCCATTCATTTGTATGGGCATAACCCCAATCCTAACTATGGCAACCTTAATCCTTAATCCCTACAGTAGTAAGCAAAAAGTAACAGTAAGTAACCAAACAAAATACAAGACTTTTGGAATTATTATTCCTTTGATTGCATTCACAGAATTTTATAAAACTGAGTGAGTTTTTTCTTTTGGGGACCAAAAACATGTCCCTACAAAGTCAAATCAACATGTTTTTATAACACTGTGGGGACATTTGCTCCCCACAACATAATATATACATGACCAGTGACACCCACCCAAACACACACAGACACACACATACTGTACACACACACACACTGGCTTACCTACACTCACCTAAAGGATTATTAGGAACACCATACTAATATGGTGTTTGACCCCCTTTCGCCTTCAGAACTGCCTTAATTTTACGTGGCTTTGATTCAACAAGGTGCTGAAAGCATTCTTTAGAAATGTTGGCCCATATTGATAGGATAGCATCCTGCAGTTGATGGAGATTTGTGGGATGCACATCCAGGGCACGAAGCTCCCGTTCCACCACATCCCAAAGATGCTCTATTGGGTTGAGATCTGGTGACTGTTGGGGCCAGTGTAGTACAGTGAACTCATTGTCATGTTCAAGAAACCAATCTGAAATGATTCGAGCTTTGTGACATGGTGCATTATCCTGCTGGAAGTAGCCATCAGAGGATGGGTACATGGTGGTCATAAAGGGATGGACATGGTCAGAAACAATGCTCAGGTAGGCCGTGGCATTTAAACGATGCCCAATTGGCACTAAGGGGCCTAAAGTGTGCCAAGAAAACATCCCCCGCACCATTACACCACCAGCAGCAGCCTGCACAGTGGTAACAAGGCATGATGGATCCATGTTCTCATTCTGTTTACGCCAAATTCTGACTCTACCATTTGAATGTCTCAACAGAAATCGAGACTCATCAGACCAGGCAACATTTTTCCAGTCTTCAACTGTCCAATTTTGGTGAGCTCGTGCAAATTGTAGCCTCTTTTTCCTATTTGTAGTGGAGATGAGTGGTACCCGGTGGGGTCTTCTGCTGTTGTAGCCCATCCGCCTCAAGGTTGTGCGTGTTGTGGCTTCACAAATGCTTTGCTGCATACCTCGGTTGTAACGAGTGGTTATTTCAGCCAAAGTTGCTCTTCTATCAGTTTGAATCAGTCGGACCATTCTCCTCTGACCTCTAGCATCAACAAGGCATTTTCGCCCACAGGACTGCCGCATACTGAATGTTTTTCCCTTTGCACACCATTCTTTGTAAACCCTAGAAATGGTTGTGCGTGAAAATCCCAGTAACTGAGCAGATTGTGAAATACTCAGACCGGCCCGTCTGGCACCAACAACCATGCCACGCTCAAAATTGCTTAAATCACCTTTCTTTCCCATTCTGACATTCAGTTTGGAGTTCAGGAGATTGTCTTGACCAGGACCACACCCCTAAATGCATTGAAGCAACTGCCATGTGATTGGTTGATTAGATAATTGCATTAATGAGAAATTTAACAGGTGTTCCTAATAATCCTTTAGGTGAGTGTATATCCTCTATAGATTCCTGAATGAAATATCTGCAAAGCAGAAATTATGGGTTTGAACATGCAGTTTTTAAGGACACTGTACTAATTCTAAAGGAAACACTGCACTAATTCTAAAATGGTTTCATATGAACTTTATATAACATAAAATAAAATAGAAATCTAACCAAAATTTAGTCTCTCAAAAAACTTGTATATGTCATATCTTCGAAATTAAAAATACCAGGATACAGAATTTGAATAACAAGAACTATAGTCTTCTTTCTCAAAAGCGTAAACAACTATCTAAAGACCTACTAGTTCCTGAATTGTAGGTGTTGCCTATGAAATTCGCTGAGAGTTGACGTCGCCCTACCAATGTTGCTAAAATGCTAATTGCATCAACCAGCTATGGAAATACAGCGGCGGTACACCCCCAATACAGAGGTATTACGCATTACTGTAATGCTGCCTAGCAAATGTCATAAAAAAAAATTACAGACAGACTTTATAGACAGAGCTGCGTGGTTGCCTATTGACAAGTAGATACATGATTTGGGGGCATGAAAGGCGGCTAGATATCCAATCAAGCCCAGCTACAGTAAGCACAAACTAAAGACACTACTTCTGATTGGACCAGCTTCAAATTTGTCCCCCCCTGACAATTAATTCTTTATTTTCATTCGTTGAGCATAGTGTCCGTACATATCTTCATATTTTTCGACCAATTAAATATCTCGGTGGTTTCCATAGAAACAAAATCATTGCAGGTTAAACACAAACTTTCTGACAGAGAGATGGCGCAGAGGTGAGCAGCATCTCTTCTTGTGTTTCTTGCTATTTCTTCAGATTATTTTGTTAGCATATTTAATCTTATATTTAATTTTATGTCCTGATATAGTACATGCAAATATTGCGGCAAAATATCGTTGAAATATATTTATAATTAGTAGTTTAAAATGTAGATGCTGTGGCCATTATTCTTAATATGATTGTTTATATTTAAATGGTAAGAGAAAATATTTGTGTTAAACTTAAAAACAATAAGACTTATGGTTGATATGATTGGTTATGCTCATCCGGTCTGTGATAATGCATTTCATCTGAAGATGTTATTCTGAAAAGATCGCCTATACAGATCTGGCCATTAAAAATGCGTCTATTTTCACGCGGCATCCTGCAATTCGGCACGCGTGATCACGCGTCTCCCTGCAAGGGCTTTTTCAGATTTTTTTAAAACGTTGTTGCGCTTCATATAATATCCACCAGGTGGCGCAAGGAACAACATTCTGTAGCCAAACACCATGGCCAGCTCTAGGGGGCGCCAGCGCGGGATCTGACAGATTTCTCGCGAGACCATTTAAATAACTCCGCAAGTTTTTGTCATATACACATTTAAAAAACACCCCCAGAAACCTTCTACTTTCCAAATATATATAGGTAGAAACTAAATATATTTTTACAGCTTCGTGATACGAATAGAAAGAACAAGAGTAACTGACTTAAGCGCCTGTGTCTCGAAGCAGCGTCATAATTTCGCAAGCTTTACTGTATTGTGAAGCAGTTTTAGCAATTCGGCCGTTACCGCCGGAGTTTCAAGAGGTTGAAAAAATACAGTGCCTAGTTGGCTTTGCGAGTATCACATATGGCTAGTTAATTATATGTCTTGTTTATTCACCAGAATGAGAATTGCGAGAGCTGTTTCCTGGACCAACGACCAGTACTTGGGAGCCTGGGACCTGTGGGACGAGGTGATCGACTGGGGAGATAAGGAAGGTTTGGAGGAGTACTCACCAGCGACACCCCCCACTGTCCAGGCTGGGGAGGTTATGGGGGGACTGGGAGGTGTGACTGACTGGTGTAAGGGAGGGGAGGGTGTGAGCATGAAAGGCAATGCTGGTATTGTCTCTGAGACTCTTCAGAACAATTACGGCCTGACTTCTGAAGAGTGGGAAATTTATAAGACGTACTACCTTCATAAAAAGAAGGTCAGGAAGAATAGGAGCACTCAGGGGATAGATGAGGTAAAGGGTGCGATTAGTGGGGAAAAGGTGGAGGTGGCAGAGAGGGAAAAACATGTGGGGGTGACCTCCAGTGTACAGATGGAGGCCGCAGACCTGAATGTAGGCATTAATAAAATGCAAAATGGAAGCAAGGGAAAGCAAGGTGAGGTGGGGGTGAATGTGAAGGTGGTTAAGGTGAAGGGGGGGATAATTTACCTGAAGGCAGAGGATACAAAAGGAAATGTGAAGGTGGAGGCTGTGCAAGTCCAAGTGTGTGAGGTTGGGCCTGCAGAAGTTAATTCTGGGGATGTAAATGTTGAGATTGTGGGGGTAGAAGTAGGGGAGGTAATTATTGAGGGTGCGGACATGGTGAGTGATATAACCATATTGGAAATAATAGTAAGTGATGTACTAGTTGAGATTATAAATAGAGAAGGAGGTCAGGAGGAAACTGGCGGTGTAGAGATAGATGTGGGTCAGGTAGAGATAGAAGAGGTAGAAGTGGTGGGAAATTAATATTAAAGTTGAGCTTGTAGAGCTCTTTACATAGAGAAGAGCTAAAATACGAAGAAGATGAAGTTGTGGTTCTGCTGCTGCTGTTTGGGGAACATTAAATAATTGAAACAGTATCAAAGATAATGCATTAAGTGTGATAAATTTTGAGATGTATACAGTATGTGGAATGTTTCATAATAATATTTAACGTTTATTAAGAGAAAAATGTATATTTCTAAGTACTGTAGATTTTTAAACTGCTTTTTAAAGTATTATTTTTCAGAATTCCAGAATTACCAAAATCCCCAGGTAAGTTAATTTGATTTCATTTTGTTTAAACTGCACACACATAAAAATGATTAGCCCTGTTATGTATTTGTGTTTTATTTATTGTTTATTTATTAAGCACCGTATCCCTCATCGAGGGCATGTTGTGCAGGTCACCTGTGTTCCCATAAACTTTAACTTGTCTTGCAGTCTTGTTCCCCCCACACCCCCTGCTTGTTCCCTTCCTCTGTTTCTATCTTCACTCCAGGTCCAAGACGTCTCCAGCCCACTGTCCTTGGGAAAAGCCACCATCCGTGGCCACCGCTCCGGTTTCTCTGGGCCCTCCTGCCCTGCAGGCCCCTCGGGCCTCTCTGGTTCCTGTTCCTGCCCCCGTCCATGTCCTTGCCCTGCAGGTTCCCCTTCACCCTCAGTTCCCAGGCTTGTGGTACCGACGGTGCCCCCCCCACCCTGTGGTCCCAACGACAGCCCCCTCCCCGCCCTGTGGTCCCGACGGCGCCCCCCTACCTTACGGTTCTGGCGATGCCCACAGTGCCTCTCGGCCCCAACCCTGCCTTCCCCTTGGCTCGATCTGGCCCTACTGGCCTCCTCGTGTCCCAGGGTCAATGCCCTACTTTCTGGGGACCAGCAGACCCCCTAGCTGAGTCCTGTCCCCTCCTGCCTCAGATAAGTTTTTGCCCCAAGGTTCTGTCCCACCTTTGTTCTTCCAATGCCCATTTCCAGTTCACCCTGTAGCACCCCCATGTTTGTTCGCTTGCCCTGCCTCAGTTCCTGCCCCAGTGCCCTATCCCACCTTCACTCCTCCTGGACCCATGGTTCTCCCTTGTCTATCTGTCCTTCAGCTGTCCACCCTGTGTTGGTCTGTGTGTCAGTTGTGCCCTGCGTTCCCTGTCTTTTCTGGTTTCTTGCCCATGTTTGGTTCCTGTTAGTGCGGTGCCCCTGTCTGAGCATCATGTTTGCCCTGCTGTGTACCCAGTGTGTCTCTATGGTGTTCTGTTGTGTTTTCGTCTTGGTCCTAGTTCTCTCTTACCCGATCGTGATCCGTTTCCTTACTCCTGCGTGGTCTTGTCCTGTCGGGTCTGCAGTCCATATAGTTCCTTGCCCCACTTGTGTCCTCTGTATGGCCCCGTTAACAGCCTGTCTCGTCTTCCCCGGCTCCTGTAACCCACACGAAATGTTTCTTGTCTCGTGTTATCACTCGTCTGTGGACCTGTACTGGTGTGTGATGTACGTTCTATCATCCTGATTGTCCCTAGTCTGGCCCCAGTTCTCCTAGTGGTGTCCCGTCTTGCCCCCAGAGTGCCCTGTGCTGGTGTTGCCCCTGCCTACCCTGGTCTGTCTCATCCCCTAGTGGTGTTCGGTCACTGCGCCCTTGTCCCGCAGCTGTGCCCATCTGGTGTCTTGTCCTGCCCTCTTCCACTGTGTCTCCCATCTTAGTGTACGTATAGCCTGCTGTCTTCCCCGCTGTCCCATCTGCTCCCTCACATGCCCTGTAAAAAGTGTCCTTCAGTCCTGCGATCCTGTAGTGGAAAATTACCACCAAGCATGATGTCTGATGGTTACTAAGGAAGTTAGGCTGCAAAATAAGGTTGCTATGCTCGAAGAAACAGATGCAAAAGACTGGGGAGGGGGTTTTAGACTTTACCCATGTTAAGCTAGACAAGAGATGAATTTTTATTCCATATATGGTAAATATAAGATGCTTGTGCTAGACGAAAAGCTTGTCCTGAGCATAGAATGTGCAAAAGCAGACATGGGTCTTCCGGTTGTGGTTGCAGAGAAAGGTCATTTGTCTGTCAATATAAAATGAAAGCAGCTGCGTCTGCTTTTTGGAGAACTTCTCAGAACTGTCTGTGGAGAGTCTCCCCGAGCTCGCATAGAAAGATATCTCAATAAATGAAACCAAGCTAAACCATTGGACTCATCTGTTCCTTCCTACCTCCAAATTTCCATAACAGACTTGGGGGCTTGTCCGGGATTCGGTTGCACGGGGACCGCCAGGACCTTCAGAAGGACGCGAGTCCTAGAAGGACGACGAGGTACCCGTCTGGAGTCGAGGACAGAGAATTTTAGCCTGACCCATCGCAGTTCCTGAGGCCTGCGGTCCCCCGTCACTCCGACCGGACTAAAAGGTAGGACAAATTTTGTGGAATAGAAAATTGTTGCGGTATCTTTCTAAAGATTCGACTGGGAGAGTCGCAAAATAACCAGTTTCGACTGGGAGAGTCGTAAAATATCCAGGTTCGACTGGGAGAGTCGTAAAATAACCAGTTTCGACTGGGAGAGTCGTAAAATAACCAGTTTCGACTGGGAGAGTCATAAAATATCCAGGTTCGACTGGGAGAGTCGTAAAATAACCAGTTTCGACTGGGAGAGTCGTAAAATATCCAGGTTCGACTGGGAGAGTCGTAAAATATCCAGGTTCGACTGAGAGAGTCGTAAAATATCTGTATCACGTGCGGTGAGATGTGAAATGTGTTTTGTCTGCAGACTAGATAAAATAAGATTGTATGAATGTAACGTGCACGGTATGAATGTGTAAGGCTTGTGGTTTGGATGAGTGTGCCGAGAGTGAAATTATAAACCTGACAAGTCAAGAATGTCAAATAAAAGAGCTCATAAATATTAAACAAAATTAAGCAGAAATTAAGGTGTAAAAGGTTCCGCAAACATATAGTTTAACGGAGAGGCTGAGACAAAGACCTCCGTGTACTGTAGATTATCCCCACGACTGCTTTGTCCCTATTATCAGAACTGCACCCCGAATTGAGATTTATGTTACTGGGATGTGAATTTGGCATACATAAATTATACAAAAATAACTGTTTTGTGATGTCTTTTGTAAAAGTCTGCATTGTTGCAATGAAGAACTTGCTTTGCAAAATAACACAGGCATAGAAGTTTTCTACTGTGTGACGATTTTAATATATATATATTCTTTCCCTGCAAAGATAACAAGTTTACCTTCTTTTCTTTTTTTTTTCTTTATGTAAAGAAGACTGGCTTGTCTAACATATTCTGTGCATGTTTGTTAAGTAACCTATCTTTAAAAAAAAAAAAAAAAAACTACTGAAAGTCTGGTGCGACAAAATGGGAAATAACAGTAGCAAGTCAAATTGGGCTCCTGATCCGGCTTATGATCCGGAAGGTGAAACAGCATTTGAAAGGGACATGCGTAAACATGATAAGGGAAATAAGGGTTTACTACGGGGTAAAACATGTAGGGAAGCAGTAGAGGAAAGAACTGGAAAGGACTTTTCGGAGATGTGTGAAATGTGGGCGAACTGGACAGGTGGCAAGTGGCCAAGAGATGGGTCTTTCGACCCTGCGAAAATAAGGATGGTAAGAAGAAAGATAAAGAAGCGAGAAGGCTGTTGTGGATGTTGTAGAAGTAGTGAAGGTGAAGAGGAATGTTTGGAAATGTGGGAAAATGTGGCAAGACAGATCGAAATAGAGGCTGAGAGACGCAAGAATGAGGGAATCATGAAAAAAATAGGTGAGGAAAAAGCAAAGGCAGTCCAAGCACAACAAAGTTTGAATATGTTGTTAAAAGAGAAAGAAGATAGAGGCAAAAAAAAGAAAGCGGAAGACAGCTGCATCTACCCACCCCTCCCTTCAGCGCCGCCAGCTCCCCCTGCTCAGGAAATCCTGCCACCTCCAGCGAGACAGGATCCGCCCCCTGCATACTCACCAGCGCAAGCCGCAAGAGCTGCAGATTCGGCAGAAGATGAAGAAGACACTCCTCCCCGAAGGAGTGAGCGTATTCAACAACGCATGCAACAGCCTCTGAATGAAGAGCAAAGGGCACCTGTTGGAGTGCCAAGACAGTTCCCCTTGGTGGAAATGCCAAACCCCAGAGATGACGGGATGGTACAGATGCAGAGGAACTGGGATCTAAGTGAACTGAAGGAGGTGGTCAACAGTCTGCCAGACCCAAACCAAGTGGGAGGGGCCCGTTTCTGGGATGAAGTCCTTGCATTGGATGGAATTTACCAACCCAGTGGAAGGGAATGGGAACAAGTTCTCCGGAGGAAGCTGAAAGGTGACTGGGCCGCAGTGAACGCTGATTTTGGAGGAAATGCCATGAACACTCGGGCTAATCCATTCACTGCAGACATGGCAGCACTGGGAACCAGAATTAAGGAAAAATATAAGAAGACTCCAGACTGGAACAAAATCCAAAAGGAAAAACAAGGATCTGGAGAAACCGTCTCCCAGTGGGAAGCACGCTTGGATGGGCTAATGAAAGACCACTCTGGGATCGACAATGACGAAGCAAGTAGGAACGCCATGAAGACGCTCTTTGTGGCGGGCCTCCGACCCAAGGTCCAGCAGATGGTGAAAACCACATGCCTGGGATGGAGTCAGGTAGAGTGGCAAGAACTAAGACGTCACGCTATACATGCAGAAGAGGTAACCCAGGACCAGAAAGAGAGGCAGGCCTCGACTCTGCAACTGGCCCAGCTCCAGTTAGCCCAAGCCCAGCTCCAATACCACCGGGGTGGACCTAACAACAGAAGGGGCCGAACCCCGAGAGAAAGAGGCGGCTTTTGCAGTCGAGACCGGAGACAGTTCCACCGCACCCAACCCCGGGGTGATGACCAAGAGGGATGTTTCCTCTGTGGAAAACAAGATCATTGGAGAAAGGATTGTCCCCAGAATAATGGTCAACAGTGGCCGCCTCCATAGAGGGGAGGAAGAGGAGGAAGCCGTCAGGGGCCCCCACCCCAGTGGGGTACAGATGGCCCGCAATGAAGAGGCGAGGGGACTGAGGGACCAGGAAACGGCCAGTTCCTGTCCCTTACAGAGACATCAAGGGAGGACCCCACGATAACCCTCGAGATTGACGATCATGCTGTTGTCTTCTTAGTGGACACAGGAGCTACCAAGTCCACAGTGAAAGACACAGACCTCCCTGGAGTCCCTAAGTCTGGAAATCATGTGACAGTTGTGGGGTCCTCTGGCCTACCCCACACCTTCTTAGAGACTGTTCCGTTATCCATTGCCACATGGTCCGGTCCTGTCCATCACGCCTTCCTGTTGAATAACCACTGTCCAGTTAACCTTTTGGGCAGAGACCTACTGTGTAAACTGCAATGCAAAATTGATTTGGACGAGAGGGGAGTCCACCTGACCTCTCCCCCACTTGGATTGTATGTCTCCCAAGAAAGTAAGCCATGCTACGCCGCATGGGTCCTCACTGATCACACCATTGGTCGAGAAAAGGTGCCACACTCACTTGAACAACCCCCTATCCTCCATTGCACGGCTCTCTATAGTTCACACTGCGACCATGAGATAAGGGAATGGATGATGTTTTTCCTGGAAGAACAGAAACCCCCTGAGACCGTGTTAATGAAGTTTCTGTATGTAAGCGCGTCCATGGCCGGCATGTCTGTCCAGCTCAACCAAGATCAAAGTACATGGATCTTCGATCATCATATGCCCCATGTGTCACTGGGAAAAACTGACGCCCACCAATGGAAAGACCTAGGCCCATGGATCAAAGACTGCGAAGACAGACAAGACTGGATTCCAGTCGAGGATGGCCGAAGTATTACTACTGATGGAACCATTGAAAGACATACCATCTCCCTCACAGTAGATGTCAGGAGAGAAGCGTTCCTCTCTGAAGAACATCGCCAGACCACGAACCTACCAGCCCCACCAACTGAACCTGAGTGGCTGTCTGAGATACCAGAAACCCTATGGGCAAGTGGCAAGAATGACTTTGGGAGAATCTGCACCACGGCACCACTGCAAGTCCAGCCAAAGTCCAACCACAGACCAGTAAAAGCTCAGTACCCACTCTCACCTGAGGCAGAGAAGGGTATCACCATGGTGCACCAAGAACTGGTACAAAAGGGGGCTCTGAAGGAAATTCCCTACTCCCCCATTAATTCTCCGATCCTGCCTGTGAGGAAGGCAGATGGATCCTGGCGGTTTGTACAGGACCTGAGGGGGGTGAATGACGCCATACATCCCCGTGCACCTATTGTTCCTAACCCAGTAACTATCCTATCATCCATACCACCTCAGGCTCAGTGGTTTTCTGTTATTGATCTAGCAAATGCATTTTTCTCTGTCCCTGTTCACCCAGACTCGCAGTACTGGTTCGCGCACACCTTTAGAGGCAAGCGTTATACGTGGACAGTGATGCCCCAGGGGTACACTGAGTCACCTAGCGTTTATGTTCAAGAATTAGGAAAGAACTTAGAGGGGTTCAAGCCCCCGGGCGGGAGCACCCTAATTCAATATGTAGATGACCTGCTGTTGTGTTCCACCACTAGGCAGAGTTGTGAGCAAGATACCAAAGCGCTGTTGCTGTTTCTAGCCCAAAATGGCCATAAAGCCTCAAAGGCAAAACTGCAGTTAGTCAAACAGGAGGTTCAATATCTCGGACATGTCCTCAATCACCTAGGCAGACGCCTAGGTCTAAAACGGGTAGAAGGGATTCGCAAGGCCCCCATCCCAGATACTAAAAGGCAATTGATGAAATGGATGGGAATGGTCGGCTACTGCCATCCCTGGATACAGGATTTTGCTGAAAGATCCCAACCTTTACTAGACCTTATGCATGGGGGACAAGGACTTAGACCTAATGACAGACTGGACTGGACGACTAAGGCTGAGACGGCGTTCTCTGACCTTAAACAAGCGCTATGCGATGCGCCCGCTTTAGGAGTACCAAATTTTTCCAAGCCATGTCAATTGTATGTGGATGAACGGCATGGTTTCATGACCGCCGTCCTTGGCCAGATTCATGGTGACAGGTTGCGCCCCATTGCGTATTATTCTAAACGTCTGGACACGGTGGCCAGCTCTCTGCCAGCCTGCCTCAGAGCTGTGGCAGCCACTGCGGAGGCAGTCCTCATGTCTGCAGATTTAGTCCAAATGCATCCCCTTGTGGTGCACACCTCGCATGCTGTGCATGCCCTAATAACGCAGGCTAAAACATCTCACCTTACCACTTCGCGTCTGATTCACTACCAAAACATCCTGCTTACTCTCTCCAATGTGACCCTCCAAAGGTGTTCCACAATAAACCCGGCCACACTTCTTCCCACTGAAATGGAAGGTTCCCCTCATGACTGTGTTGAGGTTGCTCAATCCCTCGCTAAGCCTAGATCAGACCTGGGTGAAGACCCATTGCCCAATTCTGAGTTCATTTTTGTGGATGGGTGCTCCCTTAGGCTCCCTGATGGGAGCCCTTCTACCTCTTACGCTGTGGTTGCGTCAGAGGGCCAATTGCTGTCTGGAGGTAAGTTACGGTCCACCTGGTCAGCACAGGCTGCAGAGCTGTTCGCCCTAGCCCAGGCCTGCCGCCAGTTCGCAGGTGAGGATGTCACGATATTCACAGATTCCAGGTATGCATTCGGGGTATGCCATGACCATGGAGCCCTCTGGAAACAGAGGGGCTTCCTCACCAGCACAGGTAAACCAATACAGCACCATGAGTTAGTCCGAGACCTCCTTTCTGCCATCCAACTGCCTCATTCCATTGCTGTGGTTAAGTGTAAGGCTCACACGGGGTGCTCTGACCCGGTCAGCATTGGTAACTCCTGGGCCGATTGGTGGGCTAAGAGTGCAGCCCTACACACTGATGCCCCAGTGGCGCTCATGCCTTCACGGGTATTACATGACACTCACACCCTCCTTGATGTCCAGTCGGGTGTGACAGAGGGGGAACTGGGTAAGTGGAAGAAAGATGGTGTGAAAGGGCCAGATGGGCTACGGAGACAGAGGGAGACGCAGTTACCATTCATTCCAAAATCGGCATATCCGGGCCTGGCTCGAATGACACATGGATTAGACCATGCTTCAAAAACGGCTATGGTACAAATGCTGGCCAAAAGGTGGGCTGCACCAGGTTTTTCTGCCTATGCCCAAGAATTCGTAAAGAGATGCTACCTGTGTGCCCAACACAATGTTGGAAGGCCAGTATCTGTTACACAATCAGTAACGAAACCTTCAGAAGGTCCGTTTCGGCATTTACAAATGGACTTCATTGAGCTCACCCCATGTAGGGGATACAAGTACTGTCTAGTGATCATAGATCTATTCTCCAGGTGGCCGGAAGTTTTTCCATGTCGCAGAGCAGATGCCCTGTCAGTTGCAAAGAACCTCCTTCGGGAGATACTACCTAGGTGGGGAGTACCAGGAAAATTAACTACGGATAATGGCTCCCATTTTGCAAATCAAGTCATTCGTCACCTAGGTCAGTGGCTGGGGATTGATCTAAAGCACTACTGTGCTTACCAGTGCAGAGTGGTGGAATAATGGAAAGAGCAAACCAGACGATTAAAGTAAAATTGGCAAAACTGTGTGCTGAAACTGTACTTGACTGGGTGACCGCTTTACCTCTTGTTCTCACGGCCATGAGGGGACGAACACATAGTGGAACGGGGTTAGCCCCATTTGAGGTGCTCACCGGGAGACCAATGCCGCTCCCATACCCGGGAGGCACGCTCACGTTAGAAACTGTTGATGGCGATTTACTACCCTATGTGTCTAGTTTACAGATTTCCTTGAAGAGGATCCATAGCCAGATCAGGGCTGCTCAGGTCGGACCAGAGCCAAATTAGCCAGAGACCATAGGACCAGGAGAGTGGATCCTGATCAAGGACCTGCGCCGGAAGCATTGGCATCAACCGAGGTGGCGGGGACCATACCAAGTCCTTCTCTCTACACCTAACGCCGTGAAGGTTGACGGTATCTCCTCCTGGGTCCATCAGTCGCACTGCAAGAGATCTTTAGTCCTCCTGAAAGACTATGATTTGGAGACGTAGATTGGGGTATTGGGCCTCAGCTATAAGCATTATTATTGGTTGTGTAATTTTGTGTTCTATCATTGCTTATGTAGGGTATATGTATGATCATGTGAATCTAAAGGAAAGCAGAGATGATAAAAAGGGTGTAGGGACAAAAACGTATCATATGCCTCAACTGAATTCGTATTGGCAATTTGCAAATTTCTCGGTGATGCAACAAAACATTTCTGGCCATTGTTTGGTATGCACTTTGATTCCTCACTCAGTGGAACAGCCGTTTCCCCTACGGACGGCTCCGGGTACTGTGTCAGGCGTGGTGGCACTGATATTTGCGCCTACCCAGAACATCACGCGCCCAGGAAAATCAGGAAAACTAGACATGACAGTATCGCCTGGGGTTACTCGGTTTGTCCTGTGCGCCAATTTCACGAGAGGATGGACAAAGTCCTCTGTGCCACTACCCTCAGTGCTCGCCTCACAGTGTAAAAATATAATTTCACGTCATGTCCCCAATAGCGGGATGCCGTTTGATAGTTTCCAGGGGGAAGATTCCCGAATTAACATGTCACTTTTCTATAATCAGGATATAACTAACCACTCCGCATTGAATGTTACCCAATTCCGGCTGGATATCACTCTTCACCAGCGCGTAAACCCTTGGATATATGCCACACTCCCAGAAGGTAGGGTGTGGCCAAATTGGCTGACCACAAAGGGTCAAGATTGGTATTGGGAGTGTGGGAGCTCCATCTACCTATGGTTACCATCTAATTGGGTAGGTGTTTGTGGTCTTGTGCAATTACAAGCCGCAGTCCATATGGTGTTCACAGGAAACACTGGCCCCCTCCATGTCCGGACGAAGCGTTTTCTTAAGGCCATAGATAATAATGACTTTCCCCCACCTGAGCATCAGCTCTATACAAAGCTTCAAAAGTTTGGAATGAGCCTGTTTCCCCAGTACGGCATGACACAGGTTTGGAACCAATTAGAGACCACTCATTACCAATTGGCCAAGTTCGTTAATGCCTCCATTGTTGCATTCACTGCAGTGAAAGAGGAACTCACGGCTGTCCGTTTAATGACCACCCAAAATAGATTAGCCCTAGAAATACTGCTAGCCAAGGAAGGAGGAGTTTGCGCTATGGTGGGAGACCATTGCTGCACGTACATTCCCCCAAATGACGAGGACAACGGCAATTTGTCACAGGCCATCGCCAAAATGCATGAGGTCGCCCATGCGCTGTACAGTCAGGAGTCTCATGATAATGGCATATGGCCATGGCCCCTGAATGTGTTTCAGGCATGGTTTGGGAAGTGGACCTTGATTATCCTCTCTGCTCTCCCTATTGTTTTATTGCTTGTCTGTGTGTGCTTATTTGTTCCATGCTGTATACCATGTTGTTCTACTATGGCTCAATTTCATCAACGGGCGTCACATCATCAGATGGTACAGCTTATGCAGGACGTTCCACCGCAGAGGAAGAAGCAACAGACAGCACGTTCTGCTGCCTCCCATGCCCAGCTGGAATGGACTGCTCCTGGGAACCCTTACTCCTTGGACGAGGACGACGTCAGTGTGTGATACAAGAATGATTTTGTATCAAAGGGGGGAATGTAGTGGAAAATTACCACCAAGCATGATGTCCGATGGTTACTAAGGAGGTTAGGCTGCAAAATAAGGTTGCTATGCTCGAAGAAACAGATGCAAGAGACTGGGGAGGGGGTTTTAGACTTTACCCATGTTAAGCTAGACAAGAGATGAATTTTTATTCCATATATGGTAAATATAAGATGCTTGTGCTAGACGAAAAGCTTGTCCTGAGCATAGAATGTGCAAAAGCAGACATGGGTCTTCCGGTTGTGGTTGCAGAGAAAGGTCATTTGTCTGTCAATATAAAATGAAAGCAGCTGCGTCTGCTTTTTGGAGAACTTCTCAGAACTGTCTGTGGAGAGTCTCCCCGAGCTCGCATAGAAAGATATCTCAATAAATGAAACCAAGCTAAACCATTGGACTCATCTGTTCCTTCCTACCTCCAAATTTCCATAACAATCCTCAGTCCAGTCATTGATGTTGCTGCCTGCATGTGCTCCCCAGTGTGTCCTGTGTCTAGTGTTCTTGCCTGATCCTCCCTACCCTGTTTGGACCCCTTGTGGTCTGTTTCCTTTGCCCTTCCTGTAGTGTAGTTTTCTTTAATAAAGCCCCTTTTGGTTTTCCTCCATGCCTGTCTTCGCCTCTGTCCTTGCCCTCGACGTGACACCATTACAGTGTGACCAGGTAAATGCTGCTAGCTGGACACCACACTACTGTAAATGCTGCTGATGGCTTACCTCAGTTTATCATTATTCCCTTCATCTTGAAAGAGAACAGCAGCAAAATGTGGGAAAATGATTAAAAAGTAAAGAACTAAATAAATTATATGTATGAAAGCTAACTGGCGGACACTGTCCTGGGTGATGGAGACAGACCAACTACAGTTCCATCATTCTCAGGTTTTATTGTCACACATGTTTAGAGGAACAGTGTGAAATCTACAGTTCAGGGCAGGAGACATGCGTGGGGTGGACAAGAGGACAAGCAAGACAAACTGGTGCAATAAAAGATAATAGTGGAACATAAGAACAATTTAACAATAAATAAGTAATAATTAGGATGTAATTGGGTTAAAGATGTGTAACAGATCACAGTATAGTGAGTAATATTGATAAAGTTCAGAACTGGAGACTGCAGTAAAGTGCAATGGGGACAGATACAGGTATAGTGACGTGGTGACCTGGGGGAGGAAACTGTCTCTGAATGGGTGGGGATGTATTGCTTTCCAGCGGGCAGGAGTGTGAAGAGGGTGTGAGCAGGATGGCTGGTATCCCAGAGGATGGGTTTGGCCCTCTTCTGGCACTGAGAGAGGTAGATGGCAATGATCAATGGCGATGATCTTCGAAGCTTTTTGGACTTTGTAGTTTGAGGTTCTGAGCAGTTAGGATACCCAACTACACTGTAGTCCTGATGCTCTCCGTGGTACAGTGGTAGAAGCCCAGCAAGGTTTTGGATCCCAATCCAAAGCTCTTTAGCTTCCAGAGGACGAACAGCCTCTGCTGTACTTTTCTGTGGATGCAGCAATTGTTAAGAGACCAGAAGAAGGAGTCGATGATCTGGTTTCATATGGAACTTAGGTTTTCCCAAGCAGTAAAGGAGAGTTAAGGCCTCTGTTGATGTTCAGGAAGACGTTATGGTCATGGCATCACGCCTTCAGGTCCCTCCTGTAGGCAGCTCCTGTCTGGCACTGGGACCTACTTGGCTCATGTCTCCTAAGTAGACATTGTTTTAAATGGCTGTTTTGGTTTCAGTACAAAGGAGACCATCCCTCTGGATTGTACCAAAGTCTACTCTGCAGTACGTCACTTTTTAAAACCCTCCCTTTAACCCATATATCATAGAAAAACTGACATTAATACCAGTGGCTATAGGTATATTTGGTGCTTTCAGATGTCTGTGAATTCTTTTAATGTTTTCCCGGTGTCTGTAGAAATCGCTGAAGTGCTTCATGTCATACCTTTCAATGTGAATGAACCGAGTCATTATGCGTTGGTGAGAGCTGGCTAGGTATATGTTATACTCCGCTAGGCCCACTTTTCTTCATAACTGTCATTCAGCAATATTCATCTCTTTCCTTATATTTAATGCCTCTGCTGTGCTGGGAGTCAGCTTCCATTGGGATCCATGCTCTGGATCAATATTCCATTAACCTGAACTGTTCAACAGACTGCAGACCACATTCTGCAATTTCATCTGCTGTCTGACCACTCACAGGAAGTATAAAAGACAACCACACCCTCAGAATGGATTCATATGTGGCCTTCCCAGTATGCACCTCTGTCAGCAGGTCAATGACAGATCTAAACCAAATTTGCCTGAGCTAAGGAGCCCCTGCATCTCTGGACAGACCTAATCCATCTCTGGTCCAGTTGACACCCATAGGCACTGCTCAGGCTGAAGTTCACAGCCGCAGGCAGAATCCATTGTGCGTGTGTAACCACTTAAAGTTAATTCAGGGTCGCGATAGCAGTTTACTACCAATTCCAGATTTATTAGAAGAAACAAATAGATTCTGGACTGAAATACATCTTCTTTCACACTATAAAAGGTAACAACAAAACCAAAAAAATAATAATAATAAAATAACACTCGAAATAGCACTTATTTTACCTGTAAAGCAATATGCTTGGATACAATTACAGACAAATGCAAAGGTTTAAATTGCAATTTGGAATTTGCACATATGTAAAATAAACATTGGTAGACATGAAAACAAATGAGTCATTCACCTCAGTTAAGCTTGTAAAGAGCAGTTAGTGACCTGCCCGGAGAATAGAGAATGTAAAAAAAAATATATAATTCCGCTCAAGAATTGTCCTTCAACAAAAAAAAAAATTGTGCAGGAAGCTGGCCAGCAAAAAAAAAAATTATAACTGTGAGTTGCAGATTACCTCATATGAAATGGGAAGAAGCGGGAGGGAAATGTATGTTTTGCCTTGGAATGGTCCAAGAACCCCACTGACAATGGCCAAGAGAATCCTCTTCTTTTGCTAGCAGGAAAATATAGTGTCACTGAAAATGCGACAGGCGAGGAGCAGAGCACGCAGACAGAGCGCACACACACTGCCTCTGGTGCAGGTATATATATATACGAAAAGCCCACGAATTCCCCACTCACATATTAAGAAAACGACACAGAAACACACACATACAGACTAAAGGATCTGACATTAAGTCTTGAAGTCATGTTACAGTTTTTTCCAATTGCTAAAGCACAATTTTGACAACAAGGCTCATTTTTGCAAATCATTTAGCACAATTCACAAAACACCTCACCCAAAGAGCAAAACACCTCACATATTCTGCAAAATGAAGCTCTTCAGTCAAAACTATATAAACACTTATGAAAACCAAACTTTTGCCCCAAATAGTAAACATTTCTTTCCCATGCCTAAATTTTTCCTCCAACCAACCAAACACCAATATGTAAAATCCAAAACACTTTTATCTCTTTAGGGACTGTCTGAACTGCAAATGCTGAGAATTGGACACAGAGACATATGTGCAGAAATAAATTAGGTTCAAACAAATAATTTATTTAGCTACAATTTGCAACAGAAAAACCAACAAAATCCATATTACTGTACAATTCAACAAATTCTAAACCTTTGAAAACAGAATGAGAAACGTGCAAGTGAAAAAACAAATGAACAACGAAACAAGATTTATGCAGCGTCATGTCTTCTCAGTGGATCTGGCCACAGCACCTCATCCACTTCACATGCGACATCTTCCCTTGCTAGACAGCGAGGAAAGAAGCGTCGGGAGTGTCTTATCCATCCCTGGATGGCTCCTATGTCAACTTCCTCACATGCCTCCTCCATTGCTTGTAGAAGCCCCTCACGCACATGGGGTTGATGATCATAGACCTTCCAACGCCATGCTGAAAAGAACTCTTCTATTGGGTTCAGAAATGGAGAATAAGGGGGAAGGTAAAGCACTATAAAATGTGGGTTGTTGGCAAACCAATTTTGCACCATGGCTGCACGATGAAAAGCCACATTGTCCCACACTACAACATATCTGTGCTGTTGCCCTTCATCATCTGTGTGGTTTGCCTGTTCTACGATGTCTCTCAATCTGTCCAGAAATGTCAGGATCAACCCTGTGTTGTATGGACCAAGAATGGCATGGTGGTGTAGAACTCCATGTCCTGTGATAGCAGCACACATTGTGATGTTTCCCCCACGTACACCAGGAACATTCACAATAGCTCTGTGACCTATTAGGTTTCTTCCCCTTCTTCTGGTTCTGGGAAGGTTGAAGCCAGCCTCATCAATAAAAATGAACTCATGTGGGATCACATTTGAATCCATTTCCAGCACTGTCTGAAAACAAAAAAAAGATTACATAAGCAGTGGTTTAGGTTTATGTTTAGTACTGGAGAAATGCAGCATTATATGTAGTGTCCTGTAGTCTAATAGTTACCTGCACATAATTGTGCCTCAGTTCTTTGACTCTTTCGGAGTTCCTCTCAAAAGGCACCCGGTATATCTGTTTCATTCGTACCTGGTGTCGCTGGAGAACACGAGCGAGGGTAGACAAGGCAACTTGCCTAATGTTGCCAAAAACTGTGTCGTCCCTCACGATGTGGCTTTGAATTTCCCTAAGTCTTATGGCATTATTGGGCAAAACCATGTTTATGATCTCTACCTCCTGTGCCTCTGTGAACATCCGACCTCTTCCACCACGTCCTACTTGTCTCTCAGTCCTTAGAGAAGACAACAATGTATATATTGGTATGCAGCTTCTCTTGCTTATAATGAAGATTATGCAGTAGTATTGTACAAGTAAAGAACACATACACATATACTGTAAATATAGAATGCAGTATTAGCCTACTCTATATACAATATACATAGATACTTTGAATTGCTGTATATATACAGAGTGGGTGTTACAGATCATACCTGTTCTCAAGTCAAAATGTACGGATGACAGAAGCAACAGTAAATCGACTCAGGTTGGGTTGGACTCTCTGTCCAGCCTCTCTCATTGTCAATCCATGATTTATAACATGGTTGACTAATGTTGCCCGAATTTCATTGGAGAGTGCTTGTCTTCTTTGTCTTTATCCTCTTTCACCTCTCTGTGCACCCCTACCCCTACCCCTACCCCTACCCCTACCTCTACCTCTACCTCTTCCTCCACCTCTTACGTGTCCTCTACCTCTAACGTCTCTTCCTCTCCCTCCGGCTTCCATTGTTCTTTAGTGTTGGTAAATCTGTGGAGTTTTATAGTTCTCACATTCTGATTGCTGAGTTAACTAATAAGCAGTCAGGTGTTTGACCAGGTGACATTTGTTTTAGCCTAATGGGCACATGAGTGTGGCTTTCTGATTGGGTGTGTTTGGAAATGGCTAAAAGTGTCTTGGTGTGAGATTCCTGTGTTTTCTGTAGGAAAATGTGTGCACTCTAATGCAAAAGAAGTCAAGTTAATTGCTTATTGTGTTCAAAGGTGTGATTTGTGTTTTGAATATAGCAAATGTGAGGAGAGATTTTGCTCTCTGAGTGTCAGTTTCTGCAGTTGAGCTTTACATTAGATTTTAGTGTGTTAGCAATTGGAAAAAACTGTAAATGACCACACTGCTAGTATGCAGGGAATTCACTTAGACTCTCCGAATGCTTGTTGGGACGTCCAGCCACCTCTGCTGTTTAGGTCCCTGTATGAGAAAATCCCCAGGTGATGCTTTAACCCTGACAAGGTTATTCAATATCTTTGTTCACATTGACATGTTACTGGTTCATGTGGCATCACTGAGATTGTATGAAATGTACTAGACATAGCTGAACACTGTCAGCTAACAGAGCTGACTTTCACAGCACCTGTGTCTGTCACGCCCGCATTGGACCAACCACACCTGTGCCAAGCCGCACCGGCACGGTCCCGCCTACACCGATCATCATCCCCGGGGTTCTAACCCACTGCAGTTCATTTCACATGACTGGCACTTAGTGTTTATACAGCGCAGTTACTCCACTAGCCCACTGTGAAGTACTGAGGTACTGAGTATCTGCACTGTACCCAGAGTTCCTTATCATATCCATTACTGTGTTGTGTGTGACCCATGTTTTCTGTTCCTTGGACCTACGATTCTTGCCTGTTTGTTTCTCAGGATTTGGTCGCCTCACTGATCACGTTCCCATTAACGACCTTTTGTACCTGCGTTTTGTCTCCTGGATCCTGTTCTGGCTTGTGTCTGTTTCATTAAAGCAGCCATCTCTGCACTTGGATCCTCTCCCTGTAATCATTACAGTGTCATTTTCATTTTCAGAAATTTTAATATCTTATGATGTCTTGGTCCAAGGTCCACAGTCCACTGATCCAGAGGGAGATACACTTGGATATAAACCAGAGACGCCGTAGAAGGACAGAGTTCCTGCCCTGTGATTCAGGTACACGCTATAGTGACCACAGTCCCGCTCCTATCAACCTCCCAGTAGCAGTGCCCAGTCAGACCCTCTGTACACAACATTTGGGGGAGTCAAACCTCTCCTGGTGATCAGGATATGACTGTGTCTTTCTCTTCCATGTCACCACTCTGTTCCCCTCAGACAGATGGAGGTTTCTGTTTGCTGTGTTGGGGTCCAGTGTGAGCCGACAGGAATCTGATGGAGGAGAAGATCAGAAGGTGATGGTTTGGTCTCATTCACTCCTCATATTAAACAAGAGTGTTTACTTTTTGGTATGTATTAAAGCTTTGCATTTACACAAGAATATATAAATAAATGTATGTTTAGCCGTTCATGTGTAGAAGGTCATATTCACACAAGGATGCCTCAGAGAACAACATGATAAGCAAAATAATATTAAACATCAGCAGGCACATTGCAAACAGATTCAAAAGCTCCTGACATAAATAGGTCATGTTAATGTGAAAGGCCAGGAGGCAGAGGGAGAGAGAAAGAGAAGCTCCCCTAGCAGAAGAAAACGAAACACAATAAAACACACTCCACCTCATACAGGGAGAGAGAAGTGTGTGTGTGAACAGACTCACAGTGTAAGAATTCTGCTCTGGTCCTGGGCACTAATACTGGTAGGATGGTGTCTTGGGTAACTGGAAGGAGACAGAGAGAAACAGGGATGTGAGTAAAAGGAATTTACTTGTGGGAGATGGACTTCACTCACTGTGGAGACAACATCAGCAGGGTATTATGATTATGAGGGACAATAACAGGAATTTTAACACTCCGCTAATCATTCTGAGTAAAACCATACAAAGTTCAAGGTTTCTGGATTGCATAATTTCTAAGAAACATGATTCCTGTGATCTGTGTTTTTCAGCCTGTAGAATGTGAAGCTCTTTCAAAGGTCTTCAAAAAGAATTATCGTTATTGGAATGAGAAACTGTCTTGGTCACACCAACGTGAGGCTGACTGTACTGCATACTCTCTCTGCATGGTCTATATTAACATGAACAGACTGGATAGAGGTTCAGCAACTGACAGACTGGTGTAAGTCCAACAATCTGTCTCTAAATGTGGATAAAAAGAATGAGACAGTTGTTGACTTCAGACAGGCCCATGCTGTCCACCCCCTGCTGCACATTATTGCACTGTTTACTATATTTATCTTTAATATTATATTTTACTCCTACACAACACTCTGCTGCTCCATAATTGGCCATTTGAAACATTCCATCTGTCTTTACATCTACATTGTGTGTCAGTGATGTTAATGTGTCCCTCACTCCTGCACTTGTCCTGTCTATGCACTTTATGTATATATGTACCTCGCACTGCAATCCAAGAAACGTTATTTCACATCACTGTATGCAGTGTGCTGTATATGGTTAGAGTGACAATAAAATCCCACTTGACGGCAAACATTAACTTAATTTTTATGAGTACAACAGATACTGACATAGTTTTCCCCCAAACATACATTTCCCTCCCGCTTCTTCCCATATAATCCTACAATTTTATGATGTAGATAGAAACTGGGTAGAATGCAGAAAAGTAGGAGTTACACTGAGAATTAATCTCTTTGTCCATTTAGACTTTTGTTAGTCTTTTGTTTGCTTTTTCTGCAGATGAAGCAGATCTACAGCAAAAAGCTGATGGGATTTGCAGCTATAAGGTGGTATCAGTTGTAACATGCAGGCATGTGCAGCTACAGACAGACTGTGTCAGGTTTAGACAGAACATAATTGCAGATTTGATTGTGTCAGGAAGGACAGTCAGGAGACCAGGTTCACAGTGATTATTAATTTGCCACCAGAAAGTTAAAATATCGAATCTAGGCTGAAAGCAAAGGGGCAGCTTCAGCCAAGCCCAGGAACAGAGAGATAAAACACTGGAAAGGTGCCCAGCAGTTGGTGTCTGGCTGCTCTGCTCTGGACGTGCTGCTGGGGGACAGAGGAGGAGGTGTCTGTGAGCCGCCCTGCCAGCCTGTGCTGTATGAGGCCCGGGACAGCGGGAGTCTCTGTGGGTAAATGAAAGTGAAAGTATTTTAGAGCTGGAGTTTCCATTTTGTCAAGAAACACGGATAAGATTCTGGAATAATATAAAGACATTTCATATTTCAAGGTAAGATTATATTTAACAGATACAATCAATAATAAAATAAGCATGTATTACACACTTATATCCAATGACGGCGCCGGTGATTTAATGTTGCAGGTGCTATGGGATTTCTCCATCTTTCTGTGCACAGTGGGCTTGTTTTTCGGCTTGATTTCTTCATCTTACTTTGACTGTGGACTTATTTTGGGCTTGTCTTCAGGGTTGAGGTTGCTTGTTTGTCTCATCAGACTTGACAACAAATTTCTCAAACAAATTTCTCGGCAGGTACGGGCGTTCAAGCCTATATTTTGACTACATAGCTACGTGCCCAACTATAAAATGTATACCTATCAGCTATGTAGGATAATTAAATAAATTCTAACTTGTAGCCCCCTGTGTATTTTGGACAAAAAAGTACAATTTGGGTAGGCCTATAAAAACAGCGAACTTCAACCCTAAAGCCCAAAATATTCTGTTTTTTCTCCCAGCAAACAACATATTAAAATATTATACATATTATGTTAAAACATAGATTTGTTCAGCAGAGCATCAGTGACCTAAAACCAAAATGACACTTGTTTGCTGTTCACACAGTGTACATCATGATTTACTTTGTGCTAATTTCCCCTTGTCTGTCTGTGGGTGCTTTCATACTGAAGTTCTGCAACATGGTTCCTGGTTCAGGTTCCCAGACTGTCTCTACCAGGGACTTTTGTAGCTCGTGGCCACTTTCATGTGCCACTTTCACACCACACAATAGGAACTGGGACCTTCGTGCTAAATAAGCATGGGAGATGCAAAAAAAGCTAAGCTAAGCTTTATAATTTCATACAAAACTACACCAACACCACAAAACATTGGAGAATGAATAATATTCATGGCAACTGTACAGGCCATATGAGATGTTCAGCTTCATTTTCACGTTCATCAAACCACTCTGTCACCAGTCTTTCCTGATACATGGCACCAACTTCAGGGTACAATGTTTGACCCATGGGGTGAACATGGTCCTCCAGAATGGTTTAGTTGTCCTTGGCAGTGACACACACACATCTAGAACAAGTCCTGGGCTTATGGAATGCCATGGTATTTCAGTTCAGACCATCACTGATCCTGGACGTCCCTTTCAGACAGCATCCTCTAGCGTCCACAATTACTCCTGTTGGATATGGTCCGTCCTTCGTGGTGGCATGCCAACATTGCCCTGGATACCGTGGTTCTTAGTACAGTGAGACGCACACTAACAATTTGCCCTCTTTTGAATTTAATATGTCTAATAGTATAAAATGTCTGAAGTTATGTTGTGTGGAGTGAAGCATTTCATGTAGAGCTTTGCTACTGCTCTGCTAATTCAACCTTCACACTCTGCTCTTACTGATAGAATGTGCAATCAGTGAAGTTTGGCCAACAGGCTGTGCATATATTGGCATGAAAATTCAAACACTACATTGGGCAATGTTTCAGTTTCATTGTCCAACCCCTGTATGTATCTGTTTATGCTTGGTATTCACAAAGGCCCCATCAGGAGTCATCTGGCCCAAGCCATAATGGACCCATGTACAGAAATATTGTGTATATCTGCATTTTAGGTACTTTCTGACCGCATGAATTGTTTCCAAGAACCAGGATTTTTTCAGGAACCAGGAACTGTCATGTTCCCATCACAGGATCTCTGTCCAATTGTAGTTCCTCAGTGGTAATTCTGGAACCTTTTTTTAGTCTCTACTCCAGACTAGATGCTTCTCATTTGAACATGAACAACTGGGGTGAGCCTTATACCTATAAATTTGCTGATTGGTTGTCCACAAGCACCAATGAAAACATGGGAGTGTGGGGAAAGGAGAAAGTAGTGAAGCAAAAATTGAGCAGATGGAATAGTTCCTGTATCTCGATTACATCGAATGCAGTAATGAATACCTTATTGTTTGCATCTCCGTATTTTTGCATTGGAAAGTTTGATCAGTAACAGGTTTTACTTTTATGTAATATCACCGGTGCTGGCTCCGAAACTCGCCAGCCCTTCGTAGCGGAATAGTGTAAAATTGTTTTTTTATTCTGTGGAAATTGAAGGATTGATCTGCTTTCTAGATTTAATAATGAATTATAAATATATCAAGGGTCATAAAAATAAAATATAAATAAAAGTCTGTGTCCCACAGACATTTTTTTTATTGTGTGGTCGATACCCCAGAAAACTAACAAATAATAAAAAACAAATAAACTAATTGTTCATCCTGCATTGTGTCAGACTCAACAGAACACCAGAGGCGGAACCCAGAATGCGGGAGATAATGGTTTTATTAATAAACCGAAAGCTGGCAAGTCCGAAGGGCAAGACGAGAGGCATAGTCAGGGACGTAGCGAATAGGTCGAAAGCCGAGGGGGTCAATCCTACACAGGCACACCGGACAGGGGGACAGGGGGACAGGCAGGACAGGAGGCAGGATGACAAGAGGTCCGGGACAGGCAGGCGACAAAGACAGGGCAGGCAGGGCATGCGGGGCAGGAGAGAGAGACAGGAGACAATAGACCGCTCAGCAAGGCACATTAAGACAGTGGCAACAATACTTCGTAAGGAATGCTGGTCAGGACCGCCCTTTTAAAACTGAGGGGCTGTCCCTCTCCGTGTTGCTTCCGCTGTGGAGCGTGGTCCCAGGCCCCGATGTGACACATTGTGTTGGGCTGGCGATGTAGTTAGGTGTCAAAGCAACATTAGCTGCAGGACCCCTATTGTTTTTCACTCATTATTTTATATGAAATTATGTGAGAAGTTAAACCAATTTAGTTAAACCTATTTAGCATAAAGGTCACAGTTCTTGTTGTGTGGTGACAAAGTGACACATGGAAGTGACCAGGAACTACAAAAGTACTCAGTCAAGACAGTCCATGAAATTGGAACTAGGAATTAGATTTCTGACCTTCAATGGTAAAACACCTAATGTTTGTTCCATTTTTATAAGGACAAAATATTCTGTAATTCAAAATAATAATAAAGGGAAAAATATATTGCTCAAGAATCATGAGAGAAAACTGCAATCTCGATTCTAAGTGAAGCCAAAAAAAGCATGTAACATTAGCTAAATAACAACAAATCTAAATGCCGAAAAGGTACGTACAGTGCATACAGGCATACAGCTGCAGACACCCATGGTTGCGGTAATTCCATCCATCCATTTCCTATAACCACTGGTCCTATGCAGGGTTGCGGGAGTCCAGAATATATCCTGGAAGCTATGGGAGCAAAAGGGAAAATAACCCAGGATGGGGCACCAACTCATCACGGAATTCTCGTAATTATTCAAATATAAGATAATGACCTATGTCACAAAATCCCTGGAATTCAGCCCTCAATTACTTTAGTAAGTGTAATACTACATACAGTATGAAACGTGTCAGAGTGACAGAATGGAGACCTCATGTGTAAATTCAGTGTAAAGTGTTGAGTACTAGCAAGCCCGTCTCTGGGGGGGCAGGATAACCCAACTTATTCAGGGCCCCAGCTGAGGCCAACATAAACCAAGTATTACAGACCATAGTGCTGAAACTGCTTGGTCATTGTGATGTAGATGTAACTATAATGAAGAATAATAACTAACCAATTGCTGTCAATCTACAGTGTGACTTTTCTAGACTAGCCAGTGCAAAACAGTAGCGTGGCCATGCAGGTTACATTAGCCTGAGCTATGTGATCATATGTCCAAGACAGGATTTACATTAAGTGTATTTCCAGTGTATTTTTAACAAAACTCATGTATCAGCACAAACCTCAGTTTTGGGTTCACAGTTTGGTGCAATTTCGGTGGAGCAATTTCATTTTCACAGAAGCCCCAGCAGGAGTCATCTGGTCTGGATTGACACAAAAATGGGGGGAGCTGCTTCTGAAATTAGCCGCCCTGTGGAGTGTAAAACAAAGAGAACTGAGAGGTAAGACAGAAACTGTGTCTGACTGAACTGCTTTTCAAACCGACATAAAAAAATCTTCCCAGCATTTTTGAAAGAGATTAATCAGTTTTAACTTAATAAATTTCCTTGAGAGTTCAGTGATTCGGGTATGTAGGGTAGATGATTCATGCTTATCATTCATTAAATGTAGTTTCCTTTAAAAATCTGCATTTAAATGTATTCCCTGGACATTATCCTCTGCTGCCACCTAGAGCTGCTGCATCAATTTTTCAAGACATCTTTGGGGCACAAGATGATTTTCTGAAAATTCTAAGATTATAATTTATATTTTTATAAAAAGATTTCCAGTACAGTAGGAGTCTGATAGGTGCTCAGTAAAACTTATTATGGGGAACTCTGGGAAATTTATTGTGGGGAATCTCATTTGAGGTTAATTTTATGGTGTTCCCACTTATGGAATACAGTGTTGTCATTCCTACAGCATCTAGGTTTGCATTTCCCAGCAGAAGTGACAATATTTTCCAAAAATACATATTCTCAAAAATATGGCATTGAGTATTTTTTTTTTATTTAATGAATTGTAAATAGCAGTGATCATAGGAGTAATACCTGAATAAGACAGGAACACTGTCAGGGTCGTGTTGTGAAGAACATTGTGATTTATGGTAAATGATTGTTACAGTCCACTAGCTGCATGTCTCTTTGGGTCTATAGTCAAGCCATAATATAAAAGCAGAAAGGGTTCCTAGCTAGGGCTGGCTCAGTGTGGAACATGTTAATGTGTGTAGATGAATAAAATGACCTCGGCATCTTCTTTCTCCTCCTTTTTCTTCCACAGTCAGACAGTTCTTTTATACTAGAGGCAACAAACAGATCATCCATCCTATCAAAAATGGTCATAAATAATTAAGTAGAGCATAAACAAACAAATACATAAGCAAATAGTTCAACAAACAGGAATTAAAAGCAACAACAGCCCAGTCTAGCAACTGAGGTTGTAATAATGATACTAAACCTTTCATACTGAAATCTTATTTTTAGGTGAGACTATTTCATATTAAAGTTAACTGTAAGCAAGCCTGATTGCATCATGAGCATCATCATATTAACAGATAGTTAAACAACTGAAGATTTAATGTGACCTTGTCCACATTGTATGGATTATATTTATATAATGAGGATCTTTCCTCTCACTGTCCACAGTGTCCTGATGGAGAGAGCAGGCTCACCTGTACCCAGCTGTGTTTCCATGAAGAGTGACATGTCAATGAGCCACCCAATCAAGTTTGGAGAGGGACCTTTTCCTACAAATCAAAGGTAAATGTGCATTTATGATGTAGATATAGATGTAGATTCTTTATTTGTCACATTTAGTTATAGCTGCTACAACATACAGTGAAATGCTTTTTCTGGCAAAAAGTACCCTGGCTGTGCTATACATACAAAGGAAAGTACTAACATCACAGAAAGATAAAGTGCATATAGTATATATAATACACATAGGTATACATAACATAACATTGCACTGTGAAAGTATAAATATAAAGTATAAATTGCACCGTGAAGATATAAATCTTGCTATAAAGTGCAGATATGCAAATATTTTATAAGTTATGGAACTGGATAGTAGTAGAATGTGTGTATCGTCCGTTATGTGCTGTGGTTGAGGAGTCTCATTGCTTGTGGGTAAAAACTCCTCCTAAACCATTCAGTTCTTGACTTCAGGCTGCAGAGGCGTTTCCCTGACCTCAGTGGCCTGAACAGTTTGTGGGCGGGATGGCTGGAGTCCCTAGTGATCCTGGTGGCCCAGGATCTGCACCTTTCGGCATAGATGTCCTGCAGGGCTGGTAGAGAGGTTCTCATGGTGTGTTCCGCTGTGCACATTACCCTCTGCAGAGCTGGTAGAGAGGTTCTCATGGTGTGTTCCGCTGTGCACATTACCCTCTGCAGAGCTGGTAGAGAGGTTCTCATGGTGCGTTCCGCTGTGCACACTACCCTCTGCAGGGCTGGTAGAGAGGTTCTCATGGTGCGTTCCGCTGTGCACACTACCCTCTGCAGGGCTGGTAGAGAGGTTCTCATGGTGCGTTCCGCTGTGCACACTACCCTCTGCAGGGCTGGTAGAGAGGTTCTCATGGTGCGTTCCGCTGTGCACACTACCCTCTGCAGGGCTGGTAGAGAGGTTCTCATGGTGCGTTCCGCTGTGCACACTACCCTCTGCAGGGCTGGTAGAGAGGTTCTCATGGTGCGTTCCGCTGTGCACACTACCCTCTGCAGGGCTGGTAGAGAGGTTCTCATGGTGCGTTCCGCTGTGCACACTACCCTCTGCAGGGCTGGTAGAGAGGTTCTCATGGTGCGTTCCGCTGTGCACACTACCCTCTGCAGGGCTGGTAGAGAGGTTCTCATGGTGCGTTCCGCTGTGCACACTACCCTCAGCAGGGCTTTCTGCTGCTGTACAGTGCAGTTCCAATACCACATTATTAAAATACCTCTGTAGCTTCTTTCTTCTCCTTTTTCTGCCATAAACAGCCAGTTCTTCCATAATAGAGGAAAGCAATAAATCATCTCTCCTATCGAAAATGGTCATAAATAGTGAAGAAGTAGAGTGCAAGCAAACAAATTAATAAATAAACAAATTAATCAATAAACAAGAAAAAACAAGAATAGCCAAGTCTAGTGAAGGAGGCTGTAACAATGATACTAAACTTTTAATATCTGTATCTTAACTTTAAGTGAGACAATTTATTTCACATTAAAACTAACTGTTAACAAGCCTGTTTGCATCAAGACCTTCATGGGATATAAAAGTACATGAAGACAGAGCAGAAGGCTAAACAGCTGAAGATTTAATTGTGACCATGTCCACAGTATATAGATTATATTTATATAATGAGGATTTTTCCTCTCACTGTCCAGTGTCCTGATGGAGAGAGCAGGCTCACCTGTACCCAGCTGTGTTTCCATGAAGAGTGACAGGTCAATGGACCGACCAATCTACTTCAGAGAGGGACCTTTTCCTACAGATCAAAGGTATGTATACATTTAAACAAACACAAGACACCCCCTGCAGATACCCTTCTGTCACACATCACTCCTGCCACTCTTCCCCACCCACTCCACCCTGCCTGTATCCTCTTCTTCATTTTTTTATTTCACTCCCCATTACTTTGGACAGTTGACCCCAAGTATCTAATCTCATCCACCTTCACTGCTCCTACTCCTGGCCACCACACCATTCCTCCACCTTCCCTCTGATTTACACACATGTGCTCCATCTTGCTCCTACTGACTTTCATTCCCCTTCCCTCCACCTCTCCAGGCTCGTCTCAATCTGTTCCCTCCTCTCACTACAGATCACAATGTCATCTGTGAACATCATAGTCCATGGGGTCTCCTGTCTGATTGCATTCCTCAGCCTGTCTATCACCATTACAAACAAGACAGGACTAAGAGCCAATCCTTGATGCAATCCCACCTCCACCTTGAACCAGTCCATCATTCCTACTACACACCTCTCTGTTGTCACCCTGTCCTCATACAAATCCTGCACCAGCCTCACATTAACGGTGCATGTAAATAATTAATTACTATATCCTGTTAAGTCATCAGACAAAGGACCTTTGTCTTTCCATAAAATGCCTATTTTAGTGGCGGCACAGAGGGAAGTGCTGTCCATTGTTTAATATTATTATTACTCTGTATTCGTTCATTTATTCGTGAATATAGCAAACTTTTACGTTGTAATTTTTGTACAACTATTACGTAACTTTTTGGTGAGCAATGGCTAACAAAATGATATAAAGTACAGTGTATTACCTGATACAGTATTTTCTATAAAATAGCATTATCACCAACAAGCGCTGCTACACAGCAAATGCGAGGCTGACACTGAAGCGTTACCTTCTGTTTCCGCTCAGAGAAGTGCCGTGTAACTAATTTCCTGGTGTGTACAATTTATATTAGGTCAGCATTCACGGTTCGACTTCTGATATTCAGATCGAGTTCTAGGTCAAACTGGTTTGTTCGACTTTCAAGAAATTCAAATTCTAGTGAGTTCGAGAACCAAGGTACCACTGTACTGAACAATGGTGCTCTTACACGGAACGTTTTGAGTATTTTATCGAAGCGAATGGTATTGAGGACACTAAAATCGTGCCGACATTCCTAAGCATAATCATTCAATCTGCTATGCTGTCTGATTCACCCAGATAAGCCCGGGACCAAGCGTTACTGGGATATTGTAGCCACCCTGACAGTGCACTTTTCTCCTAAGTCCCTTGTAATTGCAGAGCACTTCCGTTTCCATAAGAGGAATCAGGAGGAAGGGGAAACCGTGACCATGTTTGTGGCAGCTCTAAAAAGGCTGACGGAGCACTGCGAATTCAACGAGGTGCTAAACGACATGATCAGAGACAGGCTTGTCTGCGGGCTGAGGAGTGAAGCCATCCAAAAACGCCTGCTAACTGAGGGGGCGTTGTCCTTGGAAAAAGCCATTGATATTAGCGTGTCCATGGAGTTAGCTGCTAAGGAGGCTCATCAGCTAAGCACAACTGGGACATTACACAAAATCTCCACTGAAGCAAAGAGTTCACAGAACAAATGCTACAGATGTGACAAAACAGGGCATAATGCAGCAGAGTGCTGGAGTAAGGACGTTGAGTGCAGAAGGTATAAAAAAAAGGTCACCTGGAACGAGCTTGTAAAAGCAAAAGAGTGGACAATAAATTAAAACACTACAACAAAACAAAATACCACAAAAAAAGGGACAATCAGTCTATAATGTGCAAACAGACGAGACCCAAACAGGACATAGCAGCTCATCGGATGAGACAACCGTGTATGTACTGTCCATTACGGGAGGCGCTGTGGGGTACTGGGTCACCCCGTTATTAGACGGGAAAGTGGTGCATATGGAAATTGACACAGGTGCAGCAGTTTCCATAGTTCCTGAGACTGTTTATAAACAAACGCTACGTCATCTGCCATTGCAGCAGTCCAAGCTCATCCTGAAAACCTATACTGGCGAACCGGTACCGACCAAAGGAGTCCTGGAGGTCACTGTACAGATAAATGGGCAGACTGCGAAGCTGCCATTATGTGGTGGAAGGGAATTTTCCATCGCTGCTGGGGCGGTCATGGCTGGAGAAAATTGCCCTGGACTGGCCATGAATCCATAGGCTGGGCAAAAAGGACTCGCATGTCTCAAGGGTACTGTGCAAACATGAGGAGCTGTTTAAAGAGGAACTAGGTAATATAAGGACATTAACCCCTGGGAGTCTGAAGGTGTTTTGGAGCCCTGAAGAGATTCTGACATGTCCTGACATTTGTGTATTTTTCAGTTACTTATAAACATATAAATGTCTAAAGTCTGATAACACTGTATTCAGCAGAAACTGGGCTACAATAATATATGAGCAGCATGTATGTAAAAGTCTTTATATTGGAGAAAAAAACAGCTATGCGTGATTATTGAAAACAACAAAAAAATAAGTCACTGAAATTAGACCACAAAACACATTCATGACATTTGTGTACCAGACTTTTGTGACCTGGATCTTGTAGTGTACAGGTTTTACTTCAAAATGATGTGACAATCATCTCACTCACTCATTTACAGAAAACAATACATTCATTTAAATTTTCTAAGACACTTTTTGTTTAGAAAGGCCATATGCGAGGAGGTGGGAATGATCATGAATAATGCTATAGTTCACACCAGAGAAGACAAAGACCTGCATAATGAGCTGTATAATTACCCCTTTCAGTCAGGTATGGGACAGAGGAAAGTGCTACAAGAAAATAATTTGAGGACAGAAACATATTTCTTTGTTTGTGGTTTATTTAGCATGCGTGTCCCGATGTGAGGTGCTGGTGAAGGCAAGGGTGATGCAGACACATTCCTAAAAACAAACAAATAAAAAAATGTTAGCCTAAAAAAACACCCGAAATGTTTGTGCTAAATAACATTACCGATAGCAGTGTTATAGGCTAACCAAAACGGAGCCAAATATATATTAGCAACCATAATCTAAAGCTCTCCAAAACAAGTTGAAATACATTAGAACATTTACAAACATCTGTAAACTCCATAAGGAAATAAGCCACCAGGAAATAACATGTTTGCTACATGAGGCAGCATGTTAGCAGAGTTATCTACATGCTACACTAAACTATGTAAATGGCATTGAAAGCTAGCTGAAGTGAGGAAAATATTTACTAATATTAGTTTAATATTATCAGAATAAGAGTTATATAAGACTTAATAACTTACCCATTGTCATTGCAGCTTTCTGTCTGTGTGTTTTTAAGCCGGTGTCCGGGGGCGTGGCCTTGTACGTATAGTGCCCAGACTGTTTTCCATGTGAATGGCGTGTGGGGGTGCCCTGCCTCGGGTCATTAGCAGATAATGAAGTGCGACAGAAATTCTGTGCCTCTCCTTGGTTTCACATGGATTACATAAACTGAAAATATTTATTTTTCATTTAAATTGCTTTATTTAAAAGTAGACACTTTAAGCTTTCTATAGATATATTTCTCATGTCTGTCTGTGCAGTATTCGCGGAGTTTCAGTTCATTTTAGTCAAAAAGATTGTCACGGAGACTGATACGGCTGAAAGCGCACCCTGTTTATTTTCTTTATTTTACAAATGTTACAATGTTTCGTGGATATTGTGAGTATACATGAATAAAAGTAGACCATTTACAGATTAAAATGATGTACTACACTTACGTGCATGATCAAACATGACGACGCATTTTAAGTTCTTTTCACGGTTACCAGAAAAAAATGCAAGTGTCCCCGCCGGCGGGTCTGCCGACTCCCAGGGGTTAAGGTTAACCTGAAGGTTAAAGTGGATAGCACACCCAAGTTTATGACAGCCAGACCAGTCCCTTACACAATAAGGCCGAAGGTAGAGGCAGAGCTAGAATCCTTGGTAAAAGAGGGAATGTTAGAGCCTGTCAGTCAGAGCAACTGGGCGACACCAATTGTACCGGTTCTTAAAAAAGATGGCTCCGTAAGGATTTGCGGCGATTTCAAGGTCACCATAAATGTTAAAACCATATCTTCCAAAAAGGAATGAACTCTCAGTACAAGCAGGATGCCTCCTATGGGGAAATCAAGTGATCATACCACCAGCCTTGAGGAAAATACTCCTGCAGCAACTACACATAGGCCACTGTGGAATGGTGCGTATGAAGGAGCTTGCCAGAAGCTACTTCTGGTGGCCCGGACTAGATAGACAAATTGAAGAGACCGCAAGAACATGCCCATCATGCCAAACTAACCGCTGCATGCCACCACCAGCCCCTCTACACCCATGGGACTGGCTAGAGGAGCCGTGGCAGCGTGTCCACATTGACTTTGCGGGGCCATTCGAAGATCGAATGTTTCTGGTGGCAGTAGATGCACATAGTAAATGGCCAGAGGTGTTCATCATGAGGTCTACTACTACGGAGAAAACCATTGAAAGACTCGGCGAAATGTTCAGCCGATTCGGCTTCCCCGAGCAGCTTGTGAGAGATAATGGCCCTCAGTTTGTGTCACAGGAGTTTGGAAGGTTCCTCGAGCTAAACAGGGTTCAACACATTCGCACTGCTCCATACCACCCATCCACCAATGGATTAGCTGAGAGATTTGTTCAGAGCTTGAAAAATGCTTTAAGGTCTTCACGAGGACAGGGCTCTCTGCATCAGCGATTAAACAACTTCTTGTTATCCTACAGAAATGTTGCACATTCAACTATCAAAGTGGCTCCTGCCACACTTCTCTTGAATAGACAACTCCGGACAAACCTTGACCTGCTGAAACCACCAAAGACTAAGCAAACTGTGCTCCAGAAGCAAAGAGGACGAACCGCATAGGAGCGGGGTTTCCACCCAGGTGAACATGTTCTAGCACGTAACTATAATCATGAACCAAAATGGGTGCCGGCCACAGTTACGGCACAAACAGGTCCCATGTCCTATACAGTCAAAACAGCAGAGGACATTGTCTGGAAAAGGCATAATGACCAGCTGCTTGCTGAACCTGGCCTTCCACAGGAAGCTTCACGGGGGCATGGTGGTGGGGCCTTTGACCGGCTTCACCCGACCACACACACATCCACCTGCGACACACCACCTGCAGTGGATCCTATGTCGGATGGACCCATCCCTTCGGCTAAGTGAAACACAGAACAATCAACGGGCCCCTTACTTAAATCGACGGCTTCTGTTGGTAGCAGTCTGGCCTCACCAGACTGCAACGCGGTCCACCGCTACCCCAAGAGAGAACGCCGGCCTCCAGAACGATTTGTAATGTAGAGACATACCCAGAGGAACGGGGCAGAATAATCCCCAGGGAAATGTCAGGGTTGGGGGCAGTCTACCCCCTCCTCCCTTAGTACATATATATAAACAAATAACAAAAAAAAAAAGAAGTAAATTAGGAGTTGAGAGGTTTATGTTATTTATATCTTACCGTTTCTGTGCTGTTCTGACATAAGGTGATGCACTGTTGTTAGCATGGAACTTATGGTATGAGTTGGAGGGCCAACAGGATGTTGGGTGTTTGCGGTGGTTCTTGCTAATTAAGTGGGAAGGAGTATGTTGTATATCGTCATTTGTTGTTGTGTGCAGCCGATCTTGTGTGTGTGTGACTCCCAGAACCGGAAGTTGAGAGATTAATAAGAAGGATCAGTCACCTCCATTAATTCGGGCTAGACTCCTTATTATAGGGGCACCAGGGAAATTATACAGTAAAACTGGTCTAAGTCGCCGTCTTGTAACTCGTCAATGTGCACAAGTCGACGCTCAAGCAAAAGTCCCGATTTTTCCTGATGATGTTTCCTTTAAAATTCCTTGTGTATCTCGCCGCTTGTAAGTCGTCAAATGCCCTTAGTCGTCACCTAAATCCCGAAGAACACAAATGAATGGATTTTCCTACCTGTAAGTCGACACCCCGATTGCTGCATTCCCGCCGCCTGCTTCTCACCGCCTGCTTGTCACCATGGCGATGTAGAAACGGGGAATCCCCACCTATAGCACTAGTCGCTCCCTGGTCTTACTGTAAGTCTCGCGTGTATAGTGCGGTGTAGTAGAGGTATGGTGTTATATTTACTAGTCGGCAAAACGGCGAGATAGACATAAGTCGTCAAAGTGTCGACTTACAGTAGGTGTATCTCGTCAATTCTCTAAGTCGTCACTTTTAAGCTGGTCCCGCGAGTGTCGACTTAGACCTGTTTTACTGTATACCCATATTTCCACCATACTCAGGAATATAACACCCATGACATATGACAGCCTCTGTGTGTCTGTGCCCTGTGATGGACTAGAATCCCCCCCAGGATGAACCCGTATCCTAGGCCTTCTGCTCTCTGAAATAGACCCCCCCAACTCTGCCTGCCCCGGAACTGGGATAATTGGCTAGAGGATGGATGGATTAATGGATGGATATTTGTGTTTTATTCACAGGGACCGAGTGAAAAGATGTAATTCACACCCATATAAAGGAGACTTATCATCCATCTTCAAGGTCTGCATTTATTACTGAAGTATATTTTCTTATTTTATCTAAATTGGCAAATGACCCCGATCAAAAGTTTACATACCCTAGTTCTTAATACCTTGTATTGCCTCCTTTAGCATCAATGACAGCCTGAAGTCTTTTGTGATAGTTGTGGATGAGACACTTTATCTTCTCAGATGGTAAAGCTGCCCATTCTTCTTGGCAAAATGTCTCCAGTTCCTGTACATTCTTGGGCTGTCTTGCATGAACTGCACGTTTGAGATCTCCCCAAAGTGGCTCAATGATATTGAGGTCAGGAGACTGAGATGGCCATTCCAGAACCTTCACTTTTTTCTGCTGTAGCCATTGACAAGTTGACTTGGCCTTGTGCTTTGGATCGTTGTCATGTTGGAATGTCCAAGAGCGTCCCATGCGCAGCTTCCGAGCTGATGAGTGCAAATGTTCCTCCAGTATTTTCTGATAATGTGCTGCATTCATCTTGCCATCAATTCTGGCCAAGTTCCCTGTGCCTGTGTAGCTCACACACCCCCAAAACATCAGCGATCCACCTCCGTGTTTCACAGTAGGGATGGTGTACTTTTCATCATGGGCATTGTTGAGTCCTCTCCAAATGTAACGTTTATGGTTGTGGCCAAAAAGTTCAATTTTAGTCTCATCACTCCAAATAACTTTGTTCCAGAAGTTTTGAGGCTTGTCTCGGTGCTGTTTGGCATATTGTAAGCGAGCTATTTTGTGGCATTTGCGCAGTAATGGCTTTCTTCTGGCCACTCGACCATGCAGCCCATTTTTCTTCAAGTGCCTCCTTATTGTGCATCTTGATACATCCACACCACTTTTTTTCAGAGACTCCTGTATGTCAGCTGAAGTTATTTGTGGGTTTTTCTTTGCATCCCGAACAATTTTCCTGGCAGTTGTGGCTGAAAGTTTTGTTGGTCTACCTGATCGTGGTTTGGTTTCAACAGAATCCCTCATTTTCCACTTCTTAATTAGGGTCTGAACACTGCTGACTGGCATTCTTAATTGCTTGGAAATCTTTTTATATCCTTTTCCTGTTTTATGAAGTTCAACAACCTTCTCCCGCAGATCCTTTGATAATTCTTTTGCTTTCCCCATGGCTCGGAATCCAACAAAAATCAGTGCAACACTGGATGACTCATGTCAGGAGCCTAGAAACTCACTGACTTTTTATACACACCCACTAATTACAAGCAAACAGATCACAGGTGAGGATGGTTACCTTTAGTAGTCATTTACACCTGTGTGTGTCAACCTGTGTCTATGTTATCATGCCAAAATTTCCAGGGTATGTAAACTTTTGATCGGGGTCATTTGGGTATTTTCTGTTGTCATTATGATGTAAAAAAGGCAAACACAATTGTTTGATAATAAATGGCTTCACCCAACCACTAACCACGAGTGACAGAGAGGTTATTGTGTTATCATTCATATTCTCTGAAAAATGGCCAAAACATCACAAATTCTGCCAGGGTATGTAAACTTTTGAGCACAACTGTACATCTTCTACAGATGTATAATAAGTAGGGCTGTCAAAATTAACGGGTTAACGCGGATTAATCCATCACCATGATTAATCTGATAAAAATTTTTAATGCAATTAACCCATCTGCAGCGCAGAATGATTCAAAATCACTGAAATGTCTCTGTCAACCCATTTCGGGTAGTTTTAGTGTGTTCCATTTCCCCTCGGAACTTGTATTCCGAGTCGGATTCCGGAGTTTTGAAGCCGGAAGTGACTACATGCGCTCCCGTTTCTCGGACATCCGAGAAATATCTCGGAGCAGCACAGAGGATCCCGAGTTCAGAATCCAAGATGGCTGCGCCCTTTATCAACAGAAGGGAAAGTTGTAGTCTTATACTGTTTAAGCACTACTTCTCATTTGTGGCTCATTAAATCGGTCGCACACGCTATACCGTCCAACTTATCTGTGGATGTGTTGCTATGGAGTTTTATATGTAAAGCACCGCGCGTAATGTGTTATCAACTGATATTGCTAACAATTGCAATTAACCGGGCTAGAATTGGACTTCATGATTAGTTGGATTATTTGTCGGATTTATGGTAGTTCGTGCTAATTGTAAGCGAACGAAGATAAAGACCATTTAAACTGAGGTACCTTAAATCCGACAAGTTGTTCCGGCTAAGCAAAAAATCTTGCTTTTTGATATGGGTCCATGGTATTGCATTTCTGTGGCAGATGGAATGCATCCGACTCATGTTCAAGATGTTCAATAAACATGTTAAGTGCATATATATTCCCTTTTTTCTTGAGTCTGTTTGCTCATGCAAAATTAATGTGATTAATATAGATTAAAAATGAATGATATTTAATCATGATTAATCAAAATTAATCCACAGGAACCCTGTGATTAATCTGATTAAAAATTTTAATCATTTGACAGCACTAATAATAAGTAGTTCATCCTGTAAGAGATGATATTTACAACTAACGCTGCGTTCCATTTACCTCGGAGGTCGGAAGTCGGAGCTGGGAATGACGTCACACCTGAGTTAACCTCATTCCAGTACAGCAAGTCAGAAAGCCATTTAGCAAACCAGGGACCTGTTTCAAAAAGCAAGATTTCTTTGCTTAGCCAGATAACTTGTCAGATTTAATGTGCCCCAATATAAAAGGCCTTTATATTTGTTCACTTACATTTAGCCTGACTACCTTACATCTGACAAGTTACCTTGCTATGCAAGGAATCTTGCTTTTTGAAACAGGTCCCTAGCCAGGCTAATTATTAGTTATTGTTAGCAATAGGAGTTGATAACAACACAATATGTGGTATTTTGCGCATAAAAACACCCTAGCAACACATCTACAGATTAGACAGTAGTTGGACAGTACTGTGAGTACAACTGATTTTATGAGTCACAAATAAGAAGTAACTGCTAATAAACACTATAAAACTACAGCTTTAACTTCTGTTGATAAAGGGTGCAGCCATATTGAATTCTGAGGTCAGGGTTGTCTAGATTCCTTGGACTCTTCTGACTTCAGGGAGCATTCCAGTTGAAATTTCCAACTAGCAGCTGCTGAAGACCTTCATCTGATCTAATAAATTTCTTCAGATCAAACCCATCCAGCTCCTTATCTGACACTAAGTTATGAATTCAAATGCAATGCAGCATAATTCACAAATTAAATTATAAAAAGATATGCTGCCAGGAGTGATAATGATTAAATTGGAACTGTTTATTTCAGTTACTGGAGAAAAAGGCTCAAGCGTTTCTGAAAGATGAGCTGATGAAATTGAAAAGGTACCTGGATCAGAATGACCCAGAATGCTCTGAGCCTCAGCTGGAGGAAGACAATGACCTGGACAGTGATGGTCAGATGCAGAAGACCTGTGGTAGAGAGGGAGCTCTGAAGATCACACTGTACATCCTGAGGACCATGGAGCAAAATGATCTCGCTGACATGCTGGAGAAGAGTAAGAGCTCATTCAGTGTGTGTTTGATTTGCCACAGAAATATAATTTATGAAAAAATGTGTCTTACATTTCAGTTTACCATTTAATTTAATTTGATTTGGCTTATGAATAAAAACACGTTTTTCAAAAACCTTGTGCATTTTATTTTCATTTTATTTCAGGGCATCTTCTGTTGCAGCGTCAGCGCAAAATCAAATGTAACCTGAAGCAGATATTTGAGTGTGTATTTGAAGGGAAAGCTAAGGAAGGACAGCCAACACTTCTCAAAGAGATTTACACAGAACTCTACATAACTGAAGGGGGAGCTGGAGCAGTCAATGATGAACATGAAGTGAGACAGATTGAAACAGCATCCAAGAAAAGGGCAACAGAAGATACTGCAGTCAAGTGCCATGATATATTTAAACCCTTAAATGGGCGTGTGACACCTATCAGAACTGTACTCACTAAAGGGGTGGCAGGTATCGGGAAAACAGTCTCTGTGCATAAATTTATTCTTGACTGGGCAGAAGGAAAAGCAAACCAGGACATTCACTTCATATTTGCTCTTCCTTTCCGGGATCTGAATTTGATTAAGGATGAATACAGTCTGATTGATCTGCTTCACCACTTTCTCCCAGAACTGAAATCGCTTGAATCCACTGAGCTGTTTAGGTACAAAGTTTTGTTGATCTTTGATGGTCTGGATGAATGTCGCCTTCCTCTAGATTTTCAGAACAATGAAAGCTGGTTTGATTTAACAAAGAAAACGTCACTGGATGTGCTGTTGACTAACCTCATTAAGGGGAATCTGCTTCCATCCGCTCTCCTCTGGATAACCTCCCGGCCAGCAGCAGCCAATCAGATATCTCCTGAATGTGTCCACCGGGTGACAGAGATACGAGGTTTCAATGATGCTCAGAAGGAGGAATATTTCAGAAAGAGATTTATTGATCAGAGCTTGGCTAGCAGGATTATCACACATGTGAAATCATCAAGGAGCCTCTTCATCATGTGCCACATACCTGTATTCTGCTGGATTTCAGCCACTGTTTTTGAAAGGATTTTTAGTGAGATTGACAGTGGAGAAATTCCAAGGACCCTGACTGAAATGTACACACACTTTCTGATCTTTCAGGCGAGTTTAAAAAATGAGAAGTATATGGAAAATGGTGGAACCAAGCTTAATAATTGCTCTAAATCTAGCAAGGAATTACTTTTAAAACTTGGTAAATTGGCTTTTCATAACCTTGAGAAAGGTAATCTCATATTTTATGAGCAAGATCTGGCAGAGAATGGCATTGATGTCACAGAGGCTTCAGTTTACTCTGGAGTGTGCACAGCAGTCTTTAAAGAGGACTATGGGTTGTACCAGGAGAAGGTGTACTGCTTTGTGCATCTGAGCATCCAGGAGTATCTCGCTGCTTTATATGTGTTTCTGTCAAACTCATCAGCTGACCTGCTGAAGACTGCAGTGGATGAAGCATTAAGGAGCAAGAATGGACACTTGGACCTCTACCTCCGCTTCCTCCTTGGCCTCTCAACAGACTCCAGTGAGATTCTGATACAAAGGCTACCGGCACAGACAAGAACCAGCTCACATAACATTAAGCAAACGGCCCAGTATATCAAGAAAAAAATACAGGAGAATTTATCTCCAGAAAGGACCATCAACCTGTTCCACTGTCTGAATGAACTGGGTGACAATTCTCTAACAGAGGAAGTACAAAGATACCTGAGTTCAGGAAGTCTTTCAGCAGCAGACCTCTCACCTGCACAGTGGTCAGCTCTGGCCTTTGTGTTACTGATGTCAGATAAGGAGCTGGATGTGTTTGATCTGAAGAAATACATCAGATCAGATGAAGGTCTTCAGAGGCTGCTGCCTGTGATCAAGAAATCTAGGACAGCTCTGTAAGTGATCTTACATCTGTCTGTTACTAAAGAAGTACAGATGTTATTCATTATACTGCTTTTATATCTTATCAAAACAATTAGATTGTATTTATATAGACCACTCAGGAATTCTTTTTGATTCTGGATACTGCAGGATATGTATATTTTTTTACATTCTTGGTGTGGTGTGTGGTTCAGTAGGTTTGGACTCTCTGCCTGCGGTCAGCAGGTCACCTGGTTTAAATACCTGGCTGGCAGAGTGATGCTGGTTTTGGGCCCTTGAGCAAGGCCCTTACCCCCCAGCTTCAGGGGTGCTGGATGCTGGCCAACCCTGTGCTCTGACCTTACAATGTATTCTTACCTGTATGTATGTGTCATAAAGAGCAAGATCAGAGAGATGACAACACTATTTTACCAGGGGGATGACTAAGGAGGATCTGAACCCGAGGCAGGGTCTTAATCCAAAACCCTAGAACCCCGATCGGCTGTAGTGCTGATCATTGAGCCCCAGCGCTGCCCAGAGCTTTATAAAAAATACTTATGCATATATTACATTCTCAGGGTAATTCATCCTGTAAGGTCATTAAACAGCAGTTTGGTCTCAGCTCAGAGTCTCAAGCAAAAACTATTTGTGTTTCTGACTAGGACAGGGAGACAACAAAATAATATATATTTAAATTTCCCAGTTAATGAATGGATTTTAGAGCATGTTCACTCTCATGACCTTATTCAAACTGGCTCTGTAAGAAAATACACAACAGTATTTGGGAATGTATGACTTATGAAAATGTACAGCAAATTGCGAAAATACACAGTAAACTCAAAGGAGAAGATGTATTGTACCTAAATCTGCTCATCTACGTACATTGATCCAGTCCTGATTGACTAAATTTTTCATGGTATTTGTGCTTTGAACTGAAAATATTCATTGTATTCTTCATACCGGGAAACATGAGGAACATCAGAGGATTGTCTAGTTCCTTTTGAAGTATATGCTGCATCACTTATTGCATTTTAAAATAAAAATGTTTATTTTGATATTTTATTTGATATATCTGTGTGTGGTGTATGTATTTTTATCTTAAGATGTTTCGTTTTCCAGCCTGAACAGCTGTAGACTCACAGAGACATGCTGTGAAATGTTGGCTTCAGCTCTCAGATCATACTCCTCTCAGCTGAGAGAGCTGGACCTGAGTGACAATGACCTGCAGGATTCAGGGGTGAAGCTGCTCTCTGCTGGATTGGGGGATTCACACTGTAAACTGGAGATACTGAGGTCAGTAGTGATTTCACACTGTAATCTGTAATTATTGAAATCGTTATTGAACTCACATTTGCTAAAAAAATTAATGCTTCTAGTGGTGAGGTGTTTTTATTTATTGGAGAGTTTTGTCTGTCTCTCTGCAGGGTGTCAGGCTGTAGAGTCACAGAAGAAGGCTGTTCTTCCCTGGCTTCAGCTCTGAGGTCAAACCCCTCACACCTGAGAGAGCTGGACCTGAGTGACAATGACCTGCAGGATTCAGGGGTGAAGCTGCTCTCTGCTGGACTGGGCGATTCACACTGTAAACTGGAGATACTGAGGTCAGTATTACTGGGTATTCCATACTGTCATCAGTAATTACTGAAATCTTTATTGGAGTCTCACATTTACTTAAAAGTAATAGTCATAGAGGTGAGGTGTTTTAATTTATTGGAGAGATATTGTCTGTCTCTCTGCAGGCTGTCAGGCTGTAGAGTCACAGAAGAAGGCTGTTCTTCCCTGGCTTCAGCTCTGAGGTCAAACCCCTCATACCTGAGAGAGCTGGACCTGAGCTACAATCACCCAGGAGACTCAGGAGTGAAGCTGCTCTCCGCCCTACTGAAGGATCACAGCTGTAAACTAGAGAGACTAAAGTGAGTACAGAATGTGTGTCTGCTCCTGCTATATCCTCCTGAGACCCAAGGAAAAAAGTGTCCTTCAATTTAAGTTATTTGTCTTTGGAGGAAATAAGACATCTTGCAATTTAGATTTTTTTTAATGTATTTTTATTTTTAATTTCACAGCATGTCCTCTTTAGTACACAACAGGAATAACATTTTCTAACATCAGTGAAAAGATAGATGCAAAAATAAAATGTCCACTACAATGGACATAAATGAGTGGGTGGGGTCTCAGGAGGATACACTCATTTATGTGGAGAAAATACAACAATTAAATAAATGGATACAGCAGTACTATGTCATTCTGCTTCTGATATAGTGTGGATCACAGTGCAGAGTGTAGGACCAGACCAGGGATCCAGAAATGTAAGTTTGTTTATATGTTTTTATTCTTAATACCATTATTACTACTACATGATACCATTCGCACAATTATTGTGATGTGTGTGTGTGTGTGTGTGTGTGTGTATGCGTGTGTGTGTGCGTGTGTATTTAAAAAGGGGCTGGTTTGGGTTTAAAGATGACTACATTCTTCAATAAAAATTATACTCTGGGAACTTCTGTAGAAATATATTAAATCTTTTTTTGAGATTTGTTAGTATTGTCCTAAGACAGTACCCGTAATCTCCCCAAACTGGCTGTGACACCGAACATCTCCTCAGTCTGCGCTAGTGAGGGGAATTTCGCCTCTTTTTAGAGCCGGATCATTTGGCTCAGCTCACCAAGAACAGCTGGCTCTTCCGGCTCCCAAACGGCTCTTTGTTTTATTCCTTCTGCCTCAGCCATATTCAGCGCTGCTTTGACCCATGATTGATATGTGTACCTTATAATTTCCTTAACACCATAATTTTACATTAAATGTAAAAAACAAACACTACTATACATGTATTGAACATTTAATAAGTTGGAAAATTTGTTTTTGTGTTCGACCTATCAATAACAGTCTGTCAGGGCCAGCACCGGTTTGTCCCAGTCTTACGTGTCTTCTCCCCGTTTGGCCAGCAGGTGTCGCTGGCCATCCTGTCCTCCCCGTAGTCAGTCTTTAGTGACCTCAGAACTCAATGAGCTGAGCACGCGGCTACCTGTAAACCCCTCTGTCATGCATTCTAATCTTGCCTTCTCTGTTTTTTGTATTTTGTTCCGTAGTGTTTCATTTGCATCGTTTCTTGTGTTTTTGGTGACTTATACTCTGTTTTGGTTTTTTGCTTTGTGCCTTGGTTTTGTTTTACCTGCCTTCATTATTTTCCCTGTGTAAGATTATGTTTCTTTATTTCTCTGTCAGTTTCTTATTTTCCCTGTTGATCTCAGTTCCTTGATTTAATTATTAGTTTTACCTGTTTCCTGTTTTCTTGTACCAGTGCTTGTGCATTCAGCCCTGACTGCTCGTTGTATTGCACCCTCCCCGATTGGTTAATTGTTCTCACCTGTCCTGCATTATTCTCATTATCCCTCTACTTAAGTTCCTGCCTTAGTTCAGTTCCCTAGTGGGTCATTGTTTGTTAGCGTTGTAGAGATGGCAATTCCGAATCATCAAAACAATTTCGAAACTGTTTGAAAAGTTTTGAAACACTAGTTGTGCACAGCCTGCTGGCAAAAACCGGAACTGCAGCTGTAGCAAATATGGCAGAATAAAAACCTATTGCTGCAAGTTTTGAATGTCACGAAGCTTGAACAGTCAAAAATGTGCATAATACAATAAAATCTCTTTTTGATTATTTTTATATTCTGTCATGGGTAGCTTATATCTGCAATTAGTGTGTGATAACTTTTTGCCAACCGTATTTCAACTAGTACGAATCATAAACACGTTAGATTATTAATGTCTCTTGTGTATGGTCGTGAAACCTCTGTTGCACTAATATCAGAAGCAGAGAAGAGGATGTTAGCAATATTTTGGACAAGTCTGCACATCCACATCAGTGGCCTCTATAATGGAGCATATTTAGCCACTGGCTCATTCCACCATGCTGTGCTAAAAATGCTACTGGGGATTATCACTGCCCGAAGCCGTCAGACAACTGGTGACTGACATCACAATTTCTCCAGACATTACATTCCCCATCCATAGCCATAATTCGTCAGGAAGCATCCACTCTTGTTATAATACAATCCGGTGCCTTGTGTGCTAACTGCACATAATTTATTTGCAGATGATTATTATTCTTATGTTTAAATATTCACGTTTAGTCTCACATTCTGCTCAAGATTTTACATCCATTTGTGTACTATGTACTGTTTAAATCTGCTGCAATATGTTTACTTTGCTCACACCATTTGTACAGTCTTTGTACCTTGTCTGTTTGGCATTATCTGCATTATTTGCATGTTTGTATGCACCAGAATTTCCCCCAATCAATACAGTCAATAAAAACCTAAATTGGGTCTTATATCATTTATAGAGATTATTTGTTCCCATGGTTGTGTATTGTTAAAACACAATTTCTGTATTTACATACCATCCGAGTATTTAATGTGCATAGTAATTAATTAGGTACTGAGGTTAGAATACTCATCCTATCTAGGTTTTGTAGCAATAGGAATTGCATATAGCTAGTTATGTGTTTTGCCCGGAGGTTTTAGAGTGTAACACCAGTGTGATGGGGAAAGTGACATCTGAGCATGTGATGAGAAAACATGTAACTGCTGCAGCTGAGAGTAAAAGTTAAATAAAGATTCCCGGTGATGGGGATAAAGTTCAACGGACCATCTTGTGTAGTTTGTAAGAAGAACAAGATGAAACATGGTGGCAGCGGGGTCTCAAACGAACTCCCCAACGATTTAGCTAAGAGGAGCGGAGGAGAAAGTACCGTAGCAGCTAGGCTAACTAGTCTCGGATGAGCTAACGGCTCGACATGCCAGGTGAGACGCAGAAGAGGAATGCCCTGCAGTAGATAGAATGCAGGGATTAAAGCCGCCCGCACCGTGGAATATGGATTCAAATAACCTGTCTAAAGTGTGGAAGACATGGAAAGAAGAGTTTTCACTCCACACGGAACTAGCTCTGCCAGACACATAGGAAAAGGCAAGATTAAAGCTGTTTTACTATCTTATCGGGGAAAACGGAGGAGAGCTCTGCGCAATACTGATCGGATCTGAAGCAAGAGTAACAGTAAGCGCCCTGATGAGAAAAATTGATGAACACTGTAATCCTAAAGTTAATAAAACTGTCGAGCAATACAGATTTTTTGCACGTAATCAGGCTCCTGGAGAAACTGTTGATAAGTATGTTATGGACTTGAAGATGCTGGCGAGCACCTGCAACTTTGAACAGCTAAAAGACTCCCTGATCAGAGACAGAGTAGTCTGTGGCACATGCAACTCCAGTTGGAGAGAATGGTTACTCAGAGAAGAGAACCTCACCTTAGACAAATGTCTGGATATTTGCAGAGCAATGGAGGTTTCTAAAGAATCCAACAGAACCATTGAAGGACATGATTTAGAAGAGTTGTATGTAATTAAACAGAAAGAAAGAAAAGGACAAGATATGGGGAAATCCTGCAAATATTGTGGAAGAACACATGAAAGATGCAAATCAAAATGCCCAGCCTATGGAATGAGCTGCAAAAAATGTGGAAAAGGAAACCATTTTGCCATAATGTGCAGAAGTAAAACTAGACAGAGTGAACACAGACAGAACGTTCACACAGTGGCAGAGCAGGACTCGGATTCTGGAGAGGACATAATGACTGTCACGGCTGTAACACAGAGCACGGAAAAAGTGAACCAGATTAAAGAAGCAGACAGGAAAAAACAAGAACAACTGTTTGCAGGCATGATGATTGGCAACAATCTGGTTAAGTTTCAGATTGACTGTGGAGCAACTTGCAATGTTATTCCTATCAACCTGTTGAACCCGGATGTAAAAATGTAACACACAGACAAGGTTCTCGTGATGTACAATAAGTCAAGACTGTCCATTAGTGACATGCAAGGTCAAGCTGATAAATCCAAGAAACAACAAAAAGTAGAGTTCCAAGTAGTAGGAGAGGACTGTAAAACACTTTTACTGGGCAGAACTGCGAGTGAAGCGATGAAGCTGATTCAAGTCGAATATGACAACATATACACTTTGGACATCTCAGTTACAACCGCGACTTCTGAGAAAAGTACTTGGTTGTTGGAGGAGATAAAAGCTAAGTTTCAAGATGTGTTTACGGGAGATGGTTGCTTAGAAGGAGAATATAAGCTGGAAATTGACCCAACAGTGCAGCCTGTCAAACTCCCTAAACGCAAGGTCCCAGTGGCAATGATGAAACCACTGAAAGAGGAACTGATGAGTCTCGCAGACAGAAAAATAATAGCACTTGTGGAATGCAGTACTGAATGGATCAGTGGCATGGTGACTGTGAAAAAACCAAATGGCAAACCCAGGATATGTATTGATCCAAGACCACTGACCAAAGCTTTGAAGCGCAGTCATTTTCCATTACCAACTATTGATGATGTCTTATCTGATGTTTCGAAAGCCAAAGTCTTCACAGTGTGTGATGTGAAACATGGCTTTTGGCATGTGAAGCTCATTGAAGAGTCGAGTCATTTCACCACATTCGCAACACCATTTGGTCGTTTTCGTTGGCTGAGAATGCTGATGGGGATCAGCCCAGTGCCAGAGGTGTTTCAGCGCAAACTGATGCAAGCGTTGGAAAACGTACCTTGCACTTACATCATTGCCGATGATATACTGATCACTGGAGAAGGTTTGACTGTTGAGGAAGCTGTGACAGATCATGACAGTAAACTGAGACTCTTTCTGGGAAGATGCAGAGAGAGGAACATCAAATTGAATGTGGACAAACTCAGGCTCAGGAGACAGGAAGTACTATACCAATTGGATTTCAAGTAAAAAATAATTGCCAAACTACTCGCTAAAACTAACAACGCCACAAACACACAACACGCATTGATTTGTCACGTGACTGATATTTCGAAACATTTCGTAAACTCCGTATCGAGACCGGGGGGGTATTCCATGAAAGTAGCTAAAGAAAGGCAGACTTTACCGAAAAAGTCTGACTCAACCTAGCTCCATCTCTAAACTTAGCCTCATGTTGTTCCATGAACACAGTTCAGTTTTAACTAATCAAGGCTCATTCAAGACAGACTTGCATAGTCTCACTTAGTGCGCACACCCGCGATATTTAAAAAGCCCAAATAAATAGATGAACGATAGATCGACCAGATGAGTTGGAAAGCCTGTAAAATGAGAGCGGTGTTTCTTTCCGCCGCAGAACAAATGCTGCTGATGGAGCTGTATGAAAACAAAGATGTAGTCGTTAAAAAAAGCCAATACTGTGGCCATTTCAACCAAGGAGTCCTCAACAGATAGTTGACATGAGTGTTTATTTGGTTAAACAATTTAGATGAGTATGACAAGAGTGATTTGGCAAAGCGCGTCTCTTGGTCGTCGGTTCCATCGACTCTGAAGCCGACAGATCTGGCTGGGCGACCAGGCAGGAGGCGAAGGAACCAACCCCAAAAGTCAACCCTCTGGGGTCGAGTATGTCGTCGGCGACATCGCATACTTTTCGCGTCTATTGCAGTTTATATCTCGCTGAAATCTTAATGTAGAATCATGAAAAAAAACGCTGGCTAAATCCGTAATCTGTCTTCTTTTCAAAACGTTCATTGTCGGAAGTGTTAATTTTTTTTTAATTAGGTTAAATCGGCAAAAATGTAAACCATGTTATCTTACTTTGTTTTACCTGCATCAGGGGTGTGTAGTACCGCTCTCACCCGAAGATCGCTATTCACATTCTAAATAGCCGCATTAGCGCATATTCAAATCGCATTCGCATGGTAATTTGATTAACAGCGCAACGGTGAAACGCGATCCAGATACGTCCCCATCAACGGCATAAATGCTTGGATATGCTTAGCGCTTTGCCAGTGGTATGGAGCCGCTATGTTACTATAGGGGTGTTATGGAGACGCCAAGCGCTTCTATACGGGAGGTCGTTGTTAATACGACGAAGCATTATGGATACGTTTAGCGTTTTGCCAGCGGTATGGAGCCGCTATGAATGCGGGGGCGAGTGTCGAGGAGACAACAGTGTTCAATGGCATTATAGATGATAAGTAATGGCAAAACATTTCCAAAAGGGTATAGCTTAAACCACCACCAACGGCTATCTGAGTGATACTTACGTCCGATGAAGCGATGACTCGCTGTGCCTCGAGGATCATGGAGGTATCTGCACGAATGTATGATACAAAGGCGGAGGAGGACCATCGTCCTAGGTCGTTTCAATATCTATGGCGGAACTCCCTGATGAGATGCAGCGGAAGCAGCTCCAATCCAAAAGGAGTGCCCAGAATAATGAGTGTGAGGGATCCCACAAATAAATAAGAGAGTCTTTAGATGAGAGGTGAACCAGGGGTAAGACATGGGTGTGCCGTTAGGAGTTAGGAAGAGTGAGTCTGAAGGAGTTAAACGAAGTCTTAGACAAAAATATTTTATTGTGGAGTCAAAAGGACAATACGAAGTATTACTGCGTGCAATGTAGAGCGTAGACCCAGCACCACCTGAATTTGATTTGGTACTGCTTAGAAAGACAGAAAAGAATGAGGTTGAAAAAGAAATAGCGGAGATCAAAGGGTCCGATTAGGGAGATATTTGGTGTAGGTGAATTCCCCAGGCTGCATAAGACCGTAAAAAGCAAGAAGAAAAGCAGCTTCTAGCAGCAGAGTGTCAGTGAAGAGAGAAAAACATTCTCGACTGAGAACAGTGATCATTGATTTTGATCATTGATGGGAAGTCTTTTATCGATGGAAGTCGGAGAAGATTTCTTAAAGCCTCTGAGTAAGAGACGAACAGAGGGATTAGAAAACAGACTGGTTAAGGAAGGGTTAGTGCATCTGGCATGGAATTGAATACCTGCCACCAAACCGTGAACTGACACTGGACTAAGGCGTTTGGGCTCAAAAGAGTAAGAAAAGTGCAAACAACAGATGAGGAAAGAGGGAGTACAGGCAGGTCAAAGGTGCGGCAGAAAGAAGTGAAAGCCCTCCAGGCAGAGTCGTAGGATTTTAAGGTAGAAGTAGAGAGATAATATCCACCGAAACCGACAGATGGTGCCGCGTCTGTGTATAAACATAGAGAGTGGGACGTATCTGTAAATTTATTGTAAAAAAACGAAATGCCATTCCAATGATCGAGAAACGCGATCCAGAATTTAAGGTCAGAAAAACAGCCGTCATCTAAAATAAGCATGTCATGCAACTCGGAAACCGATTTAGACAGATCGAGTGGGCACGATATAGAAGCAACCCTACAGGATAATACGCATGGTGAAGTTTAAGTGCCCCAAAAGAGAAAGCAATTTGCATTTGGAGACCGAGGACGAGTGCAGGAACGAGTGGCAGATTTCAGGAATGTGATTAAATTTGTCCATCGGTAGATAAGCTTTCATTTCATTGCTGTCTAACACGATACCCAAAAATTCCAGGGAAGTGAGCGGACCAATGCAAAATAAAACCGTTGTTGCCATTTAACACCAAACAAGGGCCATTGGGAAGGATGGATTGGAATTATTTTTAGGCCATCCGAAATATCAGCTTTAGCGAGCAAAGAGACTTTACCCGCCAACATAATCAAATTTATTGCGTCATCAACCAAAGCATAATAAAGCGAAAAGGGGAAAAGAGGAATGAGGCTATTAACAGTTGCGAATGAACCGGAGCGAGGGCTAGACATGTCAAAAATCAAGAGCTTTTTTCCCGAGTATTTCCGAGTGGCTACACCGATAGGGCTGGTATGAAAAATAGAAAAAGGGGGAGAAAAGAAGGGGCCGATCAAGTAACCTTTATTAGCTTCTCTATCGAAAAGAGAAGAAACTGTTTCAGGGTCTTGCACGGCAGACTGCAGATTTCGAGCAACGAAGATTTTGGACAGATCAGCAATAACGCCCACTTTTTAAAGCCTTGAGTCAAACCAGTGAGTAAATAATCCACAAAAACAGAATCAGGGTGAGCGGAAAGAGCAGAGGAAAGAGCCTGGACATGGACAAGAGTAGAAGGATGAAGTTTTAGAAGGTCTTTGAATTTGAATTGCTCTTCCCTCCCTGCGAAGGACAGAAACTCTATGGGTGGAGAGGGCAGACCATTTTTGGATGAGGGTCCTGGCACAAACTCACACACAAACATGCAAAAAATGACAGTTACCCCATGAACACACTACTTCATTAAAATTATTACATATAGGCATGTCGTTGAAATAAATTACCTCACGCCCTTTCTTGTCGGTAGCAAAAGTTCCAGGTGAGGTGGATGAAGGGATTGTCACGGGTCGGAGAAGGTCAGAACTCGTGGCGACAGTCGCAGAGGTGAGGACCGATTTTGGGCAAAATTCCGGCAAATGACCCTGACTATGGCAAAGCGAACACAGGAGGGCTTTATGTCCACCAAAATGATGGACAAGAAGGTCGGAGTCCAGGCACGACCTGTCAATACGGGTGTTCGACAGTTGAATAAACAAAGACGCTTTAGCTGAAAACGATTTGTGATATTCATAAAATACAGAGCCCCCATATCACAAATTCAAGTCACAAATCAAAGATAGATAAGTGTCCAGTTCCTTAAGCCGATCCGGGAACACGGAGCAAATAATGTCTCTATAGATGCCAAATGTGACAACAAATTCGGAGATGGACAGGTTACGGTGTAATCAAGGATCTGAAGCTTTAAGCAACACAGAAACGTCGCCACAATCGACAACACGCCTGTTGCACTCAGGTGAAGGTACAAGCAAAGAAACCAAGTTAATGTCTTTACCTTGGAGGATGCGAGATTGCATACGGGAAGGGACCGCGGTGGAGGGAGATATGAACGGTCTACCAGAGGGTGCAGCCGGGACAGCGGTGGCCAGGGAGAAGCTCACAGATGCCGGAGGGGCGTCTGGCATGACGGAGCTGGCAGGTGGAATGGGCACCGGATGGGCTGGCATACGCGATGAGGATTCCAAGGTGTGCAGGCAATCACGGAAGGACTCCATGGTGCGGGTCAGGGACGAGATTGCCAAATGAAATTGAGAAGCCAATGTGTCGGAGTCAGCAGGACGGGGGCGCTTCGGGCAGGAGGAGCGAATCCGGGTGGCAGACCTCTTGCGTCCACGGGACTGTCGAGCAGGGGGGTCCGGAGAAGCGGGCAGCCTAGCGGGCGAAGAGGGCGCAGTCGGCGAAGGAACAGCGGGCGCTTGCGGAGAGGAGGTGGCCGATGCAAATATGGGCGATGAGGATCCTGGCACCCCGGGGAGGTGAAGGGCGATCTGCATGATTTCTGAGCGGGAGAGATCGGGAGCGACAGATCATTGACGGATGTCCCGGCTCGGAGACAGCTGAGATAGTCGCGCGCTTCTCTGCAGGGAACGGGAGGCGCCAAAACCTTCACTGAGAGCGGGTGAAGGATAAACGAAATCCCCAAAAGGAGGCGGAACGTCGGAGTCAGACATGACCCAGACAGGGAGGAGCCTAGACAGCGAAACACGGATCAAGGCAGCGAACCGAATAGCTGTAACGGCAAAGAAGTGGGTTAGACTTACTCTTTATATATAACCTGGATTGATGTGATTGGCACACTTGCATGCATTAGGTCTCATTGTTTGAACTTTCATATTCACTTTCATAAACACAGTCAGGGAGTTGGCTTGGCAATGAATTGCACAGACTAAATGCACAAGTTACGTAAATGTTACAAGTGCTTAGTACAGTGGCATGGTGGTACAGTGGTCTACTGTATGCTGTCGCCTTATAATGCGAAAGTTGCTGGTTCGATTCCCATAGTCAACAGGGAACCTTCTGGGTTGATTTTACCTGTCATTATTACTGTATAATTATGGGCCTATTCATGTAATGAAAGGCCCATATTGTTCTTCACCTAGTAAATTACATTTTGCCAATTTGCGCTGAGCCTGTGAAAGGCATGGAGCTCACGTTGGGGCCAAATCGTAGGGCTTACCTTGCCGGACGGATTGACATATCGTTTGTCTCCGTACTGCTTACGGATTGCGTGCAATTCCCTCTCAAAGTGGAAAAAAAACTTTATTATTTATTATTATGGGCCTATTCATGTAATGAAAGGCCCATATTGTTCTTCACCTAGTAAACTACATTTTGCCAATTTGCGCTGAGCCCGTGAAAGGCACGGAGCTCACTTTCATGCCAAATCGTAGGGCTTACTTAGCTGCACGGATTGACATATCGATTGTCTCCGTACTTCTTACGGATTGCGTGCAATTGCCTCTCAAAGTCGAAAAATAAAAACTTTATTTATTATGGGCCTATTCATGTAATGAAAGGCCCATATTGTTCTTCACCTAGTAAACTACATTTTGCCAATTTGCGCTGAGCCCGTGAAAGGCACGGAGCTCACTTTGGTGCCAAATCGTAGGGCTTACTTAGCTGCACGGATTGACATATCGATTGTCTCCGTACTTCTTACGGATTGCGTGCAATTGCCTCTCAAAGTCGAAAAATAAAAACTTTATTTATTATGGGCCTATTCATGTAATGAAAGGCCCATATTGTTCTTCACCTAGTAAACTACATTTTGCCAATTTGCGCTGAGCCCGTGAAAGGCACGGAGCTCACTTTGGTGCCAAATCGTAGGGCTTACTTAGCTGCACGGATTGACATATCGATTGTCTCCGTCCTTCTTACGGATTGCGTGCAATTGCCTCTCAAAGTCGAAAAAAAAACTTTATTATTATGGGCCTATTCATGTAATGAAAGGCCCATATTGTTCTTCACCTAGTAAACTACATTTTGCCAATTTGCGCTGAGCCCGTGAAAGGCACGGAGCTCACTTTGGTGCCAAATCGTAGGGCTTACTTAGCTGCACGGATTGACATATCGATTGTCTCCGTCCTTCTTACGGATTGCGTGCAATTGCCTCTCAAAGTCGAAAAAAAAACTTTATTATTATGGGCCTATTCATGTAATGAAAGGCCCATATTGTTCTTCACCTAGTAAACTACATTTTGCCAATTTGCGCTGAGCCCGTGAAAGGCACGGAGCTCACTTTGGTGCCAAATCGTAGGGCTTACTTAGCTGCACGGATTGACATATCGATTGTCTCCGTCCTTCTTACGGATTGCGTGCAATTGCCTCTCAAAGTCGAAAAAAAAACTTTATTATTATGGGCCTATTCATGTAATGAAAGGCCCATATTGTTCTTCACCTAGTAAACTACATTTTGCCAATTTGCGCTGAGCCCGTGAAAGGCACGGAGCTCACTTTGGTGCCAAATCGTAGGGCTTACTTAGCTGCACGGATTGACATATCGATTGTCTCCGTCCTTCTTACGGATTGCGTGCAATTGCCTCTCAAAGTCGAAAAAAAAACTTTATTATTATGGGCCTATTCATGTAATGAAAGGCCCATATTGTTCTTCACCTAGTAAACTACATTTTGCCAATTTGCGCTGAGCCCGTGAAAGGCACGGAGCTCACTTTGGTGCCAAATCGTAGGGCTTACTTAGCTGCACGGATTGACATATCGATTGTCTCCGTACTTCTTACGGATTGCGTGCAATTGCCTCTCAAAGTCGAAAAATAAAAACTTTATTTATTATGGGCCTATTCATGTAATGAAAGGCCCATATTGTTCTTCACCTAGTAAATTACATTTTGCCAATTTGCGCTGAGCCTGTGAAAGGCATGGAGCTCACGTTGGGGCCAAATCGTAGGGCTTACCTTGCCGGACGGATTGACATATCGTTTGTCTCCGTACTGCTTACGGATTGCGTGCAATTCCCTCTCAAAGTGGAAAAAAAACTTTATTATTTATTATTATGGGCCTATTCATGTAATGAAAGGCCCATATTGTTCTTCACCTAGTAAACTACATTTTGCCAATTTGTGCTGAGCCCGTGAAAGGCACGGAGCTCACTTTGGTGCCAAATCGTAGGGCTTACTTAGCTGCACGGATTGACATATCGATTGTCTCCGTACTTCTTACGGATTGCGTGCAATTGCCTCTCAAAGTCGAAAAAAAAACTTTATTATTATTATGGGCCTATTCATGTAATGAAAGGCCCATATTGTTCTTCACCTAGTAAACTACATTTTGCCAATTTGCGCTGAGCCCGTGAAAGGCACGGAGCTCACTTTCGTGCCAAATCGTAGGGCTTACTTAGCTGCACGGATTGACATATCGATTGTCTCCGTACTTCTTACGGATTGCGTGCAATTGCCTCTCAAAGTCGAAAAATAAAAACTTTATTTATTATGGGCCTATTCATGTAATGAAAGGCCCATATTGTTCTTCACCTAGTAAACTACATTTTGCCAATTTGCGCTGAGCCCGTGAAAGGCACGGAGCTCACTTTGGTGCCAAATCGTAGGGCTTGCTTAGCCGGACGGATTGACATATAGTTTGTCTCCGTACTGCTTATGGATTGCGTGCAATTGCCTCTCAAAGTCGAAAAAAAAACTTTATTATTATTATGGGCCTATTCATGTAATGAAAGGCCCATATTGTTCTTCACCTAGTAAACTACATTTTGCCAATTTGCGCTGAGCCCGTGAAAGGCACGGAGCTCACTTTGGTGCCAAATCGTAGGGCTTACTTAGCTGCACGGATTGACATATCGATTGTCTCCGTACTTCTTACGGATTGCGTGCAATTGCCTCTCAAAGTCGAAAAATAAAAACTTTATTTATTATGGGCCTATTCATGTAATGAAAGGCCCATATTGTTCTTCACCTAGTAAACTACATTTTGCCAATTTGCGCTGAGCCCGTGAAAGGCACGGAGCTCACTTTGGTGCCAAATCGTAGGGCTTACTTAGCTGCACGGATTGACATATCGTTTGTCTCCGTACTGCTTACGGATTGCGTGCAATTGCCTCTCAAAGTCGAAAAAAAAACTTTATTATTATTATTATTCTTCCGTGATTTTCGGCAATTAATGCGGGTCGTACCGTAGCGTGCAGCCAGGCAAGCTATATATCAAAAGTGAGTCCTTCATGGTGTGAGGTGTGCTATTACTTTTCTGCGCAGAATATGTTACCATGGCGACGTTATTCACGTTAAGACACACTTAAAATCCCATAGGAATGCATTGAATGCTAACTTTTACCTAGCATTAGCCTGACTAACCATGTGAATAGTAGTAAGGCGCATCTTTTTTCATGGGAGTGAATGGCCCATTGGCTTCAATGCATTTCAGTCAAAGTTGTCCCACTCGGCCAGCCTTCATACCACAGCAACAAGACTCGGTATTCAACCTCAGGCCTCATCACCCAACACCCCAAGTCCAACATCTTGACCCGCACTCGTCTTTCATCCCTCGTTCTCTCCCATTGACTTCAATGCATTTCAGTCAAAGTTGTCCCACTCGGCCAGCGTTCATACCACAGCAACAAGACTCGGTATTCAACCTCAGGCCTCATCACCCAACACCCCAAGTCCAACATCTTGACCCGCACTCGTCTTTCATCCCTCGTTCTCTCCCATTGACTTCAATGCATTTCAGGCAAAGTTTTCCCATTCGTCCAGCGTTCAAACCACAGCAACAAGACTCGGTATTCAACCTTAGGCCTCATCACCCAACGCCCCAATTCCACCATCTTGACCCGCACTCGTCTTTCATCCCTCGTTCTCTCCCATTGACTTCAATGCATTTCAGTCAAAGTTTTCCCACTGGGCCAGTGTTCATACCACAGCAACAAGACTCGGTATTATACCGTAGGCCTCATCACTCAGCACCGCAAGTCCAACATCTTGACCCGCACTCGTCTTTCATCCCTCGTTCTCTCCCATTGACTTCAATGCATTTCAATCAAAGTTTTGCCAATTAGCCAGTGTTAATGCCACAGCAACAAGACTTGGTATTCAACCTCAGGCCTCGTCACCAAACACCTAGCAACTGCCTAGCAACCACCTAGCAACACCTTAGCAACCACCTAGAATTGCATAGCAACACCATAGCAACCATCTAGCTATGCCTAGCAACCAGCTACTGAGACCATAGCAACGCCTTCTGACATCATAGCAACCCACTTGCAGCACCTAGCAACCACCTAGCAACACCATAGCAACCACCTAGAATTGCATAGCAACCATCTAGCTATGCCTAGCAACCAGCTACTGAGACCATAGCAACGCCTTCTGACATCATAGCAACCCACTTGCAGCACCTAGCAACCACCTAGCAACACCTTAGCAACCACCTAGAATTGCATAGCAACACCATAGCAACCATCTAGCTATGCCTAGCAACCAGCTACTGAGACCATAGCAACGCCTTCTGACATCATAGCAACCCACTTGCAGCACCTGGCAACCACCATGCAACACCATAGCAACCACCTATAATTGCATAGCAACACCATAGCAACCATCTAGCTATGCCTAGCAACCAGCTACTGAGACCATAGCAACGCCTTCTGACATCATAGCAACCCACTTGCAGCACCTAGCAACCACCTAGCAACACCTTAGCAACCACCTAGAATTGCATAGCAACACCATAGCAACCATCTAGCTATGCCTAGCAACCAGCTACTGAGACCATAGCAACGCCTTCTGACATCATAGCAACCCACTTGCAGCACCTAGCAACCACCATGCAACACCATAGCAACCACCTATAATTGCATAGCAACACCATAGCAACCATCTAGCTATGCCTAGCAACCAGCTACTGAGACCATAGCAACGCCTTCTGACATCATAGCAACCCACTTGCAGCACCTAGCAACCACCTAGCAACACCTTAGCAACCACCTAGAATTGCATAGCAACACCATAGCAACCATCTAGCTATGCCTAGCAACTAGCTACTGAGACCATAGCAACGCCTTCTGACATCATAGCAACCCACTTGCAGCACCTAGCAACCACCTAGCAACACCTTAGCAACCACCTAGAATTGCATAGCAACACCATAGCAACCATCTAGCTATGCCTAGCAACCAGCTACTGAGACCATAGCAATGCCTTATGACACCATAGCAACCACCTTGCAACAGCTAGCAACCACCTAGGAACACCATAGCAACCACCAAAAAATGCATAGCAACACCATAGCAACCATTTAGTTATGCCTAGCGACCAGCTACTGAGACCTTAGCAACGCCTTCTGATGCCATAGCAAACACCTTGCAGCACCTAGCAACCACCATGCAACACCATAGCAACCACCTATAATTGCATAGCAACAACATAGCAACCACGTAGCAATGCCTAGCAAACAGCTACCAACACACTTGCAATGCCTAATAACAACATTGCAACCACCTAGCAATGCCTAGCGGCACTTCGGAAACCACCTAGCAGCACCGTAGCAACTAACTTGCAAATCTTAGCAATCACCTAGCAGTACACAGACCACCCATTTTATTAGTAGCACAGGCTCTTCCACGGTCAGCGGAATAGGCCCATCTCAAAATTTCTTCAGGAATTTTCGTTTCTAGTTATTATTATTATTCTTCCGTAGATTTTCGGCAATTAATGCGGGTCGTACCGTAACGTGCAGCCAGGCAATCTATATATCAAAAGTGAGTCCTTGGTTGTGTGAGGTGTGCTATTACTTTTCTGCGCAGAATATGTTACCATGGCGACGTTATTCACGTTAAAACACACTAAAAATCCCATAGGAATGCATTAAATGCTAACTTTTACCTAGCATTAGCCATGTGAATAGTAGTAAGGCGCATCTTTTTTCATGGGAGTGAATGGCCCATTGGCTTCAATGCATTTCAGTCAAAGTTGTCCCACTCGGCCAGCGTTCATACCACAGCAACAAGACTCGGCATTCAACCTTAGGCCTCATCACCCAACACCCCAAGTCGACCATCTTGACCCGCACTCGTCTTTCATCCCTCGTTCTCTCCCATTGACTTCAATACATTTTAGTCAAAGATTTCCTACTCGGCCAGTGTTCATACCACAGCAACAAGACTAGGAATTCAACCTTAGTCCTCATCACCAAACACCTCAAGACCACCATCTTCACCCGCACTCGTCTTTCATCCCTCGTTCTCTCCCATTGACTTCAATGCATTTTGGTCAAAGTTTCATTATTTGGCCACTGCTCCTGCCACAGCTACAAGACTGAATAATTAAATTAATAAGTAAAAGCACCAGCTCTTCCCGGGTCAGCAGAATAGGCCCATCTCAAAATTTCTTCAGGAATTTTCGTTTCTAGTTATTTATTATTATTATTCTTCCGTGATTTTCGGCAATTAATGCGGGTCGTACCGTAGCGTGCAGCCAGGCAATCTATATATCAAAAGTGAGTCCTTCATGGTGTGAGGTGTGCTATTACTTTTCTGCGCAGAATATGCTACCATGGCAACGTTATTCACATTAAAACACACTTAAAATCCCATAGGAATGCATTGAATGCTAACTTTTACCTAGCATTAGCCTGACTAACCATGTGAATAGTAGTAAGGCGCATCTTTTTTCATGGGAGTTAATGGCCCATTCACTTCCATGCATTTCAGTCAAAGTGGTCCCACTCGACCAGCGTTCATACCACAGCAACAAGACTCGGAATTCAACCTTAGGCCTCATTACCCAACACCCCAAGTCCACCATCTTGACCCACACTCGTCTTTCATCCCTCGTTCTCTCCCATTGACTTCAATGCATTTCAGTCAAAGTTGTCCCACTCCGCCAGTGTTCATACCACAGCAACAGGACTCGGTATTCAACCTTAGGCCTCATCACCCAACACCCCAAGTCCACCATCTTGACCCGCACTCGTCTTTCATCCCTCGTTCTCTCACATTGACTTCAATGCATTTCAATCAAAGTTTTGCCAACTAGCCAGTGTTAATGCCACAGCAACAAGACTTGGTATTCAACCTTAGGCCTCATCACTCAACACCTTAAGACCACCATCTTCACCCGCACTCGTCTTTCATCCCTCGTTCTCTCCCATTGACTTCAATGCATTTCAGTCAAAGTTTTCCCACTGGGCCAGCGTTCATGCCACAGCAACAAGACTCGGTAATCAACCTTAGGCCTCATCACCCAACACCCCAAGTCCAACATCTTGACCCGCACTCGTCTGTCATCCCTCGTTCTCTCCCATTGACTTCAATGCATTTCAATCAAAGTTTTGCCAATTAGCCAGTGTTAATGCCACAGCAACAAGACTTGGTATTCAACCTCAGGCCTCATCACCAAACACCTAGCAACTGCCTAGCAACCACCTAGCAACACCTTAGCAACTACCTACAATTTCATAGCAACACCTTAGCAACCATCTAGCTATGCCTAGCAACCAGCTACTGAGCCCATAGCAACACCTTCTGACAACATAGCAACCACCTAGAATTGCATAGCAACACCATAGCAACCATCTAGCTATGCCTAGCAACCAGCTACTGAGACCATAGCAACGCCTTCTGACATCATAGCAACCCATTTCCAGCACCTAGCAACCACCTAGCAACACCTTAGCAACCACCTAAAATTGCATAGCAACACCATAGCAACCATCTAGCTATGCCTAGCAACCAGCTACTGAGACCTTAGCAACGCCTTCTGACATCATAGCAATCCACTTGCAGCACCTACCAACCACCTAGCAACACCTTAGCAACCGCCTAGAATTGCATAGCAACACCATAGCAACCATCTAGCTATGCCTAGCAACCAGCTACTGAGACCTTAGCAACGCCTTCTGACGCCATAGCAAACACCTTGCAGCACCTAGCAACCACCTAGCAACACCATAGCAACCACCTAGCTATGCCTAGCAACCAGCTACTGAGACCTTAGCAACGCCTTCTGACATCTTAGCAACCCACTTGCAGCACCTAGCAACCACCTAGCAACACTATAGCAACCACCTATAATTGCATAGCAACACCATAGCAACCATCTAGCTATGCCTAGCAACCAGCTACTGAGACCATAGCAATGCCTTCAGACGCCATAGCAAACACCTTGCAGCACCTAGCAACCACCATACAACACCATAGCAACCACCTAGCAACACCATAACAACCATGTTGCACCACCTAGCAACCAGCTACCAACACCCTTGCAATGCCTAATAACAACATTGCAACCACCTAGCAATGCCTAGCGGCACTACAGCAACCGCCTAGCAGCGCCATAGCACCAAACTAGCAACATCATAGCAATCACCTAGCAGTGCACAGACCAGCCACTTTATTAGTAGCACAGGCTCTTCCTCGGTCAGCAGAATAGGCCCATCTCAAAATTTCTTCAGGAATTTTCGTTTCTAGTTATTATTATTCTTCCGTGATTTTCGGCAATTAATGCGGGTCGTACCGTAGTGTGCAGCCAGGCAAGCTATATATCAAAAGTGAGTCCTTCATGGTGTGAGGTGTGCTATTACTTTTCTGCGCAGAATATGTTACCATGGCGACGTTATTCACGTTAAAACACACTAAAAATCCCATAGGAATGCATTAAATGCTAACTTTTACCTAGCATTAGCCATGTGAATAGTAGTAAGGCGCATCTTTTTCCATGGGAGTGAATGGCCCATTGGCTTCAATGCATTTCAGTCAAAGTTGTCCCACTCGGCCAGCGTTCATACCACAGCAACAAGACTCGGCATTCAACCTTAGGCCTCATCACCCAACACCCCAAGTCCACCATCTTGACCCGCACTCGTCTTTCATCCCTCGTTCTCTCCCATTGACTTCAATACATTTTAGTCAAAGATTTCCTACTCGGCCAGTGTTCATACCACAGCAACAAGACTAGGAATTCAACCTTAGTCCTCATCACCAAACACCTCAAGACCACCATCTTCACCCGCACTCGTCTTTCATCCCTCGTTCTCTCCCATTGACTTCAATGCATTTTGGTCAAAGTTTCATTATTTGGCCACTGCTCCTGCCACAGCTACAAGACTGAATAATTAAATTAATAAGTAAAAGCACCAGCTCTTCCCGGGTCAGCAGAATAGGCCCATCTCAAAATTTCTTCAGGAATTTTCGTTTCTAGTTATGGGCCTATTCATGTAATGAAAGGCCCATATTACTCTTCACCTAGTAAATTACATTTTGCCAATTTGCGCTGAGCCTGTGAAAGGCACGGAGCTCACTTTGGTGGCAAATCGTAGAGCTTGGTTAGCCGGACGGATTGACATATCGCTTGTCTCCGTCCTCCTTACGGATTGCGTGCAATTGCCTCTCAAAGTCGAAAAAAAACTTTATTTATTATTATTCTTCCGTGATTTTCGGCAATTAATGCGGGTCGTACCGTAGCGTGCAGCCAGGCAATCTATATATCAAAAGTGAGTCCTTGGTTGTGTGAGGTGTGCTATTACTTTTCTGCGCAGAATATGTTACCATGGCGATGTTATTCACGTTCAAACACACTTAAAATCCCATAGGAATGCATTGAATGCTAACTTTTACCTAGCATTAGCCTGACTAACCATGTGAATAGTAGTAAGGCGCATCTTTTTTCATGGGAGTGAATGGCCCATTGACTTCAATGCATTTCAGTCAAAGTTGTCCCACTCGGCCAGCGTTCATACCACAGCAATAAGACTCGGTAATCAACCTTAGGCCTCATCATCCAACACCACAAGTCCAACATCTTGACCTGCACTCGTCTTTCATCCCTCGTTCTCTCCCATTGACTTCAATGCATTTCAGTCAAAGTTTTCCCACTGGGCCAGCGTTCATGCCACAGCAACAAGACTCGGTAATCAACCTTAGGCCTCATCATCCAACACCACAAGTCCAACATCTTGACCCGCACTCGTCTTTCATCCCTCGTTCTTTCCCATTGACTTCAATGCATTTCAGTCAAAGTTTTCCCACTGGGCCAGCGTTCATACCACAGCAACAAGACTCGGTATTCAACCTTAGGCCTCATCACCCAACACCCCAAGTCCACCATCTTGACCCGCACTCGTCTTTCATCCCTCGTTCTCTCCCATTGACTTCAATGCATTTCAATCAAAGTTTTGCCACTTGGCCAGTGTTAATGCCACAGCAACAAGACTTGGTATTACACCTCAGGCATCATCACCAAACACATAGCAACTGCCTAGCAACCACCTAGCAACACCTTAGCAACTACCTACAATTTCATAGCAACACCTTAGCAACCATCTAGCTATGCCTAGCAACCAGCTACTGAGAACATAGCAACGCCTTCTGACATCATAGCAACCCACTTGCAGCACCTAGCAACCACCTAGCAACACCTTAGCAACCACCTAGAATTGCATAGCAACACCATAGCAACCATCTAGCTATGCCTAGCATCCAGCTACTGAGACCTTAGCAACGCCTTCTGACATCATAGCAACCCACTTGCAACACCTAGCAACCACCTAGCAACACCTTAGCAACCACCTAGAATTGCATAGCAACACCATAGCAACCATCTAGCTATGCCTAGCAACCAGCTACTGAGACCTTAGCAACGCCTTCTGACATCATTGCAACCCACTTGCAGCACCTAGCAACCACCTAGCAACACCTTAGCAACCACCTAGAATTGCATAGCAACACCATAGCAACCATCTAGCTATACCTAGCAACCAGCTACTGAGACCTTAGCAACGCCTTCTGACATCATTGCAACCCACTTGCAGCACCTAGCAACCACCTAGCAACACCTTAGCAACCACCTAGAATTGCATAGCAACACCATAGCAACCATCTAGCTATGCCTAGCAACCAGCTACTGAGACCATAGCAACGCCTTCTGACATCATAGCAACCAGCTTACAGCACCTAGCAACCACCTAGCAACACCTTAGCAACCACCTAGAATTGCATAGCAACACCATAGCAACCATCTAGCTATGCCTAGCAACCAGCTACTGAGACCATAGCAACGCCTTCTGACATCATAGCAACCCACTTGCAGCACCTAGCAACCACCTAGCAACACCTTAGCAAACACCTAGAATTGCATAGCAACACCATAGCAACCATCTAGCTATGCCTAGCAACCAGCTACTGAGACCATAGCAACGCCATCTGACATCATAGCAACCCACTTACAGCACCTAGCAACCACCTAGCAGCACCATAGCAACCACCAAAACATGCATAGCAACACCATAGCAACCATCTAGCTATGCCTAGCAACCAGCTACTGAGACCATAGCAACGCCTTCTGACATCATAGCAACCCACTTGCAGCACCTAGCAACCACCTAGCAACACCTTAGCAACCACCTATAATTGCATAGCAACACCATAGCAACCATCTAGCTATGCCTAGCAACCAGCTACTGAGACCATAGAAATGCCTTCTGACGCCATAGCAACCACCTTGCAGCACCTAGCAACCACCTAGCAACACCATAGCAACCACCTAGAATTGCATAGCATCACCATAGCAACCATCTAGCTATGCCTAGCAACCAGCTACTGAGACCATAGCAACGCCTTCTCACATCATAGCAACCCACTTGCAGCACCTAGTAACCACCTAGCAACTCCTTAGCAACCACCTAGAATTGCATAGCAACACCATAGCAACCATCTAGCTATGCCTAGCAACCAGCTACTGAGACCATAGCAACGCCTTCTGACAACACAGCAACCACCTAGCAACACCTTAGCAACCACCTAGAATTGCATAGCAACACCATAGCAACCACCTAGCTATGCCTAGCAACCAGCTACTGAGACCTTAGCAACGCCTTCTGACATCTTAGCAACCCACTTGCAGCACCTAGCAACCACCTAGCAACACCATAGCAACCACCTATAATTGCATAGCAACACCATAGCAACCATCTAGCTATGCCTAGCAACCAGCTACTGAGACCATAGCAATGCCTTCAGACGCCATAGCAAACACCTTGCAGCACCTAGCAACCACCTAGCAACACCTTAGCAACCACCTATAATTGCATAGCAACACCATAGCAACCATCTAGCTATGCATAGCAACCAGCTACTGAGACCATAGCAACACCATTTGACAACATAGCAACCACCTAGCAACACCTTAGCAACCATCTATAATTGCATAGCAACACCATAGCAACCATCTAGATATGCCTAGCAACCAGCTACTGAGACCATAGCAATGCATTCTGACATCATAGCAACCCACTTGCAGCACCTAGCAACCACCTAGCAACACCTTAGCAACCACCTAGATATGCCTAGCAACCAGCTACTGAGACCATAGCAACGCGTTCTGACATCATAGCAACCCAATTGCAGCACCTAGCAACCACCTAGGAACACCTTAGCAACCACCTACAATTGCATAGCAACACCATAGCAACCATCTAGCTATGCCTAGCAACCAGCTACTGAGACCATAGCAACGCCTTCTGACATCATAGCAACCAACTTGCAGCACCTAGCAACCACCTAGCAACACCTTAGCAACCACCTAGAATTGCATAGCAACACCATAGCAACCATCTAGCTATGCCTAGCAACCAGCTACTCAGACCATAGCAACGCCTTCTGACATCATAGCAACCAGCTTACAGCACCTAGCAACCACCTAGCAACACCTTAGCAACCACCTAGAATTGCATAGCAACACCATAGCAACCATCTAGCTATGCCTAGCAACCAGCTACTGAGACCATAGCAACGCCATCTGACATCATAGCAACCAACTTGCAGCACCTAGCAACCACCTAGCAACACCTTAGCAACCACCTAGAATTGCATAGCAACACCATAGCAACCATCTAGCTATGCCTAGCAACCAGCTACTGAGACCATAGCAACGCCATCTGACATCATAGCAACCCACTTGCAGCACCTAGCAACCACCTATAATTCCATAGCAACACCATAGCAACCATCAAGCTATGCCTAGCAACCAGCTACTGAGACCTTAGCAACGCCTTCTGACATCATAGCAACCCACTTGCAGCACCTAGCAACACCTTAGCAACCACCTATAATTGCATAGCAACACCATAGCAACCATCTAGCTATGCCTAGCAACCAGCTACTGAGACCTTAGCAATGCCTTCTGACATCATAGCAACCGACATGCAGCACCAAGCAACCACCTAGCAACACCATAGCAACCACCAAAAAATGCATAGCAACACCATAGCAACCATTTAGCTATGCCTAGCAACCAGCTACTGAGACCATAGCAACACCTTCTGAGGCCATAGCAACCACCTTTCAGCAGCTAGTAACCACCTAGCAACACCATAGCAACCACCAAAAAATGCATAGCAACACCATAGCAACCATTTAGCTATGCCTAGCAACCAGCTGCTGAGACCATAGCAAGGCCTTCTGATGCCATTGCAAACACCTTGCAGCACCTAGCAACCACCATGCAACACCATAACAACCATGTAGCAATGCCTAGCAACCAGCTACCAACACCATTGCAATGCCTAATAACAACATTGCAACCACCTAGCAATGCCTAGCGGCACTACAGCAACCGCCTAGCAGCACCATAGCACCAAACTAGCAACATCATAGCAATCACCTAGCAGTGCACAGACCAGCCACTTTATTAGTAGCACAGGCTCTTCCTCGGTCAGCAGAATAGGCCCATCTCAAAATTTCTTCAGGAATTTTCGTTTCTAGTTATTATGGGCCTATTCATGTAATGAAAGGCCCATATTGTTCTTCACCTAGTAAACTACATTTTGCCAATTTGCGCTGAGCCCGTGAAAGGCACAGAGCTCACTTTGGTGCCAAATCGTAGGGCTTACTTAGCTGCACGGATTGACATATCGTTTGTCTCCGTACTGCTTACGGATTGCGTGCAATTGCCTCTCAAAGTCGAAAAAAAAACTTTATTATTATTATTATTCTTCCGTGATTTTCGGCAATTAATGCGGGTCGTACCGTAGCGTGCAGCCAGGCAAGCTATATATCAAAAGTGAGTCCTTCATGGTGTGAGGTGTGCTATTACTTTTCTGCGCAGAATATGTTACCATGGCGACGTTATTCACGTTTAAACACACTAAAAATCCCATAGGAATGCATTAAATGCTAACTTTTAACTAGCATTAGCCATGTGAATAGTAGTAAGGCGCATCTTTTTTCATGGGAGTGAATGGCCCATTGGCTTCAATGCATTTCAGTCAAAGTTGTCCCACTCGGCCAGCGTTCATACCACAGCAACAAGACTCGGTATTCAACCTCAGGCCTCATCACCCAACACCCCAAGTCCAACATCTTGACCAGCACTCGTCTTTCATCCCTCGTTCTCTCCCATTGACTTCAATGCATTTCAGTCAAAGTTGTCCCACTTGGCCAGCGTTCATACCACAGCAACAAGACTCGGTATTCAACCTCAGGCCTCATCACCCAACACCCCAAGTCCAACATCTTGACCCGCACTCGTCTTTCATCCCTCGTTCTCTCCCATTGACTTCAATGCATTTCAGTCAAAGTTTTCCCATTCGTCCAGCGTTCATACCACAGCTACAAGACTAGGTATTCAACCTCAGGCCTCATCACCCAACACCCCAAGACCACCATCTTGACCCGCACTCGTCTTTCATCCCTCGTTCTCTCCCATTGACTTCAATGCATTTCAGTCAAAGTTGTCCCACTCCGCCAGTGTTCATACCACAGCAACAACACTCGGTATTCAACCTTAGGCCTCATCACCCAACACCGCAAGTCCAACATCTTGACCCGCACTCGTCTTTCATCCCTCGTTCTCTCCCATTGACTTCAATGCATTTCAGTCAAAGTTTTCCTATTCGGCCAGTGTTCATACCACAGCAACAAGACTAGGTATTCAACCTCAGGCCTCATCACCCAACACCCCAAGACCACCATCTTGACCCGCACTCGTCTTTCATCCCTCGTTCTCTCCCATTGACTTCAATGCATTTCAGTCAAAGTTGTCCCACTCCGCCAGTGTTCATACCACAGCAACAACACTCGGTATTCAACCTTAGGCCTCATCACCCAACACCGCAAGTCCAACATCTTGACCCGCACTCGTCTTTCATCCCTCGTTCTCTCCCATTGACTTCAATGCATTTCAGTCAAAGTTTTCCCACTGGGCCAGCGTTCATACCACAGCAATAAGACTCGGTATTCAACCTCAGGCCTCATCACCCAACACCCCAAGTCCAACATCTTCCCCCGCACTCGTCTTTCATCCCTCGTTCTCTCCCATTGACTTCAATGCATTTCAATCAAAGTTTTGCCAATTAGCCAGTGTTAATGCCACAGCAACAAGACTTGGTATTCAACCTCAGGCCTCATCACCAAACACCTAGCAACTGCATAGCAACCACCTAGCAACACCTTAGCAACTACCTACAATTTCATAGCAACACCTTAGCAACCATCTAGCTATGCCTAGCAACCAGCTACTGAGCCCATAGCAACACCTTCTGACAACATAGCAACCACCTAGCAACACCTTAGCAACCACCTAAAATTGCATAGCAACACCATAGCAACCATCTAGCTATGCCTAGCAACCAGCTACTGAGACCATAGCAACGCCTTCTGACATCATAGCAACCCACTTGCAGCACCTAGCAACCACCTAGCAACACCTTAGCAACCACCTAGAATTGCATAGCAACACCATAGCAACCATCTAGCTATGCCTAGCAACCAGCTACTGAGACCATAGCAACGCCTTCTGACATCATAGCAACCAGCTTGCAGCACCTAGCAACCACCTAGCAACACCTTACCAACCACCTAGAATTGCATAGCAACACCATAGCAACCATCTAGCTATGCCTAGCAACCAGCTACTGAGACCATAGCAACGCCTTCTGACATCATAGCAACCAGCTTGCAGCACCTAGCAACCACCTAGCAACACCTTAGCAACCACCTATAATTGCATAGCAACACCATAGCAACCATCTTGCTATGCCTAGCAACCAGCAACTGAGACCATAGCAACGCCATCTGACATCATAGCAACCCACTTGCAGCACCTAGCAACCACCTAGCAACACCTTACCAACCACCTATAATTGCATAGCAACACCATAGCAACCATCTAGCTATGCCTAGCAACCAGCTACTGAGACCATAGCAAGACCTCCTGATGCCATAGCAAACACCTTGCAGCACCTAGCAACCACCATGCAACACCATAGCAACCACGTAGCAACACCTAGCAACCAGCTACCAACACCGTTGCAATGCCTAATAACAACATTGCAACCACCTAGCAATGCCTAGCGCCACTTCAGCAACCGCCTGGAAGCACCATAGCACCGAACTAGCAACATCATAGCAATCACCTAGCAGTGCACAGACCACCCATTTTATTAGTAGCACAGGCTCTTCCACGGTCAGCGGAATAGGCCCATCTCAAAATTTCTTCAGGAATTTTCGTTTCTAGTTATTATGGGCCTATTCATGTAATGAAAGGCCCATATTGTTCTTCACCTAGTAAACTACATTTTGCCAATTTGCGCTGAGCCCGTGAAAGACACAGAGCTCACTTTGGTGCCAAATCGTAGGGCTTACTTAGCTGCACGGATTGACATATCGTTTGTCTCCGTACTGCTTACGGATTGCGTGCAATTGCCTCTCAAAGTCGAAAAAAAAACTTTATTATTATTATTTATTATTATTATTCTTCCGTGATTTTCGGCAATTAATGCGGGTCGTACCGTAGCGTGCAGCCAGGCAATCTATATGTCAAAAGTGAGTCCTTGGTTGTGTGAGGTGTGCTATTACTTTTCTGCGCAGAATATGTTACCATGGCGACGTTATTCACGTTAAAACACACTAAAAATCCCATAGGAATGCATTAAATGCTAACTTTTACCTAGCATTAGCCATGTGAATAGTAGTAAGGCGCATCTTTTTTCATGGGAGTGAATGGCCCATTGACTTCAATGCATTTCAGTCAAAGTTGTCCCACTCGGCCAGCGTTCATACCAGAGCAACAAGACTTGGTATTCAACCTTAGGCCTCATCACCCAACACCCCAAGTCCAACATCCTGACCCGCACTCGTCTTTCATCCCTCGTTCTCTCCCATTGGCTTCAATGCATTTCAGTCAAAGTTGTCCCACTCGGCCAGCGTTCATACCACAGCAACAAGACTCGGTAATCAACCTTAGGCCTCATCACCCAACGCCCCAAGTCCTCCATCTTGACCCGCACTCGTCTTTCATCCCTCGTTCTCTCCCATTGACTTCAATGCATTTCAGTCAAAGTTTTCCTATTCGGCCAGTGTTCATACCACAGCAACAAGACTAGGTAATCAACCTTAGGCCTCATCACCCAACGCCCCAAGTCCTCCATCTTGACCCGCACTCATCTTTCATCCCTCGTTCTCTCCCATTGACTTCAATGCATTTCAGTCAAAGTTTTCCTATTCGGCCAGTGTTCATACCACAGCAACAAGACTAGGTATTTAACCTTAGGCCTCATCACCCCACACCCCAAGTCCAACATCTTGACCCGCACTCGTCTTTCATCCCTCGTTCTCTCCCATTGACTTCAATGCATTTCAGTCAAAGTTTTGCTATTCGGCCACCGTTCATGCCTCAGCAACAAGACTTAATATTCAACCTCAAGACTCATCACCCATCAACTAGCAACACCTTAGCAACCACCTAGCGATGCCTAGCAACACCATAGCAACCACCGAAAATTGCATAGCAACACCATAGCAACCACATAGCTATGCCTAGCAACCACCTAGCAACCAGCTACTGAGACCATAGCAACGCCTTCCGACACCATAGCAACCACCTAGCAACACCATAGCAACCACAGAAAATTGCATAGCAACACCATAGCAACCACCTAGCTATGCCTAGCAACCATCTAGCAACCAGCTACTGAGACCATAGCAACGCCTTCCGACACCATAGCAACCACCTAGCAACACCTTAGCAACCATCTACAATTACATAGCAACACCATAGCAACCACCTAGCTATGCCTAGCAACCACCTAGCAACCAGCTACTGAGACCATAGCAACGCCTTCTAACACCATAGCAACCACCTAGCAACACCATAGCAACCACCGATAACTGCATAGCAACACCATAGCAACCATCTAGCTATGCCTAGCAACTAGCTACTAAGACCATAGCGACGCCTTCTGACATCATAGCAACCACCTTGCAGCAGCTAGCAACCACCTAGCAACACCATAGCAACCACCAATAAATGCATAGCAACACCATAGCAACCATCTAGCTATGCCTAGCAACCAGCTACTGAGACCATAGCAACGCCTTCTGACATCATCACAACCACCTTGCAGCAGCTAGCAACCACCTAGCAACACCATAGCAACCACCAAAAAATGCATAGCAACACCATAGCAACCATTTTGCTATGCCTAGCAACCAGCTACTCAGACCATAGCAACGCCTTCTGGCACCACAGCAAACACCTTGCAACAGCTAGCAACCACCTAGCAACACCATAGCAACCACCAAAAAATGCATAGCAACACCATAGCAACCATTTAGCTATGCCTAGCTCCCAGCTACTGAGACCATAGCAAGGCCTTCTGATGTCATAGCAAACACATTGCAGCACCTAGCAACCACCATGCAACACCATAGCAACCACGTAGCAACGCCTAGCAACCAGCTACCAACACCGTTGCAATGACTAATAACAACATTGCAACCACCTAGCAATGCCTAGCGGCACTACAGCAACCGCCTAGCAGCACCATAGCACCAAACTAGCAACATCATAGCAATCACCTAGCAGTGCAGAGACCAGCCACTTTATTAGTAGCACAGGCTCTTACACGGTCAGCAGAATAGGCCCATCTCAAAATTTCTTCAGGAATTTTCGTTTCTAGTTATGGGCCTATTCATGTAATGAAAGGCCCATATTGTTCTTCACCTAGTAAACTACATTTTGCCAATTTGCGCTGAGCCCGTGAAAGACACAGAGCTCACTTTGGTGCCAAATCGTAGGGCTTACTTAGCTGCACGGATTGACATATCGTTTGTCTCCGTACTGCTTACGGATTGCGTGCAATTGCCTCTCAAAGTCGAAAAAAAAACTTTATTATTATTATTATGGGCCTATTCATGTAATGAAAGGCCCATATTGTTCTTCACCTAGTAAACTACATTTTGCCAATTTGCGCTGAGCCCGTGAAAAGCACGGAGCTCACTTTGGTGCCAAATCGTAGGGCTTACTTAGCTGCACGGATTGACATATCGTTTGTCTCCGTACTGCTTACGGATTGCGTGCAATTGCCTCTCAAAGTCGAAAAAAAAACTTTATTATTATTATTATTCTTCCGTGATTTTCGGCAATTAATGCGGGTCGTACCGTAGCGTGCAGCCAGGCAAGCTATATATCAAAAGTGAGTCCTTCATGGTGTGAGGTGTGCTATTACTTTTCTGCGCAGAATATGTTACCATGGCGACGTTATTCACGTTTAAACACACTAAAAATCCCATAGGAATGCATTGAATGCTAACTTTTACCTAGCATTAGCCTGACTAACCATGTGAATAGTAGTAAGGCGCATCTTTTTTCATGGGAGTGAATGGCCCATTGACTTCAATGCATTCCAGTCAAAGTTGTCCCACTCGGCCAGCGTTCATACCACAGCAACAAGACTTGGTATTCAACCTTAGGCCTCATCACCCAACACCCCAAGTCCAACATCTTGACCCGCACTCGTCTTTCATCCCTCGTTCTCTCCCATTGACTTCAATGCATTTCAGTCAAAGTTTTCCTATTCGGCCAGTGTTCATACCACTGCAACAAGACTAGGTATTCAACCTCAGGCCTCATCACCCAACACCCCAAGACCACCATCTTGACCCGCACTCGTCTTTCATCCCTCGTTCTCTCCCATTGACTTCAATGCATTTTGGTCAAAGTATTCCCACTGGGCCAGCGTTCATACCACGGCAACAAGACTCGGTATTTAACCTTAGGCCTCATCACCCCACACCCCAAGTCCAACATCTTGACCCGCACTCGTCTTTCATCCCTCGTTCTCTCCCATTGACTTCAATGCATTTCGATCAAAGTTTTGCCACTTGGCCAGTGTTAATGCCACAGCAACAAGACTTGGTATTACACCTCAGGCATCATCACCAAACACATAGCAACTGCCTAGCAACCACCTAGCAACACCTTAGCAACTACCTACAATTTCATAGCAACACCTTAGCAACCATCTAGTTATGGGCCTATTCATGTAATGAAAGGCCCATATTGTTCTTCACCTAGTAAACTACATTTTGCCAATTTGCGCTGAGCCCGTGAAAGGCACGGAGCTCACTTTGGTGCCAAATCGTAGGGCTTACTTAGCTGCACGGATTGACATATCGATTGTCGCCGTACTTCTTACGGATTGCGTGCAATTGCCTCTCAAAGTCGAAAAAAAAACTTTATTATTATGGGCCTATTCATGTAATGAAAGGCCCATATTGTTCTTCACCTAGTAAACTACATTTTGCCAATTTGCGCTGAGCCCGTGAAAGGCACGGAAATCACTTTGGTGCCAAATCGTAGGGCTTACTTAGCTGCACGGATTGACATATCGTTTGTCTCCGTACTGCTTACGGATTGCGTGCAGTTGCCTCTCAAAGTCGAAAAAAAAACTTTATTATTATTATTTATTATTATTATTCTTCCGTGATTTTCGGCAATTAATGCGGGTCGTGCCGTAGCGTGCAGCCAGGCAAGCTATATATCAAAAGTGAGTCCTTCATGGTGTGAGGTGTGCTATTACTTTTCTGCGCAGAATATGTTACCATGGCGACGTTATTCACGTTAAAACACACTAAAAATCCCATAGGAATGCATTAAATGCTAACTTTTACCTAGCATTAGCCATGTGAATAGTAGTAAGGCGCATCTTTTTTCATGGGAGTGAATGGCCCATTGGCTTCAATGCATTTCAGTCAAAGTTGTCCCACTCGGCCAGCATTCATACCACAGCAACAAGACTCGGTATTCAACCTTAGGCCTCATCACCCAACACCCCAAGTCCACCATCTTGACCCGCACTCGTCTTTCATCCCTCGTTCTCTCCCATTGACTTCAATGCATTTCAGTCAAAGTTTTCCCACTGGGCCAACGTTTATGCCACAGCAACAAGATTCGGTATTCAACCTTAGGCCTCATCACCCAACACCACAAGTCCAACATCTTGACCCACACTCGTCTTTCATCCCTCGTTCTTTCCCATTGACTTCAATGCATTTCAGTCAAAGTTGTCCCTCTCGGCCAGCGTTCATACCACAGCAACAAGACTCGGTATTCAACCTTAGGCCTCATCACCCAACACCCCAAGTCCATCATCTTGACCCGCACTCGTCTTTCATCCCTCGTTCTCTCCCATTGACTTCAATGCATTTCAATCAAAGTTTTGCCACTTGGCCAGTGTTAATGCCACAGCAACAAGACTTGGTATTAAACCTCAGGCCTCATCACCAAACACATAGCAACTGCCTAGCAACCACCTAGCAACAGCTTAGCAACTACCTACAATTTCATAGCAACACCTTAGCAACCATCTAGCTATGCCTAGCAACCAGCTACTGAGACCATAGCAACACCTTCTGACAACATAGCAACCACCTAGCAACACCTTAGCAACCACCTAGAATTGCATAGCAACACCATAGCAACCATCTAGCTATGCCTAGCAACCAGCTACTGAAACCTTAGCAACGCCTTCTGACATCATAGCAACCCACTAGCAGCACCTAGCAACCACCTAGCAACACCTTAGCAACCACCTAGAATTGCATAGCAACACCATAGCAACCATCTAGCTATGCCTAGCAACCAGCTACTGAGACCATAGCAACGCCATCTGACAACATAGCAACCACCTAGCAACACCTTAGCAACCACCTAGAATTGCATAGCAACACCATAGCAACCATCTAGCTATGCCTAGCAACCAGCTACTGAGACCATAGCAACGCCTTCTGACATCATAGCAACCAGCTTGCAGCACCTAGCAACCACCTACCAACACCTTAGCAACCACCTAAAATTGCATAGCAACACCATAGCAACCATCTAGCTATGCCTAGCAACCAGCTACTGAGACCATAGCAACGCCTTCTGACATCATAGCAACCAGCTTGCAGCACCTAGCAACCACCTACCCATACCTTAGCAACCACCTACAATTGCATAGCAACACCATAGCAACCATCTAGCTATGCCTAGCAACCAGCAACTGAGACCATAGCAACGCCATCTGACATCATAGCAACCGACTTGCAGCACCTAGCAACCACCTACCAACACCTTAGCAACCACCTATAATTGCATAGCAACACCATAGCAACCATCTAGCTATGCCTAGCAACCAGCTACTGAGACCTTAGCAACGCCTTCTGACATCATAGCAACCCACTTGCAGCACCTAGCAACCACCTAGCAACACCATAGCAACCACCAAAAAATGCATAGCAACACCATAGCAACCATTTAGCTATGCCTAGCAACCAGCTGCTGAGACCATAGCAAGGCCTTCTGATGCCATTGCAAACACCTTGCAGCACCTAGCAACCACCATGCAACACCATAGCAACCATGTAGCAACGCCTAGCAACCAGCTACCAACACCCTTGCAATGCCTAATAACAACATTGCAACCACCTAGCAATGCCTAGCGGCACTACAGCAACCGCCTAGCAGCACCATAGCACCAAACTAGCAACATCATAGCAATCACCTAGCAGTGCACAGACCAGCCACTTTATTAGTAGCACAGGCTCTTCCTCGGTCAGCATAATAGGCCCATCTCAAAATTTCTTCAGGAATTTTCGTTTCTAGTTTATTATTATTATTCTTCCGTGATTTTCGGCAATTAATGCGGGTCGTACCGTAGCGTGCAGCCAGGCAATCTATATGTCAAAAGTGAGTCCTTGGTTGTGTGAGGTGTGCTATTACTTTTCTGCGCAGAATATGTTACCATGGCGACGTTATTCACGTTAAAACACACTAAAAATCCCATAGGAATGCATTAAATGCTAACTTTTACCTAGCATTAGCCATGTGAATAGTAGTAAGGCGCATCTTTTTTCATGGGAGTGAATGGCCCATTGACTTCAATGCATTTCAGTCAAAGTTGTCCCACTCGGCCAGCGTTCATACCAGAGCAACAAGACTTGGTATTCAACCTTAGGCCTCATCACCCAACACCCCAAGTCCAACATCCTGACCCGCACTCGTCTTTCATCCCTCGTTCTCTCCCATTGGCTTCAATGCATTTCAGTCAAAGTTGTCCCACTCGGCCAGCGTTCATACCACAGCAACAAGACTCGGTAATCAACCTTAGGCCTCATCACCCAACGCCCCAAGTCCTCCATCTTGACCCGCACTCGTCTTTCATCCCTCGTTCTCTCCCATTGACTTCAATGCATTTCAGTCAAAGTTTTCCTATTCGGCCAGTGTTCATACCACAGCAACAAGACTAGGTAATCAACCTTAGGCCTCATCACCCAACGCCCCAAGTCCTCCATCTTGACCCGCACTCATCTTTCATCCCTCGTTCTCTCCCATTGACTTCAATGCATTTCAGTCAAAGTTTTCCTATTCGGCCAGTGTTCATACCACAGCAACAAGACTAGGTATTTAACCTTAGGCCTCATCACCCCACACCCCAAGTCCAACATCTTGACCCGCACTCGTCTTTCATCCCTCGTTCTCTCCCATTGACTTCAATGCATTTCAGTCAAAGTTTTGCTATTCGGCCACCGTTCATGCCTCAGCAACAAGACTTAATATTCAACCTCAAGACTCATCACCCATCAACTAGCAACACCTTAGCAACCACCTAGCGATGCCTAGCAACACCATAGCAACCACCGAAAATTGCATAGCAACACCATAGCAACCACATAGCTATGCCTAGCAACCACCTAGCAACCAGCTACTGAGACCATAGCAACGCCTTCCGACACCATAGCAACCACCTAGCAACACCATAGCAACCACAGAAAATTGCATAGCAACACCATAGCAACCACCTAGCTATGCCTAGCAACCATCTAGCAACCAGCTACTGAGACCATAGCAACGCCTTCCGACACCATAGCAACCACCTAGCAACACCTTAGCAACCATCTACAATTACATAGCAACACCATAGCAACCACCTAGCTATGCCTAGCAACCACCTAGCAACCAGCTACTGAGACCATAGCAACGCCTTCTAACACCATAGCAACCACCTAGCAACACCATAGCAACCACCGATAACTGCATAGCAACACCATAGCAACCATCTAGCTATGCCTAGCAACTAGCTACTAAGACCATAGCGACGCCTTCTGACATCATAGCAACCACCTTGCAGCAGCTAGCAACCACCTAGCAACACCATAGCAACCACCAATAAATGCATAGCAACACCATAGCAACCATCTAGCTATGCCTAGCAACCAGCTACTGAGACCATAGCAACGCCTTCTGACATCATCACAACCACCTTGCAGCAGCTAGCAACCACCTAGCAACACCATAGCAACCACCAAAAAATGCATAGCAACACCATAGCAACCATTTTGCTATGCCTAGCAACCAGCTACTCAGACCATAGCAACGCCTTCTGGCACCACAGCAAACACCTTGCAACAGCTAGCAACCACCTAGCAACACCATAGCAACCACCAAAAAATGCATAGCAACACCATAGCAACCATTTAGCTATGCCTAGCTCCCAGCTACTGAGACCATAGCAAGGCCTTCTGATGTCATAGCAAACACATTGCAGCACCTAGCAACCACCATGCAACACCATAGCAACCACGTAGCAACGCCTAGCAACCAGCTACCAACACCGTTGCAATGACTAATAACAACATTGCAACCACCTAGCAATGCCTAGCGGCACTACAGCAACCGCCTAGCAGCACCATAGCACCAAACTAGCAACATCATAGCAATCACCTAGCAGTGCAGAGACCAGCCACTTTATTAGTAGCACAGGCTCTTACACGGTCAGCAGAATAGGCCCATCTCAAAATTTCTTCAGGAATTTTCGTTTCTAGTTATTATTATTCTTCCGTGATTTTCGGCAATTAATGCGGGTCGTACCGTAGCGTGCAGCCAGGCAATCTATATATCAAAAGTGAGTCCTTGGTTGTGTGAGGTGTGCTATTACTTTTCTGCGCAGAATATGTTACCATGGCGACGTTATTCACGTTAAAACACACTAAAAATCCCATAGGAATGCATTAAATGCTAACTTTTACCTAGCATTAGCCATGTGAATAGTAGTAAGGCGAATCTTTCTTCATGGGAGTGAATGGCCCATTGACTTCAATGCATTTCAGTCAAAGTTGTCCCACTCGGCCAGCTTTCATACCACAGCAACAAGACTCGGTATTCAACCTTAGGCCTCATCACCCATCACCCCAAGTCCAACATCTTGACCCGCACTCGTCTTTCATCCCTCGTTATTATTTATTATTCTTCCGTGATTTTCGGCAATTAATGCGGGTCGTACCGTACCGTGCAGCCAGGCAATCTATATATCAAAAGTGAGTCCTTGGTTGTGTGAGGTGTGCTATTACTTTTCTGCGCAGAATATGTTACCATGGCGACGTTATTCACGTTAAAACACACTTAAAATCCCATAGGAATGCATTGAATGCTAACTTTTACCTAGCATTAGCCTGACTAACCATGTGAATAGTAGTAAGGCGCATCTTTTTACATGGGAGTGAATGGCCCATTGGCTTCAATGCATTCCAGTCAAAGTTGTCCCACTCGGCCAGCGTTCATACCACAGCAACAAGACTCGGTATTCAACCTTAGGCCTCATCACCCAACACCCCAAGTCCAACATCTTGACCCGCACTCGTCTTTCATCCCTCGTTCTCTCCCATTGACTTCAATGCATTTCAGTCAAAGTTGTCCCACTCGGCCAGCGTTCATACCACAGCAACAAGACTCGGTATTCAACCTCAGGCCTCATCACCCAACACCCCAAGTCCAACATCTTGACCCGCACTCGTCTTTCATCCCTCGTTCTCTCCCATTGACTTCAATGCATTTCAGTCAAAGTTGTCCCACTCGGCCAGCATTCATACCACAGCAACAAGACTCGGTATTCAACCTCAGGCCTCATCACCCAACACCCCAAGTCCAACATCTTGACCCGCACTCGTCTTTCATCCCTCGTTCTCTCCCATTGACTTCAATGCATTTCAGTCAAAGTTGTCCCACTCGGCCAGCATTCATACCACAGCAACAAGACTCGGTATTCAACCTCAGGCCTCATCACCCAACACCCCAAGTCCAACATCTTGACCCGCACTCGTCTTTCATCCCTCGTTCTCTCCCATTGACTTCAATGCATTTCAGTCAAAGTTGTCCCACTCGGCCAGCGTTCATACCACAGCAACAAGACTTGGTATTCAACCTCAGTCCTCATCACCAAACACCTAGCAACTGCCTAGCAACCACCTAGCAACACCTTAGCAACTACCTAGAATTGCATAGCAACACCATAGCAACCATCTAGCTATGCATAGCAACCAGCTACTGAGACCATAGCAACGCCTTCTGACATCATAGCAACCCACTTGCAGCACCTAGCAACCACCTAGCAACTCCTTAGCAACCACCTACAATTGCATAGCAACACCATAGCAACCATCTAGCTATGCCTAGCAACCAGCTACTGAGACCATAGCAACGCCTTCTGACATCATAGCAACCCACTTGCAGCACCTAGCAACCACCTAGCAACACCTTAGCAACCACCTAGAATTGCATAGCAACACCATAGCAACCATCTAGCTATGCCTAGCAACCAGCTACTGAGACCATAGCAACGCCTTCTGACATCATAGCAACCCACTTGCAGCACCTAGCAACCACCTAGCAACACCTTAGCAACCACCTAGAATTGCATAGCAACACCATAGCAACCATCTAGCTATGCCTAGCAACCAGCTACTGAGACCATAGCAACGCCTTCTGACATCATAGCAACCCACTTGCAGCACCTGGCAACCACCATGCAACACCATAGCAACCACCTATAATTGCATAGCAACACCATAGCAACCATCTAGCTATGCCTAGCAACCAGCTACTGAGACCATAGCAACGCCTTCTGACATCATAGCAACCCACTTGCAGCACCTAGCAACCACCTAGCAACACCTTAGCAACCACCTAGAATTGCATAGCAACACCATAGCAACCATCTAGCTATGCCTAGCAACCAGCTACTGAGACCATAGCAACGCCTTCTGACATCATAGCAACCCACTTGCAGCACCTAGCAACCACCATGCAACACCATAGCAACCACCTATAATTGCATAGCAACACCATAGCAACCATCTAGCTATGCCTAGCAACCAGCTACTGAGACCATAGCAACGCCTTCTGACATCATAGCAACCCACTTGCAGCACCTAGCAACCACCTAGCAACACCTTAGCAACCACCTAGAATTGCATAGCAACACCATAGCAACCATCTAGCTATGCCTAGCAACTAGCTACTGAGACCATAGCAACGCCTTCTGACATCATAGCAACCCACTTGCAGCACCTAGCAACCACCTAGCAACACCTTAGCAACCACCTAGAATTGCATAGCAACACCATAGCAACCATCTAGCTATGCCTAGCAACCAGCTACTGAGACCATAGCAATGCCTTATGACACCATAGCAACCACCTTGCAACAGCTAGCAACCACCTAGGAACACCATAGCAACCACCAAAAAATGCATAGCAACACCATAGCAACCATTTAGTTATGCCTAGCGACCAGCTACTGAGACCTTAGCAACGCCTTCTGATGCCATAGCAAACACCTTGCAGCACCTAGCAACCACCATGCAACACCATAGCAACCACCTATAATTGCATAGCAACAACATAGCAACCACGTAGCAATGCCTAGCAAACAGCTACCAACACACTTGCAATGCCTAATAACAACATTGCAACCACCTAGCAATGCCTAGCGGCACTTCGGAAACCACCTAGCAGCACCGTAGCAACTAACTTGCAAATCTTAGCAATCACCTAGCAGTACACAGACCACCCATTTTATTAGTAGCACAGGCTCTTCCACGGTCAGCGGAATAGGCCCATCTCAAAATTTCTTCAGGAATTTTCGTTTCTAGTTATTATTATTATTCTTCCGTAGATTTTCGGCAATTAATGCGGGTCGTACCGTAACATGCAGCCAGGCAATCTATATATCAAAAGTGAGTCCTTGGTTGTGTGAGGTGTGCTATTACTTTTCTGCGCAGAATATGTTACCATGGCGACGTTATTCACGTTAAAACACACTAAAAATCCCATAGGAATGCATTAAATGCTAACTTTTACCTAGCATTAGCCATGTGAATAGTAGTAAGGCGCATCTTTTTTCATGGGAGTGAATGGCCCATTGGCTTCAATGCATTTCAGTCAAAGTTGTCCCACTCGGCCAGCGTTCATACCACAGCAACAAGACTCGGTATTCAACCTTAGGCCTCATCACCCAACACCCCAAGTCCACCATCTTGACCCGCACTCGTCTTTCATCCCTCGTTCTCTCCCATTGACTTCAATGCATTTTGGTCAAAGTTTTCCCACTGGGCCAGCGTTCATACCACAGCAACAAGACTTGGTATTCAACCTTAGGCCTCATCACCCAACACCCCAAGTCCACCATCTTGACCCGCACTCGTCTTTCATCCCTCGTTCTCTCCCATTGACTTCAATGCATTTCAGTCAAAGTTGTCCCACTCGGCCAGCATTCATACCACAGCAACAAGACTCGGTATTCAACCTTAGGCCTCATCACCCAACACCCCAAGTCCACCATCTTGACCCGCACTCGTCTTTCATCCCTCGTTCTCTCCCATTAACTTCAATGCATTTCAGTCAAAGTTTTCCCACTGGGCCAGTGTTCATACCACAGCAACAAGACTCGGTATTATACCGTAGGCCTCATCACTCAACACCCCAAGTCCACCATCTTGACCCGCACTCGTCTTTCATCCCTCGTTCTCTCCCATTGACTTCAATGCATTTTGGTCAAAGTTTTCCCACTGGGCCAGCGTTCATACCACAGCAACAAGACTTGGTATTCAACCTCAGGCCTCATCACCCAACGCCCCAAGTCCACCATCTTGACCCGCACTCGTCTTTCATCCCTCGTTCTCTCCCATTGACTTCAATGCATTTCAGTCAAAGTTTTCCCACTGGGCCAACGTTTATGCCACAGCAACAAGACTTGGTATTCAACCTCAGGCCTCACCACCAAACACCTAGCAACTGCCTAGCAACCGCCTAGCAACACCTTAGCAACTACCTACAATTTCATAGCAACGCCTTAGCAACCATCTAGCTATGCCTAGCAACCAGCTACTGAGCCCATAGCAACACCTTCTGACAACATAGCAACTACCTAGCAACCCCTTAGCAACCACCTAGAATTGCATAGCAACACCATAGCAACCATCTAGCTATGCCTAGCAACCAGCTACTGAGACCATTGCAACGTCTTCTGACATCATAGCAACCCACTTGCAGCACCTAGCAACCACCTAGCAACACCTTAGCAACCACCTATAATTGCATAGCAACACCATAGCAACCATCTAGCCATGCCTAGCAACCAGCTACTGAGACCATAGCAATGCCTTCTGACATCATAACAACCCACTTGCAGCACCTAGCAACCACCTAGCAACACCTTAGCAACCACCCAGAATTGCATAGCAACACCATAGCAACCATCTAGCTATGCCTAGCAACCAGCTACTGAGACCATAGCAATGCCTTATGACACCATACCAACCACCTTGCAACAGCTAGCAACCACCTAGGAACACCATAGCAACCACCAAAAAATGCATAGCAACACCATAGCAACCATTTAGTTATGCCTAGCAACCAGCTACTGAGACCATAGCAACGCCTTCTGACAACACAGCAACCACCTAGCAACACCTTAGCAACCACCTAGAATTGCATAGCAACACCATAGCAACCACCTAGCTATGCCTAGCAACCAGCGACTGAGACCTTAGCAACGCCTTCTGACATCTTAGCAACCCACTTGCAGCACCTAGCAACCACCTAGCAACACCATAGCAACCACCTAGAATTGCATAGCAACACCATAGCAACCATCTAGCTATGCCTAGCAACCAGCTACTGAGACCATAGCAATGCCTTCTGACGCCATAGCAAACACCTTGCAGCACCTAGCAACCACCATGCAACACCATAGCAACCACCTAGCAACACCATAGCAACCATGTAGCAACGCCTAGCAACCAGCTACCAACACCCTTGCAATGCCTAATAACAACATTGCAACCACCTAGCAATGCCTAGCGGCACTACAGCAACCGCCTAGCAGCACCATAGCACCAAACTAGCAACATCATAGCAATCACCTAGCAGTGCACAGACCAGCCACTTTATTAGTAGCACAGGCTCTTCCTCGGTCAGCAGAATAGGCCCATCTCAAAATTTCTTCAGGAATTTTCGTTTCTAGTTATTTATTATTATTATTCTTCCGTGATTTTCGGCAATTAATGCGGGTCGTACCGTAGCGTGCAGCCAGGCAATCTATATGTCAAAAGTGAGTCCTTGTTTGTGTGAGGTGTGCTATTACTTTTCTGCGCAGAATATGTTACCATGGCGACGTTATTCACGTTAAAACACACTAAAAATCCCATAGGAATGCATTAAATGCTAACTTTTACCTAGCATTAGCCATGTGAATAGTAGTAAGGCGCATCTTTTTTCATGGGAGTGAATGGCCCATTGACTTCAATGCATTTCAGTCAAAGTTGTCCCACTCGGCAAGCGTTCATACCAGAGCAACAAGACTTGGTATTCAACCTTAGGCCTCATCACCCAACACCCCAAGTCCAACATCTTGACCCGCACTCGTCTTTCATCCCTCGTTCTCTCCCATTGACTTCAATGCATTTCAGTCATAGTTTTACCACTCGGGCAGCATTCATACCATAACAACAAGACTCGGTATTCAAGCTTAGGCCTCATCCCCCAACACATTAAGACCACCATCTTGACCCGCACTCGTCTTTCATCCCTCGTTCTCTCCCATTGACTTCAATGCATTTCATTCAAAGTTGCCCAACTCCGCCAGTGTTCATACCACAGCAACAAGGCTCGGTATTCAACCTTAGGCCTCATCACCCAACACCCCAAGTCCAACATCTTGACCCGCACTCGTCTTTCATCCCTCGTTCTCTCCCATTGACTTCAATGCATTTCAGTCAAAGTTGTCCCACTCGGCCAGCGTTCATACCACAGCAACAAGACTCGGTATTCAACCTCAGGCCTCATCAGCCAACGCCCCAAGTCCACCATCTTGACCCGCACTCGTCTTTCATCCCTCGTTCTCTCCCATTGACTTCAATACATTTCAGTCAAAGTTTTCCCACTCGGCCAGCGTTCATACCACAGCAACAAGACTCGGTATTCAACCTCAGGCCTCATCAGCCAACGCCCCAAGTCCACCATCTTGACCCGCACTCGTCTTTCATCCCTCGTTCTCTCCCATTGACTTCAATACATTTCAGTCAAAGTTTTCCCACTCGGCCAGCGTTCATACCACAGCAACAAGACTCGGTATTCAACCTCAGGCCTCATCACCCAACGCCCCAAGTCCAACATCTTGACCCGCACTCGTCTTTCATCCCTCGTTCTCTCCCATTGACTTCAATGCATTTCAGTCAAAGTTTTGCCACTTGGCCAGTGTTAATGCCACAGCAACAACACTTGGTATTAAACCTCAGGCCTCATCACCAAACACATAGCAACTGCCTAGCAACCACCTAGCAACACCTTAGCAACTACCTACAATTTCATAGCAACACCTTAGCAACCATCTAGCTATGCCTAGCAACCAGCTACTGAGCCCATAGCAACACCTTCTGACATCATACCAACCACCTAGCAACACCTTAGCAACCACCTACAATTGCATAGCAACACCATAGCAACCATCTAGCTATGCCTAGCAACCAGCTACTGAGACCATAGCAACGCCTTCTGACATCATAGCAACCCATTTGCAGCACCTAGCAACCACCTAGCAACACCTTAGCAACCACCTAGAATTGCATAGCAACACCATAGCAACCATCTAGCTATGCCTAGCAACCAGCTACTGAGACCATAGCAACGCCTTCTGACATCATAGCAACCCATTTGCAGCACCTAGCAACCACCTAGCAACACCTTAGCAACCACCTAGAATTGCATAGCAACACCATAGCAACCATCTAGCTATGCCTAGCAACCAGCTACTGAGACCTTAGCAACGCGTTCTGACATCATAGCAACCACCTTGCAGCACCTAGCAACCACCTAGCAACACCATAGCAACCACCTATAATTGCATAGCAACACCATAGCAACCATCTAGCTATGCCTAGCAACCAGCTACTGAGAGCATAGCAACACCTTCTGAGGCCATAGCAACCACCTTTCAGCAGCTAGTAACCACCTAGCAACACCATAGCAACCACCAAAAAATGCATAGCAACACCATAGCAACCATTTAGCTATGCCTAGCAACCAGCTGCTGAGACCATAGCAAGGCCTTCTGATGCCATTGCAAACACCTTGCAGCACCTAGCAACCACCATGCAACACCATAGCAACAATGTAGCAACGCCTAGCAACCAGCTACCAACACCCTTGCAATGCCTAATAACAACATTGCAACCACCTAGCAATGCCTAGCGGCACTACAGCAACCGCCTAGCAGCACCATAGCACCAAACTAGCAACATCATAGCAATCACCTAGCAGTGCACAGACCAGCCACTTTATTAGTAGCACAGGCTCTTCCTCGGTCAGCAGAATAGGCCCATCTCAAAATTTCTTCAGGAATTTTCGTTTCTAGTTATTATTATTATTCTTCCGTAGATTTTCGGCAATTAATGCGGGTCGTACCGTAGCGTGCAGCCAGGCAATCTATATATCAAAAGTGAGTCCTTGGTTGTGTGAGGTGTGCTATTACTTTTCTGCGCAGAATATGTTACCATGGCGACGTTATTTACGTTAAAACACACTAAAAATCCCATAGGAATGCATTAAATGCTAACTTTTACCTAGCATTAGCCAAGTGAATAGTAGTAAGGCGCATCTTTTTTCATGGGAGTGAATGGCCCATTGGCTTCAATGCATTTCAGTCAAAGTTGTCCCACTCGGCCAGCGTTCATACCAGAGCAACAAGACTTGGTATTCAACCTTAGGCCTCATCAGCCAACACCCCAAGTCCAACATCTTGACCCGCACTCGTCTTTCATCCCTCGTTCTCTCCCATTGACTTCAATGCATTTCAGTCAAAGTTTTCCCACTGGGCCAGCGTACATACTACAGCAACAAGACTCAGTATTCAACCTCAGGCCTCATCACCCAACGCCCCAAGTCCACCATCTTGACCCGCACTCGTCTTTCATCCCTCGTTCTCTCCCATTGACTTCAATAGATTTTAGTCAAAGTTTTCCTACTCGGCCAGGGTTTATACCACAGCAACAAGACTCGGTATTCAACCTTAGGCCTCATCACCCAACACCCCAAGTCCAACATCTTGACCCGCACTCGTCTTTCATCCCTCGTTCTCTCCCATTGACTTCAATGCATTTCAGTCAAAGTTTTCCTATTCGGCCAGTGTTCATACCACAGCAACAAGACTCGGTATTCAACCTTAGGCCTCATCACTCAACACCCCAAGTCCAACATCTTGACCCGCACTCGTCTTTCATCCCTCGTTCTCTCCCATTGACTTCAATGCATTTTGGTCAAAGTTTTCCCACTGGGCCAGCGTTCATACCACAGCAACAAGACTTGGTATTCAACCTCAGGCCTCATCACCCAACGCCCCAAGTCCACCATCTTGACCCGCACTCGTCTTTCATCCCTCGTTTATTATTATTATTCTTCCGTGATTTTCGGCAATTAATGCGGGTCGTGCCGTAGCGTGCAGCCAGGCAAGCTATATATCAAAAGTGAGTCCTTCATGGTGTGAGGTGTGCTATTACTTTTCTGCGCAGAATATGTTACCATGGCGACGTTATTCACGTTAAAACACACTTAAAATCCCATAGGAATGCATTGAATGCTAACTTTTACCTAGCATTAGCCTGACTAACCATGTGAATAGTAGTAAGGCGCATCTTTTTTCATGGGAGTGAATGGCCCATACACTTCAATGCATTTCAGTCAAAGTTTTCCCACTCGGCCAGCGTTCATAATACAGCAACAAGACTCGGTATTCAACCTTAGGCCTCATCACCCAACACCCCAAGTCCACCATCTTGACCCGCACTCGTCTTTCATCCCTCGTTCTCTCCCATTGACTTCAATACATTTTAGTCAAAGTTTTCCTACTCGGCCAGTGCTCATACCACAGCAACAAGACTAGGAATTCAACCTTAGGCCTCATCACCAAACACCTTAAGACCACCATCTTCACCCACACTCGTCTTTCATCCCTCGTTCTCTCCCATTGACTTCGATGCATTTCAGTCAAAGTTCTCCCACTCGGCCAGCGTTCATAACACAGCAACAAGGCTCGGTATTTAACCTTAGGCCTCATCACCCAACACCCCAAGTCCACCATCTTGACCCGCACTCGTCTTTCATCCCTCGTTCTCTCCCATTGACTTCAATACATTTTAGTCAAAGTTTTCCTACTCGGCCAGTGTTCATACCACAGCAACAAGACTAGGAATTCAACCTTAGGCCTCATCACCCAGCACCCCAAGTCCACCATCTTGACCCGCACTCGTCTTTCATCTCTCGTTCTCTCCCATTGACTTCAATGCATTTCAATCAAAGTTTTGCCACTTGGCCAGTGTTAATGCCACAGCTACAAGACTTGGTATTAAACCTCAGGCCTCATCACCAAACACATAGCTACTGCCTAGCAACCACCTAGCAACACCTTAGCAACCACCTATAATTGCATAGCAACACCATAGCAACCATTTAGCTATGCCTAGCAACCAGCTACTGAGACCATAGCAACGCCATCTGACAACATAGCAACCACCTAGCAACACCTTTGCAACCACCTAGAATTGCATAGCAACACCATAGCAACCATCTAGCTATGCCTAGCTACCAGCTACTGAGACCATAGCAAGGCCTTCTGATGCCATAGCAAACACATTGCAGCACCTATCAACCACCTAGCAATGCCTAGCGGCACTACAGCAACCGCCTAGCAGCACCATAGCACCAAAGTAGCAACATCATAGCAATCACCTAGCAGTGCACAGACCAGCCACTTTATTAGTAGAACAGGCTCTTCCACGGTCAGCAGAATAGGCCCATCTCAAAATTTCTTCAGGAATTTTCGTTTCTAGTTATTATGGGCCTATTCATGTAATGAAAGGCCCATATTACTCTTCACCTAGTAAATTACATTTTGCCAATTTGCGCTGAGCCCGTGAAAGGCACGGAGCTCACTTTGGTGCCAAATCGTAGGGCTTGATTAGCTGGACGAATTGACATATCGTTTGTCTCCAGGCTCCTTACGGATTGCGTGCAATTCCCTCTCAAAGTGGAAAAAAAAACTTTATTATGGGCCTATTCATGTAATGAAAGGCCCATATTGTTCTTCACCTAGTAAACTACATTTTGCCAATTTGCGCTGAGCCCGTGAAAGGCACGGAGCTCACTTTGGTGCCAAATCGTAGGGCTTACTTAGCTGCACGGATTGACATATCGATTGTCTCCGTACTTCTTACGGATTGCGTGCAATTGCCTCTCAAAGTCGAAAAATAAAAACTTTATTTATTATGGGCCTATTCATGTAATGAAAGGCCCATATTGTTCTTCACCTAGTAAACTACATTTTGCCAATTTGCGCTGAGCCCGTGAAAGGCACGGAGCTCACTTTGGTGCCAAATCGTAGGGCTTACTTAGCTGCACGGATTGACATATCGATTGTCTCCGTCCTTCTTACGGATTGCGTGCAATTGCCTCTCAAAGTCGAAAAAAAAACTTTATTATTATGGGCCTATTCATGTAATGAAAGGCCCATATTGTTCTTCACCTAGTAAACTACATTTTGCCAATTTGCGCTGAGCCCGTGAAAGGCACGGAGCTCACTTTGGTGCCAAATCGTAGGGCTTACTTAGCTGCACGGATTGACATATCGTTTGTCTCCGTACTGCTTACGGATTGCGTGCAATTGCCTCTCAAAGTCGAAAAAAAAACTTTATTATTATTATTATTCTTCCGTGATTTTCGGCAATTAATGCGGGTCGTACCGTAGCGTGCAGCCAGGCAAGCTATATATCAAAAGTGAGTCCTTCATGGTGTGAGGTGTGCTATTACTTTTCTGCGCAGAATATGTTACCATGGCGACGTTATTCACGTTAAGACACACTTAAAATCCCATAGGAATGCATTGAATGCTAACTTTTACCTAGCATTAGCCTGACTAACCATGTGAATAGTAGTAAGGCGCATCTTTTTTCATGGGAGTGAATGGCCCATTGGCTTCAATGCATTTCAGTCAAAGTTGTCCCACTCGGCCAGCCTTCATACCACAGCAACAAGACTCGGTATTCAACCTCAGGCCTCATCACCCAACACCCCAAGTCCAACATCTTGACCCGCACTCGTCTTTCATCCCTCGTTCTCTCCCATTGACTTCAATGCATTTCAGTCAAAGTTGTCCCACTCGGCCAGCGTTCATACCACAGCAACAAGACTCGGTATTCAACCTCAGGCCTCATCACCCAACACCCCAAGTCCAACATCTTGACCCGCACTCGTCTTTCATCCCTCGTTCTCTCCCATTGACTTCAATGCATTTCAGGCAAAGTTTTCCCATTCGTCCAGCGTTCAAACCACAGCAACAAGACTCGGTATTCAACCTTAGGCCTCATCACCCAACGCCCCAATTCCACCATCTTGACCCGCACTCGTCTTTCATCCCTCGTTCTCTCCCATTGACTTCAATGCATTTCAGTCAAAGTTTTCCCACTGGGCCAGTGTTCATACCACAGCAACAAGACTCGGTATTATACCGTAGGCCTCATCACTCAGCACCGCAAGTCCAACATCTTGACCCGCACTCGTCTTTCATCCCTCGTTCTCTCCCATTGACTTCAATGCATTTCAATCAAAGTTTTGCCAATTAGCCAGTGTTAATGCCACAGCAACAAGACTTGGTATTCAACCTCAGGCCTCGTCACCAAACACCTAGCAACTGCCTAGCAACCACCTAGCAACACCTTAGCAACCACCTAGAATTGCATAGCAACACCATAGCAACCATCTAGCTATGCCTAGCAACCAGCTACTGAGACCATAGCAACGCCTTCTGACATCATAGCAACCCACTTGCAGCACCTAGCAACCACCTAGCAACACCATAGCAACCACCTAGAATTGCATAGCAACCATCTAGCTATGCCTAGCAACCAGCTACTGAGACCATAGCAACGCCTTCTGACATCATAGCAACCCACTTGCAGCACCTAGCAACCACCTAGCAACACCTTAGCAACCACCTAGAATTGCATAGCAACACCATAGCAACCATCTAGCTATGCCTAGCAACCAGCTACTGAGACCATAGCAACGCCTTCTGACATCATAGCAACCCACTTGCAGCACCTGGCAACCACCATGCAACACCATAGCAACCACCTATAATTGCATAGCAACACCATAGCAACCATCTAGCTATGCCTAGCAACCAGCTACTGAGACCATAGCAACGCCTTCTGACATCATAGCAACCCACTTGCAGCACCTAGCAACCACCTAGCAACACCTTAGCAACCACCTAGAATTGCATAGCAACACCATAGCAACCATCTAGCTATGCCTAGCAACCAGCTACTGAGACCATAGCAACGCCTTCTGACATCATAGCAACCCACTTGCAGCACCTAGCAACCACCATGCAACACCATAGCAACCACCTATAATTGCATAGCAACACCATAGCAACCATCTAGCTATGCCTAGCAACCAGCTACTGAGACCATAGCAACGCCTTCTGACATCATAGCAACCCACTTGCAGCACCTAGCAACCACCTAGCAACACCTTAGCAACCACCTAGAATTGCATAGCAACACCATAGCAACCATCTAGCTATGCCTAGCAACTAGCTACTGAGACCATAGCAACGCCTTCTGACATCATAGCAACCCACTTGCAGCACCTAGCAACCACCTAGCAACACCTTAGCAACCACCTAGAATTGCATAGCAACACCATAGCAACCATCTAGCTATGCCTAGCAACCAGCTACTGAGACCATAGCAATGCCTTATGACACCATAGCAACCACCTTGCAACAGCTAGCAACCACCTAGGAACACCATAGCAACCACCAAAAAATGCATAGCAACACCATAGCAACCATTTAGTTATGCCTAGCGACCAGCTACTGAGACCTTAGCAACGCCTTCTGATGCCATAGCAAACACCTTGCAGCACCTAGCAACCACCATGCAACACCATAGCAACCACCTATAATTGCATAGCAACAACATAGCAACCACGTAGCAATGCCTAGCAAACAGCTACCAACACACTTGCAATGCCTAATAACAACATTGCAACCACCTAGCAATGCCTAGCGGCACTTCGGAAACCACCTAGCAGCACCGTAGCAACTAACTTGCAAATCTTAGCAATCACCTAGCAGTACACAGACCACCCATTTTATTAGTAGCACAGGCTCTTCCACGGTCAGCGGAATAGGCCCATCTCAAAATTTCTTCAGGAATTTTCGTTTCTAGTTATTATTTATTATTCTTCCGTAGATTTTCGGCAATTAATGCGGGTCGTACCGTATCGAGCAGCCAGGCAAGCTATATGTCAAAAGTGAGTCCTTCATGGTGTGAGGTGTGCTATTACTTTTCTGCGCAGAATATGTTACCATGGCGACGTTATTCACGTTAAAACACACTAAAAATCCCATAGGAATGCATTAAATGCTAACTTTTACCTAGCATTAGCCATGTGAATAGTAGTAAGGCGCATCTTTTTTCATGGGAGTGAATGGCCCATTGGCTTCAATGCATTTCAGTCAAAGTTGTCCCACTCGGCCAGCCTTCATACCACAGCAACAACACTCGGTATTCAACCTCAGGCCTCATCACCCAACACCCCAAGTCCAACATCTTGACCCGCACTCGTCTTTCATCCCTCGTTTATTATTATTATTCTTCCGTGATTTTCGGCAATTAATGCGGGTCGTACCGTAGCGTGCAGCCAGGCAAGCTATATATCAAAAGTGAGTCCTTCATGGTGTGAGGTGTGCTATTACTTTTCTGCGCAGAATATGTTACCATGGCGACATTATTCACGTTAAAACACACTTAAAATCCCATAGGAATGCATTAAATGCTAACTTTTACCTAGCATTAGCCATGTGAATAGTAGTAAGGCGCATCTTTTTTCATGGGAGTGAATGGCCCATTGACTTCAATGCATTTCAGTCAAAGTTGTCCCACTCGGCCAGCGTTCATACCACAGCAACAAGACTCGGTATTGAACCTTAGGCCTCATCACCCAACACCTCAAGTCCAACATCTTGACCCACACTCGTCTTTCATCCCTCGTTCTCTCCCATTGACTTCAATGCATTTCAGTCAAAGTTGTCCCACTCGGCCAGCGTTCATGCCACAGCAACAAGACTCGGTATTCAACCTTAGGCCTCATCACCCAACACCCCAAGTCCAACATCTTGACCCGCACTCGTCTTTCATCCCTCGTTCTCTCCCATTGACTTCAATGCATTTCAGTCAAAGTTGTCCCACTCGGCCAGCGTTCATGCCACAGCAACAAGACTCGTTATTCAACCTTAGGCCTCATCACCCAACACCCCAAGTCCAACATCTTGCCCCGCACTAGTCTTTCATCCCTCGTTCTCTCCCATTGACTTCAATGCATTTCAGTCAAAGTTTTCCCACTGGGCCAGCGTTCACACCACAGCAACAAGACTCGGTATTCAACCTTAGGCCTCATCACCCAACACCCCAAGTCCACCATCTTGACCCGCACTCGTCTTTCATCCCTCGTTCTCTCCCATTGACTTCAATGCATTTCAATCAAAGTTTTGCCAATTAGCCAGTGTTAATGCCACAGCAACAAGACTTGGTATTCAACCTCAGGCCTCATCACCAAACACCTAGCAACTGCCTAGCAACCACCTAGCAACACCTTTGCAACTACCTACAATTTAATAGCAACACCTTAGCAACCATCTAGTTATGGGCCTATTCATGTAATGAAAGGCCCATATTGTTCTTCACCTAGTAAACTACATTTTGCCAATTTGCGCTGAGCCCGTGAAAGGCACGGAGCTCACTTTGGTGCCAAATCGTAGGGCTTACTTAGCTGCACGGATTGACATATCGATTGTCTCCGTACTTCTTACGGATTGCGTGCAATTGCCTCTCAAAGTCGAAAAAAAAACTTTATTATTATTATGGGCCTATTCATGTAATGAAAGGCCCATATTGTTCTTCACCTAGTAAACTACATTTTGCCAATTTGCGCTGAGCCCGTGAAAGGCACGGAGCTCACTTTGGTGCCAAATCGTAGGGCTTGCTTAGCCGGACGGATTGACATATAGTTTGTCTCCGTACTGCTTATGGATTGCGTGCAATTGCCTCTCAAAGTCGAAAAAAAAACTTTATTATTATTATTTATTATTATTATTCTTCCGTGATTTTCGGCAATTAATGCGGGTCGTACCGTAGCGTGCAGCCAGGCAATCTATATATCAAAAGTGAGTCCTTCATGGTGTGAGGTGTGCTATTACTTTTCTGCGCAGAATATGCTACCATGGCAACGTTATTCACATTAAAACACACTTAAAATCCCATAGGAATGCATTGAATGCTAACTTTTACCTAGCATTAGCCTGACTAACCATGTGAATAGTAGTAAGGCGCATCTTTTTTCATGGGAGTTAATGGCCCATTCACTTCCATGCATTTCAGTCAAAGTGGTCCCACTCGACCAGCGTTCATACCACAGCAACAAGACTCGGTATTCAACCTTAGGCCTCATTACCCAACACCCCAAGTCCACCATCTTGACCCACACTCGTCTTTCATCCCTCGTTCTCTCCCATTGACTTCAATGCATTTCAGTCAAAGTTGTCCCACTCCGCCAGTGTTCATACCACAGCAACAGGACTCGGTATTCAACCTTAGGCCTCATCACCCAACACCCCAAGTCCACCATCTTGACCCGCACTCGTCTTTCATCCCTCGTTCTCTCACATTGACTTCAATGCATTTCAATCAAAGTTTTGCCAACTAGCCAGTGTTAATGCCACAGCAACAAGACTTGGTATTCAACCTTAGGCCTCATCACTCAACACCTTAAGACCACCATCTTCACCCGCACTCGTCTTTCATCCCTCGTTCTCTCCCATTGACTTCAATGCATTTCAGTCAAAGTTTTCCCACTGGGCCAGCGTTCATGCCACAGCAACAAGACTCGGTAATCAACCTTAGGCCTCATCACCCAACACCCCAAGTCCAACATCTTGACCCGCACTCGTCTGTCATCCCTCGTTCTCTCCCATTGACTTCAATGCATTTCAATCAAAGTTTTGCCAATTAGCCAGTGTTAATGCCACAGCAACAAGACTTGGTATTCAACCTCAGGCCTCATCACCAAACACCTAGCAACTGCCTAGCAACCACCTAGCAACACCTTAGCAACTACCTACAATTTCATAGCAACACCTTAGCAACCATCTAGCTATGCCTAGCAACCAGCTACTGAGCCCATAGCAACACCTTCTGACAACATAGCAACCACCTAGAATTGCATAGCAACACCATAGCAACCATCTAGCTATGCCTAGCAACCAGCTACTGAGACCATAGCAACGCCTTCTGACATCATAGCAACCCATTTCCAGCACCTAGCAACCACCTAGCAACACCTTAGCAACCACCTAAAATTGCATAGCAACACCATAGCAACCATCTAGCTATGCCTAGCAACCAGCTACTGAGACCTTAGCAACGCCTTCTGACATCATAGCAATCCACTTGCAGCACCTACCAACCACCTAGCAACACCTTAGCAACCGCCTAGAATTGCATAGCAACACCATAGCAACCATCTAGCTATGCCTAGCAACCAGCTACTGAGACCTTAGCAACGCCTTCTGACGCCATAGCAAACACCTTGCAGCACCTAGCAACCACCTAGCAACACCATAGCAACCACCTAGCTATGCCTAGCAACCAGCTACTGAGACCTTAGCAACGCCTTCTGACATCTTAGCAACCCACTTGCAGCACCTAGCAACCACCTAGCAACACTATAGCAACCACCTATAATTGCATAGCAACACCATAGCAACCATCTAGCTATGCCTAGCAACCAGCTACTGAGACCATAGCAATGCCTTCAGACGCCATAGCAAACACCTTGCAGCACCTAGCAACCACCATACAACACCATAGCAACCACCTAGCAACACCATAACAACCATGTTGCACCACCTAGCAACCAGCTACCAACACCCTTGCAATGCCTAATAACAACATTGCAACCACCTAGCAATGCCTAGCGGCACTACAGCAACCGCCTAGCAGCGCCATAGCACCAAACTAGCAACATCATAGCAATCACCTAGCAGTGCACAGACCAGCCACTTTATTAGTAGCACAGGCTCTTCCTCGGTCAGCAGAATAGGCCCATCTCAAAATTTCTTCAGGAATTTTCGTTTCTAGTTATGGGCCTATTCATGTAATGAAAGGCCCATATTGTTCTTCACCTAGTAAACTACATTTTGCCAATTTGCGCTGAGCCCGTGAAAGGCATGGAGCTCACGTTGGGGCCAAATCGTAGGGCTTACCTTGCTGGACGGATTGACATATCGTTTGTCTCCGTACTGCTTACGGATTGCGTGCAATTCCCTCTCAAAGTGGAAAAAAAACTTTATTATTTATTATGGGCCTATTCATGTAATGAAAGGCCCATATTGTTCTTCACCTAGTAAACTACATTTTGCCAATTTGCGCTGAGCCCGTGAAAGGCACGGAGCTCACTTTGGTGCCAAATCGTAGGGCTTACTTAGCTGCACGGATTGACATATCGATTGTCTCCGTCCTTCTTACGGATTGCGTGCAATTGCCTCTCAAAGTCGAAAAAAAAACTTTATTATTATTATTTATTATTCTTCCGTAGATTTTCGGCAATTAATGCGGGTCGTACCGTATCGAGCAGCCAGGCAAGCTATATGTCAAAAGTGAGTCCTTCATGGTGTGAGGTGTGCTATTACTTTTCTGCGCAGAATATGTTACCATGGCGACGTTATTCACGTTAAAACACACTAAAAATCCCATAGGAATGCATTAAATGCTAACTTTTACCTAGCATTAGCCATGTGAATAGTAGTAAGGCGCATCTTTTTTCATGGGAGTGAATGGCCCATTGGCTTCAATGCATTTCAGTCAAAGTTGTCCCACTCGGCCAGCCTTCATACCACAGCAACAACACTCGGTATTCAACCTCAGGCCTCATCACCCAACACCCCAAGTCCAACATCTTGACCCGCACTCGTCTTTCATCCCTCGTTCTCTCCCATTGACTTCAATGCATTTCAGTCAAAGTTGTCCCACTCGGCCAGCGTTCATACCACAGCAACAAGACTCGGTATTCAACCTTAGGCCTCTTCACCCAACACCCCAAGTCCACCATCTTGACCCGCACTCATCTTTCATCCCTCGTTCTCTGCCATTGACTTCAATGTATTTCAGTCAAAGTTGTCCCACTCGGCCAGCGTTCATACCACAGCAACAAGACTCGGTATTCAACCTTAGGCCTATTCACCCAACACCCCAAGTCAACCAACTTGACCCGCACTCGTCTTTCATCCCTCGTTCTCTCCCATTGACTTCAATGCATTTCAGTCAAAGTTTTCCTACTGGCCCAGCGTTCATACCACAGCAACAAGACTCGGTATTCAACCTTAGGCCTCATCACCCAACACCCCAAGTCCACCATCTTGACCCGCACTCGTCTTTCATCCCTCGTTCTCTCCCATTGACTTCAATGCATTTCAGTCAAAGTTGTCCCACTGGGCCAGCGTTCATACCACAGCAACAAGACTCGGTATTCAACCTTAGGCCTCATCACACAACACCTTAAGACCACCAACCTGACCCGTACTCGTCTTTCATCCCTCGTTCTCTCCTATTGACATCAATGCATTTCTGTCAAAGTTTCCCTATTTGTCCACTACTCCTCTCACTGCTACAAGACTAAATAATTAAATCAATAAGTAAAGGCACCTGCTCTTCCTCGGTCAGCAGAATAGGCCCATCTCAAAATTTCTTCAGGAATTTTCGTTTCTAGTTATTTATTATTATTATTCTTCCGTGATTTTCGGCAATTAATGCGGGTCGTACCGTAGCGTGCAGCCAGGCAAGCTATATATCAAAAGTGAGTCCTTCATGGTGTGAGGTGTGCTATTACTTTTCTGCGCAGAATATGTTACCATGGCGACGTTATTCACGTTAAAACACACTTAAAATCCCATAGGAATGCATTAAATGCTAACTTTTACCTAGCATTAGCCATGTGAATAGTAGTAAGGCGCATCTTTTTTCATGGGAGTGAATGGCCCATTGACTTCAATGCATTTCAGTCAAAGTTGTCCCACTCGGCCAGCGTTCATACCACAGCAACAAGACTCGGTATTCAACCTCAGGCCTCATCACCCAACACCCCAAGTCCACCATCTTGACCCGCACTCGTCTTTCATCCCTCGTTCCCTCCCATTGACTTCAATGCATTTCAGTCAAAGTTTTCCCATTCGTCCAGCGTTCATACCACTGCAACAAGACTTCATATTCACCCTTAGGCCTCATCACCCAACGCCCCAAGTCCACCATCTTGACCCGCACTCGTCTTTCATCCCTCGTTCCCTCCCATTGACTTCAATGCATTTCAGTCAAAGTTTTCCCATTCGTCCAGCGTTCATACCACAGCAACAAGACTTCATATTCACCCTTAGGCCTCATCACCCAACGCCCCAAGTCCACCATCTTGACCCGCACTCGTCGTTCATCCCTCGTTCTCTCCCATTGACTTCAATGCATTTCTGTCAAAGTTTCATTATTTGGCCAATACTTCTGCCACAGCAACAAGACTAAATAATTAAATCAATAAGTAAAAGAACCAGCTCTTCCTCGGTCAGCAGAATAGGCCCATCTCAAAATTTCTTCAGGAATTTTCGTTTCTAGTTATTATTATTATTCTTCCGTCATTTTCGGCAATTAATGCGGGTCGTACCGTAGCGTGCAGCCAGGCAATCTATATATCAAAAGTGAGTCCTTGGTTGTGTGAGGTGTGCTATTACTTTTCTGCGCAGAATATGTTACCATGGCGACGTTATTCACGTTAAAACACACTAAAAATCCCATAGGAATGCATTAAATGCTAACTTTTACCTAGCATTAGCCATGTGAATAGTAGTATGGCGAATCTTTTTTCATGGGAGTGAATGGCCCATTGACTTCAATGCATTTCAGTCAAAGTTGTCCCACTCGGCCAGCGTTCATACCACAGCAACAAGACTCGGTATTCAACCTTAGGCCTCATCACCCATCACCCCAAGTCCAACATCTTGACCCGCACTCGTCTTTCATCCCTCGTTCTCTCCCATTGACTTCAATGCATTTCATTCAAAGTTGCCCAACTCCGCCAGTGTTCATACCACAGCAACAAGGCTCGGTATTCAACCTTAGGCCTCATCACCCAACACCCCAAGTCCAACATCTTGACCCGCACTCGTCTTTCATCCCTCGTTCTCTCCCATTGACTTCAATGCATTTCAGTCAAAGTTTTCCCACTGGGCCAACGTTTATGCCACAGCAACAAGACTAGGTATTAAACCTTAGGCCTCATCATCCAACACCACAAGTCCAACATGTTGACCCGCACTCGTCTTTCATCCCTCGTTCTTTCCCATTGACTTCAATGCATTTCTGTCAAAGTTTTCCCACTGGGCCAGCGTTCATACCACAGCAACAAGACTCGGTATTCAACCTTAGGCCTCATCACCCAACACCCCAAGTCCACCATCTTGACCCGCACTCGTCTTTCATCCCTCGTTCTCTCCCATTGACTTCAATACATTTCAGTCAAAGTACTCCCACTCGGCCAGCGTTCATACCACAGCAATAAGACTCGGTATTAAACCACAGGCATCATCACACAACACCTTAAGACCACCATCCTGACCCGCACTCGTCTTTCATCCCTCGTTCTCTCCCATTGACTTCAATGCATTTCAATCAAAGTTTTGCCAATTAGCCAGTGTTAATGCCACAGCAACAAGACTTGGTATTCAACCTCAGGCCTCGTCACCAAACACCTAGCAACTGCCTAGCAACCACCTAGCAACACCTTAGCAACAACCTACAATTTCATAGCAACACCTTAGCAACCATCTAGCTATGCCTAGCAACCAGCGACTGAGCCCATAGCAACACCTTCTGACAACATAGCAACCACCTAGCAACACCTTAGCAACCACCTAGAATTGCATAGCAACACCATAGCAACCATCCAGCTATGCCTAGCAACCAGCTACTGAGACCATAGCAACGCCTTCTGACATCATAGCAACCAGCTTACAGCACCTAGCAACCACCTAGCAACACCTTAGCAACCACCTAGAATTGCATAGCAACACCATAGCAACCATCTAGCTATGCCTAGCAACCAGCTACTGAGACCATAGCAACGCCATCTGACATCATAGCAACCCACTTGCAGCACCTAGCAACCACCTAGCAACACCTTAGCAACCACCTATAATTCCATAGCAACACCATAGCAACCATCTAGCTATGCCTAGCAACCAGCTACTGAGCCCATAGCAACACCTTCTGACAACATAGCAACCACCTAGCAGCACCTTAGCAACCACCTAAAATTGCATAGCAACACCATAGCAACCATCTAGCTATGCCTAGCAAACAGCTACTGAGAGCATAGCAACGCCTTCTGACATCATAGCAACCCGCTTGCAGCACCTAGCAACACCTTAGCAACCACCTAGAATTGCATAGCAACACCATAGCAACCATCTAGCTATGCCTAGCAACCAGCTACTGAGACCTTAGCAACGCCTTCTGACATCATAGCAAACCACTTGCAGCACCTAGCAACCACCTAGCAACACCTTAGCAACCACCTAGAATTTCATAGCAACACCATAGCAACCATCTAGCTATGCCTAGCAACCAGCTACTGAGACCTTAGCAACGCCTTCTGACATCATAGCAACCAACTTGCAGCACCTAGCAACCACCTAGAATTGCATAGCGACACCATAGCAACGCCTAGCAACCAGCTACTGAGACCTTAGCAACGCCTTCTAACATCATAGCAACCCACTTGCAGCACCTAGCAACAACCTAGCAACACCATAGCAACCACCAAAAAATGCATAGCAACAACATAGCAACCATTTCGCTATGCCTAGCAACCAGCTGCTGAGACCATAGCAAGGCCTTCTGATGCCATTGCAAACACCTTGCAGCACCTAGCAACCACCATGCAACACCATAGCAACCATGTAGCAACGCCTAGCAACCAGCTACCAACACCCTTGCAATGCCTAATAACAACATTGCAACCAGCTAGCAATGCCTAGCGGCACTTCGGTAACCACCTAGCAGCACCGTAGCAACTAACTTGCAAATCTTAGCAATCACCTTGCAGTACAGACCACCCATTTTATTAGTAGCACAGGCTCTGCCACGGTCAGCGGAATAGGCCCATCTCAAAATTTCTTCAGGAATTTTCGTTTCTAGTTATTTATTATTATTATTCTTCCGTGATTTTCGGCAATTAATGCGGGTCGTACCGTAGCGTGCAGCCAGGCAATCTATATATCAAAAGTGAGTCCTTCATGGTGTGAGGTGTGCTATTACTTTTCTGCGCAGAATATGCTACCATGGCAACGTTATTCACATTAAAACACACTTAAAATCCCATAGGAATGCATTGAATGCTAACTTTTACCTAGCATTAGCCTGACTAACCATGTGAATAGTAGTAAGGCGCATCTTTTTTCATGGGAGTTAATGGCCCATTCACTTCCATGCATTTCAGTCAAAGTGGTCCCACTCGACCAGCGTTCATACCACAGCAACAAGACTCGGTATTCAACCTTAGGCCTCATTACCCAACACCCCAAGTCCACCATCTTGACCCACACTCGTCTTTCATCCCTCGTTCTCTCCCATTGACTTCAATGCATTTCAGTCAAAGTTGTCCCACTCCGCCAGTGTTCATACCACAGCAACAGGACTCGGTATTCAACCTTAGGCCTCATCACCCAACACCCCAAGTCCACCATCTTGACCCGCACTCGTCTTTCATCCCTCGTTCTCTCACATTGACTTCAATGCATTTCAATCAAAGTTTTGCCAACTAGCCAGTGTTAATGCCACAGCAACAAGACTTGGTATTCAACCTTAGGCCTCATCACTCAACACCTTAAGACCACCATCTTCACCCGCACTCGTCTTTCATCCCTCGTTCTCTCCCATTGACTTCAATGCATTTCAGTCAAAGTTTTCCCACTGGGCCAGCGTTCATGCCACAGCAACAAGACTCGGTAATCAACCTTAGGCCTCATCACCCCACACCCCAAGTCCAACATCTTGACCCGCACTCGTCTTTCATCCCTCGTTCTCTCCCATTGACTTCAATGCATTTCAATCAAAGTTTTGCCACTTGGCCAGTGTTAATGCCACAGCAACAAGACTTGGTATTACACCTCAGGCATCATCACCAAACACATAGCAACTGCCTAGCAACCACCTAGCAACACCTTAGCAACTACCTAAAATTGCATAGCAACACCATAGCAACCATCTAGCTATGCCTAGCAACCAGCTACTGAGACCATAGCAACGCCTTCTGACATCATAGCAACCCACTTGCAGCACCTAGCAACCACCTAGCAACTCCTTAGCAACCACCTATAATTGCATAGCAACACCATAGCAACCATCTAGCTATGCCTAGCAACCAGCTACTGAGACCATAGCAACGCCTTCTGACATCATAGCAACCCACTTGCAGCACCTAGCAACCACCTAGCAACACCTTAGCAACCACCTAGAATTGCATAGCAACACCATAGCAACCATCTAGCTATGCCTAGCAACCAGCTACTGAGACCATAGCAACGCCTTCTGACATCATAGCAACCCGCTTGCAGCACCTAGCAACCACCTAGCAACACCTTAGCAACCACCTAGAATTGCATAGCAACACCATAGCAACCATCTAGCTATGCCTAGCAACCAGCTACTGAGACCATAGCAACGCCTTCTGACATCATAGCAACCAGCTTGCAGCACCTAGCAACCACCTAGCAACACCTTAGCAACCACCTAGAATTGCATAGCAACAGCATAGCAACCATCTAGCTATGCCTAGCAACCAGCAACTGAGACCATAGCAACACCATCTGACATCATAGCAACCCACTTGCAGCACCTAGCAACCACCTAGCAACACCTTAGCAACCACCTAGAATTGCATAGCAACACCATAGCAACCATCTAGCTATGCCTAGCAACCAGCTACTGAGACCTTAGCAACGCCTTCTGACATCATAGCAACCCACTTGCAGCACCTAGCAACCACCTAGCAACACCATAGCAACCACCAAAAAATGCATAGCAACACCATAGCAACCATTTAGCTATGCCTAGCAACCAGATACTGAGACCATAGCAACACCTTCTGAGGCCATAGCAACCACCTTTCAGCAGCTAGTAACCACCTAGCAACACCATAGCAACCACCAAAAAATGCATAGCAACACCATAGCAACCACATAGCAATGCCTAGCAACCAGCTACCAACACACTTGCAATGCCTAATAACAACATTGCAACCACCTAGCAATGCCTAGCGGCACTTCGGTAACCACGTAGCAGCACCGTAGCAACTAACTTGCAAATCTTAGCAATCACCTAGCAGTACACAGATCAGCCATTTTATTAGTAGCACAGGCTCTTCCACGGTCAGCGGAATAGGCCCATCTCAAAATTTCTTCAGGAATTTTCGTTTCTAGTTTATTATTATTATTCTTCCGTGATTTTCGGCAATTAATGCGGGTCGTACCGTAGCGTGCAGCCAGGCAAGCTATATATCAAAAGTGAGGTGTGCTATTACTTTTCTGCGCAGAATATGTTACCATGGCGACGTTATTAACGTTTAAACACACTTAAAATCTCATAGGAATGCATTGAATGCTAACTTTTACCTAGCATTAGCCATGTGAATAGTAGTAAGGCGCATCTTTTTTCATGGGAGTGAATGGCCCATTGGCTTCAATGCATTTCAGTCAAAGTTGTCCCACTCGGCCAGCGTTCATACCAGAGCAACAAGACTTGGTATTCCACCTTAGGCCTCATCACCCAACACCCCAAGTCCAACATCTTGCCCCGCACTCGTCTTTCATCCCTCGTTCTCTCCCATTGGCTTCAATGCATTCCAGTCAAAGTTTTCCCACTGGGCCAGTGTTCATGCCACAGCAACAAGACTCGATATTCAACCTTAGGCCTCATCACCCAACACCCCAAGTCCACCATCTTGACCCGCACTCCTCTTTCATCCCTCGTTCTCTCCCATTGACTTCAATGCATTTTAGTCAAAGTTTTCCCACTGGGCCAGTGTTAATGCCAGAGCAACAAGACTAGGTATTCCACCTCAGTCCTCATCACCCAACACCCCAGGACCACCATGATGACCCGCACTCGTCTTTCATCCCTCGTTCTCTCCCATTGACTTCAATGCATTTCAGTAAAAGTTTTGCTATTCGGCCAGCGTTCATGCCTCAGCAACAAGACTTAATATTCAATCCCAGGACTCATCACCAAACACCTAGCAACTGCCTAGCAACCATCTAGCAACACCTTAGCAACTACCTACAATTTCATACCAACACCTTAGCAACCATCTAGCTATGCCTAGCAACCAGCGACTGAGCCCATAGCAACACCTTCTGACAACATAGCAACCACCTAGCAACACCTTAGCAACCACCTAGAATTGCATAGCAACACCATAGCAACCATCCAGCTATGCCTAGCAACCAGCTACTGAGACCATAGCAACGCCTTCTGACATCATAGCAACCAGCTTACAGCACCTAGCAACCACCTAGCAACACCTTAGCAACTACCTACAATTTCATAGCAACACCTTAGCAACCATCTAGCTATGCCTAGCAACCAGCTACTGAGACCTTAGCAACGCCTTCTGACATCATAGCAACCAACTTGCAGCACCTAGCAACCACCTAGCAACACCTTAGCAACCACCTACAATTGCATAGCAACACCATAGCAACCATCTAGCCATGCCTAGCAACCAGCTACTGAGACCATAGCAATGCCTTCTGACATCATAACAACCCACTTGCAACCACCTAGCAACACCTTAGCAACCACCTAGAATTGCATAGCAACACCATAGCAACCATCTAGCTATGCCTAGCAACCAGCTATTGAGACCATAGCAATGCCTTATGACACCATAGCAACCACCTTGCAACAGCTAGCAACCACCTAGGAACACCATAGCAACCACCAAAAAATGCATAGCAACACCATAGCAACCATTTAGTTATGCCTAGCAACCAGCTACTGAGGCCATAGCAACGCCTTCTGATGCCATAGCAAACACCTTGCAGCACCTAGCAACCACCATGCAACACCATAGCAACCACCTATAATTGCATAGCAACAACATAGCAACCACGTAGCAATGCCTAGCAACCAGCTACCAACACACTTGCAATGCCTAATAACAACATTGCAACCACCTAGCAATGCCTAGCGGCACTTCGGTAACCACCTAGCAGCACCGTAGCAACTAACTTGCAAATCTTAGCAACCGCCTAGCAGTACACAGACCACCCATTTTATAAGTAGCACAGGCTCTTCCACGGTCAGCGGATTAGGCCCATCTCAAAATTTCTTCAGGAATTTTCGTTTCTAGTTATGGGCCTATTCATGTAATGAAAGGCCCATATTGTTCTTCACCTAGTAAACTACATTTTGCCAATTTGCGCTGAGCCCGTGAAAGGCACGGAGCTCACTTTGGTGCCAAATCGTAGGGCTTACTTAGCTGCACGGATTGACATATCGATTGTCTCCGTCCTTCTTACGGATTGCGTGCAATTGCCTCTCAAAGTCGAAAAAAAAACTTTATTATTATTATTTATTATTCTTCCGTAGATTTTCGGCAATTAATGCGGGTCGTACCGTATCGAGCAGCCAGGCAAGCTATATGTCAAAAGTGAGTCCTTCATGGTGTGAGGTGTGCTATTACTTTTCTGCGCAGAATATGTTACCATGGCGACGTTATTCACGTTAAAACACACTAAAAATCCCATAGGAATGCATTAAATGCTAACTTTTACCTAGCATTAGCCATGTGAATAGTAGTAAGGCGCATCTTTTTTCATGGGAGTGAATGGCCCATTGGCTTCAATGCATTTCAGTCAAAGTTGTCCCACTCGGCCAGCCTTCATACCACAGCAACAACACTCGGTATTCAACCTCAGGCCTCATCACCCAACACCCCAAGTCCAACATCTTGACCCGCACTCGTCTTTCATCCCTCGTTCTCTCCCATTGACTTCAATGCATTTCAGTCAAAGTTGTCCCACTCGGCCAGCGTTCATACCACAGCAACAAGACTCGGTATTCAACCTTAGGCCTCTTCACCCAACACCCCAAGTCCACCATCTTGACCCGCACTCATCTTTCATCCCTCGTTCTCTGCCATTGACTTCAATGTATTTCAGTCAAAGTTGTCCCACTCGGCCAGCGTTCATACCACAGCAACAAGACTCGGTATTCAACCTTAGGCCTATTCACCCAACACCCCAAGTCAACCAACTTGACCCGCACTCGTCTTTCATCCCTCGTTCTCTCCCATTGACTTCAATGCATTTCAGTCAAAGTTTTCCTACTGGCCCAGCGTTCATACCACAGCAACAAGACTCGGTATTCAACCTTAGGCCTCATCACCCAACACCCCAAGTCCACCATCTTGACCCGCACTCGTCTTTCATCCCTCGTTCTCTCCCATTGACTTCAATGCATTTCAGTCAAAGTTGTCCCACTGGGCCAGCGTTCATACCACAGCAACAAGACTCGGTATTCAACCTTAGGCCTCATCACACAACACCTTAAGACCACCAACCTGACCCGTACTCGTCTTTCATCCCTCGTTCTCTCCTATTGACATCAATGCATTTCTGTCAAAGTTTCCCTATTTGTCCACTACTCCTCTCACTGCTACAAGACTAAATAATTAAATCAATAAGTAAAGGCACCTGCTCTTCCTCGGTCAGCAGAATAGGCCCATCTCAAAATTTCTTCAGGAATTTTCGTTTCTAGTTTATTATTATTATTCTTCCGTGATTTTCGGCAATTAATGCGGGTCGTGCCGTAGCGTGCAGCCAGGCAAGCTATATATCAAAAGTGAGTCCTTCATGGTGTGAGGTGTGCTATTACTTTTCTGCGCAGAATATGTTACCATGGCGACGTTATTCACGTTAAAACACACTTAAAATCCCATAGGAATGCATTGAATGCTAACTTTTACCTAGCATTAGCCTGACTAACCATGTGAATAGTAGTAAGGCGCATCTTTTTTCATGGGAGTGAATGGCCCATTGGCTTCAATGCATTTCAGTCAAAGTTGTCCCACTCGGCCAGCGTTCATACCAGAGCGACAAGACTTGGTATTAAACCTTAGGCCTCATCACCCAACACCCCAAGTCCAACATCTTGACCCGCACTCGTCTTTCATCCCTCGTTCTCTCCCATTGACTTCAATGCATTTTGGTCAAAGTTTCATTATTTGGCCACTGCTCCTGCCACAGCTACAAGACTGAATAATTAAATCAATAAGAAAAAGCACCAGCTCTTCCCCAGTCAGCAGAATAGGCCCATCTCAAAATTTCTTCAGGAATTTTCGTTTCTAGTTATTATGGGCCTATTCATGTAATGAAAGGCCCATATTGTTCTTCACCTAGTAAACTACATTTTGCCAATTTGCGCTGAGCCCGTGAAAGGCACGGAGCTCACTTTGGTGCCAAATCGTAGGGCTTACTTAGCTGCACGGATTGACATATCGTTTGTCTCCGTACTGCTTACGGATTGCGTGCAATTGCCTCTCAAAGTCGAAAAAAAAACTTTATTATTATTATTATGGGCCTATTCATGTAATGAAAGGCCCATATTGTTCTTCACCTAGTAAATTACATTTTGCCAATTTGCGCTGAGCCCGTGAAAGGCACGGAGCTCACTTTGGTGCCAAATCGTAGGGCTTACTTAGCTGCACGGATTGACATATCGTTTGTCTCCGTACTGCTTACGGATTGCGTGCAATTGCCTCTCAAAGTCGAAAAAAAAACTTTATTATGGGCCTATTCATGTAATGAAAGGCCCATATTGTTCTTCACCTAGTAAACTACATTTTGCCAATTTGCGCTGAGCCCGTGAAAGGCACGGAAATCACTTTGGTGCCAAATCGTAGGGCTTACTTAGCTGCACGGATTGACATATCGTTTGTCTCCGTACTGCTTACGGATTGCGTGCAGTTGCCTCTCAAAGTCGAAAAAAAAACTTTATTATTATTATTTATTATTATTATTCTTCCGTGATTTTCGGCAATTAATGCGGGTCGTGCCGTAGCGTGCAGCCAGGCAAGCTATATATCAAAAGTGAGTCCTTCATGGTGTGAGGTGTGCTATTACTTTTCTGCGCAGAATATGTTACCATGGCGACGTTATTCACGTTAAAACACACTAAAAATCCCATAGGAATGCATTAAATGCTAACTTTTACCTAGCATTAGCCATGTGAATAGTAGTAAGGCGCATCTTTTTTCATGGGAGTGAATGGCCCATTGGCTTCAATGCATTTCAGTCAAAGTTGTCCCACTCGGCCAGCATTCATACCACAGCAACAAGACTCGGTATTCAACCTTAGGCCTCATCACCCAACACCCCAAGTCCACCATCTTGACCCGCACTCGTCTTTCATCCCTCGTTCTCTCCCATTGACTTCAATACATTTTAGTCAAAGATTTCCTACTCGGCCAGTGTTCATACCACAGCAACAAGACTAGGAATTCAACCTTAGTCCTCATCACCAAACACCTCAAGACCACCATCTTCACCCGCACTCGTCTTTCATCCCTCGTTCTCTCCCATTGACTTCAATGCATTTCAGTCAAAGTTTTCCCACTGGGCCAACGTTTATGCCACAGCAACAAGATTCGGTATTCAACCTTAGGCCTCATCGCCCAACACCACAAGTCCAACATCTTGACCCACACTCGTCTTTCATCCCTCGTTCTTTCCCATTGACTTCAATGCATTTCAGTCAAAGTTGTCCCTCTCGGCCAGCGTTCATACCACAGCAACAAGACTCGGTATTCAACCTTAGGCCTCATCACCCAACACCCCAAGTCCATCATCTTGACCCGCACTCGTCTTTCATCCCTCGTTCTCTCCCATTGACTTCAATGCATTTCAATCAAAGTTTTGCCACTTGGCCAGTGTTAATGCCACAGCAACAAGACTTGGTATTAAACCTCAGGCCTCATCACCAAACACATAGCAACTGCCTAGCAACCACCTAGCAACAGCTTAGCAACTACCTACAATTTCATAGCAACACCTTAGCAACCATCTAGCTATGCCTAGCAACCAGCTACTGAGACCATAGCAACACCTTCTGACAACATAGCAACCACCTAGCAACACCTTAGCAACCACCTAGAATTGCATAGCAACACCATAGCAACCATCTAGCTATGCCTAGCAACCAGCTACTGAAACCTTAGCAACGCCTTCTGACATCATAGCAACCCACTAGCAGCACCTAGCAACCACCTAGCAACACCTTAGCAACCACCTAGAATTGCATAGCAACACCATAGCAACCATCTAGCTATGCCTAGCAACCAGCTACTGAGACCATAGCAACGCCATCTGACAACATAGCAACCACCTAGCAACACCTTAGCAACCACCTAGAATTGCATAGCAACACCATAGCAACCATCTAGCTATGCCTAGCAACCAGCTACTGAGACCATAGCAACGCCTTCTGACATCATAGCAACCAGCTTGCAGCACCTAGCAACCACCTACCAACACCTTAGCAACCACCTAAAATTGCATAGCAACACCATAGCAACCATCTAGCTATGCCTAGCAACCAGCTACTGAGACCATAGCAACGCCTTCTGACATCATAGCAACCAGCTTGCAGCACCTAGCAACCACCTACCCATACCTTAGCAACCACCTACAATTGCATAGCAACACCATAGCAACCATCTAGCTATGCCTAGCAACCAGCAACTGAGACCATAGCAACGCCATCTGACATCATAGCAACCGACTTGCAGCACCTAGCAACCACCTACCAACACCTTAGCAACCACCTATAATTGCATAGCAACACCATAGCAACCATCTAGCTATGCCTAGCAACCAGCTACTGAGACCTTAGCAACGCCTTCTGACATCATAGCAACCCACTTGCAGCACCTAGCAACCACCTAGCAACACCATAGCAACCACCAAAAAATGCATAGCAACACCATAGCAACCATTTAGCTATGCCTAGCAACCAGCTGCTGAGACCATAGCAAGGCCTTCTGATGCCATTGCAAACACCTTGCAGCACCTAGCAACCACCATGCAACACCATAGCAACCATGTAGCAACGCCTAGCAACCAGCTACCAACACCCTTGCAATGCCTAATAACAACATTGCAACCACCTAGCAATGCCTAGCGGCACTACAGCAACCGCCTAGCAGCACCATAGCACCAAACTAGCAACATCATAGCAATCACCTAGCAGTGCACAGACCAGCCACTTTATTAGTAGCACAGGCTCTTCCTCGGTCAGCATAATAGGCCCATCTCAAAATTTCTTCAGGAATTTTCGTTTCTAGTTATTATGGGCCTATTCATGTAATGAAAGGCCCATATTGTTCTTCACCTAGTAAACTACATTTTGCCAATTTGCGCTGAGCCCGTGAAAGGCACGGAGCTCACTTTCGTGCCAAATCGTAGGGCTTACTTAGCTGCACGGATTGACATATCGATTGTCTCCGTACTTCTTACGGATTGCGTGCAATTGCCTCTCAAAGTCGAAAAATAAAAACTTTATTTATTATTATTATTATTCTTCCGTAGATTTTCGGCAATTAATGCGGGTCGTACCGTAACATGCAGCCAGGCAATCTATATATCAAAAGTGAGTCCTTGGTTGTGTGAGGTGTGCTATTACTTTTCTGCGCAGAATATGTTACCATGGCGACGTTATTCACGTTAAAACACACTAAAAATCCCATAGGAATGCATTAAATGCTAACTTTTACCTAGCATTAGCCATGTGAATAGTAGTAAGGCGCATCTTTTTTCATGGGAGTGAATGGCCCATTGGCTTCAATGCATTTCAGTCAAAGTTGTCCCACTCGGCCAGCGTTCATACCACAGCAACAAGACTTGGTATTCAACCTTAGGCCTCATCACCCAACACCCCAAGTCCACCATCTTGACCCGCACTCGTCTTTCATCCCTCGTTCTCTCCCATTGACTTCAATGCATTTCAGTCAAAGTTGTCCCACTCGGCCAGCATTCATACCACAGCAACAAGACTCGGTATTCAACCTTAGGCCTCATCACCCAACACCCCAAGTCCACCATCTTGACCCGCACTCGTCTTTCATCCCTCGTTCTCTCCCATTAACTTCAATGCATTTCAGTCAAAGTTTTCCCACTGGGCCAGTGTTCATACCACAGCAACAAGACTCGGTATTATACCGTAGGCCTCATCACTCAACACCCCAAGTCCACCATCTTGACCCGCACTCGTCTTTCATCCCTCGTTCTCTCCCATTGACTTCAATGCATTTTGGTCAAAGTTTTCCCACTGGGCCAGCGTTCATACCACAGCAACAAGACTTGGTATTCAACCTCAGGCCTCATCACCCAACGCCCCAAGTCCACCATCTTGACCCGCACTCGTCTTTCATCCCTCGTTCTCTCCCATTGACTTCAATGCATTTCAGTCAAAGTTTTCCCACTGGGCCAACGTTTATGCCACAGCAACAAGACTTGGTATTCAACCTCAGGCCTCACCACCAAACACCTAGCAACTGCCTAGCAACCGCCTAGCAACACCTTAGCAACTACCTACAATTTCATAGCAACGCCTTAGCAACCATCTAGCTATGCCTAGCAACCAGCTACTGAGCCCATAGCAACACCTTCTGACAACATAGCAACTACCTAGCAACCCCTTAGCAACCACCTAGAATTGCATAGCAACACCATAGCAACCATCTAGTTTATTATTATTATTCTTCCGTGATTTTCGGCAATTAATGCGGGTCGTACCGTAGCGTGCAGCCAGGCAAGCTATATATCAAAAGTGAGTCCTTCATGGTGTGAGGTGTGCTATTACTTTTCTGCGCAGAATATGTTACCATGGCGACGTTATTAACGTTTAAACACACTTAAAATCTCATAGGAATGCATTGAATGCTAACTTTTACCTAGCATTAGCCATGTGAATAGTAGTAAGGCGCATCTTTTTTCATGGGAGTGAATGGCCCATTGGCTTCAATGCATTTCAGTCAAAGTTGTCCCACTCGGCCAGCGTTCATACCAGAGCAACAAGACTTCGTATTCCACCTTAGGCCTCATCACCCAACACCCCAAGTCCAACATCTTGACCCGCACTCGTCTTTCATCCCTCGTTCTCTCCCATTGACTTCAATGCATTTCAGTCAAAGTTGTCCCACTCGGCCAGCGTTCATACCACAGCAACAAGACTTGGTATTCAACCTCAGGCCTCATCACCAAACACCTAGCAACTGCCTAGCAACCACCTAGAATTGCATAGCAACACCATAGCAACCATCTAGCTATGCCTAGCAACCAGCTACTGAGACCATAGCAACGCCTTCTGACATCATAGCAACCCACTTACAGCACCTAGCAACCACCTAGCAGCACCATAGCAACCACCAAAACATGCATAGCAACACCATAGCAACCATCTAGCTATGCCTAGCAACCAGCTACTGAGACCATAGCAACGCCTTCTGACATCATAGCAACCCACTTGCAGCACCTAGGAACCACCTAGCAACACCTTAGCAACCACCTATAATTTCATAGCAACACCATAGCAACCATCTAGCTATGCCTAGCAACCAGCTACTGAGACCATAGCAACGCCTTCTCACATCATAGCAACCCACTTGCAGCACCTAGTAACCACCTAGCAACTCCTTAGCAACCACCTAGAATTGCATAGCAACACCATAGCAACCATCTAGCTATGCCTAGCAACCAGCTACTGAGACCATAGCAACGCCTTCTGACAACACAGCAACCACCTAGCAACACCTTAGCAACCACCTAGAATTGCATAGCAACACCATAGCAACCACCTAGCTATGCCTAGCAACCAGCTACTGAGACCTTAGCAACGCCTTCTGACATCTTAGCAACCCACTTGCAGCACCTAGCAACCACCTAGCAACACCATAGCAACCACCTATAATTGCATAGCAACACCATAGCAACCATCTAGCTATGCCTAGCAACCAGCTACTGAGACCATAGCAATGCCTTCAGACGCCATAGCAAACACCTTGCAGCACCTAGCAACCACCATACAACACCATAGCAACCACCTAGCAACACCATAACAACCATGTTGCACCACCTAGCAACCAGCTACCAACAACCTTGCAATGCCTAATAACAACATTGCAACCACCTAGCAATGCCTAGCGGCACTACAGCAACCGCCTAGCAGCGCCATAGCACCAAACTAGCAACATCATAGCAATCACCTAGCAGTGCACAGACCAGCCACTTTATTAGTAGCACAGGCTCTTCCTCGGTCAGCAGAATAGGCCCATCTCAAAATTTCTTCAGGAATTTTCGTTTCTAGTTATGGGCCTATTCATGTAATGAAAGGCCCATATTGTTCTTCACCTAGTAAACTACATTTTGCCAATTTGCGCTGAGCCCGTGAAAGGCACGGAGCTCACTTTGGTGCCAAATCGTAGGGCTTACTTAGCTGCACGGATTGACATATCGATTGTCTCCGTACTTCTTACGGATTGCGTGCAATTGCCTCTCAAAGTCGAAAAATAAAAACTTTATTTATTATGGGCCTATTCATGTAATGAAAGGCCCATATTGTTCTTCACCTAGTAAACTACATTTTGCCAATTTGCGCTGAGCCCGTGAAAGGCACGGAGCTCACTTTGGTGCCAAATCGTAGGGCTTACTTAGCTGCACGGATTGACATATCGATTGTCTCCGTACTTCTTACGGATTGCGTGCAATTGCCTCTCAAAGTCGAAAAATAAAAACTTTATTTATTATTATTATTATTCTTCCGTAGATTTTCGGCAATTAATGCGGGTCGTACCGTAACGTGCAGCCAGGCAATCTATATATCAAAAGTGAGTCCTTGGTTGTGTGAGGTGTGCTATTACTTTTCTGCGCAGAATATGTTACCATGGCGACGTTATTCACGTTAAAACACACTAAAAATCCCATAGGAATGCATTAAATGCTAACTTTTACCTAGCATTAGCCATGTGAATAGTAGTAAGGCGCATCTTTTTTCATGGGAGTGAATGGCCCATTGGCTTCAATGCATTTCAGTCAAAGTTGTCCCACTCGGCCAGCGTTCATACCACAGCAACAAGACTCGGTATTCAACCTTAGGCCTCATCACCCAAAACCCCAAGTCCACCATCTTGACCCGCACTCGTCTTTCATCCCTCGTTCTCTCCCATTGACTTCAATACATTTTAGTCAAAGATTTCCTACTCGGCCAGTGTTCATACCACAGCAACAAGACTAGGAATTCAACCTTAGTCCTCATCACCAAACACCTTAAGACCACCATCTTCACCCGCACTCGTCTTTCATCCCTCGTTCTCTCCCATTGACTTCAATGCATTTCAGTCAAAGTTTTCCCACTGGGCCAGTGTTCATACCACAGCAACAAGACTCGGTATTATACCGTAGGCCTCATCACTCAACACCGCAAGTCCAACATCTTGACCCGCACTCGTCTTTCATCCCTCGTTCTCTCCCATTGACTTCAATACATTTCAGTCAAAGTACTCCCACTCGGCCAGCGTTCATACCACAGCAATAAGACTCGGTATTAAACCACAGGCATCATCACACAACACCTTAAGACCACCATCCTGACCCGCACTCGTCTTTCATCCCTCGTTCTCTCCCATTGACTTCAATGCATTTCAATCAAAGTTTTGCCAATTAGCCAGTGTTAATGCCACAGCAACAAGACTTGGTATTCAACCTCAGGCCTCGTCACCAAACACCTAGCAACTGCCTAGCAACCACCTAGCAACACCTTAGCAACAACCTACAATTTCATAGCAACACCTTAGCAACCATCTAGCTATGCCTAGCAACCAGCGACTGAGCCCATAGCAACACCTTCTGACAACATAGCAACCACCTAGCAACACCTTAGCAACCACCTAGAATTGCATAGCAACACCATAGCAACCATCCAGCTATGCCTAGCAACCAGCTACTGAGACCATAGCAACGCCTTCTGACATCATAGCAACCAGCTTACAGCACCTAGCAACCACCTAGCAACACCTTAGCAACCACCTAGAATTGCATAGCAACACCATAGCAACCATCTAGCTATGCCTAGCAACCAGCTACTGAGACCATAGCAACGCCATCTGACATCATAGCAACCCACTTGCAGCACCTAGCAACCACCTAGCAACACCTTAGCAACCACCTATAATTCCATAGCAACACCATAGCAACCATCTAGCTATGCCTAGCAACCAGCTACTGAGCCCATAGCAACACCTTCTGACAACATAGCAACCACCTAGCAGCACCTTAGCAACCACCTAAAATTGCATAGCAACACCATAGCAACCATCTAGCTATGCCTAGCAACCAGCTACTGAGAGCATAGCAACGCCTTCTGACATCATAGCAACCCGCTTGCAGCACCTAGCAACACCTTAGCAACCACCTAGAATTGCATAGCAACACCATAGCAACCATCTAGCTATGCCTAGCAACCAGCTACTGAGACCTTAGCAACGCCTTCTGACATCATAGCAAACCACTTGCAGCACCTAGCAACCACCTAGCAACACCTTAGCAACCACCTAGAATTTCATAGCAACACCATAGCAACCATCTAGCTATGCCTAGCAACCAGCTACTGAGACCTTAGCAACGCCTTCTGACATCATAGCAACCAACTTGCAGCACCTAGCAACCACCTAGAATTGCATAGCGACACCATAGCAACGCCTAGCAACCAGCTACTGAGACCTTAGCAACGCCTTCTAACATCATAGCAACCCACTTGCAGCACCTAGCAACAACCTAGCAACACCATAGCAACCACCAAAAAATGCATAGCAACAACATAGCAACCATTTCGCTATGCCTAGCAACCAGCTGCTGAGACCATAGCAAGGCCTTCTGATGCCATTGCAAACACCTTGCAGCACCTAGCAACCACCATGCAACACCATAGCAACCATGTAGCAACGCCTAGCAACCAGCTACCAACACCCTTGCAATGCCTAATAACAACATTGCAACCAGCTAGCAATGCCTAGCGGCACTTCGGTAACCACCTAGCAGCACCGTAGCAACTAACTTGCAAATCTTAGCAATCACCTTGCAGTACAGACCACCCATTTTATTAGTAGCACAGGCTCTGCCACGGTCAGCGGAATAGGCCCATCTCAAAATTTCTTCAGGAATTTTCGTTTCTAGTTATTATTATTATTCTTCCGTAGATTTTCGGCAATTAATGCGGGTCGTACCGTAACGTGCAGCCAGGCAATCTATATATCAAAAGTGAGTCCTTGGTTGTTTGAGGTGTGCTATTACTTTTCTGCGCAGAATATGTTACCATGGCGACGTTATTCACGTTAAAACACACTAAAAATCCCATAGGAATGCATTAAATGCTAACTTTTACCTAGCATTAGCCATGTGAATAGTAGTAAGGCGCATCTTTTTTCATGGGAGTGAATGGCCCATTGGCTTCAATGCATTTCAGTCAAAGTTGTCCCACTCGGCCAGCGTTCATACCACAGCAACAAGACTCGGCATTCAACCTTAGGCCTCATCACCCAACACCCCAAGTCCACCATCTTGACCCGCACTCGTCTTTCATCCCTCGTTCTCTCCCATTGACTTCAATACATTTTAGTCAAAGATTTCCTACTCGGCCAGTGTTCATACCACAGCAACAAGACTAGGAATTCAACCTTAGTCCTCATCACCAAACACCTCAAGACCACCATCTTCACCCGCACTCGTCTTTCATCCCTCGTTCTCTCCCATTGACTTCAATGCATTTTGGTCAAAGTTTCATTATTTGGCCACTGCTCCTGCCACAGCTACAAGACTGAATAATTAAATTAATAAGTAAAAGCACCAGCTCTTCCCGGGTCAGCAGAATAGGCCCATCTCAAAATTTCTTCAGGAATTTTCGTTTCTAGTTATTATTATTATTTATTATTATTATTCTTCCGTGATTTTCGGCAATTAATGCGGGTCGTACCGTAGCGTGCAGCCAGGCAAGCTATATATCAAAAGTGAGTCCTTCATGGTGTGAGGTGTGCTATTACTTTTCTGCGCAGAATATGTTACCATGGCGACGTTATTAACGTTTAAACACACTTAAAATCTCATAGGAATGCATTGAATGCTAACTTTTACCTAGCATTAGCCATGTGAATAGTAGTAAGGCGCATCTTTTTTCATGGGAGTGAATGGCCCATTGGCTTCAATGCATTTCAGTCAAAGTTGTCCCACTCGGCCAGCGTTCATACCAGAGCAACAAGACTTGGTATTCCACCTTAGGCCTCATCACCCAACACCCCAAGTCCAACATCTTGCCCCGCACTCGTCTTTCATCCCTCGTTCTCTCCCATTGGCTTCAATGCATTCCAGTCAAAGTTTTCCCACTGGGCCAGTGTTCATGCCACAGCAACAAGACTCGATATTCAACCTTAGGCCTCATCACCCAACACCCCAAGTCCACCATCTTGACCCGCACTCCTCTTTCATCCCTCGTTCTCTCCCATTGACTTCAATGCATTTTAGTCAAAGTTTTCCCACTGGGCCAGTGTTAATGCCAGAGCAACAAGACTAGGTATTCCACCTCAGTCCTCATCACCCAACACCCCAGGACCACCATGATGACCCGCACTCGTCTTTCATCCCTCGTTCTCTCCCATTGACTTCAATGCATTTCAGTAAAAGTTTTGCTATTCGGCCAGCGTTCATGCCTCAGCAACAAGACTTAATATTCAATCCCAGGACTCATCACCAAACACCTAGCAACTGCCTAGCAACCATCTAGCAACACCTTAGCAACTACCTACAATTTCATACCAACACCTTAGCAACCATCTAGCTATGCCTAGCAACCAGCGACTGAGCCCATAGCAACACCTTCTGACAACATAGCAACCACCTAGCAACACCTTAGCAACCACCTAGAATTGCATAGCAACACCATAGCAACCATCCAGCTATGCCTAGCAACCAGCTACTGAGACCATAGCAACGCCTTCTGACATCATAGCAACCAGCTTACAGCACCTAGCAACCACCTAGCAACACCTTAGCAACTACCTACAATTTCATAGCAACACCTTAGCAACCATCTAGCTATGCCTAGCAACCAGCTACTGAGACCTTAGCAACGCCTTCTGACATCATAGCAACCAACTTGCAGCACCTAGCAACCACCTAGCAACACCTTAGCAACCACCTACAATTGCATAGCAACACCATAGCAACCATCTAGCCATGCCTAGCAACCAGCTACTGAGACCATAGCAATGCCTTCTGACATCATAACAACCCACTTGCAACCACCTAGCAACACCTTAGCAACCACCTAGAATTGCATAGCAACACCATAGCAACCATCTAGCTATGCCTAGCAACCAGCTATTGAGACCATAGCAATGCCTTATGACACCATAGCAACCACCTTGCAACAGCTAGCAACCACCTAGGAACACCATAGCAACCACCAAAAAATGCATAGCAACACCATAGCAACCATTTAGTTATGCCTAGCAACCAGCTACTGAGGCCATAGCAACGCCTTCTGATGCCATAGCAAACACCTTGCAGCACCTAGCAACCACCATGCAACACCATAGCAACCACCTATAATTGCATAGCAACAACATAGCAACCACGTAGCAATGCCTAGCAACCAGCTACCAACACACTTGCAATGCCTAATAACAACATTGCAACCACCTAGCAATGCCTAGCGGCACTTCGGTAACCACCTAGCAGCACCGTAGCAACTAACTTGCAAATCTTAGCAACCGCCTAGCAGTACACAGACCACCCATTTTATAAGTAGCACAGGCTCTTCCACGGTCAGCGGATTAGGCCCATCTCAAAATTTCTTCAGGAATTTTCGTTTCTAGTTATTATTATTATTCTTCCGTAGATTTTCGGCAATTAATGCGGGTCGTACCGTAACGTGCAGCCAGGCAATCTATATATCAAAAGTGAGTCCTTGGTTGTGTGAGGTGTGCTATTACTTTTCTGCGCAGAATATGTTACCATGGCGACGTTATTCACGTTAAAACACACTAAAAATCCCATAGGAATGCATTAAATGCTAACTTTTACCTAGCATTAGCCATGTGAATAGTAGTAAGGCGCATCTTTTTTCATGGGAGTGAATGGCCCATTGGCTTCAATGCATTTCAGTCAAAGTTGTCCCACTCGGCCAGCATTCATACCACAGCAACAAGACTCGGTATTCAACCTTAGGCCTTATCACCCAACACCCCAAGTCCACCATCTTGACCCGCACTCGTCTTTCATCCCTCGTTCTCTCCCATTGACTTCAATGCATTTCAGTCAAAGTTTTCCCACTGGGCCAACGTTTATGCCACAGCAACAAGATTCGGTATTCAACCTTAGGCCTCATCACCCAACACCACAAGTCCAACATCTTGACCCACACTCGTCTTTCATCCCTCGTTCTTTCCCATTGACTTCAATGCATTTCAGTCAAAGTTGTCCCTCTCGGCCAGCGTTCATACCACAGCAACAAGACTCGGTATTCAACCTTAGGCCTCATCACCCAACACCCCAAGTCCATCATCTTGACCCGCACTCGTCTTTCATCCCTCGTTCTCTCCCATTGACTTCAATGCATTTCAATCAAAGTTTTGCCACTTGGCCAGTGTTAATGCCACAGCAACAAGACTTGGTATTAAACCTCAGGCCTCATCACCAAACACATAGCAACTGCCTAGCAACCACCTAGCAACAGCTTAGCAACTACCTACAATTTCATAGCAACACCTTAGCAACCATCTAGCTATGCCTAGCAACCAGCTACTGAGACCATAGCAACACCTTCTGACAACATAGCAACCACCTAGCAACACCTTAGCAACCACCTAGAATTGCATAGCAACACCATAGCAACCATCTAGCTATGCCTAGCAACCAGCTACTGAAACCTTAGCAACGCCTTCTGACATCATAGCAACCCACTAGCAGCACCTAGCAACCACCTAGCAACACCTTAGCAACCACCTAGAATTGCATAGCAACACCATAGCAACCATCTAGCTATGCCTAGCAACCAGCTACTGAGACCATAGCAACGCCATCTGACAACATAGCAACCACCTAGCAACACCTTAGCAACTACCTAGAATTGCATAGCAACACCATAGCAACCATCTAGCTATGCCTAGCAACCAGCTACTGAGACCATAGCAACGCCTTCTGACATCATAGCAACCAGCTTGCAGCACCTAGCAACCACCTACCAACACCTTAGCAACCACCTAAAATTGCATAGCAACACCATAGCAACCATCTAGCTATGCCTAGCAACCAGCTACTGAGACCATAGCAACGCCTTCTGACATCATAGCAACCAGCTTGCAGCACCTAGCAACCACCTACCCATACCTTAGCAACCACCTAGAATTGCATAGCAACACCATAGCAACCATCTAGCTATGCCTAGCAACCAGCAACTGAGACCATAGCAACGCCATCTGACATCATAGCAACCGACTTGCAGCACCTAGCAACCACCTACCAACACCTTAGCAACCACCTATAATTGCATAGCAACACCATAGCAACCATCTAGCTATGCCTAGCAACCAGCTACTGAGACCTTAGCAACGCCTTCTGACATCATAGCAACCCACTTGCAGCACCTAGCAACCACCTAGCAACACCATAGCAACCACCAAAAAATGAATAGCAACACCATAGCAACCATTTAGCTATGCCTAGCAACCAGCTGCTGAGACCATAGCAAGGCCTTCTGATGCCATTGCAAACACCTTGCAGCACCTAGCAACCACCATGCAACACCATAGCAACCATGTAGCAACGCCTAGCAACCAGCTACCAACACCCTTGCAATGCCTAATAACAACATTGCAACCACCTAGCAATGCCTAGCGGCACTACAGCAACCGCCTAGCAGCACCATAGCACCAAACTAGCAACATCATAGCAATCACCTAGCAGTGCACAGACCAGCCACTTTATTAGTAGCACAGGCTCTTCCTCGGTCAGCATAATAGGCCCATCTCAAAATTTCTTCAGGAATTTTCGTTTCTAGTTTATTATTATTATTCTTCCGTGATTTTCGGCAATTAATGCGGGTCGTACCGTAGCGTGCAGCCAGGCAAGCTATATATCAAAAGTGAGTCCTTCATGGTGTGAGGTGTGCTATTACTTTTCTGCGCAGAATATGTTACCATGGCGACGTTATTAACGTTTAAACACACTTAAAATCTCATAGGAATGCATTGAATGCTAACTTTTACCTAGCATTAGCCATGTGAATAGTAGTAAGGCGCATCTTTTTTCATGGGAGTGAATGGCCCATTGGCTTCAATGCATTTCAGTCAAAGTTGTCCCACTCGGCCAGCGTTCATACCAGAGCAACAAGACTTGGTATTCCACCTTAGGCCTCATCACCCAACACCCCAAGTCCAACATCTTGCCCCGCACTCGTCTTTCATCCCTCGTTCTCTCCCATTGGCTTCAATGCATTCCAGTCAAAGTTTTCCCACTGGGCCAGTGTTCATGCCACAGCAACAAGACTCGATATTCAACCTTAGGCCTCATCACCCAACACCCCAAGTCCACCATCTTGACCCGCACTCCTCTTTCATCCCTCGTTCTCTCCCATTGACTTCAATGCATTTTAGTCAAAGTTTTCCCACTGGGCCAGTGTTAATGCCAGAGCAACAAGACTAGGTATTCCACCTCAGTCCTCATCACCCAACACCCCAGGACCACCATGATGACCCGCACTCGTCTTTCATCCCTCGTTCTCTCCCATTGACTTCAATGCATTTCAGTAAAAGTTTTGCTATTCGGCCAGCGTTCATGCCTCAGCAACAAGACTTAATATTCAATCCCAGGACTCATCACCAAACACCTAGCAACTGCCTAGCAACCATCTAGCAACACCTTAGCAACTACCTACAATTTCATAGCAACACCTTAGCAACCATCTAGCTATGCCTAGCAACCAGCGACTGAGCCCATAGCAACACCTTCTGACAACATAGCAACCACCTAGCAACACCTTAGCAACCACCTAGAATTGCATAGCAACACCATAGCAACCATCCAGCTATGCCTAGCAACCAGCTACTGAGACCATAGCAACGCCTTCTGACATCATAGCAACCAGCTTACAGCACCTAGCAACCACCTAGCAACACCTTAGCAACTACCTACAATTTCATAGCAACACCTTAGCAACCATCTAGCTATGCCTAGCAACCAGCTACTGAGACCTTAGCAACGCCTTCTGACATCATAGCAACCAACTTGCAGCACCTAGCAACCACCTAGCAACACCTTAGCAACCACCTACAATTGCATAGCAACACCATAGCAACCATCTAGCCATGCCTAGCAACCAGCTACTGAGACCATAGCAATGCCTTCTGACATCATAACAACCCACTTGCAACCACCTAGCAACACCTTAGCAACCACCTAGAATTGCATAGCAACACCATAGCAACCATCTAGCTATGCCTAGCAACCAGCTATTGAGACCATAGCAATGCCTTATGACACCATAGCAACCACCTTGCAACAGCTAGCAACCACCTAGGAACACCATAGCAACCACCAAAAAATGCATAGCAACACCATAGCAACCATTTAGTTATGCCTAGCAACCAGCTACTGAGGCCATAGCAACGCCTTCTGATGCCATAGCAAACACCTTGCAGCACCTAGCAACCACCATGCAACACCATAGCAACCACCTATAATTGCATAGCAACAACATAGCAACCACGTAGCAATGCCTAGCAACCAGCTACCAACACACTTGCAATGCCTAATAACAACATTGCAACCACCTAGCAATGCCTAGCGGCACTTCGGTAACCACCTAGCAGCACCGTAGCAACTAACTTGCAAATCTTAGCAACCGCCTAGCAGTACACAGACCACCCATTTTATAAGTAGCACAGGCTCTTCCACGGTCAGCGGATTAGGCCCATCTCAAAATTTCTTCAGGAATTTTCGTTTCTAGTTTATTATTATTATTCTTCCGTGATTTTCGGCAATTAATGCGGGTCGTACCGTAGCGTGCAGCCAGGCAAGCTATATATCAAAAGTGAGTCCTTCATGGTGTGAGGTGTGCTATTACTTTTCTGCGCAGAATATGTTACCATGGCGACGTTATTAACGTTTAAACACACTTAAAATGTCATAGGAATGCATTGAATGCTAACTTTTACCTAGCATTAGCCATGTGAATAGTAGTAAGGCGCATCTTTTTTCATGGGAGTGAATGGCCCATTGGCTTCAATGCATTTCAGTCAAAGTTGTCCCACTCGGCCAGCGTTCATACCAGAGCAACAAGACTTGGTATTCAACCTTAGGCCTCATCAGCCAACACCCCAAGTCCAACATCTTGACCCGCACTCGTCTTTCATCCCTCGTTCTCTCCCATTGACTTCAATGCATTTCAGTCAAAGTTTTCCCACTGGGCCAGCGTACATACTACAGCAACAAGACTCAGTATTCAACCTCAGGCCTCATCACCCAACGCCCCAAGTCCACCATCTTGACCCGCACTCGTCTTTCATCCCTCGTTCTCTCCCATTGACTTCAATAGATTTTAGTCAAAGTTTTCCTACTCGGCCAGGGTTTATACCACAGCAACAAGACTCGGTATTCAACCTTAGGCCTCATCACCCAACACCCCAAGTCCAACATCTTGACCCGCACTCGTCTTTCATCCCTCGTTCTCTCCCATTGACTTCAATGCATTTCAGTCAAAGTTTTCCTATTCGGCCAGTGTTCATACCACAGCAACAAGACTCGGTATTCAACCTTAGGCCTCATCACCCAACACCCCAAGTCCAACATCTTGACCCGCACTCGTCTTTCATCCCTCGTTCTCTCCCATTGACTTCAATGCATTTTGGTCAAAGTTTTCCCACTGGGCCAGCGTTCATACCACAGCAACAAGACTTGGTATTCAACCTCAGGCCTCATCACCCAACGCCCCAAGTCCACCATCTTGACCCGCACTCGTCTTTCATCCCTCGTTCTCTCCCATTGACTTCAATGCATTTCAGTCAAAGTTTTCCCACTGGGCCAACGTTTATGCCACAGCAATAAGACTCGGTATTAAACCACAGGCATCATCACACAACACCTTAAGACCACCATCCTGACCCGCACTCGTCTTTCATCCCTCGTTCTTTCCCATTGACTTCAATGCATTTCTGTCAAAGTTTCATTATTTGGCCAATACTTCTGCCACAGCAACAACACTAAATAATTAAATCAATAAGTAAAAGCACCAGCTCTGCCACGGTCAGCGGAATAGGCCCATCTCAAAATTTCTTCAGGAATTTTCGTTTCTAGTTATGGGCCTATTCATGTAATGAAAGGCCCATATTGTTCTTCACCTAGTAACCTACATTTTGCCAATTTGCGCTGAGCCCGTGAAAGGCACGGAGCTCACTTTGGTGCCAAATCGTAGGGCTTGCTTCGCTGCACGGATTGACATATCGTTTGTCTCCGTACTGCTTACGGATTGCGTGCAATTGCCTCTCAAAGTCGAAAAAAAAACTTTATTATTATTATTATGGGCCTATTCATGTAATGAAAGGCCCATATTGTTCTTCACCTAGTAAACTACATTTTGCCAATTTGCGCTGAGCCCGTGAAAGGCACGGAAATCACTTTGGTGCCAAATCGTAGGGCTTACTTAGCTGCACGGATTGACATATCGTTTGTCTCCGTACTGCTTACGGATTGCGTGCAGTTGCCTCTCAAAGTCGAAAAAAAAAACTTTATTATTATTATGGGCCTATTCATGTAATGAAAGGCCCATATTGTTCTTCACCTAGTAAACTACATTTTGCCAATTTGCGCTGAGCCCGTGAAAGGCACGGAGCTCACTTTGGTGCCAAATCGTAGGGCTTACTTAGCTGCACGGATTGACATATCGATTGTCTCCGTCCTTCTTACGGATTGCGTGCAATTGCCTCTCAAAGTCGAAAAAAAAACTTTATTATTATGGGCCTATTCATGTAATGAAAGGCCCATATTGTTCTTCACCTAGTAAACTACATTTTGCCAATTTGCGCTGAGCCCGTGAAAGGCACGGAGCTCACTTTGGTGCCAAATCGTAGGGCTTACTTAGCTGCACGGATTGACATATCGTTTGTCTCCGTACTGCTTACGGATTGCGTGCAATTGCCTCTCAAAGTCGAAAAAAAAACTTTATTATTATTATTATTCTTCCGTGATTTTCGGCAATTAATGCGGGTCGTACCGTAGCGTGCAGCCAGGCAAGCTATATATCAAAAGTGAGTCCTTCATGGTGTGAGGTGTGCTATTACTTTTCTGCGCAGAATATGTTACCATGGCAACGTTATTCACGTTAAAACACACTTAAAATCCCATAGGAATGCATTGAATGCTAACTTTTACCTAGCATTAGCCTGACTAACCATGTGAATAGTAGTAAGGCGCATCTTTTTTCATGGGAGTGAATGGCCCATTGACTTCAATGCATTTCAGTCAAAGTTTTCCCACTCGGCCAGGGTTGATGCCACAGCAATAAGACTCGGTATTCAACCTCAGGCATCATCAACCAAAACCATCAGACCCCCATACTGCCCCGCACTCGTCTTTCATCCCTCGTTCTCTCCCATTGACTTCAATGCATTTCAGTCAAAGTTTTCCCACTGGCCCAGCGTTCATACCACAGCAATAAGACTCGGTATTCAACCTCAGGCCTCATCACCCAACACCCCAAGTCCAACATCTTCCCCCGTACTCATCTTTCATCCCTCGTTCTCTCCCATTGACTTCAATGCATTTCAATCAAAGTTTTGCCAATTAGCCAGTGTTAATGCCACAGCAACAAGACTTGGTATTCAACCCCAGGCCTCATCACCAAACACCTAGCAACTGCCTAGCAACCACCTAGCAACACCTTAGCAACTACCTACAATTTCATAGCAACACCTTAGCAACCATCTAGTTATTATTTATTATTCTTCCGTAGATTTTCGGCAATTAATGCGGGTCGTACCGTATCGAGCAGCCAGGCAAGCTATATGTCAAAAGTGAGTCCTTCATGGTGTGAGGTGTGCTATTACTTTTCTGCGCAGAATATGTTACCATGGCGACGTTATTCACGTTAAAACACACTAAAAATCCCATAGGAATGCATTAAATGCTAACTTTTACCTAGCATTAGCCATGTGAATAGTAGTAAGGCGCATCTTTTTTCATGGGAGTGAATGGCCCATTGGCTTCAATGCATTTCAGTCAAAGTTGTCCCACTCGGCCAGCCTTCATACCACAGCAACAACACTCGGTATTCAACCTCAGGCCTCATCACCCAACACCCCAAGTCCAACATCTTGACCCGCACTCGTCTTTCATCCCTCGTTCTCTCCCATTGACTTCAATGCATTTCATTCAAAGTTGCCCAACTCCGCCAGTGTTCATACCACAGCAACAAGGCTCGGTATTCAACCTTAGGCCTCATCACCCAACACCCCAAGTCCAACATCTTGACCCGCACTCGTCTTTCATCCCTCGTTCTCTCCCATTGACTTCAATGCATTTCAGTCAAAGTTGTCCCACTCGGCCAGCGTTCATACCACAGCAACAAGACTCGGTATTCAACCTTAGGCCTATTCACCCAACACCCCAAGTCCACCATCTTGACCCGCACTCATCTTTCATCCCTCGTTCTCTGCCATTGACTTCAATGTATTTCAGTCAAATATTTCCTACTCGGCCAGTTTTCATGCCACAGCAACAACACTCGATATTCAACCTCAGGCCTATTCACCCAACACCCCAAGTCAACCAACTTGACCCGCACTCGTCTTTCATCCCTCGTTCTCTCCCATTGACTTCAATGCATTTCAGTCAAAGTTTTCCTACTGGCCCAGCGTTCATACCACAGCAACAAGACTCGGTATTCAACCTTAGGCCTCATCACCCAACACCCCAAGTCCACCATCTTGACCCGCACTCGTCTTTCATCCCTCGTTCTCTCCCATTGACTTCAATGCATTTCAGTCAAAGTTGTCCCACTGGGCCAGCGTTCATACCACAGCAACAAGACTCGGTATTCAACCTTAGGCCTCATCACACAACACCTTAAGACCACCAACCTGACCCGTACTCATCTTTCATCCCTCGTTCTCTCCTATTGACATCAATGCATTTCTGTCAAAGTTTCCCTATTTGTCCACTACTCCTCTCACTGCTACAAGACTAAATAATTAAATCAATAAGTAAAGGCACCTGCTCTTCCTCGGTCAGCAGAATAGGCCCATCTCAAAATTTCTTCAGGAATTTTCGTTTCTAGTTATTATTTATTATTCTTCCGTAGATTTTCGGCAATTAATGCGGGTCGTACCGTATCGAGCAGCCAGGCAAGCTATATGTCAAAAGTGAGTCCTTCATGGTGTGAGGTGTGCTATTACTTTTCTGCGCAGAATATGTTACCATGGCGACGTTATTCACGTTAAAACACACTAAAAATCCCATAGGAATGCATTAAATGCTAACTTTTACCTAGCATTAGCCATGTGAATAGTAGTAAGGCGCATCTTTTTTCATGGGAGTGAATGGCCCATTGGCTTCAATGCATTTCAGTCAAAGTTGTCCCACTCGGCCAGCCTTCATACCACAGCAACAACACTCGGTATTCAACCTCAGGCCTCATCACCCAACACCCCAAGTCCAACATCTTGACCCGCACTCGTCTTTCATCCCTCGTTCTCTCCCATTGACTTCAATGCATTTCATTCAAAGTTGCCCAACTCCGCCAGTGTTCATACCACAGCAACAAGGCTCGGTATTCAACCTTAGGCCTCATCACCCAACACCCCAAGTCCAACATCTTGACCCGCACTCGTCTTTCATCCCTCGTTCTCTCCCATTGACTTCAATGCATTTCAGTCAAAGTTGTCCCACTCGGCCAGCGTTCATACCACAGCAACAAGACTCGGTATTCAACCTTAGGCCTATTCACCCAACACCCCAAGTCCACCATCTTGACCCGCACTCATCTTTCATCCCTCGTTCTCTGCCATTGACTTCAATGTATTTCAGTCAAATATTTCCTACTCGGCCAGTTTTCATGCCACAGCAACAACACTCGATATTCAACCTCAGGCCTATTCACCCAACACCCCAAGTCAACCAACTTGACCCGCACTCGTCTTTCATCCCTCGTTCTCTCCCATTGACTTCAATGCATTTCAGTCAAAGTTTTCCTACTGGCCCAGCGTTCATACCACAGCAACAAGACTCGGTATTCAACCTTAGGCCTCATCACCCAACACCCCAAGTCCACCATCTTGACCCGCACTCGTCTTTCATCCCTCGTTCTCTCCCATTGACTTCAATGCATTTCAGTCAAAGTTGTCCCACTGGGCCAGCGTTCATACCACAGCAACAAGACTCGGTATTCAACCTTAGGCCTCATCACACAACACCTTAAGACCACCAACCTGACCCGTACTCATCTTTCATCCCTCGTTCTCTCCTATTGACATCAATGCATTTCTGTCAAAGTTTCCCTATTTGTCCACTACTCCTCTCACTGCTACAAGACTAAATAATTAAATCAATAAGTAAAGGCACCTGCTCTTCCTCGGTCAGCAGAATAGGCCCATCTCAAAATTTCTTCAGGAATTTTCGTTTCTAGTTATTATGGGCCTATTCATGTAATGAAAGGCCCATATTGTTCTTCACCTAGTAAACTACATTTTGCCAATTTGCGCTGAGCCCGTGAAAGGCACGGAGCTCACTTTGGTGCCAAATCGTAGGGCTTACTTAGCTGCACGGATTGACATATCGTTTGTCTCCGTACTGCTTACGGATTGCGTGCAATTGCCTCTCAAAGTCGAAAAAAAAACTTTATTATTATTATTATTCTTCCGTGATTTTCGGCAATTAATGCGGGTCGTACCGTAGCGTGCAGCCAGGCAAGCTATATATCAAAAGTGAGTCCTTCATGGTGTGAGGTGTGCTATTACTTTTCTGCGCAGAATATGTTACCATGGCGACGTTATTCACGTTAAAACACACTTAAAATCCCATAGGAATGCATTGAATGCTAACTTTTACCTAGCATTAGCCTGACTAACCATGTGAATAGTAGTAAGGCGCATCTTTTTTCATGGGAGTGAATGGCCCATTGACTTCAATGCATTTCAGTCAAAGTTGTCCCACTTGGCCAGCGTTCATACCACAGCAACAAGACTCGGTATTCAACCTCAGGCCTCATCACCCAACACCCCAAGTCCAACATCTTGACCAGCACTCGTCTTTCATCCCTCGTTCTCTCCCATTGACTTCAATGCATTTCAGTCAAAGTTGTCCCACTTGGCCAGCGTTCATACCACAGCAACAAGACTCGGTATTCAACCTCAGGCCTCATCACCCAACACCCCAAGTCCAACATCTTGACCCGCACTCGTCTTTCATCCCTCGTTCTCTCCCATTGACTTTAATGCATTTCGGTCAAAGTTTTCCTACTAGGCCAGAGTTTATGCCACAACAATAAGACTCGGTATTAAACCTCAGGCACCATCACCCAACACCTTAAGACCGCCATCCTGACCCGCACTCGTCCTTCATCCCTCGTTCTCTCACATTGACTTCAATGCATTTCTGTCAAAGTTTCATTATTTGGCCAATACTTGTGCCACAACAACAATACTAAATAATTAAATCAATAAGTAAAAGCACCAGCTCTTCCTTGGTCAGCAAAATAGGCCCATCTCAAAATTTCTTCAGGAATTTTCGTTTCTAGTTTATTATTATTATTCTTCCGTGATTTTCGGCAATTAATGCGGGTCGTGCCGTAGCGTGCAGCCAGGCAAGCTATATATCAAAAGTGAGTCCTTCATGGTGTGAGGTGTGCTATTACTTTTCTGCGCAGAATATGTTACCATGGCGACGTTATTCACGTTAAAACACACTAAAAATCCCATAGGAATGCATTAAATGCTAACTTTTACCTAGCATTAGCCATGTGAATAGTAGTAAGGCGCATCTTTTTTCATGGGAGTGAATGGCCCATTGGCTTCAATGCATTTCAGTCAAAGTTGTCCCACTCGGCCAGCATTCATACCACAGCAACAAGACTCGGTATTCAACCTTAGGCCTCATCACCCAACACCCCAAGTCCACCATCTTGACCCGCACTCGTCTTTCATCCCTCGTTCTCTCCCATTGACTTCAATACATTTTAGTCAAAGATTTCCTACTCGGCCAGTGTTCATACCACAGCAACAAGACTAGGAATTCAACCTTAGTCCTCATCACCAAACACCTCAAGACCACCATCTTCACCCGCACTCGTCTTTCATCCCTCGTTCTCTCCCATTGACTTCAATGCATTTCAGTCAAAGTTTTCCCACTGGGCCAACGTTTATGCCACAGCAACAAGATTCGGTATTCAACCTTAGGCCTCATCACCCAACACCACAAGTCCAACATCTTGACCCACACTCGTCTTTCATCCCTCGTTCTTTCCCATTGACTTCAATGCATTTCAGTCAAAGTTGTCCCTCTCGGCCAGCGTTCATACCACAGCAACAAGACTCGGTATTCAACCTTAGGCCTCATCACCCAACACCCCAAGTCCATCATCTTGACCCGCACTCGTCTTTCATCCCTCGTTCTCTCCCATTGACTTCAATGCATTTCAATCAAAGTTTTGCCACTTGGCCAGTGTTAATGCCACAGCAACAAGACTTGGTATTAAACCTCAGGCCTCATCACCAAACACATAGCAACTGCCTAGCAACCACCTAGCAACAGCTTAGCAACTACCTACAATTTCATAGCAACACCTTAGCAACCATCTAGCTATGCCTAGCAACCAGCTACTGAGACCATAGCAACACCTTCTGACAACATAGCAACCACCTAGCAACACCTTAGCAACCACCTAGAATTGCATAGCAACACCATAGCAACCATCTAGCTATGCCTAGCAACCAGCTACTGAGACCATAGCAACGCCTTCTGACATCATAGCAACCAGCTTGCAGCACCTAGCAACCACCTACCAACACCTTAGCAACCACCTAAAATTGCATAGCAACACCATAGCAACCATCTAGCTATGCCTAGCAACCAGCTACTGAGACCATAGCAACGCCTTCTGACATCATAGCAACCAGCTTGCAGCACCTAGCAACCACCTACCCATACCTTAGCAACCACCTACAATTGCATAGCAACACCATAGCAACCATCTAGCTATGCCTAGCAACCAGCAACTGAGACCATAGCAACGCCATCTGACATCATAGCAACCGACTTGCAGCACCTAGCAACCACCTACCCATACCTTAGCAACCACCTACAATTGCATAGCAACACCATAGCAACCATCTAGCTATGCCTAGCAACCAGCAACTGAGACCATAGCAACGCCATCTGACATCATAGCAACCGACTTGCAGCACCTAGCAACCACCTACCAACACCTTAGCAACCACCTATAATTGCATAGCAACACCATAGCAACCATCTAGCTATGCCTAGCAACCAGCTACTGAGACCTTAGCAACGCCTTCTGACATCATAGCAACCCACTTGCAGCACCTAGCAACCACCTAGCAACACCATAGCAACCACCAAAAAATGCATAGCAACACCATAGCAACCATTTAGCTATGCCTAGCAACCAGCTGCTGAGACCATAGCAAGGCCTTCTGATGCCATTGCAAACACCTTGCAGCACCTAGCAACCACCATGCAACACCATAGCAACCATGTAGCAACGCCTAGCAACCAGCTACCAACACCCTTGCAATGCCTAATAACAACATTGCAACCACCTAGCAATGCCTAGCGGCACTACAGCAACCGCCTAGCAGCACCATAGCACCAAACTAGCAACATCATAGCAATCACCTAGCAGTGCACAGACCAGCCACTTTATTAGTAGCACAGGCTCTTCCTCGGTCAGCATAATAGGCCCATCTCAAAATTTCTTCAGGAATTTTCGTTTCTAGTTTATTATTATTATTCTTCCGTGATTTTCGGCAATTAATGCGGGTCGTACCGTAGCGTGCAGCCAGGCAAGCTATATATCAAAAGTGAGTCCTTCATGGTGTGAGGTGTGCTATTACTTTTCTGCGCAGAATATGTTACCATGGCGACGTTATTAACGTTTAAACACACTTAAAATCTCATAGGAATGCATTGAATGCTAACTTTTACCTAGCATTAGCCATGTGAATAGTAGTAAGGCGCATCTTTTTTCATCGGAGTGAATGGCCCATTGGCTTCAATGCATTTCAGTCAAAGTTGTCCCACTCGGCCAGCGTTCATACCAGAGCAACAAGACTTCGTATTCCACCTTAGGCCTCATCACCCAACACCCCAAGTCCAACATCTTGACCCGCACTCGTCTTTCATCCCTCGTTCTCTCCCATTGACTTCAATGCATTTCAGTCAAAGTTGTCCCACTCGGCCAGCGTTCATACCACAGCAACAAGACTTGGTATTCAACCTCAGGCCTCATCACCAAACACCTAGCAACTGCCTAGCAACCACCTAGCAACACCTTAGCAACTACCTAGAATTGCATAGCAACACCATAGCAACCATCTAGCTATGCCTAGCAACCAGCTACTGAGACCATAGCAACGCCTTCTGACATCATAGCAACCCACTTACAGCACCTAGCAACCACCTAGCAGCACCATAGCAACCACCAAAACATGCATAGCAACACCATAGCAACCATCTAGCTATGCCTAGCAACCAGCTACTGAGACCATAGCAACGCCTTCTGACATCATAGCAACCCACTTGCAGCACCTAGGAACCACCTAGCAACACCTTAGCAACCACCTATAATTTCATAGCAACACCATAGCAACCATCTAGCTATGCCTAGCAACCAGCTACTGAGACCATAGCAACGCCTTCTCACATCATAGCAACCCACTTGCAGCACCTAGTAACCACCTAGCAACTCCTTAGCAACCACCTAGAATTGCATAGCAACACCATAGCAACCATCTAGCTATGCCTAGCAACCAGCTACTGAGACCATAGCAACGCCTTCTGACAACACAGCAACCACCTAGCAACACCTTAGCAACCACCTAGAATTGCATAGCAACACCATAGCAACCACCTAGCTATGCCTAGCAACCAGCTACTGAGACCTTAGCAACGCCTTCTGACATCTTAGCAACCCACTTGCAGCACCTAGCAACCACCTAGCAACACCATAGCAACCACCTATAATTGCATAGCAACACCATAGCAACCATCTAGCTATGCCTAGCAACCAGCTACTGAGACCATAGCAACGCCATCTGACAACATAGCAACCACCTAGCAACACCTTAGCAACCACCTAGAATTGCATAGCAACACCATAGCAACCATCTAGCTATGCCTAGCAACCAGCTACTGAGACCATAGCAACGCCTTCTGACATCATAGCAACCAGCTTGCAGCACCTAGCAACCACCTACCAACACCTTAGCAACCACCTAAAATTGCATAGCAACACCATAGCAACCATCTAGCTATGCCTAGCAACCAGCTACTGAGACCATAGCAACGCCTTCTGACATCATAGCAACCAGCTTGCAGCACCTAGCAACCACCTACCCATACCTTAGCAACCACCTACAATTGCATAGCAACACCATAGCAACCATCTAGCTATGCCTAGCAACCAGCAACTGAGACCATAGCAACGCCATCTGACATCATAGCAACCGACTTGCAGCACCTAGCAACCACCTACCAACACCTTAGCAACCACCTATAATTGCATAGCAACACCATAGCAACCATCTAGCTATGCCTAGCAACCAGCTACTGAGACCTTAGCAACGCCTTCTGACATCATAGCAACCCACTTGCAGCACCTAGCAACCACCTAGCAACACCATAGCAACCACCAAAAAATGCATAGCAACACCATAGCAACCATTTAGCTATGCCTAGCAACCAGCTGCTGAGACCATAGCAAGGCCTTCTGATGCCATTGCAAACACCTTGCAGCACCTAGCAACCACCATGCAACACCATAGCAACCATGTAGCAACGCCTAGCAACCAGCTACCAACACCCTTGCAATGCCTAATAACAACATTGCAACCACCTAGCAATGCCTAGCGGCACTACAGCAACCGCCTAGCAGCACCATAGCACCAAACTAGCAACATCATAGCAATCACCTAGCAGTGCACAGACCAGCCACTTTATTAGTAGCACAGGCTCTTCCTCGGTCAGCATAATAGGCCCATCTCAAAATTTCTTCAGGAATTTTCGTTTCTAGTTATGGGCCTATTCATGTAATGAAAGGCCCATATTGTTCTTCACCTAGTAAACTACATTTTGCCAATTTGTGCTGAGCCCGTGAAAGGCACGGAGCTCACTTTGGTGCCAAATCGTAGGGCTTACTTAGCTGCACGGATTGACATATCGATTGTCTCCGTACTTCTTACGGATTGCGTGCAATTGCCTCTCAAAGTCGAAAAAAAAACTTTATTATTATTATGGGCCTATTCATGTAATGAAAGGCCCATATTGTTCTTCACCTAGTAAACTACATTTTGCCAATTTGCGCTGAGCCCGTGAAAGGCACGGAGCTCACTTTCGTGCCAAATCGTAGGGCTTACTTAGCTGCACGGATTGACATATCGATTGTCTCCGTACTTCTTACGGATTGCGTGCAATTGCCTCTCAAAGTCGAAAAAAAAACTTTATTATTATTATGGGCCTATTCATGTAATGAAAGGCCCATATTGTTCTTCACCTAGTAAACTACATTTTGCCAATTTGTGCTGAGCCCGTGAAAGGCACGGAGCTCACTTTGGTGCCAAATCGTAGGGCTTACTTAGCTGCACGGATTGACATATCGATTGTCTCCGTACTTCTTACGGATTGCGTGCAATTGCCTCTCAAAGTCGAAAAAAAAACTTTATTATTATTATGGGCCTATTCATGTAATGAAAGGCCCATATTGTTCTTCACCTAGTAAACTACATTTTGCCAATTTGCGCTGAGCCCGTGAAAGGCACGGAGCTCACTTTCGTGCCAAATCGTAGGGCTTACTTAGCTGCACGGATTGACATATCGATTGTCTCCGTACTTCTTACGGATTGCGTGCAATTGCCTCTCAAAGTCGAAAAATAAAAACTTTATTTATTATGGGCCTATTCATGTAATGAAAGGCCCATATTGTTCTTCACCTAGTAAACTACATTTTGCCAATTTGCGCTGAGCCCGTGAAAGGCACGGAGCTCACTTTGGTGCCAAATCGTAGGGCTTACTTAGCTGCACGGATTGACATATCGTTTGTCTCCGTACTGCTTACGGATTGCGTGCAATTGCCTCTCAAAGTCGAAAAAAAAACTTTATTATTATTATTATTCTTCCGTGATTTTCGGCAATTAATGCGGGTCGTACCGTAGCGTGCAGCCAGGCAAGCTATATATCAAAAGTGAGTCCTTCATGGTGTGAGGTGTGCTATTACTTTTCTGCGCAGAATATGTTACCATGGCGACGTTATTCACGTTAAGACACACTTAAAATCCCATAGGAATGCATTGAATGCTAACTTTTACCTAGCATTAGCCTGACTAACCATGTGAATAGTAGTAAGGCGCATCTTTTTTCATGGGAGTGAATGGCCCATTGGCTTCAATGCATTTCAGTCAAAGTTGTCCCACTCGGCCAGCCTTCATACCACAGCAACAAGACTCGGTATTCAACCTCAGGCCTCATCACCCAACACCCCAAGTCCAACATCTTGACCCGCACTCGTCTTTCATCCCTCGTTCTCTCCCATTGACTTCAATGCATTTCAGTCAAAGTTGTCCCACTCGGCCAGCGTTCATACCACAGCAACAAGACTCGGTATTCAACCTCAGGCCTCATCACCCAACACCCCAAGTCCAACATCTTGACCCGCACTCGTCTTTCATCCCTCGTTCTCTCCCATTGACTTCAATGCATTTCAGGCAAAGTTTTCCCATTCGTCCAGCGTTCAAACCACAGCAACAAGACTCGGTATTCAACCTTAGGCCTCATCACCCAACGCCCCAATTCCACCATCTTGACCCGCACTCGTCTTTCATCCCTCGTTCTCTCCCATTGACTTCAATGCATTTCAGTCAAAGTTTTCCCACTGGGCCAGTGTTCATACCACAGCAACAAGACTCGGTATTATACCGTAGGCCTCATCACTCAGCACCGCAAGTCCAACATCTTGACCCGCACTCGTCTTTCATCCCTCGTTCTCTCCCATTGACTTCAATGCATTTCAATCAAAGTTTTGCCAATTAGCCAGTGTTAATGCCACAGCAACAAGACTTGGTATTCAACCTCAGGCCTCGTCACCAAACACCTAGCAACTGCCTAGCAACCACCTAGCAACACCTTAGCAACCACCTAGAATTGCATAGCAACACCATAGCAACCATCTAGCTATGCCTAGCAACCAGCTACTGAGACCATAGCAACGCCTTCTGACATCATAGCAACCCACTTGCAGCACCTAGCAACCACCTAGCAACACCATAGCAACCACCTAGAATTGCATAGCAACCATCTAGCTATGCCTAGCAACCAGCTACTGAGACCATAGCAACGCCTTCTGACATCATAGCAACCCACTTGCAGCACCTAGCAACCACCTAGCAACACCTTAGCAACCACCTAGAATTGCATAGCAACACCATAGCAACCATCTAGCTATGCCTAGCAACCAGCTACTGAGACCATAGCAACGCCTTCTGACATCATAGCAACCCACTTGCAGCACCTGGCAACCACCATGCAACACCATAGCAACCACCTATAATTGCATAGCAACACCATAGCAACCATCTAGCTATGCCTAGCAACCAGCTACTGAGACCATAGCAACGCCTTCTGACATCATAGCAACCCACTTGCAGCACCTAGCAACCACCTAGCAACACCTTAGCAACCACCTAGAATTGCATAGCAACACCATAGCAACCATCTAGCTATGCCTAGCAACCAGCTACTGAGACCATAGCAACGCCTTCTGACATCATAGCAACCCACTTGCAGCACCTAGCAACCACCATGCAACACCATAGCAACCACCTATAATTGCATAGCAACACCATAGCAACCATCTAGCTATGCCTAGCAACCAGCTACTGAGACCATAGCAACGCCTTCTGACATCATAGCAACCCACTTGCAGCACCTAGCAACCACCTAGCAACACCTTAGCAACCACCTAGAATTGCATAGCAACACCATAGCAACCATCTAGCTATGCCTAGCAACTAGCTACTGAGACCATAGCAACGCCTTCTGACATCATAGCAACCCACTTGCAGCACCTAGCAACCACCTAGCAACACCTTAGCAACCACCTAGAATTGCATAGCAACACCATAGCAACCATCTAGCTATGCCTAGCAACCAGCTACTGAGACCATAGCAATGCCTTATGACACCATAGCAACCACCTTGCAACAGCTAGCAACCACCTAGGAACACCATAGCAACCACCAAAAAATGCATAGCAACACCATAGCAACCATTTAGTTATGCCTAGCGACCAGCTACTGAGACCTTAGCAACGCCTTCTGATGCCATAGCAAACACCTTGCAGCACCTAGCAACCACCATGCAACACCATAGCAACCACCTATAATTGCATAGCAACAACATAGCAACCACGTAGCAATGCCTAGCAAACAGCTACCAACACACTTGCAATGCCTAATAACAACATTGCAACCACCTAGCAATGCCTAGCGGCACTTCGGAAACCACCTAGCAGCACCGTAGCAACTAACTTGCAAATCTTAGCAATCACCTAGCAGTACACAGACCACCCATTTTATTAGTAGCACAGGCTCTTCCACGGTCAGCGGAATAGGCCCATCTCAAAATTTCTTCAGGAATTTTCGTTTCTAGTTATGGGCCTATTCATGTAATGAAAGGCCCATATTGTTCTTCACCTAGTAAACTACATTTTGCCAATTTGCGCTGAGCCCGTGAAAGGCACGGAGCTCACTTTGGTGCCAAATCGTAGGGCTTACTTAGCTGCACGGATTGACATATCGATTGTCTCCGTACTTCTTACGGATTGCGTGCAATTGCCTCTCAAAGTCGAAAAAAAAACTTTATTATGGGCCTATTCATGTAATGAAAGGCCCATATTACTCTTCACCTAGTAAATTACATTTTGCCAATTTGCGCTGAGCCTGTGAAAGGCACGGAGCTCACTTTGGTGGCAAATCGTAGAGCTTGGTTAGCCGGACGGATTGACATATCGCTTGTCTCCGTCCTCCTTACGGATTGCGTGCAATTGCCTCTCAAAGTCGAAAAAAAACTTTATTTATTATTATTCTTCCGTGATTTTCGGCAATTAATGCGGGTCGTACCGTAGCGTGCAGCCAGGCAATCTATATATCAAAAGTGAGTCCTTGGTTGTGTGAGGTGTGCTATTACTTTTCTGCGCAGAATATGTTACCATGGCGATGTTATTCACGTTCAAACACACTTAAAATCCCATAGGAATGCATTGAATGCTAACTTTTACCTAGCATTAGCCTGACTAACCATGTGAATAGTAGTAAGGCGCATCTTTTTTCATGGGAGTGAATGGCCCATTGACTTCAATGCATTTCAGTCAAAGTTGTCCCACTCGGCCAGCGTTCATACCACAGCAATAAGACTCGGTAATCAACCTTAGGCCTCATCATCCAACACCACAAGTCCAACATCTTGACCTGCACTCGTCTTTCATCCCTCGTTCTCTCCCATTGACTTCAATGCATTTCAGTCAAAGTTTTCCCACTGGGCCAGCGTTCATGCCACAGCAACAAGACTCGGTAATCAACCTTAGGCCTCATCATCCAACACCACAAGTCCAACATCTTGACCTGCACTCGTCTTTCATCCCTCGTTCTTTCCCATTGACTTCAATGCATTTCAGTCAAAGTTTTCCCACTGGGCCAGCGTTCATACCACAGCAACAAGACTCGGTATTCAACCTTAGGCCTCATCACCCAACACCCCAAGTCCACCATCTTGACCCGCACTCGTCTTTCATCCCTCGTTCTCTCCCATTGACTTCAATGCATTTCAATCAAAGTTTTGCCACTTGGCCAGTGTTAATGCCACAGCAACAAGACTTGGTATTACACCTCAGGCATCATCACCAAACACATAGCAACTGCCTAGCAACCACCTAGCAACACCTTAGCAACTACCTACAATTTCATAGCAACACCTTAGCAACCATCTAGCTATGCCTAGCAACCAGCTACTGAGAACATAGCAACGCCTTCTGACATCATAGCAACCCACTTGCAGCACCTAGCAACCACCTAGCAACACCTTAGCAACCACCTAGAATTGCATAGCAACACCATAGCAACCATCTAGCTATGCCTAGCATCCAGCTACTGAGACCTTAGCAACGCCTTCTGACATCATAGCAACCCACTTGCAACACCTAGCAACCACCTAGCAACACCTTAGCAACCACCTAGAATTGCATAGCAACACCATAGCAACCATCTAGCTATGCCTAGCAACCAGCTACTGAGACCTTAGCAACGCCTTCTGACATCATTGCAACCCACTTGCAGCACCTAGCAACCACCTAGCAACACCTTAGCAACCACCTAGAATTGCATAGCAACACCATAGCAACCATCTAGCTATACCTAGCAACCAGCTACTGAGACCTTAGCAACGCCTTCTGACATCATTGCAACCCACTTGCAGCACCTAGCAACCACCTAGCAACACCTTAGCAACCACCTAGAATTGCATAGCAACACCATAGCAACCATCTAGCTATGCCTAGCAACCAGCTACTGAGACCATAGCAACGCCTTCTGACATCATAGCAACCAGCTTACAGCACCTAGCAACCACCTAGCAACACCTTAGCAACCACCTAGAATTGCATAGCAACACCATAGCAACCATCTAGCTATGCCTAGCAACCAGCTACTGAGACCATAGCAACGCCTTCTGACATCATAGCAACCCACTTGCAGCACCTAGCAACCACCTAGCAACACCTTAGCAAACACCTAGAATTGCATAGCAACACCATAGCAACCATCTAGCTATGCCTAGCAACCAGCTACTGAGACCATAGCAACGCCATCTGACATCATAGCAACCCACTTACAGCACCTAGCAACCACCTAGCAGCACCATAGCAACCACCAAAACATGCATAGCAACACCATAGCAACCATCTAGCTATGCCTAGCAACCAGCTACTGAGACCATAGCAACGCCTTCTGACATCATAGCAACCCACTTGCAGCACCTAGCAACCACCTAGCAACACCTTAGCAACCACCTATAATTGCATAGCAACACCATAGCAACCATCTAGCTATGCCTAGCAACCAGCTACTGAGACCATAGAAATGCCTTCTGACGCCATAGCAACCACCTTGCAGCACCTAGCAACCACCTAGCAACACCATAGCAACCACCTAGAATTGCATAGCATCACCATAGCAACCATCTAGCTATGCCTAGCAACCAGCTACTGAGACCATAGCAACGCCTTCTCACATCATAGCAACCCACTTGCAGCACCTAGTAACCACCTAGCAACTCCTTAGCAACCACCTAGAATTGCATAGCAACACCATAGCAACCATCTAGCTATGCCTAGCAACCAGCTACTGAGACCATAGCAACGCCTTCTGACAACACAGCAACCACCTAGCAACACCTTAGCAACCACCTAGAATTGCATAGCAACACCATAGCAACCACCTAGCTATGCCTAGCAACCAGCTACTGAGACCTTAGCAACGCCTTCTGACATCTTAGCAACCCACTTGCAGCACCTAGCAACCACCTAGCAACACCATAGCAACCACCTATAATTGCATAGCAACACCATAGCAACCATCTAGCTATGCCTAGCAACCAGCTATTGAGACCATAGCAATGCCTTCAGACGCCATAGCAAACACCTTGCAGCACCTAGCAACCACCTAGCAACACCTTAGCAACCACCTATAATTGCATAGCAACACCATAGCAACCATCTAGCTATGCATAGCAACCAGCTACTGAGACCATAGCAACACCATTTGACAACATAGCAACCACCTAGCAACACCTTAGCAACCATCTATAATTGCATAGCAACACCATAGCAACCATCTAGATATGCCTAGCAACCAGCTACTGAGACCATAGCAATGCATTCTGACATCATAGCAACCCACTTGCAGCACCTAGCAACCACCTAGCAACACCTTAGCAACCACCTAGATATGCCTAGCAACCAGCTACTGAGACCATAGCAACGCGTTCTGACATCATAGCAACCCAATTGCAGCACCTAGCAACCACCTAGGAACACCTTAGCAACCACCTACAATTGCATAGCAACACCATAGCAACCATCTAGCTATGCCTAGCAACCAGCTACTGAGACCATAGCAACGCCTTCTGACATCATAGCAACCAACTTGCAGCACCTAGCAACCACCTAGCAACACCTTAGCAACCACCTAGAATTGCATAGCAACACCATAGCAACCATCTAGCTATGCCTAGCAACCAGCTACTCAGACCATAGCAACGCCTTCTGACATCATAGCAACCAGCTTACAGCACCTAGCAACCACCTAGCAACACCTTAGCAACCACCTAGAATTGCATAGCAACACCATAGCAACCATCTAGCTATGCCTAGCAACCAGCTACTGAGACCATAGCAACGCCATCTGACATCATAGCAACCAACTTGCAGCACCTAGCAACCACCTAGCAACACCTTAGCAACCACCTAGAATTGCATAGCAACACCATAGCAACCATCTAGCTATGCCTAGCAACCAGCTACTGAGACCATAGCAACGCCATCTGACATCATAGCAACCCACTTGCAGCACCTAGCAACCACCTATAATTCCATAGCAACACCATAGCAACCATCAAGCTATGCCTAGCAACCAGCTACTGAGACCTTAGAAACGCCTTCTGACATCATAGCAACCCACTTGCAGCACCTAGCAACACCTTAGCAACCACCTATAATTGCATAGCAACACCATAGCAACCATCTAGCTATGCCTAGCAACCAGCTACTGAGACCTTAGCAATGCCTTCTGACATCATAGCAACCGACATGCAGCACCAAGCAACCACCTAGCAACACCATAGCAACCACCAAAAAATGCATAGCAACACCATAGCAACCATTTAGCTATGCCTAGCAACCAGCTACTGAGACCATAGCAACACCTTCTGAGGCCATAGCAACCACCTTTCAGCAGCTAGTAACCACCTAGCAACACCATAGCAACCACCAAAAAATGCATAGCAACACCATAGCAACCATTTAGCTATGCCTAGCAACCAGCTGCTAAGACCATAGCAAGGCCTTCTGATGCCATTGCAAACACCTTGCAGCACCTAGCAACCACCATGCAACACCATAACAACCATGTAGCAATGCCTAGCAACCAGCTACCAACACCATTGCAATGCCTAATAACAACATTGCAACCACCTAGCAATGCCTAGCGGCACTACAGCAACCGCCTAGCAGCACCATAGCACCAAACTAGCAACATCATAGCAATCACCTAGCAGTGCACAGACCAGCCACTTTATTAGTAGCACAGGCTCTTCCTCGGTCAGCAGAATAGGCCCATCTCAAAATTTCTTCAGGAATTTTCGTTTCTAGTTATTATTATTATTCTTCCGTGATTTTCGGCAATTAATGCGGGTCGTACCGTAGCGTGCAGCCAGGCAATCTATATATCAAAAGTGAGTCCTTGGTTGTGTGAGGTGTGCTATTACTTTTCTGCGCAGAATATGTTACCATGGCGACGTTATTCACGTTAAAACACACTAAAAATCCCATAGGAATGCATTAAATGCTAACTTTTACCTAGCATTAGCCATGTGAATAGTAGTAAGGCGAATCTTTCTTCATGGGAGTGAATGGCCCATTGACTTCAATGCATTTCAGTCAAAGTTGTCCCACTCGGCCAGCTTTCATACCACAGCAACAAGACTCGGTATTCAACCTTAGGCCTCATCACCCATCACCCCAAGTCCAACATCTTGACCCGCACTCGTCTTTCATCCCTCGTTATTATTTATTATTATTCCGTGATTTTCGGCAATTAATGCGGGTCGTACCGTACCGTGCAGCCAGGCAATCTATATATCAAAAGTGAGTCCTTGGTTGTGTGAGGTGTGCTATTACTTTTCTGCGCAGAATATGTTACCATGGCGACGTTATTCACGTTAAAACACACTTAAAATCCCATAGGAATGCATTGAATGCTAACTTTTACCTAGCATTAGCCTGACTAACCATGTGAATAGTAGTAAGGCGCATCTTTTTACATGGGAGTGAATGGCCCATTGGCTTCAATGCATTCCAGTCAAAGTTGTCCCACTCGGCCAGCGTTCATACCACAGCAACAAGACTCGGTATTCAACCTTAGGCCTCATCACCCAACACCCCAAGTCCAACATCTTGACCCGCACTCGTCTTTCATCCCTCGTTCTCTCCCATTGACTTCAATGCATTTCAGTCAAAGTTGTCCCACTCGGCCAGCGTTCATACCACAGCAACAAGACTCGGTATTCAACCTCAGGCCTCATCACCCAACACCCCAAGTCCAACATCTTGACCCGCACTCGTCTTTCATCCCTCGTTCTCTCCCATTGACTTCAATGCATTTCAGTCAAAGTTGTCCCACTCGGCCAGCGTTCATACCACAGCAACAAGACTCGGTATTCAACCTCAGGCCTCATCACCCAACACCCCAAGTCCAACATCTTGACCCGCACTCGTCTTTCATCCCTCGTTCTCTCCCATTGACTTCAATGCATTTCAGTCAAAGTTGTCCCACTCGGCCAGCATTCATACCACAGCAACAAGACTCGGTATTCAACCTCAGGCCTCATCACCCAACACCCCAAGTCCAACATCTTGACCCGCACTCGTCTTTCATCCCTCGTTCTCTCCCATTGACTTCAATGCATTTCAGTCAAAGTTGTCCCACTCGGCCAGCGTTCATACCACAGCAACAAGACTTGGTATTCAACCTCAGTCCTCATCACCAAACACCTAGCAACTGCCTAGCAACCACCTAGCAACACCTTAGCAACTACCTAGAATTGCATAGCAACACCATAGCAACCATCTAGCTATGCATAGCAACCAGCTACTGAGACCATAGCAACGCCTTCTGACATCATAGCAACCCACTTGCAGCACCTAGCAACCACCTAGCAACTCCTTAGCAACCACCTACAATTGCATAGCAACACCATAGCAACCATCTAGCTATGCCTAGCAACCAGCTACTGAGACCATAGCAACGCCTTCTGACATCATAGCAACCCACTTGCAGCACCTAGCAACCACCTAGCAACACCTTAGCAACCACCTAGAATTGCATAGCAACACCATAGCAACCATCTAGCTATGCCTAGCAACCAGCTACTGAGACCATAGCAACGCCTTCTGACATCATAGCAACCCACTTGCAGCACCTAGCAACCACCTAGCAACACCTTAGCAACCACCTAGAATTGCATAGCAACACCATAGCAACCATCTAGCTATGCCTAGCAACCAGCTACTGAGACCATAGCAACGCCTTCTGACATCATAGCAACCCACTTGCAGCACCTGGCAACCACCATGCAACACCATAGCAACCACCTATAATTGCATAGCAACACCATAGCAACCATCTAGCTATGCCTAGCAACCAGCTACTGAGACCATAGCAACGCCTTCTGACATCATAGCAACCCACTTGCAGCACCTAGCAACCACCTAGCAACACCTTAGCAACCACCTAGAATTGCATAGCAACACCATAGCAACCATCTAGCTATGCCTAGCAACCAGCTACTGAGACCATAGCAACGCCTTCTGACATCATAGCAACCCACTTGCAGCACCTAGCAACCACCATGCAACACCATAGCAACCACCTATAATTGCATAGCAACACCATAGCAACCATCTAGCTATGCCTAGCAACCAGCTACTGAGACCATAGCAACGCCTTCTGACATCATAGCAACCCACTTGCAGCACCTAGCAACCACCTAGCAACACCTTAGCAACCACCTAGAATTGCATAGCAACACCATAGCAACCATCTAGCTATGCCTAGCAACTAGCTACTGAGACCATAGCAACGCCTTCTGACATCATAGCAACCCACTTGCAGCACCTAGCAACCACCTAGCAACACCTTAGCAACCACCTAGAATTGCATAGCAACACCATAGCAACCATCTAGCTATGCCTAGCAACCAGCTACTGAGACCATAGCAATGCCTTATGACACCATAGCAACCACCTTGCAACAGCTAGCAACCACCTAGGAACACCATAGCAACCACCAAAAAATGCATAGCAACACCATAGCAACCATTTAGTTATGCCTAGCGACCAGCTACTGAGACCTTAGCAACGCCTTCTGATGCCATAGCAAACACCTTGCAGCACCTAGCAACCACCATGCAACACCATAGCAACCACCTATAATTGCATAGCAACAACATAGCAACCACGTAGCAATGCCTAGCAAACAGCTACCAACACACTTGCAATGCCTAATAACAACATTGCAACCACCTAGCAATGCCTAGCGGCACTTCGGAAACCACCTAGCAGCACCGTAGCAACTAACTTGCAAATCTTAGCAATCACCTAGCAGTACACAGACCACCCATTTTATTAGTAGCACAGGCTCTTCCACGGTCAGCGGAATAGGCCCATCTCAAAATTTCTTCAGGAATTTTCGTTTCTAGTTATGGGCCTATTCATGTAATGAAAGGCCCATATTGTTCTTCACCTAGTAAACTACATTTTGCCAATTTGCGCTGAGCCCGTGAAAGGCACGGAGCTCACTTTGGTGCCAAATCGTAGGGCTTACTTAGCTGCACGGATTGACATATCGATTGTCTCCGTACTTCTTACGGATTGCGTGCAATTGCCTCTCAAAGTCGAAAAAAAAACTTTATTATTATTATTATTCTTCCGTGATTTTCGGCAATTAATGCGGGTCGTACCGTAGCGTGCAGCCAGGCAATCTATATATCAAAAGTGAGTCCTTGGTTGTGTGAGGTGTGCTATTACTTTTCTGCGCAGAATATGTTACCATGGCGACGTTATTCACGTTAAAACACACTAAAAATCCCATAGGAATGCATTAAATGCTAACTTTTACCTAGCATTAGCCATGTGAATAGTAGTAAGGCGAATCTTTCTTCATGGGAGTGAATGGCCCATTGACTTCAATGCATTTCAGTCAAAGTTGTCCCACTCGGCCAGCTTTCATACCACAGCAACAAGACTCGGTATTCAACCTTAGGCCTCATCACCCATCACCCCAAGTCCAACATCTTGACCCGCACTCGTCTTTCATCCCTCGTTATTATTTATTATTCTTCCGTGATTTTCGGCAATTAATGCGGGTCGTACCGTACCGTGCAGCCAGGCAATCTATATATCAAAAGTGAGTCCTTGGTTGTGTGAGGTGTGCTATTACTTTTCTGCGCAGAATATGTTACCATGGCGACGTTATTCACGTTAAAACACACTTAAAATCCCATAGGAATGCATTGAATGCTAACTTTTACCTAGCATTAGCCTGACTAACCATGTGAATAGTAGTAAGGCGCATCTTTTTACATGGGAGTGAATGGCCCATTGGCTTCAATGCATTCCAGTCAAAGTTGTCCCACTCGGCCAGCGTTCATACCACAGCAACAAGACTCGGTATTCAACCTTAGGCCTCATCACCCAACACCCCAAGTCCAACATCTTGACCCGCACTCGTCTTTCATCCCTCGTTCTCTCCCATTGACTTCAATGCATTTCAGTCAAAGTTGTCCCACTCGGCCAGCGTTCATACCACAGCAACAAGACTCGGTATTCAACCTCAGGCCTCATCACCCAACACCCCAAGTCCAACATCTTGACCCGCACTCGTCTTTCATCCCTCGTTCTCTCCCATTGACTTCAATGCATTTCAGTCAAAGTTGTCCCACTCGGCCAGCATTCATACCACAGCAACAAGACTCGGTATTCAACCTCAGGCCTCATCACCCAACACCCCAAGTCCAACATCTTGACCCGCACTCGTCTTTCATCCCTCGTTCTCTCCCATTGACTTCAATGCATTTCAGTCAAAGTTGTCCCACTCGGCCAGCATTCATACCACAGCAACAAGACTCGGTATTCAACCTCAGGCCTCATCACCCAACACCCCAAGTCCAACATCTTGACCCGCACTCGTCTTTCATCCCTCGTTCTCTCCCATTGACTTCAATGCATTTCAGTCAAAGTTGTCCCACTCGGCCAGCGTTCATACCACAGCAACAAGACTTGGTATTCAACCTCAGTCCTCATCACCAAACACCTAGCAACTGCCTAGCAACCACCTAGCAACACCTTAGCAACTACCTAGAATTGCATAGCAACACCATAGCAACCATCTAGCTATGCATAGCAACCAGCTACTGAGACCATAGCAACGCCTTCTGACATCATAGCAACCCACTTGCAGCACCTAGCAACCACCTAGCAACTCCTTAGCAACCACCTACAATTGCATAGCAACACCATAGCAACCATCTAGCTATGCCTAGCAACCAGCTACTGAGACCATAGCAACGCCTTCTGACATCATAGCAACCCACTTGCAGCACCTAGCAACCACCTAGCAACACCTTAGCAACCACCTAGAATTGCATAGCAACACCATAGCAACCATATAGCTATGCCTAGCAACCAGCTACTGAGACCATAGCAACGCCATCTGACATCATAGCAACCCACTTGCAGCACCTAGCAACCACCTAGCAGCACCATAGCAACCACCAAAACATGCATAGCAACACCATAGCAACCATCGAGCTATGCCTAGCAACCAGCTACTGAGACCATAGCAACGCCTTCTGACATCATAGCAACCCACTTGCAGCACCTACCAACCACCTAGCAACACCTTAGCAACCATCTATAATTGCATAGCAACACCATAGCAACCATCTAGATATGCCTAGCAACCAGCTACTGAGACCATAGCAACGCGTTCTGACATCATAGCAACCAACTTGCAGCACCTAGCAACCACCTAGCAACACCTTAGCAACCACCTAGAATTGCATAGCAACACCATAGCAACCACCTAGCTATGCCTAGCAACCAGCTACTGAGACCTTAGCAACGCCTTCTGACATCTTAGCAACCCACTTGCAGCACCTAGCAACCACCTAGCAACACCATAGCAACCACCTAGAATTGCATAGCAACACCATAGCAACCATCTAGCTATGCCTAGCAACCAGCTACTGAGACCATAGCAATGCCTTCTGACGCCATAGCAATCACCTTGCAGCACCTAGCAACCACCATGCAACACCAAAGCAACCACCTAGCAAGACCATAGCAACCATGTAGCAACGCCTAGCAACCAGCTACCAACACCCTTGCAATGCCTATTAACAACATTGCAACCACCTAGCAATGCCTAGCGGCACTACAGCAACCGCCTAGCAGCACCATAGCACCAAACTAGCAACATCATAGCAATCACCTAGCAGTGCACAGACCAGCCACTTTATTAGTAGCACAGGCTCTTCCTCGGTCAGCAGAATAGGCCCATCTCAAAATTTCTTCAGGAATTTTCGTTTCTAGTTATTATTATTATTCTTCCGTAGATTTTCGGCAATTAATGCGGGTCGTACCGTAACATGCAGCCAGGCAATCTATATATCAAAAGTGAGTCCTTGGTTGTGTGAGGTGTGCTATTACTTTTCTGCGCAGAATATGTTACCATGGCGACGTTATTCACGTTAAAACACACTAAAAATCCCATAGGAATGCATTAAATGCTAACTTTTACCTAGCATTAGCCATGTGAATAGTAGTAAGGCGCATCTTTTTTCATGGGAGTGAATGGCCCATTGGCTTCAATGCATTTCAGTCAAAGTTGTCCCACTCGGCCAGCGTTCATACCACAGCAACAAGACTTGGTATTCAACCTTAGGCCTCATCACCCAACACCCCAAGTCCACCATCTTGACCCGCACTCGTCTTTCATCCCTCGTTCTCTCCCATTGACTTCAATGCATTTCAGTCAAAGTTGTCCCACTCGGCCAGCATTCATACCACAGCAACAAGACTCGGTATTCAACCTTAGGCCTCATCACCCAACACCCCAAGTCCACCATCTTGACCCGCACTCGTCTTTCATCCCTCGTTCTCTCCCATTAACTTCAATGCATTTCAGTCAAAGTTTTCCCACTGGGCCAGTGTTCATACCACAGCAACAAGACTCGGTATTATACCGTAGGCCTCATCACTCAACACCCCAAGTCCACCATCTTGACCCGCACTCGTCTTTCATCCCTCGTTCTCTCCCATTGACTTCAATGCATTTTGGTCAAAGTTTTCCCACTGGGCCAGCGTTCATACCACAGCAACAAGACTTGGTATTCAACCTCAGGCCTCATCACCCAACGCCCCAAGTCCACCATCTTGACCCGCACTCGTCTTTCATCCCTCGTTCTCTCCCATTGACTTCAATGCATTTCAGTCAAAGTTTTCCCACTGGGCCAACGTTTATGCCACAGCAACAAGACTTGGTATTCAACCTCAGGCCTCACCACCAAACACCTAGCAACTGCCTAGCAACCGCCTAGCAACACCTTAGCAACTACCTACAATTTCATAGCAACGCCTTAGCAACCATCTAGCTATGCCTAGCAACCAGCTACTGAGCCCATAGCAACACCTTCTGACAACATAGCAACTACCTAGCAACCCCTTAGCAACCACCTAGAATTGCATAGCAACACCATAGCAACCATCTAGCTATGCCTAGCAACCAGCTACTGAGACCATTGCAACGTCTTCTGACATCATAGCAACCCACTTGCAGCACCTAGCAACCACCTAGCAACACCTTAGCAACCACCTATAATTGCATAGCAACACCATAGCAACCATCTAGCCATGCCTAGCAACCAGCTACTGAGACCATAGCAATGCCTTCTGACATCATAACAACCCACTTGCAGCACCTAGCAACCACCTAGCAACACCTTAGCAACCACCCAGAATTGCATAGCAACACCATAGCAACCATCTAGCTATGCCTAGCAACCAGCTACTGAGACCATAGCAATGCCTTATGACACCATACCAACCACCTTGCAACAGCTAGCAACCACCTAGGAACACCATAGCAACCACCAAAAAATGCATAGCAACACCATAGCAACCATTTAGTTATGCCTAGCAACCAGCTACTGAGACCATAGCAACGCCTTCTGACAACACAGCAACCACCTAGCAACACCTTAGCAACCACCTAGAATTGCATAGCAACACCATAGCAACCACCTAGCTATGCCTAGCAACCAGCGACTGAGACCTTAGCAACGCCTTCTGACATCTTAGCAACCCACTTGCAGCACCTAGCAACCACCTAGCAACACCATAGCAACCACCTAGAATTGCATAGCAACACCATAGCAACCATCTAGCTATGCCTAGCAACCAGCTACTGAGACCATAGCAATGCCTTCTGACGCCATAGCAAACACCTTGCAGCACCTAGCAACCACCATGCAACACCATAGCAACCACCTAGCAACACCATAGCAACCATGTAGCAACGCCTAGCAACCAGCTACCAACACCCTTGCAATGCCTAATAACAACATTGCAACCACCTAGCAATGCCTAGCGGCACTACAGCAACCGCCTAGCAGCACCATAGCACCAAACTAGCAACATCATAGCAATCACCTAGCAGTGCACAGACCAGCCACTTTATTAGTAGCACAGGCTCTTCCTCGGTCAGCAGAATAGGCCCATCTCAAAATTTCTTCAGGAATTTTCGTTTCTAGTTATGGGCCTATTCATGTAATGAAAGGCCCATATTGTTCTTCACCTAGTAAACTACATTTTGCCAATTTGCGCTGAGCCCGTGAAAGGCACGGAGCTCACTTTCGTGCCAAATCGTAGGGCTTACTTAGCTGCACGGATTGACATATCGATTGTCTCCGTACTTCTTACGGATTGCGTGCAATTGCCTCTCAAAGTCGAAAAATAAAAACTTTATTTATTATTATTATTATTCTTCCGTAGATTTTCGGCAATTAATGCGGGTCGTACCGTAACATGCAGCCAGGCAATCTATATATCAAAAGTGAGTCCTTGGTTGTGTGAGGTGTGCTATTACTTTTCTGCGCAGAATATGTTACCATGGCGACGTTATTCACGTTAAAACACACTAAAAATCCCATAGGAATGCATTAAATGCTAACTTTTACCTAGCATTAGCCATGTGAATAGTAGTAAGGCGCATCTTTTTTCATGGGAGTGAATGGCCCATTGGCTTCAATGCATTTCAGTCAAAGTTGTCCCACTCGGCCAGCGTTCATACCACAGCAACAAGACTCGGTATTCAACCTTAGGCCTCATCACCCAACACCCCAAGTCCACCATCTTGACCCGCACTCGTCTTTCATCCCTCGTTCTCTCCCATTGACTTCAATACATTTTAGTCAAAGATTTCCTACTCGGCCAGTGTTCATACCACAGCAACAAGACTAGGAATTCAACCTTAGTCCTCATCACCAAACACCTTTAGACCACCATCTTCACCCGCACTCGTCTTTCATCCCTCGTTCTCTCCCATTGACTTCAATGCATTTCAGTCAAAGTTTTCCCACTGGGCCAACGTTTATGCCACAGCAACAAGATTCGGTATTCAACCTTAGGCCTCATCACCCAACACCACAAGTCCAACATCTTGACCCACACTCGTCTTTCATCCCTCGTTCTTTCCCATTGACTTCAATGCATTTCAGTCAAAGTTGTCCCTCTCGGCCAGCGTTCATACCACAGCAACAAGACTCGGTATTCAACCTTAGGCCTCATCACCCAACACCCCAAGTCCATCATCTTGACCCGCACTCGTCTTTCATCCCTCGTTCTCTCCCATTGACTTCAATGCATTTCAATCAAACTTGTGCTATTCAGCCACTGTTCATGCCACATCATCAACACTTAATATTCAACCTTAGGCCTCATAACCAAACGCCTAGCAGCACTGTAGCAACCACCTAGCGATGCCTAGCAACACCATAGCAACCACCTATAATTACATAGCAACTGCATAGCAACCACATAGCAACGCCTAGCTACCAGCTACTGACACCATAGGAACGCCATCCCACAACCTAGCAACCACCTTGCAGCACCTAGCAACCACCTAGCAACACCATAGCAACCACCTAGAATTGCATAGCAACACCATAGCAACCATCTAGCTATGCCTAGCAACCAGCTACTGAGAACATAGCAACGGCTTCTGACATCATAGCAACCCACTTGCAGCACCTAGCAACCACCTAGCAACACCTTAGCAACCACCTAGAATTGCATAGCAACACCATAGCAACCATCTAGCTATGCCTAGCATCCAGCTACTGAGACCTTAGCAACGCCTTCTGACATCATAGCAACCCACTTGCAGCACCTAGCAACCACCTAGCAACACCTTAGCAACCACCTACAATTGCATAGCAACACCATAGCAACCATCTAGCTATGCCTAGCAACCAGCTACTGAGACCTTAGCAACGCCTTCTGACATCATAGCAACCACCTAGCAACACCTTAGCAACCACCTAGAATTGCATAGCAACACCATAGCAACCATCTAGCTATGCCTAGCAACCAGCTACTGAGACCATAGCAACGCCTTCTGACATCATAGCAACCCACTTGCAGCACCTAGCAACCACCTAGCAACACCTTAGCAACCACCTAGAATTGCATAGCAACACCATAGCAACCATCTAGCTAAGCCTAGCAACCAGCTACTGAGACATTAGCAACGCCTTCTGACATCATAGCAACCCACTTGCAGCACCTAGCAACCACCTAGCAACACCTTAGCAACCACCTAGAATTGCATAGCAACACCATAGCAACCACCTAGCTATGCCTAGCAACCAGCTACTGAGACCTTAGCAACGCCTTCTGACATCTTAGCAACCCACTTGCAGCACCTAGCAACCACCTAGCAACACCATAGCAACCACCTAGAATTGCATAGCAACACCATAGCAACCATCTAGCTATGCCTAGCAACCAGCTACTGAGACCATAGCAATGCCTTCTGACGCCATAGCAAACACCTTACAGCACCTAGCAACCACCATGCAACACCAAAGCAACCACCTAGCAACACCATAGCAACCATGTAGCAACGCCTAGCAACCAGCTACCAACACCCTTGCAATGCCTAATAACAACATTGCAACCACCTAGCAATGCCTAGCGGCACTACAGCAACCGCCTAGCAGCACCATAGCACCAAACTAGCAACATCATAGCAATCACCTAGCAGTGCACAGACCAGCCACTTTATTAGTAGCACAGGCTCTTCCTCGGTCAGCAGAATAGGCCCATCTCAAAATTTCTTCAGGAATTTTCGTTTCTAGTTATTTATTATTATTATTCTTCCGTGATTTTCGGCAATTAATGCGGGTCGTACCGTAGCGTGCAGCCAGGCAATCTATATGTCAAAAGTGAGTCCTTGTTTGTGTGAGGTGTGCTATTACTTTTCTGCGCAGAATATGTTACCATGGCGACGTTATTCACGTTAAAACACACTAAAAATCCCATAGGAATGCATTAAATGCTAACTTTTACCTAGCATTAGCCATGTGAATAGTAGTAAGGCGCATCTTTTTTCATGGGAGTGAATGGCCCATTGACTTCAATGCATTTCAGTCAAAGTTGTCCCACTCGGCAAGCGTTCATACCAGAGCAACAAGACTTGGTATTCAACCTTAGGCCTCATCACCCAACACCCCAAGTCCAACATCTTGACCCGCACTCGTCTTTCATCCCTCGTTCTCTCCCATTGACTTCAATGCATTTCAGTCATAGTTTTACCACTCGGGCAGCATTCATACCATAACAACAAGACTCGGTATTCAAGCTTAGGCCTCATCCCCCAACACATTAAGACCACCATCTTGACCCGCACTCGTCTTTCATCCCTCGTTCTCTCCCATTGACTTCAATGCATTTCATTCAAAGTTGCCCAACTCCGCCAGTGTTCATACCACAGCAACAAGGCTCGGTATTCAACCTTAGGCCTCATCACCCAACACCCCAAGTCCAACATCTTGACCCGCACTCGTCTTTCATCCCTCGTTCTCTCCCATTGACTTCAATGCATTTCAGTCAAAGTTGTCCCACTCGGCCAGCGTTCATACCACAGCAACAAGACTCGGTATTCAACCTCAGGCCTCATCAGCCAACGCCCCAAGTCCACCATCTTGACCCGCACTCGTCTTTCATCCCTCGTTCTCTCCCATTGACTTCAATACATTTCAGTCAAAGTTTTCCCACTCGGCCAGCGTTCATACCACAGCAACAAGACTCGGTATTCAACCTCAGGCCTCATCAGCCAACGCCCCAAGTCCACCATCTTGACCCGCACTCGTCTTTCATCCCTCGTTCTCTCCCATTGACTTCAATACATTTCAGTCAAAGTTTTCCCACTCGGCCAGCGTTCATACCACAGCAACAAGACTCGGTATTCAACCTCAGGCCTCATCACCCAACGCCCCAAGTCCAACATCTTGACCCGCACTCGTCTTTCATCCCTCGTTCTCTCCCATTGACTTCAATGCATTTCAGTCAAAGTTTTGCCACTTGGCCAGTGTTAATGCCACAGCAACAACACTTGGTATTAAACCTCAGGCCTCATCACCAAACACATAGCAACTGCCTAGCAACCACCTAGCAACACCTTAGCAACTACCTACAATTTCATAGCAACACCTTAGCAACCATCTAGCTATGCCTAGCAACCAGCTACTGAGCCCATAGCAACACCTTCTGACATCATACCAACCACCTAGCAACACCTTAGCAACCACCTACAATTGCATAGCAACACCATAGCAACCATCTAGCTATGCCTAGCAACCAGCTACTGAGACCATAGCAACGCCTTCTGACATCATAGCAACCCATTTGCAGCACCTAGCAACCACCTAGCAACACCTTAGCAACCACCTAGAATTGCATAGCAACACCATAGCAACCATCTAGCTATGCCTAGCAACCAGCTACTGAGACCATAGCAACGCCTTCTGACATCATAGCAACCCATTTGCAGCACCTAGCAACCACCTAGCAACACCTTAGCAACCACCTAGAATTGCATAGCAACACCATAGCAACCATCTAGCTATGCCTAGCAACCAGCTACTGAGACCTTAGCAACGCGTTCTGACATCATAGCAACCACCTTGCAGCACCTAGCAACCACCTAGCAACACCATAGCAACCACCTATAATTGCATAGCAACACCATAGCAACCATCTAGCTATGCCTAGCAACCAGCTACTGAGAGCATAGCAACACCTTCTGAGGCCATAGCAACCACCTTTCAGCAGCTAGTAACCACCTAGCAACACCATAGCAACCACCAAAAAATGCATAGCAACACCATAGCAACCATTTAGCTATGCCTAGCAACCAGCTGCTGAGACCATAGCAAGGCCTTCTGATGCCATTGCAAACACCTTGCAGCACCTAGCAACCACCATGCAACACCATAGCAACAATGTAGCAACGCCTAGCAACCAGCTACCAACACCCTTGCAATGCCTAATAACAACATTGCAACCACCTAGCAATGCCTAGCGGCACTACAGCAACCGCCTAGCAGCACCATAGCACCAAACTAGCAACATCATAGCAATCACCTAGCAGTGCACAGACCAGCCACTTTATTAGTAGCACAGGCTCTTCCTCGGTCAGCAGAATAGGCCCATCTCAAAATTTCTTCAGGAATTTTCGTTTCTAGTTATGGGCCTATTCATGTAATGAAAGGCCCATATTGTTCTTCACCTAGTAAACTACATTTTGCCAATTTGCGCTGAGCCCGTGAAAGGCACGGAGCTCACTTTGGTGCCAAATCGTAGGGCTTACTTAGCTGCACGGATTGAAATATCGATTGTCTCCGTACTTCTTACGGATTGCGTGCAATTGCCTCTCAAAGTCAAAAAATAAAAACTTTATTTATTATTATTATTATTCTTCCGTAGATTTTCGGCAATTAATGCGGGTCGTACCGTAACGTGCAGCCAGGCAATCTATATATCAAAAGTGAGTCCTTGGTTGTGTGAGGTGTGCTATTACTTTTCTGCGCAGAATATGTTACCATGGCGACGTTATTCACGTTAAAACACACTAAAAATCCCATAGGAATGCATTAAATGCTAACTTTTACCTAGCATTAGCAATGTGAATAGTAGTAAGGCGCATCTTTTTTCATGGGAGTGAATGGCCCATTGGCTTCAATGCATTTCAGTCAAAGTTGTCCCACTCGGCCAGCATTCATACCACAGCAACAAGACTCGGTATTCAACCTTAGGCCTCATCACCCAACACCCCAAGTCCACCATCTTGACCCGCACTCGTCTTTCATCCCTCGTTCTCTCCCATTGACTTCAATACATTTTAGTCAAAGATTTCCTACTCGGCCAGTGTTCATACCACAGCAACAAGACTAGGAATTCAACCTTAGTCCTCATCACCAAACACCTCAAGACCACCATCTTCACCCGCACTCGTCTTTCATCCCTCGTTCTCTCCCATTGACTTCAATGCATTTCAGTCAAAGTTTTCCCACTGGGCCAACGTTTATGCCACAGCAACAAGATTCGGTATTCAACCTTAGGCCTCATCACCCAACACCACAAGTCCAACATCTTGACCCACACTCGTCTTTCATCCCTCGTTCTTTCCCATTGACTTCAATGCATTTCAGTCAAAGTTGTCCCTCTCGGCCAGCGTTCATACCACAGCAACAAGACTCGGTATTCAACCTTAGGCCTCATCACCCAACACCCCAAGTCCATCATCTTGACCCGCACTCGTCTTTCATCCCTCGTTCTCTCCCATTGACTTCAATGCATTTCAATCAAAGTTTTGCCACTTGGCCAGTGATAATGCCACAGCAACAAGACTTGGTATTAAACCTCAGGCCTCATCACCAAACACATAGCAACTGCCTAGCAACCACCTAGCAACAGCTTAGCAACTACCTACAATTTCATAGCAACACCTTAGCAACCATCTAGCTATGCCTAGCAACCAGCTACTGAGACCATAGCAACACCTTCTGACAACATAGCAACCACCTAGCAACACCTTAGCAACCACCTAGAATTGCATAGCAACACCATAGCAACCATCTAGCTATGCCTAGCAACCAGCTACTGAAACCTTAGCAACGCCTTCTGACATCATAGCAACCCACTAGCAGCACCTAGCAACCACCTAGCAACACCTTAGCAACCACCTAGAATTGCATAGCAACACCATAGCAACCATCTAGCTATGCCTAGCAACCAGCTACTGAGACCATAGCAACGCCATCTGACAACATAGCAACCACCTAGCAACACCTTAGCAACCACCTAGAATTGCATAGCAACACCATAGCAACCATCTAGCTATGCCTAGCAACCAGCTACTGAGACCATAGCAACGCCTTCTGACATCATAGCAACCAGCTTGCAGCACCTAGCAACCACCTACCAACACCTTAGCAACCACCTAAAATTGCATAGCAACACCATAGCAACCATCTAGCTATGCCTAGCAACCAGCTACTGAGACCATAGCAACGCCTTCTGACATCATAGCAACCAGCTTGCAGCACCTAGCAACCACCTACCCATACCTTAGCAACCACCTACAATTGCATAGCAACACCATAGCAACCATCTAGCTATGCCTAGCAACCAGCAACTGAGACCATAGCAACGCCATCTGACATCATAGCAACCGACTTGCAGCACCTAGCAACCACCTACCAACACCTTAGCAACCACCTATAATTGCATAGCAACACCATAGCAACCATCTAGCTATGCCTAGCAACCAGCTACTGAGACCTTAGCAACGCCTTCTGACATCATAGCAACCCACTTGCAGCACCTAGCAACCACCTAGCAACACCATAGCAACCACCAAAAAATGCATAGCAACACCATAGCAACCATTTAGCTATGCCTAGCAACCAGCTGCTGAGACCATAGCAAGGCCTTCTGATGCCATTGCAAACACCTTGCAGCACCTAGCAACCACCATGCAACACCATAGCAACCATGTAGCAACGCCTAGCAACCAGCTACCAACACCCTTGCAATGCCTAATAACAACATTGCAACCACCTAGCAATGCCTAGCGGCACTACAGCAACCGCCTAGCAGCACCATAGCACCAAACTAGTTATGGGCCTATTCATGTAATGAAAGGCCCATATTGTTCTTCACCTAGTAAATTACATTTTGCCAATTTGCGCTGAGCCCGTGAAAGGCACGGAGCTCACTTTGGTGCCAAATCGTAGGGCTTACTTAGCTGCACGGATTGACATATCGTTTGTCTCCGTACTGCTTACGGATTGCGTGCAATTGCCTCTCAAAGTCGAAAAAAAAACTTTATTATTATTATGGGCCTATTCATGTAATGAAAGGCCCATATTGTTCTTCACCTAGTAAACTACATTTTGCCAATTTGCGCTGAGCCCGTGAAAGGCACGGAGCTCACTTTGGTGCCAAATCGTAGGGCTTACTTAGCTGCACGGATTGACATATCGATTGTCTCCGTACTTCTTACGGATTGCGTGCAATTGCCTCTCAAAGTCGAAAAATAAAAACTTTATTTATTATTATTATTATTCTTCCGTAGATTTTCGGCAATTAATGCGGGTCGTACCGTAACGTGCAGCCAGGCAATCTATATATCAAAAGTGAGTCCTTGGTTGTGTGAGGTGTGCTATTACTTTTCTGCGCAGAATATGTTACCATGGCGACGTTATTCACGTTAAAACACACTAAAAATCCCATAGGAATGCATTAAATGCTAACTTTTACCTAGCATTAGCCATGTGAATAGTAGTAAGGCGCATCTTTTTTCATGGGAGTGAATGGCCCATTGGCTTCAATGCATTTCAGTCAAAGTTGTCCCACTCGGCCAGCGTTCATACCACAGCAACAAGACTCGGCATTCAACCTTAGGCCTCATCACCCAACACCCCAAGTCCACCATCTTGACCCGCACTCGTCTTTCATCCCTCGTTCTCTCCCATTGACTTCAATACATTTTAGTCAAAGATTTCCTACTCGGCCAGTGTTCATACCACAGCAACAAGACTAGGAATTCAACCTTAGTCCTCATCACCAAACACCTCAAGACCACCATCTTCACCCGCACTCGTCTTTCATCCCTCGTTCTCTCCCATTGACTTCAATGCATTTTGGTCAAAGTTTCATTATTTGGCCACTGCTCCTGCCACAGCTACAAGACTGAATAATTAAATTAATAAGTAAAAGCACCAGCTCTTCCCGGGTCAGCAGAATAGGCCCATCTCAAAATTTCTTCAGGAATTTTCGTTTCTAGTTATTATTATTATTCTTCCGTAGATTTTCGGCAATTAATGCGGGTCGCACCGTAGCGTGCAGCCAGGCAATCTATATATCAAAAGTGAGTCCTTGGTTGTGTGAGGTGTGCTATTACTTTTCTGCGCAGAATATGTTACCATGGCGACGTTATTTACGTTAAAACACACTAAAAATCCCATAGGAATGCATTAAATGCTAACTTTTACCTAGCATTAGCCAAGTGAATAGTAGTAAGGCGCATCTTTTTTCATGGGAGTGAATGGCCCATTGGCTTCAATGCATTTCAGTCAAAGTTGTCCCACTCGGCCAGCGTTCATACCAGAGCAACAAGACTTGGTATTCAACCTTAGGCCTCATCAGCCAACACCCCAAGTCCAACATCTTGACCCGCACTCGTCTTTCATCCCTCGTTCTCTCCCATTGACTTCAATGCATTTCAGTCAAAGTTTTCCCACTGGGCCAGCGTACATACTACAGCAACAAGACTCAGTATTCAACCTCAGGCCTCATCACCCAACGCCCCAAGTCCACCATCTTGACCCGCACTCGTCTTTCATCCCTCGTTCTCTCCCATTGACTTCAATAGATTTTAGTCAAAGTTTTCCTACTCGGCCAGGGTTTATACCACAGCAACAAGACTCGGTATTCAACCTTAGGCCTCATCACCCAACACCCCAAGTCCAACATCTTGACCCGCACTCGTCTTTCATCCCTCGTTCTCTCCCATTGACTTCAATGCATTTCAGTCAAAGTTTTCCTATTCGGCCAGTGTTCATACCACAGCAACAAGACTCGGTATTCAACCTTAGGCCTCATCACCCAACACCCCAAGTCCAACATCTTGACCCGCACTCGTCTTTCATCCCTCGTTCTCTCCCATTGACTTCAATGCATTTTGGTCAAAGTTTTCCCACTGGGCCAGCGTTCATACCACAGCAACAAGACTTGGTATTCAACCTCAGGCCTCATCACCCAACGCCCCAAGTCCACCATCTTGACCCGCACTCGTCTTTCATCCCTCGTTTATTATTATTATTCTTCCGTGATTTTCGGCAATTAATGCGGGTCGTGCCGTAGCGTGCAGCCAGGCAAGCTATATATCAAAAGTGAGTCCTTCATGGTGTGAGGTGTGCTATTACTTTTCTGCGCAGAATATGTTACCATGGCGACGTTATTCACGTTAAAACACACTTAAAATCCCATAGGAATGCATTGAATGCTAACTTTTACCTAGCATTAGCCTGACTAACCATGTGAATAGTAGTAAGGCGCATCTTTTTTCATGGGAGTGAATGGCCCATACACTTCAATGCATTTCAGTCAAAGTTTTCCCACTCGGCCAGCGTTCATAATACAGCAACAAGACTCGGTATTCAACCTTAGGCCTCATCACCCAACACCCCAAGTCCACCATCTTGACCCGCACTCGTCTTTCATCCCTCGTTCTCTCCCATTGACTTCAATACATTTTAGTCAAAGTTTTCCTACTCGGCCAGTGCTCATACCACAGCAACAAGACTAGGAATTCAACCTTAGGCCTCATCACCAAACACCTTAAGACCACCATCTTCACCCACACTCGTCTTTCATCCCTCGTTCTCTCCCATTGACTTCGATGCATTTCAGTCAAAGTTCTCCCACTCGGCCAGCGTTCATAACACAGCAACAAGGCTCGGTATTTAACCTTAGGCCTCATCACCCAACACCCCAAGTCCACCATCTTGACCCGCACTCGTCTTTCATCCCTCGTTCTCTCCCATTGACTTCAATACATTTTAGTCAAAGTTTTCCTACTCGGCCAGTGTTCATACCACAGCAACAAGACTAGGAATTCAACCTTAGGCCTCATCACCCAGCACCCCAAGTCCACCATCTTGACCCGCACTCGTCTTTCATCTCTCGTTCTCTCCCATTGACTTCAATGCATTTCAATCAAAGTTTTGCCACTTGGCCAGTGTTAATGCCACAGCTACAAGACTTGGTATTAAACCTCAGGCCTCATCACCAAACACATAGCTACTGCCTAGCAACCACCTAGCAACACCTTAGCAACCACCTATAATTGCATAGCAACACCATAGCAACCATTTAGCTATGCCTAGCAACCAGCTACTGAGACCATAGCAACGCCATCTGACAACATAGCAACCACCTAGCAACACCTTTGCAACCACCTAGAATTGCATAGCAACACCATAGCAACCATCTAGCTATGCCTAGCTACCAGCTACTGAGACCATAGCAAGGCCTTCTGATGCCATAGCAAACACATTGCAGCACCTATCAACCACCTAGCAATGCCTAGCGGCACTACAGCAACCGCCTAGCAGCACCATAGCACCAAAGTAGCAACATCATAGCAATCACCTAGCAGTGCACAGACCAGCCACTTTATTAGTAGAACAGGCTCTTCCACGGTCAGCAGAATAGGCCCATCTCAAAATTTCTTCAGGAATTTTCGTTTCTAGTTATTATTTATTATTCTTCCGTAGATTTTCGGCAATTAATGCGGGTCGTACCGTATCGAGCAGCCAGGCAAGCTATATGTCAAAAGTGAGTCCTTCATGGTGTGAGGTGTGCTATTACTTTTCTGCGCAGAATATGTTACCATGTCGACGTTATTCACGTTAAAACACACTAAAAATCCCATAGGAATGCATTAAATGCTAACTTTTACCTAGCATTAGCCATGTGAATAGTAGTAAGGCGCATCTTTTTTCATGGGAGTGAATGGCCCATTGGCTTCAATGCATTTCAGTCAAAGTTGTCCCACTCGGCCAGCCTTCATACCACAGCAACAAGACTCGGTATTCAACCTCAGGCCTCATCACCCAACACCCCAAGTCCAACATCTTGACCCGCACTCGTCTTTCATCCCTCGTTCTCTCCCATTGACTTCAATGCATTTCAGTCAAAGTCGTCCCACTCGGCCAGCGTTCATACCACAGCAACAAGACTCGGTATTCAACCTTAGGCCTCTTCACCCAACACCCCAAGTCCACCATCTTGACCCGCACTCATCTTTCATCCCTCGTTCTCTGCCATTGACTTCAATGTATTTCAGTCAAATATTTCCTACTCGGCCAGTTTTCATGCCACAGCAACAACACTCGGTATTCAACCTCAGGCCTATTCACCCAACACCCCAAGTCAATCAACTTGACCCGCACTCGTCTTTCATCCCTCGTTCTCTCCCATTGACTTCAATGCATTTCAGTCAAAGTTTTCCTACTGGCCCAGCGTTCATACCACAGCAACAAGACTCGGTATTCAACCTTAGGCCTCATCACCCAACGCCCCAAGTCCACCATCTTGACCCGCACTCGTCATTCATCCCTCGTTCTCTCCCATTGACTTCAATGCATTTCAGTCAAAATTTTCCTATTCGGCCAATGTTCATACCACTGCAACAAGACTCGGTATTTGACCTCAGGCCTCATCACCCAACACCCCAAGTCCACCATCTTGACCCGCACTCGTCTTTCATCCCTCTTTCTCTCCCATTGACTTCAATGCATTTCAGTCAAAGTTGTCCCACTCGGCCAGCGTTCATACCACAGCAACAAGACTTGGTATTCAACCTCAGGCCTCATCACCAAACACCTAGCAACTGCCTAGCAACCACCTAGCAACACCTTAGCAACTACCTAGAATTGCATAGCAACACCATAGCAACCATCTAGCTATGCCTAGCAACCAGCTACTGAGACCATAGCAACGCCTTCTGACATCATAGCAACCCACTTGCAGCACCTAGCAACCACCTAGCAACTCCTTAGCAACCACCTATAATTGCATAGCAACACCATAGCAACCATCTAGCTATGCCTAGCAACCAGCTACTGAGACCATAGCAACGCCTTCTGACATCATAGCAACCCACTTGCAGCACCTAGCAACCACCTAGCAACACCTTAGCAACCACCTAGAATTGCATAGCAACAGCATAGCAACCATCTAGCTATGCCTAGCAACCAGCTACTGAGACCATAGCAACGCCTTCTGACATCATAGCAACCCGCTTGCAGCACCTAGCAACCACCTAGCAACACCTTAGCAACCACCTAGAATTGCATAGCAACACCATATCAACCATCTAGCTATGCCTAGCAACCAGCTACTGAGACCATAGCAACGCCTTCTGACATCATAGCAACCCATTTGCAGCACCTAGCAACACCTTAGCAACCACCTAGAATTGCATAGCAACACCATAGCAACCATCTAGCTATGCCTAGCAACCAGCTACTGAGACCATAGCAACGCCTTCTGACATCATAGCAACCCGCTTGCAGCACCTAGCAACCACCTAGCAACACCTTAGCAACCACCTATAATTGCATAGCAGCAGCATAGCAACCATCTAGCTATGCCTAGCAACCAGCTACTGAGACCATAGTAACGCCATCTGCCATCATAGCAACCCACTTGCAGGACCTTGCAACCACCTAGCATCACCATAGCAACCACCAAAAAATGCATAGCAACACCATAGCAACCATTTAGCTATGCCTAGCAACCAGCTACTGAGACCATAGCAACACCTTTTGAGGCCATAGCAACCACCTTTCAGCAGCTAGTAACCACCTAGCAACACCATAGCAACCACCAAAAAATGCATAGCAACACCATAGCAACCATTTAGCTATGCCTAGCAACCAGCTGCTGAGACCATAGCAAGGCCTTCTGATGCCATTGCAAACACCTTGCAGCACCTAGCAACCACCATGCAACACCATAGCAACCATGTAGCAACGCCTAGCAACCAGCTACCAACACCGTTGCAATGCCTAATAACAACATTTCAACCACCTAGCAATGCCTAGCGGCACTACAGCAACCGCCTAGCAGCACCATAGCACCAAACTAGCAACATCATAGCAATCACCTAGCAGTGCACAGACCAGCCACTTTATTAGTAGCACAGGCTCTTCCTCGGTCAGCATAATAGGCCCATCTCAAAATTTCTTCAGGAATTTTCGTTTCTAGTTATTATTTATTATTCTTCCGTAGATTTTCGGCAATTAATGCGGGTCGTACCGTATCGAGCAGCCAGGCAAGCTATATGTCAAAAGTGAGTCCTTCATGGTGTGAGGTGTGCTATTACTTTTCTGCGCAGAATATGTTACCTTGGCGACGTTATTCACGTTAAAACACACTAAAAATCCCATAGGAATGCATTAAATGCTAACTTTTACCTAGCATTAGCCATGTGAATAGTAGTAAGGCGCATCTTTTTTCATGGGAGTGAATGGCCCATTGGCTTCAATGCATTTCAGTCAAAGTTGTCCCACTCGGCCAGCCTTCATACCACAGCAACAACACTCGGTATTCAACCTCAGGCCTCATCACCCAACACCCCAAGTCCAACATCTTGACCCGCACTCGTCTTTCATCCCTCGTTCTCTCCCATTGACTTCAATGCATTTCATTCAAAGTTGCCCAACTCCGCCAGTGTTCATACCACAGCAACAAGGCTCGGTATTCAACCTTAGGCCTCATCACCCAACACCCCAAGTCCAACATCTTGACCCGCACTCGTCTTTCATCCCTCGTTCTCTCCCATTGACTTCAATGCATTTCAGTCAAAGTTGTCCCACTCGGCCAGCGTTCATACCACAGCAACAAGACTCGGTATTCAACCTTAGGCCTATTCACCCAACACCCCAAGTCCACCATCTTGACCCGCACTCATCTTTCATCCCTCGTTCTCTGCCATTGACTTCAATGTATTTCAGTCAAATATTTCCTACTCGGCCAGTTTTCATGCCACAGCAACAACACTCGATATTCAACCTCAGGCCTATTCACCCAACACCCCAAGTCAACCAACTTGACCCGCACTCGTCTTTCATCCCTCGTTCTCTCCCATTGACTTCAATGCATTTCAGTCAAAGTTTTCCTACTGGCCCAGCGTTCATACCACAGCAACAAGACTCGGTATTCAACCTTAGGCCTCATCACCCAACACCCCAAGTCCACCATCTTGACCCGCACTCGTTTATTATTATTATTCTTCCGTGATTTTCGGCAATTAATGCGGGTCGTACCGTAGCGTGCAGCCAGGCAAGCTATATATCAAAAGTGAGTCCTTCATGGTGTGAGGTGTGCTATTACTTTTCTGCGCAGAATATGTTACCATGGCGACGTTATTCACGTTAAAACACACTTAAAATCCCATAGGAATGCATTAAATGCTAACTTTTACCTAGCATTAGCCATGTGAATAGTAGTAAGGCGCATCTTTTTTCATGGGAGTGAATGGCCCATTGACTTCAATGCATTTCAGTCAAAGTTGTCCCACTCGGCCAGCGTTCATACCACAGCAACAAGACTCGGTATTCAACCTCAGGCCTCATCACCCAACACCCCAAGTCCACCATCTTGACCCGCACTCGTCTTTCATCCCTCGTTCCCTCCCATTGACTTCAATGCATTTCAGTCAAAGTTTTCCCATTCGTCCAGCGTTCATACCACAGCAACAAGACTCGGTATTCAACCTCAGGCCTCATCACCCAACACCCCAAGTCCATCATCTTCACCCGCACTCGTCTATCATCCCTCGTTCTCTCCCATTGACTTCAATGCATTTCAGTCAAAGTTTTCCCACTTGGCCAGTGTTAATGCCACAGCAACAAGACTTGGTATTAAACCTCAGCCCTCATCACCAAACAAATAGCAACTGCCTAGCAACACCTTAGCAACTACCTACAATTTCATAGCAACACCTTAGCAACCATCTAGCTATGCCTAGCAACCAGCTACTGAGACCTTAGCAACGCCATCTGACATCATAGCAACCCACTTGCAGCACCTAGCAACCACCTAGCAACACCTTAGCAACCACCTACAATTGCATAGCAACACCATAGCAACCATCTAGCTATGCCTAGCAACCAGCTACTGAGACCTTAGCAACGCCTTCTGACATCATAGCAACCCACTTGCAGCACCTAGCATCCACCTAGCAACACCTTAGCAACCACCTAGAATTGCATAGCAACACCATAGCAACCATCTAGCTATGCCTAGCAACCAGCTACTGAGACCATAGCAACGACAGCTGACATCATAGCAACCCACTTGCAGCACCTAGCATCCACCTAGCAACACCTTAGCAACCACCTAGAATTGCATAGCAACACCATAGCAACCATCTAGCTATGCCTAGCAACCAGCTACTGAGACCATAGCAACGACAGCTGACATCATAGCAACCCACTTGCAGCACCTAGCATCCACCTAGCAACACCTTAGCAACCACCTAGAATTGCATAGCAACACCATAGCAACCATCTAGCTATGCCTAGCAACCAGCTACTGAGACCATAGCAACGCCTTCTGACATCATAGCAACCCACTTGCAGCACCTAGCAACCACCTAGCAACACCTTAGCAACCACCTAGAATTGCATAGCAACACCATAGCAACCATCTAGCTATGCCTAGCAACCAGCTACTGAGACCATAGCAATGCCTTATGACACCATTGCAACCACCTTGCAACAGCTAGCAAGCACCTAGCAACACCATAGCAACCACCAAAAAATGCATAGCAACACCATAGCAACCATTTAGTTATGCCTAGCGACCAGCTACTGAGACCATAGCAACGCCTTCTGATGCCATAGCAAACACCTTGCAGCACCTAGCAACCACCATGCAACACCATAGCAACCACCTATAATTGCATAGCAACAACATAGCAACCACGTAGCAATGCCTAGCAAACAGCTACCAACACACTTGCAATGCCTAATAACAACATTGCAACCACCTAGCAATGCCTAGCGGCACTTCAGCAACCGCCTAGAAGCACCATAGCACCGAACTAGCAACATCAGAGCAATCACCTAGCAGTGCACAGACCAGCCACTTTATTCGTAGCACAGGCTCTTCCTCGGTCAGCAGAATAGGCCCATCTCAAAATTTCTTCAGGAATTTTCGTTTCTAGTTATGGGCCTATTCATGTAATGAAAGGCCCATATTACTCTTCACCTAGTAAATTACATTTTGCCAATTTGCGCTGAGCCTGTGAAAGGCACGGAGCTCACTTTGGTGGCAAATCGTAGAGCTTGGTTAGCCGGACGGATTGACATATCGCTTGTCTCCGTCCTCCTTACGGATTGCGTGCAATTGCCTCTCAAAGTCGAAAAAAAACTTTATTTATTATTATTCTTCCGTGATTTTCGGCAATTAATGCGGGTCGTACCGTAGCGTGCAGCCAGGCAATCTATATATCAAAAGTGAGTCCTTGGTTGTGTGAGGTGTGCTATTACTTTTCTGCGCAGAATATGTTACCATGGCGATGTTATTCACGTTCAAACACACTTAAAATCCCATAGGAATGCATTGAATGCTAACTTTTACCTAGCATTAGCCTGACTAACCATGTGAATAGTAGTAAGGCGCATCTTTTTTCATGGGAGTGAATGGCCCATTGACTTCAATGCATTTCAGTCAAAGTTGTCCCACTCGGCCAGCGTTCATACCACAGCAATAAGACTCGGTAATCAACCTTAGGCCTCATCATCCAACACCACAAGTCCAACATCTTGACCTGCACTCGTCTTTCATCCCTCGTTCTCTCCCATTGACTTCAATGCATTTCAGTCAAAGTTTTCCCACTGGGCCAGCGTTCATGCCACAGCAACAAGACTCGGTAATCAACCTTAGGCCTCATCATCCAACACCACAAGTCCAACATCTTGACCTGCACTCGTCTTTCATCCCTCGTTCTTTCCCATTGACTTCAATGCATTTCAGTCAAAGTTTTCCCACTGGGCCAGCGTTCATACCACAGCAACAAGACTCGGTATTCAACCTTAGGCCTCATCACCCAACACCCCAAGTCCACCATCTTGACCCGCACTCGTCTTTCATCCCTCGTTCTCTCCCATTGACTTCAATGCATTTCAATCAAAGTTTTGCCACTTGGCCAGTGTTAATGCCACAGCAACAAGACTTGGTATTACACCTCAGGCATCATCACCAAACACATAGCAACTGCCTAGCAACCACCTAGCAACACCTTAGCAACTACCTACAATTTCATAGCAACACCTTAGCAACCATCTAGCTATGCCTAGCAACCAGCTACTGAGAACATAGCAACGCCTTCTGACATCATAGCAACCCACTTGCAGCACCTAGCAACCACCTAGCAACACCTTAGCAACCACCTAGAATTGCATAGCAACACCATAGCAACCATCTAGCTATGCCTAGCATCCAGCTACTGAGACCTTAGCAACGCCTTCTGACATCATAGCAACCCACTTGCAACACCTAGCAACCACCTAGCAACACCTTAGCAACCACCTAGAATTGCATAGCAACACCATAGCAACCATCTAGCTATGCCTAGCAACCAGCTACTGAGACCTTAGCAACGCCTTCTGACATCATTGCAACCCACTTGCAGCACCTAGCAACCACCTAGCAACACCTTAGCAACCACCTAGAATTGCATAGCAACACCATAGCAACCATCTAGCTATACCTAGCAACCAGCTACTGAGACCTTAGCAACGCCTTCTGACATCATTGCAACCCACTTGCAGCACCTAGCAACCACCTAGCAACACCTTAGCAACCACCTAGAATTGCATAGCAACACCATAGCAACCATCTAGCTATGCCTAGCAACCAGCTACTGAGACCATAGCAACGCCTTCTGACATCATAGCAACCAGCTTACAGCACCTAGCAACCACCTAGCAACACCTTAGCAACCACCTAGAATTGCATAGCAACACCATAGCAACCATCTAGCTATGCCTAGCAACCAGCTACTGAGACCATAGCAACGCCTTCTGACATCATAGCAACCCACTTGCAGCACCTAGCAACCACCTAGCAACACCTTAGCAAACACCTAGAATTGCATAGCAACACCATAGCAACCATCTAGCTATGCCTAGCAACCAGCTACTGAGACCATAGCAACGCCATCTGACATCATAGCAACCCACTTACAGCACCTAGCAACCACCTAGCAGCACCATAGCAACCACCAAAACATGCATAGCAACACCATAGCAACCATCTAGCTATGCCTAGCAACCAGCTACTGAGACCATAGCAACGCCTTCTGACATCATAGCAACCCACTTGCAGCACCTAGCAACCACCTAGCAACACCTTAGCAACCACCTATAATTGCATAGCAACACCATAGCAACCATCTAGCTATGCCTAGCAACCAGCTACTGAGACCATAGAAATGCCTTCTGACGCCATAGCAACCACCTTGCAGCACCTAGCAACCACCTAGCAACACCATAGCAACCACCTAGAATTGCATAGCATCACCATAGCAACCATCTAGCTATGCCTAGCAACCAGCTACTGAGACCATAGCAACGCCTTCTCACATCATAGCAACCCACTTGCAGCACCTAGTAACCACCTAGCAACTCCTTAGCAACCACCTAGAATTGCATAGCAACACCATAGCAACCATCTAGCTATGCCTAGCAACCAGCTACTGAGACCATAGCAACGCCTTCTGACAACACAGCAACCACCTAGCAACACCTTAGCAACCACCTAGAATTGCATAGCAACACCATAGCAACCACCTAGCTATGCCTAGCAACCAGCTACTGAGACCTTAGCAACGCCTTCTGACATCTTAGCAACCCACTTGCAGCACCTAGCAACCACCTAGCAACACCATAGCAACCACCTATAATTGCATAGCAACACCATAGCAACCATCTAGCTATGCCTAGCAACCAGCTACTGAGACCATAGCAATGCCTTCAGACGCCATAGCAAACACCTTGCAGCACCTAGCAACCACCTAGCAACACCTTAGCAACCACCTATAATTGCATAGCAACACCATAGCAACCATCTAGCTATGCATAGCAACCAGCTACTGAGACCATAGCAACACCATTTGACAACATAGCAACCACCTAGCAACACCTTAGCAACCATCTATAATTGCATAGCAACACCATAGCAACCATCTAGATATGCCTAGCAACCAGCTACTGAGACCATAGCAATGCATTCTGACATCATAGCAACCCACTTGCAGCACCTAGCAACCACCTAGCAACACCTTAGCAACCACCTAGATATGCCTAGCAACCAGCTACTGAGACCATAGCAACGCGTTCTGACATCATAGCAACCCAATTGCAGCACCTAGCAACCACCTAGGAACACCTTAGCAACCACCTACAATTGCATAGCAACACCATAGCAACCATCTAGCTATGCCTAGCAACCAGCTACTGAGACCATAGCAACGCCTTCTGACATCATAGCAACCAACTTGCAGCACCTAGCAACCACCTAGCAACACCTTAGCAACCACCTAGAATTGCATAGCAACACCATAGCAACCATCTAGCTATGCCTAGCAACCAGCTACTCAGACCATAGCAACGCCTTCTGACATCATAGCAACCAGCTTACAGCACCTAGCAACCACCTAGCAACACCTTAGCAACCACCTAGAATTGCATAGCAACACCATAGCAACCATCTAGCTATGCCTAGCAACCAGCTACTGAGACCATAGCAACGCCATCTGACATCATAGCAACCAACTTGCAGCACCTAGCAACCACCTAGCAACACCTTAGCAACCACCTAGAATTGCATAGCAACACCATAGCAACCATCTAGCTATGCCTAGCAACCAGCTACTGAGACCATAGCAACGCCATCTGACATCATAGCAACCCACTTGCAGCACCTAGCAACCACCTATAATTCCATAGCAACACCATAGCAACCATCAAGCTATGCCTAGCAACCAGCTACTGAGACCTTAGCAACGCCTTCTGACATCATAGCAACCCACTTGCAGCACCTAGCAACACCTTAGCAACCACCTATAATTGCATAGCAACACCATAGCAACCATCTAGCTATGCCTAGCAACCAGCTACTGAGACCTTAGCAATGCCTTCTGACATCATAGCAACCGACATGCAGCACCAAGCAACCACCTAGCAACACCATAGCAACCACCAAAAAATGCATAGCAACACCATAGCAACCATTTAGCTATGCCTAGCAACCAGCTACTGAGACCATAGCAACACCTTCTGAGGCCATAGCAACCACCTTTCAGCAGCTAGTAACCACCTAGCAACACCATAGCAACCACCAAAAAATGCATAGCAACACCATAGCAACCATTTAGCTATGCCTAGCAACCAGCTGCTAAGACCATAGCAAGGCCTTCTGATGCCATTGCAAACACCTTGCAGCACCTAGCAACCACCATGCAACACCATAACAACCATGTAGCAATGCCTAGCAACCAGCTACCAACACCATTGCAATGCCTAATAACAACATTGCAACCACCTAGCAATGCCTAGCGGCACTACAGCAACCGCCTAGCAGCACCATAGCACCAAACTAGCAACATCATAGCAATCACCTAGCAGTGCACAGACCAGCCACTTTATTAGTAGCACAGGCTCTTCCTCGGTCATTTATTATTATTATTCTTCCGTGATTTTCGGCAATTAATGCGGGTCGTACCGTAGCGTGCAGCCAGGCAAGCTATATATCAAAAGTGAGTCCTTCATGGTGTGAGGTGTGCTATTACTTTTCTGCGCAGAATATGTTACCATGGCGACGTTATTAACGTTTAAACACACTTAAAATCTCATAGGAATGCATTGAATGCTAACTTTTACCTAGCATTAGCCATGTGAATAGTAGTAAGGCGCATCTTTTTTCATGGGAGTGAATGGCCCATTGGCTTCAATGCATTTCAGTCAAAGTTGTCCCACTCGGCCAGCGTTCATACCAGAGCAACAAGACTTGGTATTCCACCTTAGGCCTCATCACCCAACACCCCAAGTCCAACATCTTGCCCCGCACTCGTCTTTCATCCCTCGTTCTCTCCCATTGGCTTCAATGCATTCCAGTCAAAGTTTTCCCACTGGGCCAGTGTTCATGCCACAGCAACAAGACTCGATATTCAACCTTAGGCCTCATCACCCAACACCCCAAGTCCACCATCTTGACCCGCACTCCTCTTTCATCCCTCGTTCTCTCCCATTGACTTCAATGCATTTTAGTCAAAGTTTTCCCACTGGGCCAGTGTTAATGCCAGAGCAACAAGACTAGGTATTCCACCTCAGTCCTCATCACCCAACACCCCAGGACCACCATGATGACCCGCACTCGTCTTTCATCCCTCGTTCTCTCCCATTGACTTCAATGCATTTCAGTAAAAGTTTTGCTATTCGGCCAGCGTTCATGCCTCAGCAACAAGACTTAATATTCAATCCCAGGACTCATCACCAAACACCTAGCAACTGCCTAGCAACCATCTAGCAACACCTTAGCAACTACCTACAATTTCATACCAACACCTTAGCAACCATCTAGCTATGCCTAGCAACCAGCGACTGAGCCCATAGCAACACCTTCTGACAACATAGCAACCACCTAGCAACACCTTAGCAACCACCTAGAATTGCATAGCAACACCATAGCAACCATCCAGCTATGCCTAGCAACCAGCTACTGAGACCATAGCAACGCCTTCTGACATCATAGCAACCAGCTTACAGCACCTAGCAACCACCTAGCAACACCTTAGCAACTACCTACAATTTCATAGCAACACCTTAGCAACCATCTAGCTATGCCTAGCAACCAGCTACTGAGACCTTAGCAACGCCTTCTGACATCATAGCAACCAACTTGCAGCACCTAGCAACCACCTAGCAACACCTTAGCAACCACCTACAATTGCATAGCAACACCATAGCAACCATCTAGCCATGCCTAGCAACCAGCTACTGAGACCATAGCAATGCCTTCTGACATCATAACAACCCACTTGCAACCACCTAGCAACACCTTAGCAACCACCTAGAATTGCATAGCAACACCATAGCAACCATCTAGCTATGCCTAGCAACCAGCTATTGAGACCATAGCAATGCCTTATGACACCATAGCAACCACCTTGCAACAGCTAGCAACCACCTAGGAACACCATAGCAACCACCAAAAAATGCATAGCAACACCATAGCAACCATTTAGTTATGCCTAGCAACCAGCTACTGAGGCCATAGCAACGCCTTCTGATGCCATAGCAAACACCTTGCAGCACCTAGCAACCACCATGCAACACCATAGCAACCACCTATAATTGCATAGCAACAACATAGCAACCACGTAGCAATGCCTAGCAACCAGCTACCAACACACTTGCAATGCCTAATAACAACATTGCAACCACCTAGCAATGCCTAGCGGCACTTCGGTAACCACCTAGCAGCACCGTAGCAACTAACTTGCAAATCTTAGCAACCGCCTAGCAGTACACAGACCACCCATTTTATAAGTAGCACAGGCTCTTCCACGGTCAGCGGATTAGGCCCATCTCAAAATTTCTTCAGGAATTTTCGTTTCTAGTTATGGGCCTATTCATGTAATGAAAGGCCCATATTACTCTTCACCTAGTAAATTACATTTTGCCAATTTGCGCTGAGCCTGTGAAAGGCACGGAGCTCACTTTGGTGGCAAATCGTAGAGCTTGGTTAGCCGGACGGATTGACATATCGCTTGTCTCCGTCCTCCTTACGGATTGCGTGCAATTGCCTCTCAAAGTCGAAAAAAAACTTTATTTATTATTATTCTTCCGTGATTTTCGGCAATTAATGCGGGTCGTACCGTAGCGTGCAGCCAGGCAATCTATATATCAAAAGTGAGTCCTTGGTTGTGTGAGGTGTGCTATTACTTTTCTGCGCAGAATATGTTACCATGGCGATGTTATTCACGTTCAAACACACTTAAAATCCCATAGGAATGCATTGAATGCTAACTTTTACCTAGCATTAGCCTGACTAACCATGTGAATAGTAGTAAGGCGCATCTTTTTTCATGGGAGTGAATGGCCCATTGACTTCAATGCATTTCAGTCAAAGTTGTCCCACTCGGCCAGCGTTCATACCACAGCAATAAGACTCGGTAATCAACCTTAGGCCTCATCATCCAACACCACAAGTCCAACATCTTGACCTGCACTCGTCTTTCATCCCTCGTTCTCTCCCATTGACTTCAATGCATTTCAGTCAAAGTTTTCCCACTGGGCCAGCGTTCATGCCACAGCAACAAGACTCGGTAATCAACCTTAGGCCTCATCATCCAACACCACAAGTCCAACATCTTGACCTGCACTCGTCTTTCATCCCTCGTTCTTTCCCATTGACTTCAATGCATTTCAGTCAAAGTTTTCCCACTGGGCCAGCGTTCATACCACAGCAACAAGACTCGGTATTCAACCTTAGGCCTCATCACCCAACACCCCAAGTCCACCATCTTGACCCGCACTCGTCTTTCATCCCTCGTTCTCTCCCATTGACTTCAATGCATTTCAATCAAAGTTTTGCCACTTGGCCAGTGTTAATGCCACAGCAACAAGACTTGGTATTACACCTCAGGCATCATCACCAAACACATAGCAACTGCCTAGCAACCACCTAGCAACACCTTAGCAACTACCTACAATTTCATAGCAACACCTTAGCAACCATCTAGCTATGCCTAGCAACCAGCTACTGAGAACATAGCAACGCCTTCTGACATCATAGCAACCCACTTGCAGCACCTAGCAACCACCTAGCAACACCTTAGCAACCACCTAGAATTGCATAGCAACACCATAGCAACCATCTAGCTATGCCTAGCATCCAGCTACTGAGACCTTAGCAACGCCTTCTGACATCATAGCAACCCACTTGCAACACCTAGCAACCACCTAGCAACACCTTAGCAACCACCTAGAATTGCATAGCAACACCATAGCAACCATCTAGCTATGCCTAGCAACCAGCTACTGAGACCTTAGCAACGCCTTCTGACATCATTGCAACCCACTTGCAGCACCTAGCAACCACCTAGCAACACCTTAGCAACCACCTAGAATTGCATAGCAACACCATAGCAACCATCTAGCTATACCTAGCAACCAGCTACTGAGACCTTAGCAACGCCTTCTGACATCATTGCAACCCACTTGCAGCACCTAGCAACCACCTAGCAACACCTTAGCAACCACCTAGAATTGCATAGCAACACCATAGCAACCATCTAGCTATGCCTAGCAACCAGCTACTGAGACCATAGCAACGCCTTCTGACATCATAGCAACCAGCTTACAGCACCTAGCAACCACCTAGCAACACCTTAGCAACCACCTAGAATTGCATAGCAACACCATAGCAACCATCTAGCTATGCCTAGCAACCAGCTACTGAGACCATAGCAACGCCTTCTGACATCATAGCAACCCACTTGCAGCACCTAGCAACCACCTAGCAACACCTTAGCAAACACCTAGAATTGCATAGCAACACCATAGCAACCATCTAGCTATGCCTAGCAACCAGCTACTGAGACCATAGCAACGCCATCTGACATCATAGCAACCCACTTACAGCACCTAGCAACCACCTAGCAGCACCATAGCAACCACCAAAACATGCATAGCAACACCATAGCAACCATCTAGCTATGCCTAGCAACCAGCTACTGAGACCATAGCAACGCCTTCTGACATCATAGCAACCCACTTGCAGCACCTAGCAACCACCTAGCAACACCTTAGCAACCACCTATAATTGCATAGCAACACCATAGCAACCATCTAGCTATGCCTAGCAACCAGCTACTGAGACCATAGAAATGCCTTCTGACGCCATAGCAACCACCTTGCAGCACCTAGCAACCACCTAGCAACACCATAGCAACCACCTAGAATTGCATAGCATCACCATAGCAACCATCTAGCTATGCCTAGCAACCAGCTACTGAGACCATAGCAACGCCTTCTCACATCATAGCAACCCACTTGCAGCACCTAGTAACCACCTAGCAACTCCTTAGCAACCACCTAGAATTGCATAGCAACACCATAGCAACCATCTAGCTATGCCTAGCAACCAGCTACTGAGACCATAGCAACGCCTTCTGACAACACAGCAACCACCTAGCAACACCTTAGCAACCACCTAGAATTGCATAGCAACACCATAGCAACCACCTAGCTATGCCTAGCAACCAGCTACTGAGACCTTAGCAACGCCTTCTGACATCTTAGCAACCCACTTGCAGCACCTAGCAACCACCTAGCAACACCATAGCAACCACCTATAATTGCATAGCAACACCATAGCAACCATCTAGCTATGCCTAGCAACCAGCTACTGAGACCATAGCAATGCCTTCAGACGCCATAGCAAACACCTTGCAGCACCTAGCAACCACCTAGCAACACCTTAGCAACCACCTATAATTGCATAGCAACACCATAGCAACCATCTAGCTATGCATAGCAACCAGCTACTGAGACCATAGCAACACCATTTGACAACATAGCAACCACCTAGCAACACCTTAGCAACCATCTATAATTGCATAGCAACACCATAGCAACCATCTAGATATGCCTAGCAACCAGCTACTGAGACCATAGCAATGCATTCTGACATCATAGCAACCCACTTGCAGCACCTAGCAACCACCTAGCAACACCTTAGCAACCACCTAGATATGCCTAGCAACCAGCTACTGAGACCATAGCAACGCGTTCTGACATCATAGCAACCCAATTGCAGCACCTAGCAACCACCTAGGAACACCTTAGCAACCACCTACAATTGCATAGCAACACCATAGCAACCATCTAGCTATGCCTAGCAACCAGCTACTGAGACCATAGCAACGCCTTCTGACATCATAGCAACCAACTTGCAGCACCTAGCAACCACCTAGCAACACCTTAGCAACCACCTAGAATTGCATAGCAACACCATAGCAACCATCTAGCTATGCCTAGCAACCAGCTACTCAGACCATAGCAACGCCTTCTGACATCATAGCAACCAGCTTACAGCACCTAGCAACCACCTAGCAACACCTTAGCAACCACCTAGAATTGCATAGCAACACCATAGCAACCATCTAGCTATGCCTAGCAACCAGCTACTGAGACCATAGCAACGCCATCTGACATCATAGCAACCAACTTGCAGCACCTAGCAACCACCTAGCAACACCTTAGCAACCACCTAGAATTGCATAGCAACACCATAGCAACCATCTAGCTATGCCTAGCAACCAGCTACTGAGACCATAGCAACGCCATCTGACATCATAGCAACCCACTTGCAGCACCTAGCAACCACCTATAATTCCATAGCAACACCATAGCAACCATCAAGCTATGCCTAGCAACCAGCTACTGAGACCTTAGCAACGCCTTCTGACATCATAGCAACCCACTTGCAGCACCTAGCAACACCTTAGCAACCACCTATAATTGCATAGCAACACCATAGCAACCATCTAGCTATGCCTAGCAACCAGCTACTGAGACCTTAGCAATGCCTTCTGACATCATAGCAACCGACATGCAGCACCAAGCAACCACCTAGCAACACCATAGCAACCACCAAAAAATGCATAGCAACACCATAGCAACCATTTAGCTATGCCTAGCAACCAGCTACTGAGACCATAGCAACACCTTCTGAGGCCATAGCAACCACCTTTCAGCAGCTAGTAACCACCTAGCAACACCATAGCAACCACCAAAAAATGCATAGCAACACCATAGCAACCATTTAGCTATGCCTAGCAACCAGCTGCTAAGACCATAGCAAGGCCTTCTGATGCCATTGCAAACACCTTGCAGCACCTAGCAACCACCATGCAACACCATAACAACCATGTAGCAATGCCTAGCAACCAGCTACCAACACCATTGCAATGCCTAATAACAACATTGCAACCACCTAGCAATGCCTAGCGGCACTACAGCAACCGCCTAGCAGCACCATAGCACCAAACTAGCAACATCATAGCAATCACCTAGCAGTGCACAGACCAGCCACTTTATTAGTAGCACAGGCTCTTCCTCGGTCAGCAGAATAGGCCCATCTCAAAATTTCTTCAGGAATTTTCGTTTCTAGTTATGGGCCTATTCATGTAATGAAAGGCCCATATTGTTCTTCACCTAGTAAACTACATTTTGCCAATTTGCGCTGAGCCCGTGAAAGGCACGGAGCTCACTTTGGTGCCAAATCGTAGGGCTTACTTAGCTGCACGGATTGACATATCGATTGTCTCCGTACTTCTTACGGATTGCGTGCAATTGCCTCTCAAAGTCGAAAAAAAAACTTTATTATTATTATTATTCTTCCGTGATTTTCGGCAATTAATGCGGGTCGTACCGTAGCGTGCAGCCAGGCAATCTATATATCAAAAGTGAGTCCTTGGTTGTGTGAGGTGTGCTATTACTTTTCTGCGCAGAATATGTTACCATGGCGACGTTATTCACGTTAAAACACACTAAAAATCCCATAGGAATGCATTAAATGCTAACTTTTACCTAGCATTAGCCATGTGAATAGTAGTAAGGCGAATCTTTCTTCATGGGAGTGAATGGCCCATTGACTTCAATGCATTTCAGTCAAAGTTGTCCCACTCGGCCAGCTTTCATACCACAGCAACAAGACTCGGTATTCAACCTTAGGCCTCATCACCCATCACCCCAAGTCCAACATCTTGACCCGCACTCGTCTTTCATCCCTCGTTATTATTTATTATTCTTCCGTGATTTTCGGCAATTAATGCGGGTCGTACCGTACCGTGCAGCCAGGCAATCTATATATCAAAAGTGAGTCCTTGGTTGTGTGAGGTGTGCTATTACTTTTCTGCGCAGAATATGTTACCATGGCGACGTTATTCACGTTAAAACACACTTAAAATCCCATAGGAATGCATTGAATGCTAACTTTTACCTAGCATTAGCCTGACTAACCATGTGAATAGTAGTAAGGCGCATCTTTTTACATGGGAGTGAATGGCCCATTGGCTTCAATGCATTCCAGTCAAAGTTGTCCCACTCGGCCAGCGTTCATACCACAGCAACAAGACTCGGTATTCAACCTTAGGCCTCATCACCCAACACCCCAAGTCCAACATCTTGACCCGCACTCGTCTTTCATCCCTCGTTCTCTCCCATTGACTTCAATGCATTTCAGTCAAAGTTGTCCCACTCGGCCAGCGTTCATACCACAGCAACAAGACTCGGTATTCAACCTCAGGCCTCATCACCCAACACCCCAAGTCCAACATCTTGACCCGCACTCGTCTTTCATCCCTCGTTCTCTCCCATTGACTTCAATGCATTTCAGTCAAAGTTGTCCCACTCGGCCAGCATTCATACCACAGCAACAAGACTCGGTATTCAACCTCAGGCCTCATCACCCAACACCCCAAGTCCAACATCTTGACCCGCACTCGTCTTTCATCCCTCGTTCTCTCCCATTGACTTCAATGCATTTCAGTCAAAGTTGTCCCACTCGGCCAGCATTCATACCACAGCAACAAGACTCGGTATTCAACCTCAGGCCTCATCACCCAACACCCCAAGTCCAACATCTTGACCCGCACTCGTCTTTCATCCCTCGTTCTCTCCCATTGACTTCAATGCATTTCAGTCAAAGTTGTCCCACTCGGCCAGCGTTCATACCACAGCAACAAGACTTGGTATTCAACCTCAGTCCTCATCACCAAACACCTAGCAACTGCCTAGCAACCACCTAGCAACACCTTAGCAACTACCTAGAATTGCATAGCAACACCATAGCAACCATCTAGCTATGCATAGCAACCAGCTACTGAGACCATAGCAACGCCTTCTGACATCATAGCAACCCACTTGCAGCACCTAGCAACCACCTAGCAACTCCTTAGCAACCACCTACAATTGCATAGCAACACCATAGCAACCATCTAGCTATGCCTAGCAACCAGCTACTGAGACCATAGCAACGCCTTCTGACATCATAGCAACCCACTTGCAGCACCTAGCAACCACCTAGCAACACCTTAGCAACCACCTAGAATTGCATAGCAACACCATAGCAACCATCTAGCTATGCCTAGCAACCAGCTACTGAGACCATAGCAACGCCTTCTGACATCATAGCAACCCACTTGCAGCACCTAGCAACCACCTAGCAACACCTTAGCAACCACCTAGAATTGCATAGCAACACCATAGCAACCATCTAGCTATGCCTAGCAACCAGCTACTGAGACCATAGCAACGCCTTCTGACATCATAGCAACCCACTTGCAGCACCTAGCAACCACCAAGCAACACCTTAGCAACCACCTAGAATTGCATAGCAACACCATAGCAACCATCTAGCTATACCTAGCAACCAGCTACTGAGACCATAGCAACGCCTTCTAACATCATAGCAACCCACTTGCAGCACCTAGCAACCACCTAGCAACACCTTAGCAAACACCTATAATTGCATAGCAACACCATAGCAACCATATAGCTATGCCTAGCAACCAGCTACTGAGACCATAGCAACGCCATCTGACATCATAGCAACCCACTTGCAGCACCTAGCAACCACCTAGCAGCACCATAGCAACCACCAAAACATGCATAGCAACACCATAGCAACCATCGAGCTATGCCTAGCAACCAGCTACTGAGACCATAGCAACGCCTTCTGACATCATAGCAACCCACTTGCAGCACCTACCAACCACCTAGCAACACCTTAGCAACCATCTATAATTGCATAGCAACACCATAGCAACCATCTAGATATGCCTAGCAACCAGCTACTGAGACCATAGCAACGCGTTCTGACATCATAGCAACCAACTTGCAGCACCTAGCAACCACCTAGCAACACCTTAGCAACCACCTAGAATTGCATAGCAACACCATAGCAACCACCTAGCTATGCCTAGCAACCAGCTACTGAGACCTTAGCAACGCCTTCTGACATCTTAGCAACCCACTTGCAGCACCTAGCAACCACCTAGCAACACCATAGCAACCACCTAGAATTGCATAGCAACACCATAGCAACCATCTAGTTTATTATTATTATTCTTCCGTGATTTTCGGCAATTAATGCGGGTCGTACCGTAGCGTGCAGCCAGGCAAGCTATATATCAAAAGTGAGTCCTTCATGGTGTGAGGTGTGCTATTACTTTTCTGCGCAGAATATGTTACCATGGCGACGTTATTAACGTTTAAACACACTTAAAATCTCATAGGAATGCATTGAATGCTAACTTTTACCTAGCATTAGCCATGTGAATAGTAGTAAGGCGCATCTTTTTTCATGGGAGTGAATGGCCCATTGGCTTCAATGCATTTCAGTCAAAGTTGTCCCACTCGGCCAGCGTTCATACCAGAGCAACAAGACTTGGTATTCCACCTTAGGCCTCATCACCCAACACCCCAAGTCCAACATCTTGCCCCGCACTCGTCTTTCATCCCTCGTTCTCTCCCATTGGCTTCAATGCATTCCAGTCAAAGTTTTCCCACTGGGCCAGTGTTCATGCCACAGCAACAAGACTCGATATTCAACCTTAGGCCTCATCACCCAACACCCCAAGTCCACCATCTTGACCCGCACTCCTCTTTCATCCCTCGTTCTCTCCCATTGACTTCAATGCATTTTAGTCAAAGTTTTCCCACTGGGCCAGTGTTAATGCCAGAGCAACAAGACTAGGTATTCCACCTCAGTCCTCATCACCCAACACCCCAGGACCACCATGATGACCCGCACTCGTCTTTCATCCCTCGTTCTCTCCCATTGACTTCAATGCATTTCAGTAAAAGTTTTGCTATTCGGCCAGCGTTCATGCCTCAGCAACAAGACTTAATATTCAATCCCAGGACTCATCACCAAACACCTAGCAACTGCCTAGCAACCATCTAGCAACACCTTAGCAACTACCTACAATTTCATAGCAACACCTTAGCAACCATCTAGCTATGCCTAGCAACCAGCGACTGAGCCCATAGCAACACCTTCTGACAACATAGCAACCACCTAGCAACACCTTAGCAACCACCTAGAATTGCATAGCAACACCATAGCAACCATCCAGCTATGCCTAGCAACCAGCTACTGAGACCATAGCAACGCCTTCTGACATCATAGCAACCAGCTTACAGCACCTAGCAACCACCTAGCAACACCTTAGCAACTACCTACAATTTCATAGCAACACCTTAGCAACCATCTAGCTATGCCTAGCAACCAGCTACTGAGACCTTAGCAACGCCTTCTGACATCATAGCAACCAACTTGCAGCACCTAGCAACCACCTAGCAACACCTTAGCAACCACCTACAATTGCATAGCAACACCATAGCAACCATCTAGCCATGCCTAGCAACCAGCTACTGAGACCATAGCAATGCCTTCTGACATCATAACAACCCACTTGCAACCACCTAGCAACACCTTAGCAACCACCTAGAATTGCATAGCAACACCATAGCAACCATCTAGCTATGCCTAGCAACCAGCTATTGAGACCATAGCAATGCCTTATGACACCATAGCAACCACCTTGCAACAGCTAGCAACCACCTAGGAACACCATAGCAACCACCAAAAAATGCATAGCAACACCATAGCAACCATTTAGTTATGCCTAGCAACCAGCTACTGAGGCCATAGCAACGCCTTCTGATGCCATAGCAAACACCTTGCAGCACCTAGCAACCACCATGCAACACCATAGCAACCACCTATAATTGCATAGCAACAACATAGCAACCACGTAGCAATGCCTAGCAACCAGCTACCAACACACTTGCAATGCCTAATAACAACATTGCAACCACCTAGCAATGCCTAGCGGCACTTCGGTAACCACCTAGCAGCACCGTAGCAACTAACTTGCAAATCTTAGCAACCGCCTAGCAGTACACAGACCACCCATTTTATAAGTAGCACAGGCTCTTCCACGGTCAGCGGATTAGGCCCATCTCAAAATTTCTTCAGGAATTTTCGTTTCTAGTTATGGGCCTATTCATGTAATGAAAGGCCCATATTACTCTTCACCTAGTAAATTACATTTTGCCAATTTGCGCTGAGCCTGTGAAAGGCACGGAGCTCACTTTGGTGGCAAATCGTAGAGCTTGGTTAGCCGGACGGATTGACATATCGCTTGTCTCCGTCCTCCTTACGGATTGCGTGCAATTGCCTCTCAAAGTCGAAAAAAAACTTTATTTATTATTATTCTTCCGTGATTTTCGGCAATTAATGCGGGTCGTACCGTAGCGTGCAGCCAGGCAATCTATATATCAAAAGTGAGTCCTTGGTTGTGTGAGGTGTGCTATTACTTTTCTGCGCAGAATATGTTACCATGGCGATGTTATTCACGTTCAAACACACTTAAAATCCCATAGGAATGCATTGAATGCTAACTTTTACCTAGCATTAGCCTGACTAACCATGTGAATAGTAGTAAGGCGCATCTTTTTTCATGGGAGTGAATGGCCCATTGACTTCAATGCATTTCAGTCAAAGTTGTCCCACTCGGCCAGCGTTCATACCACAGCAATAAGACTCGGTAATCAACCTTAGGCCTCATCATCCAACACCACAAGTCCAACATCTTGACCTGCACTCGTCTTTCATCCCTCGTTCTCTCCCATTGACTTCAATGCATTTCAGTCAAAGTTTTCCCACTGGGCCAGCGTTCATGCCACAGCAACAAGACTCGGTAATCAACCTTAGGCCTCATCATCCAACACCACAAGTCCAACATCTTGACCTGCACTCGTCTTTCATCCCTCGTTCTTTCCCATTGACTTCAATGCATTTCAGTCAAAGTTTTCCCACTGGGCCAGCGTTCATACCACAGCAACAAGACTCGGTATTCAACCTTAGGCCTCATCACCCAACACCCCAAGTCCACCATCTTGACCCGCACTCGTCTTTCATCCCTCGTTCTCTCCCATTGACTTCAATGCATTTCAATCAAAGTTTTGCCACTTGGCCAGTGTTAATGCCACAGCAACAAGACTTGGTATTACACCTCAGGCATCATCACCAAACACATAGCAACTGCCTAGCAACCACCTAGCAACACCTTAGCAACTACCTACAATTTCATAGCAACACCTTAGCAACCATCTAGCTATGCCTAGCAACCAGCTACTGAGAACATAGCAACGCCTTCTGACATCATAGCAACCCACTTGCAGCACCTAGCAACCACCTAGCAACACCTTAGCAACCACCTAGAATTGCATAGCAACACCATAGCAACCATCTAGCTATGCCTAGCATCCAGCTACTGAGACCTTAGCAACGCCTTCTGACATCATAGCAACCCACTTGCAACACCTAGCAACCACCTAGCAACACCTTAGCAACCACCTAGAATTGCATAGCAACACCATAGCAACCATCTAGCTATGCCTAGCAACCAGCTACTGAGACCTTAGCAACGCCTTCTGACATCATTGCAACCCACTTGCAGCACCTAGCAACCACCTAGCAACACCTTAGCAACCACCTAGAATTGCATAGCAACACCATAGCAACCATCTAGCTATACCTAGCAACCAGCTACTGAGACCTTAGCAACGCCTTCTGACATCATTGCAACCCACTTGCAGCACCTAGCAACCACCTAGCAACACCTTAGCAACCACCTAGAATTGCATAGCAACACCATAGCAACCATCTAGCTATGCCTAGCAACCAGCTACTGAGACCATAGCAACGCCTTCTGACATCATAGCAACCAGCTTACAGCACCTAGCAACCACCTAGCAACACCTTAGCAACCACCTAGAATTGCATAGCAACACCATAGCAACCATCTAGCTATGCCTAGCAACCAGCTACTGAGACCATAGCAACGCCTTCTGACATCATAGCAACCCACTTGCAGCACCTAGCAACCACCTAGCAACACCTTAGCAAACACCTAGAATTGCATAGCAACACCATAGCAACCATCTAGCTATGCCTAGCAACCAGCTACTGAGACCATAGCAACGCCATCTGACATCATAGCAACCCACTTACAGCACCTAGCAACCACCTAGCAGCACCATAGCAACCACCAAAACATGCATAGCAACACCATAGCAACCATCTAGCTATGCCTAGCAACCAGCTACTGAGACCATAGCAACGCCTTCTGACATCATAGCAACCCACTTGCAGCACCTAGCAACCACCTAGCAACACCTTAGCAACCACCTATAATTGCATAGCAACACCATAGCAACCATCTAGCTATGCCTAGCAACCAGCTACTGAGACCATAGAAATGCCTTCTGACGCCATAGCAACCACCTTGCAGCACCTAGCAACCACCTAGCAACACCATAGCAACCACCTAGAATTGCATAGCATCACCATAGCAACCATCTAGCTATGCCTAGCAACCAGCTACTGAGACCATAGCAACGCCTTCTCACATCATAGCAACCCACTTGCAGCACCTAGTAACCACCTAGCAACTCCTTAGCAACCACCTAGAATTGCATAGCAACACCATAGCAACCATCTAGCTATGCCTAGCAACCAGCTACTGAGACCATAGCAACGCCTTCTGACAACACAGCAACCACCTAGCAACACCTTAGCAACCACCTAGAATTGCATAGCAACACCATAGCAACCACCTAGCTATGCCTAGCAACCAGCTACTGAGACCTTAGCAACGCCTTCTGACATCTTAGCAACCCACTTGCAGCACCTAGCAACCACCTAGCAACACCATAGCAACCACCTATAATTGCATAGCAACACCATAGCAACCATCTAGCTATGCCTAGCAACCAGCTACTGAGACCATAGCAATGCCTTCAGACGCCATAGCAAACACCTTGCAGCACCTAGCAACCACCTAGCAACACCTTAGCAACCACCTATAATTGCATAGCAACACCATAGCAACCATCTAGCTATGCATAGCAACCAGCTACTGAGACCATAGCAACACCATTTGACAACATAGCAACCACCTAGCAACACCTTAGCAACCATCTATAATTGCATAGCAACACCATAGCAACCATCTAGATATGCCTAGCAACCAGCTACTGAGACCATAGCAATGCATTCTGACATCATAGCAACCCACTTGCAGCACCTAGCAACCACCTAGCAACACCTTAGCAACCACCTAGATATGCCTAGCAACCAGCTACTGAGACCATAGCAACGCGTTCTGACATCATAGCAACCCAATTGCAGCACCTAGCAACCACCTAGGAACACCTTAGCAACCACCTACAATTGCATAGCAACACCATAGCAACCATCTAGCTATGCCTAGCAACCAGCTACTGAGACCATAGCAACGCCTTCTGACATCATAGCAACCAACTTGCAGCACCTAGCAACCACCTAGCAACACCTTAGCAACCACCTAGAATTGCATAGCAACACCATAGCAACCATCTAGCTATGCCTAGCAACCAGCTACTCAGACCATAGCAACGCCTTCTGACATCATAGCAACCAGCTTACAGCACCTAGCAACCACCTAGCAACACCTTAGCAACCACCTAGAATTGCATAGCAACACCATAGCAACCATCTAGCTATGCCTAGCAACCAGCTACTGAGACCATAGCAACGCCATCTGACATCATAGCAACCAACTTGCAGCACCTAGCAACCACCTAGCAACACCTTAGCAACCACCTAGAATTGCATAGCAACACCATAGCAACCATCTAGCTATGCCTAGCAACCAGCTACTGAGACCATAGCAACGCCATCTGACATCATAGCAACCCACTTGCAGCACCTAGCAACCACCTATAATTCCATAGCAACACCATAGCAACCATCAAGCTATGCCTAGCAACCAGCTACTGAGACCTTAGCAACGCCTTCTGACATCATAGCAACCCACTTGCAGCACCTAGCAACACCTTAGCAACCACCTATAATTGCATAGCAACACCATAGCAACCATCTAGCTATGCCTAGCAACCAGCTACTGAGACCTTAGCAATGCCTTCTGACATCATAGCAACCGACATGCAGCACCAAGCAACCACCTAGCAACACCATAGCAACCACCAAAAAATGCATAGCAACACCATAGCAACCATTTAGCTATGCCTAGCAACCAGCTACTGAGACCATAGCAACACCTTCTGAGGCCATAGCAACCACCTTTCAGCAGCTAGTAACCACCTAGCAACACCATAGCAACCACCAAAAAATGCATAGCAACACCATAGCAACCATTTAGCTATGCCTAGCAACCAGCTGCTAAGACCATAGCAAGGCCTTCTGATGCCATTGCAAACACCTTGCAGCACCTAGCAACCACCATGCAACACCATAACAACCATGTAGCAATGCCTAGCAACCAGCTACCAACACCATTGCAATGCCTAATAACAACATTGCAACCACCTAGCAATGCCTAGCGGCACTACAGCAACCGCCTAGCAGCACCATAGCACCAAACTAGCAACATCATAGCAATCACCTAGCAGTGCACAGACCAGCCACTTTATTAGTAGCACAGGCTCTTCCTCGGTCAGCAGAATAGGCCCATCTCAAAATTTCTTCAGGAATTTTCGTTTCTAGTTTATTATTATTATTCTTCCGTGATTTTCGGCAATTAATGCGGGTCGTACCGTAGCGTGCAGCCAGGCAAGCTATATATCAAAAGTGAGTCCTTCATGGTGTGAGGTGTGCTATTACTTTTCTGCGCAGAATATGTTACCATGGCGACGTTATTAACGTTTAAACACACTTAAAATGTCATAGGAATGCATTGAATGCTAACTTTTACCTAGCATTAGCCATGTGAATAGTAGTAAGGCGCATCTTTTTTCATGGGAGTGAATGGCCCATTGGCTTCAATGCATTTCAGTCAAAGTTGTCCCACTCGGCCAGCGTTCATACCAGAGCAACAAGACTTGGTATTCAACCTTAGGCCTCATCAGCCAACACCCCAAGTCCAACATCTTGACCCGCACTCGTCTTTCATCCCTCGTTCTCTCCCATTGACTTCAATGCATTTCAGTCAAAGTTTTCCCACTGGGCCAGCGTACATACTACAGCAACAAGACTCAGTATTCAACCTCAGGCCTCATCACCCAACGCCCCAAGTCCACCATCTTGACCCGCACTCGTCTTTCATCCCTCGTTCTCTCCCATTGACTTCAATAGATTTTAGTCAAAGTTTTCCTACTCGGCCAGGGTTTATACCACAGCAACAAGACTCGGTATTCAACCTTAGGCCTCATCACCCAACACCCCAAGTCCAACATCTTGACCCGCACTCGTCTTTCATCCCTCGTTCTCTCCCATTGACTTCAATGCATTTCAGTCAAAGTTTTCCTATTCGGCCAGTGTTCATACCACAGCAACAAGACTCGGTATTCAACCTTAGGCCTCATCACCCAACACCCCAAGTCCAACATCTTGACCCGCACTCGTCTTTCATCCCTCGTTCTCTCCCATTGACTTCAATGCATTTTGGTCAAAGTTTTCCCACTGGGCCAGCGTTCATACCACAGCAACAAGACTTGGTATTCAACCTCAGGCCTCATCACCCAACGCCCCAAGTCCACCATCTTGACCCGCACTCGTCTTTCATCCCTCGTTCTCTCCCATTGACTTCAATGCATTTCAGTCAAAGTTTTCCCACTGGGCCAACGTTTATGCCACAGCAATAAGACTCGGTATTAAACCACAGGCATCATCACACAACACCTTAAGACCACCATCCTGACCCGCACTCGTCTTTCATCCCTCGTTCTTTCCCATTGACTTCAATGCATTTCTGTCAAAGTTTCATTATTTGGCCAATACTTCTGCCACAGCAACAACACTAAATAATTAAATCAATAAGTAAAAGCACCAGCTCTGCCACGGTCAGCGGAATAGGCCCATCTCAAAATTTCTTCAGGAATTTTCGTTTCTAGTTATGGGCCTATTCATGTAATGAAAGGCCCATATTGTTCTTCACCTAGTAAACTACATTTTGCCAATTTGCGCTGAGCCCGTGAAAGGCACGGAGCTCACTTTGGTGCCAAATCGTAGGGCTTACTTAGCTGCACGGATTGACATATCGTTTGTCTCCGTACTGCTTACGGATTGCGTGCAATTGCCTCTCAAAGTCGAAAAAAAAACTTTATTATTATTATTATTCTTCCGTGATTTTCGGCAATTAATGCGGGTCGTACCGTAGCGTGCAGCCAGGCAAGCTATATATCAAAAGTGAGTCCTTCATGGTGTGAGGTGTGCTATTACTTTTCTGCGCAGAATATGTTACCATGGCGACGTTATTCACGTTAAAACACACTTAAAATCCCATAGGAATGCATTGAATGCTAACTTTTACCTAGCATTAGCCTGACTAACCATGTGAATAGTAGTAAGGCGCATCTTTTTTCATGGGAGTGAATGGCCCATTGACTTCAATGCATTTCAGTCAAAGTTGTCCCACTCGGCCAGCGTTCATACCACAGCAACAAGACTCGGTATACAACCTTAGGCCTTATCACTCAACACCGCAAGTCCAACATCTTGACCCGCACTCGTCTTTCATCCCTCTTTCTCTCCCATTGGCTTCAATGCATTCCAGTCAAAGTTGTCCCACTCGGCCAGCGTTCATACCACAGCAACAACACTCGGTATTCAACCTTAGGCCTCATCACCCAACACCCCAAGTCCAACATCTTGACCAGCACTCGTCTTTCATCCCTCGTTCTCTCCCATTGGCTTCAATGCATTTCAGTCAATGTTTTCCCACTCGGCCAGTATTGATACCACAGCAACAAGACTCGGTACTCAAACTCAGGCCTCATCACTCAACTCCTTAAGACCACCATCTTCACCCGCACTCGTCTTTCATCCCTCGTTCTCTCCCATTGACTTCAATGCATTTCAGTCATAGTTTTACCACTCGGCCAGCATTCATACCATAACAACAAGACTCGGTATTCAAGCTTAGGCCTCATCACCCAACACATTAAGACCACCATCTTGACCCGCACTCGTTTTTCATCCCTCGTTCTCTCCCATTGACTTCAATGCATTTCAGTCAAAGTTTTCCCACTGGGCCAGCGTTCATACCACAGCAATAAGACTCGGTATTCAACCACAGTCATCATCACACAAGACCTTAAGACCACCATCCTGACCCGCACTCGTCTTTCATCCCTTGTTCTCTCCCATTGACTTCAATGCATTTCAGTCAAAGTTTTCCCACTGGGCCAGTGTTCATACCACAGCAACAAGACTCGGTATTATACCGTAGGCCTCATCACTCAACACCGCAAGTCCAACATCTTGACCCGCACTCGTCTTTCATCCCTCGTTCTCTCCCATTGACTTCAATACATTTCAGTCAAAGTATTCCCACTCGGCCAGCGTTCATACCACAGCAATAAGACTCGGTATTAAACCACAGGCATCATCACACAACACCTTAAGACCACCATCCTGACCCTCACTCGTCTTTCATCCCTCGTTCTCTCCCATTGACTTCAATGCATTTCAATCAAAGTTTTGCCAATTAGCCAGTGTTAATGCCACAGCAACAAGACTTGGTATTCAACCTCAGGCCTCGTCACCAAACACCTAGCAACTGCCTAGCAACCACCTAGCAACACCTTAGCAACTACCTACAATTTCATAGCAACACCTTAGCAACCATCTAGCTATGCCTAGCAACCAGCTACTGAGCCCATAGCAACACCTTCTGACAACATAGCAACCACCTAGCAACACCTTAGCAACCACCTAGAATTGCATAGCAACACCATAGCAACCATCCAGCTATGCCTAGCAACCAGCTACTGAGACCATAGCAACACCTTCTGACATCATAGCAACCAACTTAGAGCACCTAGCAACCACCTAGCAACACCTTAGCAACCACCTAGAATTGCATAGCAACACCATAGCAACCATCTAGATATGCCTAGCAACCAGCTACTGAGACCATAGCAACGACATCTGACATCATAGCAACCCACTTGCAGCACCTAGCAACCACCTAGCAACAGCTTAGCAACCACCTATAATTCCACAGTAACACCATAGCAACCACCTAGCAACACCTTAGCAACCACCCAGAATAGCATAGCAACACCATAGCAACCATCAAGCTATGCCTAGCAACCAGCTACTGAGACCATAGCAACGCCTTCTGACATCATAGCAACCCACTTCCAGCACCTAGCAACCACCTAGCAACACCTTAGCAACCACCCAGAATAGCATAGCAACACCATAGCAACCATTTAGCTGTGCCTAGCTACCAGCTACTGAGACCATAGCAAGACCTCCTTATGCCATAGCAAACACCTTGCAGCACCTAGCAACCACCATGCAACACCATAGCAACCACGTAGCAACACCTAGCAACCAGCTACCAACACCCTTGCAATGCCTAATAAAAACATTGCAACCACCTAGCAATGCCTAGCGCCACTTCAGCAACCGCCTAGAAGCACCATAGCACCGAACTAGCAATATCATAGCAATCACCTAGTTATGGGCCTATTCATGTAATGAAAGGCCCATATTACTCTTCACCTAGTAAATTACATTTTGCCAATTTGCGCTGAGCCCGTGAAAGGCACGGAGCTCACTTTGGTGCCAAATCGTAGGGCTTGATTAGCTGGACGAATTGACATATCGTTTGTCTCCAGGCTCCTTACGGATTGCGTGCAATTCCCTCTCAAAGTGGAAAAAAAAACTTTATTATTATTTATTATTCTTCCGTGATTTTCGGCAATTAATGCGGGTCGTACCGTAGCGTGCAGCCAGGCAAGCTATATATCAAAAGTGAGTCCTTCATGGTGTGAGGTGTGCTATTACTTTTCTGCGCAGAATATGTTACCATGGCGACGTTATTCACGTTAAAACACCATAGCAACCACCTATAATTGCATAGCAACAACATAGCAACCACGTAGCAATGCCTAGCAACCAGCTACCAACACACTTGCAATGCCTAATAACAACATTGCAACCACCTAGCAATGCCTAGCGGCACTTCGGTAACCACCTAGCAGCACCGTAGCAACTAATTTGCAAATCTTAGCAATCACCTAGCAGTACACAGACGAGCCATTTTAATAGTAGCACAGGCTCTTCCACAGTCAGCGGAATAGGCCCATCTCAAAATTTCTTCAGGAATTTTCGTTTCTAGTTATTATTATTATTCTTCCGTGATTTTCGGCAATTAATGCGGGTCGTACCGTAGCGTGCAGCCAGGCAATCTATATATCAAAAGTGAGTCCTTGGTTGTGTGAGGTGTGCTATTACTTTTCTGCGCAGAATATGTTACCATGGCGACGTTATTCACGTTAAAACACACTAAAAATCCCATAGGAATGCATTAAATGCTAACTTTTACCTAGCATTAGCCATGTGAATAGTAGTAAGGCGAATCTTTCTTCATGGGAGTGAATGGCCCATTGACTTCAATGCATTTCAGTCAAAGTTGTCCCACTCGGCCAGCTTTCATACCACAGCAACAAGACTCGGTATTCAACCTTAGGCCTCATCACCCATCACCCCAAGTCCAACATCTTGACCCGCACTCGTCTTTCATCCCTCGTTATTATTTATTATTCTTCCGTGATTTTCGGCAATTAATGCGGGTCGTACCGTACCGTGCAGCCAGGCAATCTATATATCAAAAGTGAGTCCTTGGTTGTGTGAGGTGTGCTATTACTTTTCTGCGCAGAATATGTTACCATGGCGACGTTATTCACGTTAAAACACACTTAAAATCCCATAGGAATGCATTGAATGCTAACTTTTACCTAGCATTAGCCTGACTAACCATGTGAATAGTAGTAAGGCGCATCTTTTTACATGGGAGTGAATGGCCCATTGGCTTCAATGCATTCCAGTCAAAGTTGTCCCACTCGGCCAGCGTTCATACCACAGCAACAAGACTCGGTATTCAACCTTAGGCCTCATCACCCAACACCCCAAGTCCAACATCTTGACCCGCACTCGTCTTTCATCCCTCGTTCTCTCCCATTGACTTCAATGCATTTCAGTCAAAGTTGTCCCACTCGGCCAGCGTTCATACCACAGCAACAAGACTCGGTATTCAACCTCAGGCCTCATCACCCAACACCCCAAGTCCAACATCTTGACCCGCACTCGTCTTTCATCCCTCGTTCTCTCCCATTGACTTCAATGCATTTCAGTCAAAGTTGTCCCACTCGGCCAGCATTCATACCACAGCAACAAGACTCGGTATTCAACCTCAGGCCTCATCACCCAACACCCCAAGTCCAACATCTTGACCCGCACTCGTCTTTCATCCCTCGTTCTCTCCCATTGACTTCAATGCATTTCAGTCAAAGTTGTCCCACTCGGCCAGCATTCATACCACAGCAACAAGACTCGGTATTCAACCTCAGGCCTCATCACCCAACACCCCAAGTCCAACATCTTGACCCGCACTCGTCTTTCATCCCTCGTTCTCTCCCATTGACTTCAATGCATTTCAGTCAAAGTTGTCCCACTCGGCCAGCGTTCATACCACAGCAACAAGACTTGGTATTCAACCTCAGTCCTCATCACCAAACACCTAGCAACTGCCTAGCAACCACCTAGCAACACCTTAGCAACTACCTAGAATTGCATAGCAACACCATAGCAACCATCTAGCTATGCATAGCAACCAGCTACTGAGACCATAGCAACGCCTTCTGACATCATAGCAACCCACTTGCAGCACCTAGCAACCACCTAGCAACTCCTTAGCAACCACCTACAATTGCATAGCAACACCATAGCAACCATCTAGCTATGCCTAGCAACCAGCTACTGAGACCATAGCAACGCCTTCTGACATCATAGCAACCCACTTGCAGCACCTAGCAACCACCTAGCAACACCTTAGCAACCACCTAGAATTGCATAGCAACACCATAGCAACCATCTAGCTATGCCTAGCAACCAGCTACTGAGACCATAGCAACGCCTTCTGACATCATAGCAACCCACTTGCAGCACCTAGCAACCACCTAGCAACACCTTAGCAACCACCTAGAATTGCATAGCAACACCATAGCAACCATCTAGCTATGCCTAGCAACCAGCTACTGAGACCATAGCAACGCCTTCTGACATCATAGCAACCCACTTGCAGCACCTGGCAACCACCATGCAACACCATAGCAACCACCTATAATTGCATAGCAACACCATAGCAACCATCTAGCTATGCCTAGCAACCAGCTACTGAGACCATAGCAACGCCTTCTGACATCATAGCAACCCACTTGCAGCACCTAGCAACCACCTAGCAACACCTTAGCAACCACCTAGAATTGCATAGCAACACCATAGCAACCATCTAGCTATGCCTAGCAACCAGCTACTGAGACCATAGCAACGCCTTCTGACATCATAGCAACCCACTTGCAGCACCTAGCAACCACCATGCAACACCATAGCAACCACCTATAATTGCATAGCAACACCATAGCAACCATCTAGCTATGCCTAGCAACCAGCTACTGAGACCATAGCAACGCCTTCTGACATCATAGCAACCCACTTGCAGCACCTAGCAACCACCTAGCAACACCTTAGCAACCACCTAGAATTGCATAGCAACACCATAGCAACCATCTAGCTATGCCTAGCAACTAGCTACTGAGACCATAGCAACGCCTTCTGACATCATAGCAACCCACTTGCAGCACCTAGCAACCACCTAGCAACACCTTAGCAACCACCTAGAATTGCATAGCAACACCATAGCAACCATCTAGCTATGCCTAGCAACCAGCTACTGAGACCATAGCAATGCCTTATGACACCATAGCAACCACCTTGCAACAGCTAGCAACCACCTAGGAACACCATAGCAACCACCAAAAAATGCATAGCAACACCATAGCAACCATTTAGTTATGCCTAGCGACCAGCTACTGAGACCTTAGCAACGCCTTCTGATGCCATAGCAAACACCTTGCAGCACCTAGCAACCACCATGCAACACCATAGCAACCACCTATAATTTATTATTATTATTCTTCCGTGATTTTCGGCAATTAATGCGGGTCGTGCCGTAGCGTGCAGCCAGGCAAGCTATATATCAAAAGTGAGTCCTTCATGGTGTGAGGTGTGCTATTACTTTTCTGCGCAGAATATGTTACCATGGCGACGTTATTCACGTTAAAACACACTTAAAATCCCATAGGAATGCATTGAATGCTAACTTTTACCTAGCATTAGCCTGACTAACCATGTGAATAGTAGTAAGGCGCATCTTTTTTCATGGGAGTGAATGGCCCATTGGCTTCAATGCATTTCAGTCAAAGTTGTCCCACTCGGCCAGCGTTCATACCAGAGCGACAAGACTTGGTATTAAACCTTAGGCCTCATCACCCAACACCCCAAGTCCAACATCTTGACCCGCACTCGTCTTTCATCCCTCGTTCTCTCCCATTGACTTCAATGCATTTTGGTCAAAGTTTCATTATTTGGCCACTGCTCCTGCCACAGCTACAAGACTGAATAATTAAATCAATAAGAAAAAGCACCAGCTCTTCCCCAGTCAGCAGAATAGGCCCATCTCAAAATTTCTTCAGGAATTTTCGTTTCTAGTTATTATGGGCCTATTCATGTAATGAAAGGCCCATATTGTTCTTCACCTAGTAAACTACATTTTGCCAATTTGCGCTGAGCCCGTGAAAGGCACGGAGCTCACTTTGGTGCCAAATCGTAGGGCTTACTTAGCTGCACGGATTGACATATCGTTTGTCTCCGTACTGCTTACGGATTGCGTGCAATTGCCTCTCAAAGTCGAAAAAAAAACTTTATTATTATTATTATGGGCCTATTCATGTAATGAAAGGCCCATATTGTTCTTCACCTAGTAAATTACATTTTGCCAATTTGCGCTGAGCCCGTGAAAGGCACGGAGCTCACTTTGGTGCCAAATCGTAGGGCTTACTTAGCTGCACGGATTGACATATCGTTTGTCTCCGTACTGCTTACGGATTGCGTGCAATTGCCTCTCAAAGTCGAAAAAAAAACTTTATTATTATTATGGGCCTATTCATGTAATGAAAGGCCCATATTGTTCTTCACCTAGTAAACTACATTTTGCCAATTTGCGCTGAGCCCGTGAAAGGCACGGAGCTCACTTTCGTGCCAAATCGTAGGGCTTACTTAGCTGCACGGATTGACATATCGATTGTCTCCGTACTTCTTACGGATTGCGTGCAATTGCCTCTCAAAGTCGAAAAATAAAAACTTTATTTATTATGGGCCTATTCATGTAATGAAAGGCCCATATTGTTCTTCACCTAGTAAACTACATTTTGCCAATTTGTGCTGAGCCCGTGAAAGGCACGGAGCTCACTTTGGTGCCAAATCATAGAGCTTGGTTAGCTGGACGGATTGACATATTGATTGTCTCCGTAATCCTTACGGATTGCGTGCAATTCCCTCTCAAAGTCGAAAAAAAACTTTATTATTTATTATTATTCTTCCGTGATTTTCGGCAATTAATGCGGGTCGTACCGTAGCGTGCAGCCAGGTAATCTATATATCAAAAGTGAGTCCTTCATGGTGTGAGGTGTGCTATTACTTTTCTGCGCAGAATATGTTACCATGGCGACGTTATTCACGTTAAAACACACTTAAAATCCCATAGGAATGCATTGAATGCTAACTTTTACCTAGCATTAGCCTGACTAACCATGTGAATAGTAGTAAGGCGCATCTTTTTACATGGGAGTGAATGGCCCATTGGCTTCAATGCATTTTAGTCAAAGTTGTCCCACTCGGCCAGCGTTCATACCAGAGCAACAAGACTTGGTATTCAACCTTAGGCCTCATCACCCAACACCCCAAGTCCAACACCTTGACCCGCACTCGTCTTTCATCCCTCGTTCTCTCCCATTGACTTCAATGCATTTCAGTCATAGTTTTACCACTCGGCCAGCATTCATACCATAACAACAAGACTCGGTATTCAAGCTTAGGCCTCATCACCCAACACATTAAGACCACCATCTTGACCCGCACTCGTTTTTCATCCCTCGTTCTCTCCCATTGACTTCAATGCATTTCAGTCAAAGTTTTCCCACTGGGCCAGTGTTCATACCACAGCAACAAGGCTCGGAATTCAACCTTAGGCCTCATCACCCAACACCCCAAGTCCAACATCTTGCCCCGCACTCGTCTTTCATCCCTCGTTCTCTCCCATTGGCTTCAATGCATTCCAGTCAAAGTTGTCCCACTCGGCCAGCATTCATACCACAGCAACAAGACTCGGTATTCAACCTTAGGCCTCATCACCCAACACCCCAAGTCCAACATCCTGACCCGCACTCGTCTTTCATCCCTCGTTCTCTCCCATTGACTTCAATGCATTTCAGTCAAAGTTTTCCCACTCGGCCAGCGTTCATGCCACAGCAACAAGACTCGGTATTCAACCTTGGGCCTCATCACCCAACACCCCAAGTCCACCATCCTGACCCGCACTCGTCTTTCATCCCTCGTTCTCTCCCATTGACTTCAATGCATTTCTGTCAAAGTTTCCCTATTTGTCCACTGCTCCTGTCACTGCTACAAGACTAAATAATTAAATCAATAAGTAAAGGCACCTGCTCTTCCTCGGTCAGCAGAATAGGCCCATCTCAAAATTTCATCAGGAATTTTCGTTTCTAGTTATTATTATTATTCTTCCGTAGATTTTCGGCAATTAATGCGGGTCGTACCGTAACATGCAGCCAGGCAATCTATATATCAAAAGTGAGTCCTTGGTTGTGTGAGGTGTGCTATTACTTTTCTGCGCAGAATATGTTACCATGGCGACGTTATTCACGTTAAAACACACTAAAAATCCCATAGGAATGCATTAAATGCTAACTTTTACCTAGCATTAGCCATGTGAATAGTAGTAAGGCGCATCTTTTTTCATGGGAGTGAATGGCCCATTGGCTTCAATGCATTTCAGTCAAAGTTGTCCCACTCGGCCAGCGTTCATACCACAGCAACAAGACTTGGTATTCAACCTTAGGCCTCATCACCCAACACCCCAAGTCCACCATCTTGACCCGCACTCGTCTTTCATCCCTCGTTCTCTCCCATTGACTTCAATGCATTTCAGTCAAAGTTGTCCCACTCGGCCAGCATTCATACCACAGCAACAAGACTCGGTATTCAACCTTAGGCCTCATCACCCAACACCCCAAGTCCACCATCTTGACCCGCACTCGTCTTTCATCCCTCGTTCTCTCCCATTAACTTCAATGCATTTCAGTCAAAGTTTTCCCACTGGGCCAGTGTTCATACCACAGCAACAAGACTCGGTATTATACCGTAGGCCTCATCACTCAACACCCCAAGTCCACCATCTTGACCCGCACTCGTCTTTCATCCCTCGTTCTCTCCCATTGACTTCAATGCATTTTGGTCAAAGTTTTCCCACTGGGCCAGCGTTCATACCACAGCAACAAGACTTGGTATTCAACCTCAGGCCTCATCACCCAACGCCCCAAGTCCACCATCTTGACCCGCACTCGTCTTTCATCCCTCGTTCTCTCCCATTGACTTCAATGCATTTCAGTCAAAGTTTTCCCACTGGGCCAACGTTTATGCCACAGCAACAAGACTTGGTATTCAACCTCAGGCCTCACCACCAAACACCTAGCAACTGCCTAGCAACCGCCTAGCAACACCTTAGCAACTACCTACAATTTCATAGCAACGCCTTAGCAACCATCTAGCTATGCCTAGCAACCAGCTACTGAGCCCATAGCAACACCTTCTGACAACATAGCAACTACCTAGCAACCCCTTAGCAACCACCTAGAATTGCATAGCAACACCATAGCAACCATCTAGCTATGCCTAGCAACCAGCTACTGAGACCATTGCAACGTCTTCTGACATCATAGCAACCCACTTGCAGCACCTAGCAACCACCTAGCAACACCTTAGCAACCACCTATAATTGCATAGCAACACCATAGCAACCAGCTACTGAGACCATAGCAATGCCTTCTGACATCATAACAACCCACTTGCAGCACCTAGCAACCACCTAGCAACACCTTAGCAACCACCCAGAATTGCATAGCAACACCATAGCAACCATCTAGCTATGCCTAGCAACCAGCTACTGAGACCATAGCAATGCCTTATGACACCATACCAACCACCTTGCAACAGCTAGCAACCACCTAGGAACACCATAGCAACCACCAAAAAATGCATAGCAACACCATAGCAACCATTTAGTTATGCCTAGCAACCAGCTACTGAGACCATAGCAACGCCTTCTGACAACACAGCAACCACCTAGCAACACCTTAGCAACCACCTAGAATTGCATAGCAACACCATAGCAACCACCTAGCTATGCCTAGCAACCAGCGACTGAGACCTTAGCAACGCCTTCTGACATCTTAGCAACCCACTTGCAGCACCTAGCAACCACCTAGCAACACCATAGCAACCACCTAGAATTGCATAGCAACACCATAGCAACCATCTAGCTATGCCTAGCAACCAGCTACTGAGACCATAGCAATGCCTTCTGACGCCATAGCAAACACCTTGCAGCACCTAGCAACCACCATGCAACACCATAGCAACCACCTAGCAACACCATAGCAACCATGTAGCAACGCCTAGCAACCAGCTACCAACACCCTTGCAATGCCTAATAACAACATTGCAACCACCTAGCAATGCCTAGCGGCACTACAGCAACCGCCTAGCAGCACCATAGCACCAAACTAGCAACATCATAGCAATCACCTAGCAGTGCACAGACCAGCCACTTTATTAGTAGCACAGGCTCTTCCTCGGTCAGCAGAATAGGCCCATCTCAAAATTTCTTCAGGAATTTTCGTTTCTAGTTATTTATTATTATTATTCTTCCGTGATTTTCGGCAATTAATGCGGGTCGTACCGTAGCGTGCAGCCAGGCAATCTATATGTCAAAAGTGAGTCCTTGTTTGTGTGAGGTGTGCTATTACTTTTCTGCGCAGAATATGTTACCATGGCGACGTTATTCACGTTAAAACACACTAAAAATCCCATAGGAATGCATTAAATGCTAACTTTTACCTAGCATTAGCCATGTGAATAGTAGTAAGGCGCATCTTTTTTCATGGGAGTGAATGGCCCATTGACTTCAATGCATTTCAGTCAAAGTTGTCCCACTCGGCAAGCGTTCATACCAGAGCAACAAGACTTGGTATTCAACCTTAGGCCTCATCACCCAACACCCCAAGTCCAACATCTTGACCCGCACTCGTCTTTCATCCCTCGTTCTCTCCCATTGACTTCAATGCATTTCAGTCATAGTTTTACCACTCGGGCAGCATTCATACCATAACAACAAGACTCGGTATTCAAGCTTAGGCCTCATCCCCCAACACATTAAGACCACCATCTTGACCCGCACTCGTCTTTCATCCCTCGTTCTCTCCCATTGACTTCAATGCATTTCATTCAAAGTTGCCCAACTCCGCCAGTGTTCATACCACAGCAACAAGGCTCGGTATTCAACCTTAGGCCTCATCACCCAACACCCCAAGTCCAACATCTTGACCCGCACTCGTCTTTCATCCCTCGTTCTCTCCCATTGACTTCAATGCATTTCAGTCAAAGTTGTCCCACTCGGCCAGCGTTCATACCACAGCAACAAGACTCGGTATTCAACCTCAGGCCTCATCAGCCAACGCCCCAAGTCCACCATCTTGACCCGCACTCGTCTTTCATCCCTCGTTCTCTCCCATTGACTTCAATACATTTCAGTCAAAGTTTTCCCACTCGGCCAGCGTTCATACCACAGCAACAAGACTCGGTATTCAACCTCAGGCCTCATCAGCCAACGCCCCAAGTCCACCATCTTGACCCGCACTCGTCTTTCATCCCTCGTTCTCTCCCATTGACTTCAATACATTTCAGTCAAAGTTTTCCCACTCGGCCAGCGTTCATACCACAGCAACAAGACTCGGTATTCAACCTCAGGCCTCATCACCCAACGCCCCAAGTCCAACATCTTGACCCGCACTCGTCTTTCATCCCTCGTTCTCTCCCATTGACTTCAATGCATTTCAGTCAAAGTTTTGCCACTTGGCCAGTGTTAATGCCACAGCAACAACACTTGGTATTAAACCTCAGGCCTCATCACCAAACACATAGCAACTGCCTAGCAACCACCTAGCAACACCTTAGCAACTACCTACAATTTCATAGCAACACCTTAGCAACCATCTAGCTATGCCTAGCAACCAGCTACTGAGCCCATAGCAACACCTTCTGACATCATACCAACCACCTAGCAACACCTTAGCAACCACCTACAATTGCATAGCAACACCATAGCAACCATCTAGCTATGCCTAGCAACCAGCTACTGAGACCATAGCAACGCCTTCTGACATCATAGCAACCCATTTGCAGCACCTAGCAACCACCTAGCAACACCTTAGCAACCACCTAGAATTGCATAGCAACACCATAGCAACCATCTAGCTATGCCTAGCAACCAGCTACTGAGACCATAGCAACGCCTTCTGACATCATAGCAACCCATTTGCAGCACCTAGCAACCACCTAGCAACACCTTAGCAACCACCTAGAATTGCATAGCAACACCATAGCAACCATCTAGCTATGCCTAGCAACCAGCTACTGAGACCTTAGCAACGCGTTCTGACATCATAGCAACCACCTTGCAGCACCTAGCAACCACCTAGCAACACCATAGCAACCACCTATAATTGCATAGCAACACCATAGCAACCATCTAGCTATGCCTAGCAACCAGCTACTGAGAGCATAGCAACACCTTCTGAGGCCATAGCAACCACCTTTCAGCAGCTAGTAACCACCTAGCAACACCATAGCAACCACCAAAAAATGCATAGCAACACCATAGCAACCATTTAGCTATGCCTAGCAACCAGCTGCTGAGACCATAGCAAGGCCTTCTGATGCCATTGCAAACACCTTGCAGCACCTAGCAACCACCATGCAACACCATAGCAACAATGTAGCAACGCCTAGCAACCAGCTACCAACACCCTTGCAATGCCTAATAACAACATTGCAACCACCTAGCAATGCCTAGCGGCACTACAGCAACCGCCTAGCAGCACCATAGCACCAAACTAGCAACATCATAGCAATCACCTAGCAGTGCACAGACCAGCCACTTTATTAGTAGCACAGGCTCTTCCTCGGTCAGCAGAATAGGCCCATCTCAAAATTTCTTCAGGAATTTTCGTTTCTAGTTATTATGGGCCTATTCATGTAATGAAAGGCCCATATTGTTCTTCACCTAGTAAACTACATTTTGCCAATTTGCGCTGAGCCCGTGAAAGGCACGGAGCTCACTTTGGTGCCAAATCGTAGGGCTTACTTAGCTGCACGGATTGACATATCGATTGTCTCCGTACTTCTTACGGATTGCGTGCAATTGCCTCTCAAAGTCGAAAAAAAAACTTTATTATTATTATTATTCTTCCGTGATTTTCGGCAATTAATGCGGGTCGTACCGTAGCGTGCAGCCAGGCAATCTATATATCAAAAGTGAGTCCTTGGTTGTGTGAGGTGTGCTATTACTTTTCTGCGCAGAATATGTTACCATGGCGACGTTATTCACGTTAAAACACACTAAAAATCCCATAGGAATGCATTAAATGCTAACTTTTACCTAGCATTAGCCATGTGAATAGTAGTAAGGCGAATCTTTCTTCATGGGAGTGAATGGCCCATTGACTTCAATGCATTTCAGTCAAAGTTGTCCCACTCGGCCAGCTTTCATACCACAGCAACAAGACTCGGTATTCAACCTTAGGCCTCATCACCCATCACCCCAAGTCCAACATCTTGACCCGCACTCGTCTTTCATCCCTCGTTATTATTTATTATTCTTCCGTGATTTTCGGCAATTAATGCGGGTCGTACCGTACCGTGCAGCCAGGCAATCTATATATCAAAAGTGAGTCCTTGGTTGTGTGAGGTGTGCTATTACTTTTCTGCGCAGAATATGTTACCATGGCGACGTTATTCACGTTAAAACACACTTAAAATCCCATAGGAATGCATTGAATGCTAACTTTTACCTAGCATTAGCCTGACTAACCATGTGAATAGTAGTAAGGCGCATCTTTTTACATGGGAGTGAATGGCCCATTGGCTTCAATGCATTCCAGTCAAAGTTGTCCCACTCGGCCAGCGTTCATACCACAGCAACAAGACTCGGTATTCAACCTTAGGCCTCATCACCCAACACCCCAAGTCCAACATCTTGACCCGCACTCGTCTTTCATCCCTCGTTCTCTCCCATTGACTTCAATGCATTTCAGTCAAAGTTGTCCCACTCGGCCAGCGTTCATACCACAGCAACAAGACTCGGTATTCAACCTCAGGCCTCATCACCCAACACCCCAAGTCCAACATCTTGACCCGCACTCGTCTTTCATCCCTCGTTCTCTCCCATTGACTTCAATGCATTTCAGTCAAAGTTGTCCCACTCGGCCAGCATTCATACCACAGCAACAAGACTCGGTATTCAACCTCAGGCCTCATCACCCAACACCCCAAGTCCAACATCTTGACCCGCACTCGTCTTTCATCCCTCGTTCTCTCCCATTGACTTCAATGCATTTCAGTCAAAGTTGTCCCACTCGGCCAGCATTCATACCACAGCAACAAGACTCGGTATTCAACCTCAGGCCTCATCACCCAACACCCCAAGTCCAACATCTTGACCCGCACTCGTCTTTCATCCCTCGTTCTCTCCCATTGACTTCAATGCATTTCAGTCAAAGTTGTCCCACTCGGCCAGCGTTCATACCACAGCAACAAGACTTGGTATTCAACCTCAGTCCTCATCACCAAACACCTAGCAACTGCCTAGCAACCACCTAGCAACACCTTAGCAACTACCTAGAATTGCATAGCAACACCATAGCAACCATCTAGCTATGCATAGCAACCAGCTACTGAGACCATAGCAACGCCTTCTGACATCATAGCAACCCACTTGCAGCACCTAGCAACCACCTAGCAACTCCTTAGCAACCACCTACAATTGCATAGCAACACCATAGCAACCATCTAGCTATGCCTAGCAACCAGCTACTGAGACCATAGCAACGCCTTCTGACATCATAGCAACCCACTTGCAGCACCTAGCAACCACCTAGCAACACCTTAGCAACCACCTAGAATTGCATAGCAACACCATAGCAACCATCTAGCTATGCCTAGCAACCAGCTACTGAGACCATAGCAACGCCTTCTGACATCATAGCAACCCACTTGCAGCACCTAGCAACCACCTAGCAACACCTTAGCAACCACCTAGAATTGCATAGCAACACCATAGCAACCATCTAGCTATGCCTAGCAACCAGCTACTGAGACCATAGCAACGCCTTCTGACATCATAGCAACCCACTTGCAGCACCTAGCAACCACCAAGCAACACCTTAGCAACCACCTAGAATTGCATAGCAACACCATAGCAACCATCTAGCTATACCTAGCAACCAGCTACTGAGACCATAGCAACGCCTTCTAACATCATAGCAACCCACTTGCAGCACCTAGCAACCACCTAGCAACACCTTAGCAAACACCTATAATTGCATAGCAACACCATAGCAACCATATAGCTATGCCTAGCAACCAGCTACTGAGACCATAGCAACGCCATCTGACATCATAGCAACCCACTTGCAGCACCTAGCAACCACCTAGCAGCACCATAGCAACCACCAAAACATGCATAGCAACACCATAGCAACCATCGAGCTATGCCTAGCAACCAGCTACTGAGACCATAGCAACGCCTTCTGACATCATAGCAACCCACTTGCAGCACCTACCAACCACCTAGCAACACCTTAGCAACCATCTATAATTGCATAGCAACACCATAGCAACCATCTAGATATGCCTAGCAACCAGCTACTGAGACCATAGCAACGCGTTCTGACATCATAGCAACCAACTTGCAGCACCTAGCAACCACCTAGCAACACCTTAGCAACCACCTAGAATTGCATAGCAACACCATAGCAACCACCTAGCTATGCCTAGCAACCAGCTACTGAGACCTTAGCAACGCCTTCTGACATCTTAGCAACCCACTTGCAGCACCTAGCAACCACCTAGCAACACCATAGCAACCACCTAGAATTGCATAGCAACACCATAGCAACCATCTAGTTTATTATTATTATTCTTCCGTGATTTTCGGCAATTAATGCGGGTCGTACCGTAGCGTGCAGCCAGGCAAGCTATATATCAAAAGTGAGTCCTTCATGGTGTGAGGTGTGCTATTACTTTTCTGCGCAGAATATGTTACCATGGCGACGTTATTAACGTTTAAACACACTTAAAATCTCATAGGAATGCATTGAATGCTAACTTTTACCTAGCATTAGCCATGTGAATAGTAGTAAGGCGCATCTTTTTTCATGGGAGTGAATGGCCCATTGGCTTCAATGCATTTCAGTCAAAGTTGTCCCACTCGGCCAGCGTTCATACCAGAGCAACAAGACTTGGTATTCCACCTTAGGCCTCATCACCCAACACCCCAAGTCCAACATCTTGCCCCGCACTCGTCTTTCATCCCTCGTTCTCTCCCATTGGCTTCAATGCATTCCAGTCAAAGTTTTCCCACTGGGCCAGTGTTCATGCCACAGCAACAAGACTCGATATTCAACCTTAGGCCTCATCACCCAACACCCCAAGTCCACCATCTTGACCCGCACTCCTCTTTCATCCCTCGTTCTCTCCCATTGACTTCAATGCATTTTAGTCAAAGTTTTCCCACTGGGCCAGTGTTAATGCCAGAGCAACAAGACTAGGTATTCCACCTCAGTCCTCATCACCCAACACCCCAGGACCACCATGATGACCCGCACTCGTCTTTCATCCCTCGTTCTCTCCCATTGACTTCAATGCATTTCAGTAAAAGTTTTGCTATTCGGCCAGCGTTCATGCCTCAGCAACAAGACTTAATATTCAATCCCAGGACTCATCACCAAACACCTAGCAACTGCCTAGCAACCATCTAGCAACACCTTAGCAACTACCTACAATTTCATAGCAACACCTTAGCAACCATCTAGCTATGCCTAGCAACCAGCGACTGAGCCCATAGCAACACCTTCTGACAACATAGCAACCACCTAGCAACACCTTAGCAACCACCTAGAATTGCATAGCAACACCATAGCAACCATCCAGCTATGCCTAGCAACCAGCTACTGAGACCATAGCAACGCCTTCTGACATCATAGCAACCAGCTTACAGCACCTAGCAACCACCTAGCAACACCTTAGCAACTACCTACAATTTCATAGCAACACCTTAGCAACCATCTAGCTATGCCTAGCAACCAGCTACTGAGACCTTAGCAACGCCTTCTGACATCATAGCAACCAACTTGCAGCACCTAGCAACCACCTAGCAACACCTTAGCAACCACCTACAATTGCATAGCAACACCATAGCAACCATCTAGCCATGCCTAGCAACCAGCTACTGAGACCATAGCAATGCCTTCTGACATCATAACAACCCACTTGCAACCACCTAGCAACACCTTAGCAACCACCTAGAATTGCATAGCAACACCATAGCAACCATCTAGCTATGCCTAGCAACCAGCTATTGAGACCATAGCAATGCCTTATGACACCATAGCAACCACCTTGCAACAGCTAGCAACCACCTAGGAACACCATAGCAACCACCAAAAAATGCATAGCAACACCATAGCAACCATTTAGTTATGCCTAGCAACCAGCTACTGAGGCCATAGCAACGCCTTCTGATGCCATAGCAAACACCTTGCAGCACCTAGCAACCACCATGCAACACCATAGCAACCACCTATAATTGCATAGCAACAACATAGCAACCACGTAGCAATGCCTAGCAACCAGCTACCAACACACTTGCAATGCCTAATAACAACATTGCAACCACCTAGCAATGCCTAGCGGCACTTCGGTAACCACCTAGCAGCACCGTAGCAACTAACTTGCAAATCTTAGCAACCGCCTAGCAGTACACAGACCACCCATTTTATAAGTAGCACAGGCTCTTCCACGGTCAGCGGATTAGGCCCATCTCAAAATTTCTTCAGGAATTTTCGTTTCTAGTTATGGGCCTATTCATGTAATGAAAGGCCCATATTACTCTTCACCTAGTAAATTACATTTTGCCAATTTGCGCTGAGCCTGTGAAAGGCACGGAGCTCACTTTGGTGGCAAATCGTAGAGCTTGGTTAGCCGGACGGATTGACATATCGCTTGTCTCCGTCCTCCTTACGGATTGCGTGCAATTGCCTCTCAAAGTCGAAAAAAAACTTTATTTATTATTATTCTTCCGTGATTTTCGGCAATTAATGCGGGTCGTACCGTAGCGTGCAGCCAGGCAATCTATATATCAAAAGTGAGTCCTTGGTTGTGTGAGGTGTGCTATTACTTTTCTGCGCAGAATATGTTACCATGGCGATGTTATTCACGTTCAAACACACTTAAAATCCCATAGGAATGCATTGAATGCTAACTTTTACCTAGCATTAGCCTGACTAACCATGTGAATAGTAGTAAGGCGCATCTTTTTTCATGGGAGTGAATGGCCCATTGACTTCAATGCATTTCAGTCAAAGTTGTCCCACTCGGCCAGCGTTCATACCACAGCAATAAGACTCGGTAATCAACCTTAGGCCTCATCATCCAACACCACAAGTCCAACATCTTGACCTGCACTCGTCTTTCATCCCTCGTTCTCTCCCATTGACTTCAATGCATTTCAGTCAAAGTTTTCCCACTGGGCCAGCGTTCATGCCACAGCAACAAGACTCGGTAATCAACCTTAGGCCTCATCATCCAACACCACAAGTCCAACATCTTGACCTGCACTCGTCTTTCATCCCTCGTTCTTTCCCATTGACTTCAATGCATTTCAGTCAAAGTTTTCCCACTGGGCCAGCGTTCATACCACAGCAACAAGACTCGGTATTCAACCTTAGGCCTCATCACCCAACACCCCAAGTCCACCATCTTGACCCGCACTCGTCTTTCATCCCTCGTTCTCTCCCATTGACTTCAATGCATTTCAATCAAAGTTTTGCCACTTGGCCAGTGTTAATGCCACAGCAACAAGACTTGGTATTACACCTCAGGCATCATCACCAAACACATAGCAACTGCCTAGCAACCACCTAGCAACACCTTAGCAACTACCTACAATTTCATAGCAACACCTTAGCAACCATCTAGCTATGCCTAGCAACCAGCTACTGAGAACATAGCAACGCCTTCTGACATCATAGCAACCCACTTGCAGCACCTAGCAACCACCTAGCAACACCTTAGCAACCACCTAGAATTGCATAGCAACACCATAGCAACCATCTAGCTATGCCTAGCATCCAGCTACTGAGACCTTAGCAACGCCTTCTGACATCATAGCAACCCACTTGCAACACCTAGCAACCACCTAGCAACACCTTAGCAACCACCTAGAATTGCATAGCAACACCATAGCAACCATCTAGCTATGCCTAGCAACCAGCTACTGAGACCTTAGCAACGCCTTCTGACATCATTGCAACCCACTTGCAGCACCTAGCAACCACCTAGCAACACCTTAGCAACCACCTAGAATTGCATAGCAACACCATAGCAACCATCTAGCTATACCTAGCAACCAGCTACTGAGACCTTAGCAACGCCTTCTGACATCATTGCAACCCACTTGCAGCACCTAGCAACCACCTAGCAACACCTTAGCAACCACCTAGAATTGCATAGCAACACCATAGCAACCATCTAGCTATGCCTAGCAACCAGCTACTGAGACCATAGCAACGCCTTCTGACATCATAGCAACCAGCTTACAGCACCTAGCAACCACCTAGCAACACCTTAGCAACCACCTAGAATTGCATAGCAACACCATAGCAACCATCTAGCTATGCCTAGCAACCAGCTACTGAGACCATAGCAACGCCATCTGACATCATAGCAACCCACTTACAGCACCTAGCAACCACCTAGCAGCACCATAGCAACCACCAAAACATGCATAGCAACACCATAGCAACCATCTAGCTATGCCTAGCAACCAGCTACTGAGACCATAGCAACGCCTTCTGACATCATAGCAACCCACTTGCAGCACCTAGCAACCACCTAGCAACACCTTAGCAACCACCTATAATTGCATAGCAACACCATAGCAACCATCTAGCTATGCCTAGCAACCAGCTACTGAGACCATAGAAATGCCTTCTGACGCCATAGCAACCACCTTGCAGCACCTAGCAACCACCTAGCAACACCATAGCAACCACCTAGAATTGCATAGCATCACCATAGCAACCATCTAGCTATGCCTAGCAACCAGCTACTGAGACCATAGCAACGCCTTCTCACATCATAGCAACCCACTTGCAGCACCTAGTAACCACCTAGCAACTCCTTAGCAACCACCTAGAATTGCATAGCAACACCATAGCAACCATCTAGCTATGCCTAGCAACCAGCTACTGAGACCATAGCAACGCCTTCTGACAACACAGCAACCACCTAGCAACACCTTAGCAACCACCTAGAATTGCATAGCAACACCATAGCAACCACCTAGCTATGCCTAGCAACCAGCTACTGAGACCTTAGCAACGCCTTCTGACATCTTAGCAACCCACTTGCAGCACCTAGCAACCACCTAGCAACACCATAGCAACCACCTATAATTGCATAGCAACACCATAGCAACCATCTAGCTATGCCTAGCAACCAGCTACTGAGACCATAGCAATGCCTTCAGACGCCATAGCAAACACCTTGCAGCACCTAGCAACCACCTAGCAACACCTTAGCAACCACCTATAATTGCATAGCAACACCATAGCAACCATCTAGCTATGCATAGCAACCAGCTACTGAGACCATAGCAACACCATTTGACAACATAGCAACCACCTAGCAACACCTTAGCAACCATCTATAATTGCATAGCAACACCATAGCAACCATCTAGATATGCCTAGCAACCAGCTACTGAGACCATAGCAATGCATTCTGACATCATAGCAACCCACTTGCAGCACCTAGCAACCACCTAGCAACACCTTAGCAACCACCTAGATATGCCTAGCAACCAGCTACTGAGACCATAGCAACGCGTTCTGACATCATAGCAACCCAATTGCAGCACCTAGCAACCACCTAGGAACACCTTAGCAACCACCTACAATTGCATAGCAACACCATAGCAACCATCTAGCTATGCCTAGCAACCAGCAACTGAGACCATAGCAACGCCATCTGACATCATAGCAACCGACTTGCAGCACCTAGCAACCACCTACCAACACCTTAGCAACCACCTATAATTGCATAGCAACACCATAGCAACCATCTAGCTATGCCTAGCAACCAGCTACTGAGACCTTAGCAACGCCTTCTGACATCATAGCAACCCACTTGCAGCACCTAGCAACCACCTAGCAACACCATAGCAACCACCAAAAAATGCATAGCAACACCATAGCAACCATTTAGCTATGCCTAGCAACCAGCTGCTGAGACCATAGCAAGGCCTTCTGATGCCATTGCAAACACCTTGCAGCACCTAGCAACCACCATGCAACACCATAGCAACCATGTAGCAACGCCTAGCAACCAGCTACCAACACCCTTGCAATGCCTAATAACAACATTGCAACCACCTAGCAATGCCTAGCGGCACTACAGCAACCGCCTAGCAGCACCATAGCACCAAACTAGCAACATCATAGCAATCACCTAGCAGTGCACAGACCAGCCACTTTATTAGTAGCACAGGCTCTTCCTCGGTCAGCATAATAGGCCCATCTCAAAATTTCTTCAGGAATTTTCGTTTCTAGTTATTTATTATTATTATTCTTCCGTGATTTTCGGCAATTAATGCGGGTCGTACCGTAGCGTGCAGCCAGGCAAGCTATATATCAAAAGTGAGTCCTTCATGGTGTGAGGTGTGCTATTACTTTTCTGCGCAGAATATGTTACCATGGCGACGTTATTAACGTTTAAACACACTTAAAATCTCATAGGAATGCATTGAATGCTAACTTTTACCTAGCATTAGCCATGTGAATAGTAGTAAGGCGCATCTTTTTTCATGGGAGTGAATGGCCCATTGGCTTCAATGCATTTCAGTCAAAGTTGTCCCACTCGGCCAGCGTTCATACCAGAGCAACAAGACTTCGTATTCCACCTTAGGCCTCATCACCCAACACCCCAAGTCCAACATCTTGACCCGCACTCGTCTTTCATCCCTCGTTCTCTCCCATTGACTTCAATGCATTTCAGTCAAAGTTGTCCCACTCGGCCAGCGTTCATACCACAGCAACAAGACTTGGTATTCAACCTCAGGCCTCATCACCAAACACCTAGCAACTGCCTAGCAACCACCTAGCAACACCTTAGCAACTACCTAGAATTGCATAGCAACACCATAGCAACCATCTAGCTATGCCTAGCAACCAGCTACTGAGACCATAGCAACGCCTTCTGACATCATAGCAACCCACTTACAGCACCTAGCAACCACCTAGCAGCACCATAGCAACCACCAAAACATGCATAGCAACACCATAGCAACCATCTAGCTATGCCTAGCAACCAGCTACTGAGACCATAGCAACGCCTTCTGACATCATAGCAACCCACTTGCAGCACCTAGGAACCACCTAGCAACACCTTAGCAACCACCTATAATTTCATAGCAACACCATAGCAACCATCTAGCTATGCCTAGCAACCAGCTACTGAGACCATAGCAACGCCTTCTCACATCATAGCAACCCACTTGCAGCACCTAGTAACCACCTAGCAACTCCTTAGCAACCACCTAGAATTGCATAGCAACACCATAGCAACCATCTAGCTATGCCTAGCAACCAGCTACTGAGACCATAGCAACGCCTTCTGACAACACAGCAACCACCTAGCAACACCTTAGCAACCACCTAGAATTGCATAGCAACACCATAGCAACCACCTAGCTATGCCTAGCAACCAGCTACTGAGACCTTAGCAACGCCTTCTGACATCTTAGCAACCCACTTGCAGCACCTAGCAACCACCTAGCAACACCATAGCAACCACCTATAATTGCATAGCAACACCATAGCAACCATCTAGCTATGCCTAGCAACCAGCTACTGAGACCATAGCAATGCCTTCAGACGCCATAGCAAACACCTTGCAGCACCTAGCAACCACCATACAACACCATAGCAACCACCTAGCAACACCATAACAACCATGTTGCACCACCTAGCAACCAGCTACCAACAACCTTGCAATGCCTAATAACAACATTGCAACCACCTAGCAATGCCTAGCGGCACTACAGCAACCGCCTAGCAGCGCCATAGCACCAAACTAGCAACATCATAGCAATCACCTAGCAGTGCACAGACCAGCCACTTTATTAGTAGCACAGGCTCTTCCTCGGTCAGCAGAATAGGCCCATCTCAAAATTTCTTCAGGAATTTTCGTTTCTAGTTATTATTTATTATTCTTCCGTGATTTTCGGCAATTAATGCGGGTCGTACCGTAGCGTGCAGCCAGGCAAGCTATATATCAAAAGTGAGTCCTTCATGGTGTGAGGTGTGCTATTACTTTTCTGCGCAGAATATGTTACCATGGCGACGTTATTCACGTTAAAACACACTTAAAATCCCATAGGAATGCATTGAATGCTAACTTTTACCTAGCATTAGCCATGTGAATAGTAGTAAGGCGCATCTTTTTTCATGGGAGTGAATGGCCCATTGACTTCAATGCATTCCAGTCAAAGTTGTCCCACTCGGCCAGCGTTCATACCACAGCAACAAGACTTGGTATTCAACCTTAGGCCTCATCACCCAACACCCCAAGTCCAACATCTTGACCCGCACTCATCTTTCATCCCTCGTTCTCTCCCATTGACTTCAATGCATTTCAGTCAAAGTTTTCCTATTCGGCCAGTGTTCATACCACTGCAACAAGACTAGGTATTCAACCTCAGGCGTCATCACCCCACACCCCAAGTCCAACATCTTGACCCGCACTCGTCTTTCATCCCTCGTTCTCTCCCATTGACTTCAATGCATTTCAGTCAAAGTTTTCCCACTGGGCCAGCGTACATACTACAGCAACAAGACTCGGTATTCAACCTCAGGCCTCATCACCCAACACCCCAAGTCCACCATCTTGACCCGCACTCATCTTTCATCCCTCGTTCTCTGCCATTGACTTCAATGTATTTCAGTCAAAGTTGTCCCACTCGGCCAGCGTTCATACCACAGCAACAAGACTCGGTATTCAACCTCAGGCCTCATCACCCAACACCCCAAGTCCACCATCTTGACCCGCACTCATCTTTCATCCCTCGTTCTCTGCCATTGACTTCAATGTATTTCAGTCAAATATTTCCTACTCGGCCAGTTTTCATGCCACAGCAACAACACTCGGTATTCAACCTCAGGCCTCATCACCCAACACCCCAAGTCCAACATCTTGACCCGCACTCGTCTTTCATCCCTCGTTCTCTCCCATTGACTTCAATGCATTTCAGTCAAAGTTGTCCCACTCGGCCAGCGTTCATACCACAGCAACAAGACTCGGTATTCAACCTCAGGCCTCATCACCCAACACCCCAAGTCCAACATCTTGACCCGCACTCGTCTTTCATCCCTCGTTCTCTCCCATTGACTTCAATGCATTTCAGTCAAAGTTGTCCCACTCGGCCAGCGTTCATACCACAGCAACAAGACTCGGTATTCAACCTCAGGCCTCATCACCCAACACCCCAAGTCCAACATCTTGACCCGCACTCGTCTTTCATCCCTCGTTCTCTCCCATTGACTTCAATGCATTTCAGTCAAAGTTGTCCCACTCGGCCAGCGTTCATACCACAGCAACAAGACTCGGTATTCAACCTCAGGCCTCATCACCCAACACCCCAAGTCCAACATCTTGACCCGCACTCGTCTTTCATCCCTCGTTCTCTCCCATTGACTTCAATGCATTTCAGTCAAAGTTGTCCCACTCGGCCAGCGTTCATACTACAGCAACAAGACTTGGTATTCAACCTCAGGCCTCATCACCAAACACCTAGCAACTGCATAGCAACCACCTAGCAACACCTTAGCAACTACCTAGAATTGCATAGCAACACCATAGCAACCATCTAGCTATGCCTAGCAACCAGCTACTGAGACCATAGCAACGCCTTCTGACATCATAGCAACCCACTTGCAGCACCTAGCAACCACCTAGCAACTCCTTAGCAACCACCTAGAATTGCATAGCAACACCATAGCAACCATCTAGCTATGCCTAGCAACCAGCTACTGAGACCATAGCAACGACTTCTGACATCATAGCAACCCACTTGCAGCACCTAGCATCCACCTAGCAACACCTTAGCAACCACCTAGAATTGCATAGCAACACCATAGCAACCATCTAGCTATGCCTAGCAACCAGCTACTGAGACCATAGCAACGCCTTCTGACATCATAGCAACCCGCTTGCAGCACCTTAGCAACCACCTATAATTGCATAGCAACACCATAGCAACCATCTAGCTATGCCTAGCAACCTCCAACTGAGACCATAGCAACGCCATCTGACATCATAGCAACCAACTTGCAGCACCAAGCAACCACCTAGCAACACCTTAGCAACCACCTATAATTGCATAGCAACACCATAGCAACCGTCTAGCTATGCCTAGCAACCAGCTACTGAGACCATAGCAACGCCTTCTGACATCATAGCAACCCACTTGCAGCACCTAGTAACCACCTAGCAACTCCTTAGCAACCACCTATAATTGCATAGCAACACCATAGCAACCATCTAGTTATGGGCCTATTCATGTAATGAAAGGCCCATATTGTTCTTCACCTAGTAAATTACATTTTGCCAATTTGCGCTGAGCCCGTGAAAGGCACGGAGCTCACTTTGGTGCCAAATCGTAGGGCTTACTTAGCTGCACGGATTGACATATAGTTTGTCTCCGTACTGCTTACGGATTGCGTGCAATTGCCTCTCAAAGTCGAAAAAAAAACTTTATTATTATTATTATGGGCCTATTCATGTAATGAAAGGCCCATATTGTTCTTCACCTAGTAAACTACATTTTGCCAATTTGCGCTGAGCCCGTGAAAGGCACGGAGCTCACTTTGGTGCCAAATCGTAGGGCTTACTTAGCTGCACGGATTGACATATCGTTTGTCTCCGTACTGCTTACGGATTGCGTGCAATTGCCTCTCAAAGTCGAAAAAAAAACTTTATTATGGGCCTATTCATGTAATGAAAGGCCCATATTGTTCTTCACCTAGTAAACTACATTTTGCCAATTTGCGCTGAGCCCGTGAAAGGCACGGAGCTCACTTTGGTGCCAAATCGTAGGGCTTACTTAGCTGCACGGATTGACATATCGATTGTCTCCGTACTTCTTACGGATTGCGTGCAATTGCCTCTCAAAGTCGAAAAAAAAACTTTATTATTATTATTATTCTTCCGTGATTTTCGGCAATTAATGCGGGTCGTACCGTAGCGTGCAGCCAGGCAATCTATATATCAAAAGTGAGTCCTTGGTTGTGTGAGGTGTGCTATTACTTTTCTGCGCAGAATATGTTACCATGGCGACGTTATTCACGTTAAAACACACTTAAAATCCCATAGGAATGCATTGAATGCTAACTTTTACCTAGCATTAGCCATGTGAATAGTAGTAAGGCGCATCTTTTTTAATGGGAGTGAATGGCCCATTGACTTCAATGCATTTCAGTCAAAGTTTTCCCACTGGGCCAGCGTTCATACCACAGCAACAAGACTCGGTATTCAACCTTAGGCCTCATCACCGAACACCCCAAGTCCAACATCTTGACCCGCACTCGTCTTTCATCCCTCGTTCCCTCCCATTGACTTCAATGCATTTCAGTCAAAGTTTTCCCACTCGGCCAGCGTTCATACCACAGCAACAAGACTCGATATTCAACCTTAGGCCTCATCACCCAACACCCCAAGTCCACCATCTTGACCCGCACTCGTCTTTCATCCCTCGTTCTCTCTCATTGACTTCAATACATTTCAGTCAAAGTTTTCCCACTCGGCCAGCGTTCATACCACAGCAACAAGACTTGGTATTCAACCTCAGGCCTCATCACCAAACACCTAGCAACTGCCTAGCAACCACCTAGCAACACCTTAGCAACTACCTAGCATTGCATAGCAACACCATAGCAACCATCTAGCTATGCCTAGCAACCAGCTACTGAGACCATAGCAACGCCTTCTGACATCATAGCAACCCACTTGCAGCACCTAGCAACCACCTAGCAACTCCTTAGCAACCACCTAGAATTGCATAGCAACACCATAGCAACCATCTACCTATGCCTAGCAACCAGCTACTGAGACCATAGCAACGCCTTCTGACATCATAGCAACCCACTTGCGGCACCTAGCAACCACCTAGCAACACCTTAGCAACCACCTAGAATTGCATAGCAACACCATAGCAACCATCTAGCTATGCCTAGCAACCAGCTACTGAGACCATAGCAACGCCTTCTGACATCATAGCAACCCACTTGCAGCACCTAGCAACCACCTAGCAGCACCGTAGCAACTAACTTGCAAATCTTAGCAATCACCTAGCAGTACACAGACCACCCATTTTATAAGTAGCACAGGCCCTGCCACGGTCAGCGGAATAGGCCCATCTCAAAATTTCTTCAGGAATTTTCGTTTCTAGTTATTATTATTATTCTTCCGTGATTTTCGGCAATTAATGCGGGTCGTACCGTAGCGTGCAGCCAGGCAAGCTATATATCAAAAGTGAGTCCTTCATGGTGTGAGGTGTGCTATTACTTTTCTGCGCAGAATATGTTACCATGGCGACGTTATTCACGTTAAGACACACTTAAAATCCCATAGGAATGCATTGAATGCTAACTTTTACCTAGCATTAGCCTGACTAACCATGTGAATAGTAGTAAGGCGCATCTTTTTTCATGGGAGTGAATGGCCCATTGGCTTCAATGCATTTCAGTCAAAGTTGTCCCACTCGGCCAGCCTTCATACCACAGCAACAAGACTCGGTATTCAACCTCAGGCCTCATCACCCAACACCCCAAGTCCAACATCTTGACCCGCACTCGTCTTTCATCCCTCGTTCTCTCCCATTGACTTCAATGCATTTCAGTCAAAGTTGTCCCACTCGGCCAGCGTTCATACCACAGCAACAAGACTCGGTATTCAACCTCAGGCCTCATCACCCAACACCCCAAGTCCAACATCTTGACCCGCACTCGTCTTTCATCCCTCGTTCTCTCCCATTGACTTCAATGCATTTCAGGCAAAGTTTTCACATTCGTCCAGCGTTCAAACCACAGCAACAAGACTCGGTATTCAACCTTAGGCCTCATCACCCAACGCCCCAATTCCACCATCTTGACCCGCACTCGTCTTTCATCCCTCGTTCTCTCCCATTGACTTCAATGCATTTCAGTCAAAGTTTTCCCACTGGGCCAGTGTTCATACCACAGCAACAAGACTCGGTATTATACCGTAGGCCTCATCACTCAGCACCGCAAGTCCAACATCTTGACCCGCACTCGTCTTTCATCCCTCGTTCTCTCCCATTGACTTCAATGCATTTCAATCAAAGTTTTGCCAATTAGCCAGTGTTAATGCCACAGCAACAAGACTTGGTATTCAACCTCAGGCCTCGTCACCAAACACCTAGCAACTGCCTAGCAACCACCTAGCAACACCTTAGCAACCACCTAGAATTGCATAGCAACACCATAGCAACCATCTAGCTATGCCTAGCAACCAGCTACTGAGACCATAGCAACGCCTTCTGACATCATAGCAACCCACTTGCAGCACCTAGCAACCACCTAGCAACACCATAGCAACCACCTAGAATTGCATAGCAACCATCTAGCTATGCCTAGCAACCAGCTACTGAGACCATAGCAACGCCTTCTGACATCATAGCAACCCACTTGCAGCACCTAGCAACCACCTAGCAACACCTTAGCAACCACCTAGAATTGCATAGCAACACCATAGCAACCATCTAGCTATGCCTAGCAACCAGCTACTGAGACCATAGCAACGCCTTCTGACATCATAGCAACCCACTTGCAGCACCTGGCAACCACCATGCAACACCATAGCAACCACCTATAATTGCATAGCAACACCATAGCAACCATCTAGCTATGCCTAGCAACCAGCTACTGAGACCATAGCAACGCCTTCTGACATCATAGCAACCCACTTGCAGCACCTAGCAACCACCTAGCAACACCTTAGCAACCACCTAGAATTGCATAGCAACACCATAGCAACCATCTAGCTATGCCTAGCAACCAGCTACTGAGACCATAGCAACGCCTTCTGACATCATAGCAACCCACTTGCAGCACCTAGCAACCACCATGCAACACCATAGCAACCACCTATAATTGCATAGCAACACCATAGCAACCATCTAGCTATGCCTAGCAACCAGCTACTGAGACCATAGCAACGCCTTCTGACATCATAGCAACCCACTTGCAGCACCTAGCAACCACCTAGCAACACCTTAGCAACCACCTAGAATTGCATAGCAACACCATAGCAACCATCTAGCTATGCCTAGCAACTAGCTACTGAGACCATAGCAACGCCTTCTGACATCATAGCAACCCACTTGCAGCACCTAGCAACCACCTAGCAACACCTTAGCAACCACCTAGAATTGCATAGCAACACCATAGCAACCATCTAGTTATTATTATTATTCTTCCGTAGATTTTCGGCAATTAATGCGGGTCGTACCGTAACATGCAGCCAGGCAATCTATATATCAAAAGTGAGTCCTTGGTTGTGTGAGGTGTGCTATTACTTTTCTGCGCAGAATATGTTATGTTCCAGAAATCGTTATCTGCGGGTGTGGTACCATCAGATTGGAAGCATGCTAATATAACACCCATATTCAAAAAAGGGGATAGAAGTAATCCGGCAAACTATAGGCCAATCAGTTTAACTAGCATTACTGGAAAAATAATGGAAGCTATAATTCAAGTGAAAATGGTAGATTACCTAGATGCAAATAACATTATAAAGGATAGCCAACATGGATTTAGGAGAGGTAGATCCTGCTTAACGAATCTGCTTGAGTTCTTTGAGGAAGCTACAAGTGAAATTGATCACAAAAAGGCCTATGATGTGATTTACTTAGATTTCCAGAAAGCCTTTGATGTTGTCCCCCACAAACGGCTCTTGTTAAAGCTTAAAGCTGCAGGAATTTTAGGAACTGTGGCAGCTTGGATCAAAAACTGGCTAACTGATAGGAAGCAGCGAGTAGTTATTAGAGGCACTATGTCACAGTGGGCCTCCGTTTATAGTGGGGTACCGCAGGGTTCAATTTTAGGACCACTATTGTTCCTAATTTACATTAATGATATTGACACGAATACATACAGTAAACTGGTTAAATTTGCAGACGACACTAAGGTGGGCGGGGTAGCAGATACTAATCTAGCAGCAGAGAGGCTCCAACGGGATCTGGATTTAATTAGCGAATGGGCTGATACTTGGCAGATGAAATTTAACACAGATAAATGTAAGGTAATCCATGCAGGGAGCAGAAATATACAGTACAGATATTTTATGGGTTCCACTGAAATAAAGGTAGCTGATTACGAGAAAGATCTCGGTATGTATGTTGATGCTTCCATGTCCCACTCTCGCCAATGTGGGGAAGCAATAAAAAAGGCGAACAGAATGTTGGGTTATATCTCTAGATGTGTGGAGTTTAAGTCAAGGGAGGTGATGTTACACTTATATAATTCCTTGGTAAGACCCCACCTAGAATACTGTGTGCAGGTTTGGTCACCATACCTCAAGAAGGACATTGCTGCCTTAGAAAAGGTGCAACGAAGAGCTACGAGAATGATTCCTGGTCTTAGAGGAATGTCTTACGAGGAGAGGTTAGCGGAACTGAATCTGTTCAGCCTTGAGCAAAGGAGGCTAAGGGGGGATATGATTCAGGTCTATAAGATTCTAACGGGTCTGGATGCCGTTCAGCCAAATGACTATTTCAATATTAGTCTAAATACTAGAACTCGTGGCCATAAGTGGAAATTAGCGGGAGAACATTTTAAAACAAATTTGAGGAAGCACTTCTTTACACAGCGTGTAGTCAGAGTATGGAATAGTCTTCCTGCTATTGTAGTGGAAGCTAAAACCATGGGTTCCTTTAAATCAGAGCTAGATAAGATTTTAACAACTCTGAGCTATTAGCTAAGTTCTCCCCAAACGAGCTTGATGGGCCGAATGGCCTCCTCTCGTTTGTAAATTTCTTATGTTCTTATGTTCTTATGTTCTTATGTTACCATGGCGACGTTATTCACGTTAAAACACACTAAAAATCCCATAGGAATGCATTAAATGCTAACTTTTACCTAGCATTAGCCATGTGAATAGTAGTAAGGCGCATCTTTTTTCATGGGAGTGAATGGCCCATTGGCTTCAATGCATTTCAGTCAAAGTTGTCCCACTCGGCCAGCGTTCATACCACAGCAACAAGACTCGGTATTCAACCTTAGGCCTCATCACCCAACACCCCAAGTCCACCATCTTGACCCGCACTCGTCTTTCATCCCTCGTTCTCTCCCATTGACTTCAATACATTTTAGTCAAAGATTTCCTACTCGGCCAGTGTTCATACCACAGCAACAAGACTAGGAATTCAACCTTAGTCCTCATCACCAAACACCTTTAGACCACCATCTTCACCCGCACTCGTCTTTCATCCCTCGTTCTCTCCCATTGACTTCAATGCATTTCAGTCAAAGTTTTCCCACTGGGCCAACGTTTATGCCACAGCAACAAGATTCGGTATTCAACCTTAGGCCTCATCACCCAACACCACAAGTCCAACATCTTGACCCACACTCGTCTTTCATCCCTCGTTCTTTCCCATTGACTTCAATGCATTTCAGTCAAAGTTGTCCCTCTCGGCCAGCGTTCATACCACAGCAACAAGACTCGGTATTCAACCTTAGGCCTCATCACCCAACACCCCAAGTCCATCATCTTGACCCGCACTCGTCTTTCATCCCTCGTTCTCTCCCATTGACTTCAATGCATTTCAATCAAACTTGTGCTATTCAGCCACTGTTCATGCCACATCATCAACACTTAATATTCAACCTTAGGCCTCATAACCAAACGCCTAGCAGCACTGTAGCAACCACCTAGCGATGCCTAGCAACACCATAGCAACCACCTATAATTACATAGCAACTGCATAGCAACCACATAGCAACGCCTAGCTACCAGCTACTGACACCATAGGAACGCCATCCCACAACCTAGCAACCACCTTGCAGCACCTAGCAACCACCTAGCAACACCATAGCAACCACCTAGAATTGCATAGCAACACCATAGCAACCATCTAGCTATGCCTAGCAACCAGCTACTGAGAACATAGCAACGGCTTCTGACATCATAGCAACCCACTTGCAGCACCTAGCAACCACCTAGCAACACCTTAGCAACCACCTAGAATTGCATAGCAACACCATAGCAACCATCTAGCTATGCCTAGCATCCAGCTACTGAGACCTTAGCAACGCCTTCTGACATCATAGCAACCCACTTGCAGCACCTAGCAACCACCTAGCAACACCTTAGCAACCACCTACAATTGCATAGCAACACCATAGCAACCATCTAGCTATGCCTAGCAACCAGCTACTGAGACCTTAGCAACGCCTTCTGACATCATAGCAACCACCTAGCAACACCTTAGCAACCACCTAGAATTGCATAGCAACACCATAGCAACCATCTAGCTATGCCTAGCAACCAGCTACTGAGACCATAGCAACGCCTTCTGACATCATAGCAACCCACTTGCAGCACCTAGCAACCACCTAGCAACACCTTAGCAACCACCTAGAATTGCATAGCAACACCATAGCAACCATCTAGCTAAGCCTAGCAACCAGCTACTGAGACATTAGCAACGCCTTCTGACATCATAGCAACCCACTTGCAGCACCTAGCAACCACCTAGCAACACCTTAGCAACCACCTAGAATTGCATAGCAACACCATAGCAACCACCTAGCTATGCCTAGCAACCAGCTACTGAGACCTTAGCAACGCCTTCTGACATCTTAGCAACCCACTTGCAGCACCTAGCAACCACCTAGCAACACCATAGCAACCACCTAGAATTGCATAGCAACACCATAGCAACCATCTAGCTATGCCTAGCAACCAGCTACTGAGACCATAGCAATGCCTTCTGACGCCATAGCAAACACCTTGCAGCACCTAGCAACCACCATGCAACACCAAAGCAACCACCTAGCAACACCATAGCAACCATGTAGCAACGCCTAGCAACCAGCTACCAACACCCTTGCAATGCCTAATAACAACATTGCAACCACCTAGCAATGCCTAGCGGCACTACAGCAACCACCTAGCAGCACCATAGCACCAAACTAGCAACATCATAGCAATCACCTAGCAGTGCACAGACCAGCCACTTTATTAGTAGCACAGGCTCTTCCTCGGTCAGCAGAATAGGCCCATCTCAAAATTTCTTCAGGAATTTTCGTTTCTAGTTATGGGCCTATTCATGTAATGAAAGGCCCATATTGTTCTTCACCTAGTAAACTACATTTTGCCAATTTGCGCTGAGCCCGTGAAAGGCACGGAGCTCACTTTGGTGCCAAATCGTAGGGCTTACTTAGCTGCACGGATTGACATATCGTTTGTCTCCGTACTGCTTACGGATTGCGTGCAATTGCCTCTCAAAGTCGAAAAAAAAACTTTATTATTATTATTATTCTTCCGTGATTTTCGGCAATTAATGCGGGTCGTACCGTAGCGTGCAGCCAGGCAAGCTATATATCAAAAGTGAGTCCTTCATGGTGTGAGGTGTGCTATTACTTTTCTGCGCAGAATATGTTACCATGGCGACGTTATTCACGTTAAAACACACTTAAAATCCCATAGGAATGCATTGAATGCTAACTTTTACCTAGCATTAGCCTGACTAACCATGTGAATAGTAGTAAGGCGCATCTTTTTTCATGGGAGTGAATGGCCCATTGACTTCAATGCATTTCAGTCAAAGTTGTCCCACTTGGCCAGCGTTCATACCACAGCAACAAGACTCGGTATTCAACCTCAGGCCTCATCACCCAACACCCCAAGTCCAACATCTTGACCAGCACTCGTCTTTCATCCCTCGTTCTCTCCCATTGACTTCAATGCATTTCAGTCAAAGTTGTCCCACTTGGCCAGCGTTCATACCACAGCAACAAGACTCGGTATTCAACCTCAGGCCTCATCACCCAACACCCCAAGTCCAACATCTTGACCCGCACTCGTCTTTCATCCCTCGTTCTCTCCCATTGACTTTAATGCATTTCGGTCAAAGTTTTCCTACTAGGCCAGAGTTTATGCCACAACAATAAGACTCGGTATTAAACCTCAGGCACCATCACCCAACACCTTAAGACCGCCATCCTGACCCGCACTCGTTTATTATTATTATTCTTCCGTGATTTTCGGCAATTAATGCGGGTCGTGCCGTAGCGTGCAGCCAGGCAAGCTATATATCAAAAGTGAGTCCTTCATGGTGTGAGGTGTGCTATTACTTTTCTGCGCAGAATATGTTAGCATGGCGACGTTATTCACGTTAAAACACACTTAAAATCCCATAGGAATGCATTGAATGCTAACTTTTACCTAGCATTAGCCTGACTAACCATGTGAATAGTAGTAAGGCGCATCTTTTTTCATGGGAGTGAATGGCCCATTGACTTCAATGCATTTCAGTCAAAGTTTTCCCACTCGGCCAGCGTTCATACCACAGCAACAAGACTCGGTATTATACCGTAGGCCTCATCACTCAACACCTCAAGTCCAACATCTTGACCCGCACTCGTCTTTCATCCCTCGTTCTCTCCCATTGACTTTAATGCATTTCGGTCAAAGTTTTCCTACTCGGCCAGGGTTGATGCCACAGCAATAAGACTCGGTATTCAACCTCAGGCATCATCAACCAAAACCATCAGACCCCCATACTGCCCCGCACTCGTCTTTCATCCCTCGTTCTCTCCCATTGACTTCAATGCATTTCAGTCAAAGTTTTCCCACTGGCCCAGCGTTCATACCACAGCAATAAGACTCGGTATTCAACCTCAGGCCTCATCACCCAACACCCCAAGTCCAACATCTTCCCCCGCACTCGTCTTTCATCCCTCGTTCTCTCCCATTGACTTCAATGCATTTCAATCAAAGTTTTGCCAATTAGCCAGTGTTAATGCCACAGCAACAAGACTTGGTATTCAACCTCAGGCCTCATCACCAAACACCTAGCAACTGCCTAGCAACCACCTACCAACACCTTAGCAACTACCTACAATTTCATAGCAACACCTTAGCAACCATCTAGCTATGCCTAGCAACCAGCTACTGAGCCCATAGCAACACCTTCTGACAACATAGCAACCACCTAGCAACACCTTAGCAACCATCTAGATATGCCTAGCAACCAGCTACTGAGACCATAGCAACGCGTTCTGACATCATAGCAACCCACTTGCAGCACCTAGCAACCACCTAGCAACACCTTAGCAACCACCTAAAATTGCATAGCAACACCATAGCAACCATCTAGCTATGCCTAGCAATCAGCTACTGAGACCATAGCAACGCCTTCTGACATCATAGCAACCCGCTTGCAGCACCTAGCAACCACCTATAATTGCATAGCAACACCATAGCAACCATCTAGCTATGCCTAGCAACCAGCTACTGAGACCATAGCAACACCTTCTGACAACATAGCAACCACCTAGCAACACCTTAGCAACCATCTATAATTACATAGCAACACCATAGCAACCATCTAGATATGCCTAGGAACCAGCTACTGAGACCATAGCAACGCGTTCTGACATCATAGCAACCCACTTGCAGCACCTAGAAACCACCTAGCAACACCTTAGCAACCACCTAGAATTGCATAGCAACACCATAGCAACCATCTAGCTATGCCTAGCAACCAGCTACTGAGACCATAGCAACGCGTTCTGACATCATAGCAACCCACTTGCAGCACCTAGCAACCACCTAGCAACACCTTAGCAACCACCTAAAATTGCATAGCAACACCATAGCAACCATCTAGCTATGCCTAGCAACCAGCTACTGAGACCATAGCAACACCTTCTGACAACATAGCAACCACCTAGCAACACCTTAGCAACCATTTATAATTGCATAGCAACACCATAGCAACCATCTAGATATGCCTAGCAACCAGCTACTGAGACCATAGCAACGCGTTCTGACATCATAGCAACCCACTTGCAGCACCTAGCAACCACCTAGCAACACCTTAGCAACCATCTAGCTATGCCTAGCAACCAGCTACTGAGACCATAGCAACGCGTTCTGACATCATAGCAACCCACTTGCAGCACCTAGCAACCACCTAGCAACACCTTAGCAACCACCTAAAATTGCATAGCAACACCATAGCAACCATCTAGCTATGCCTAGCAACCAGCTACTGAGACCATAGCAACGCCTTCTGACATCATAGCAACCCGCTTGCAGCACCTAGCAACCACCTATAATTGCATAGCAACACCATAGCAACCATCTAGCTATGCCTAGCAACCAGCTACTGAGACCATAGCAACACCTTCTGACAACATAGCAACCACCTAGCAACACCTTAGCAACCATCTATAATTGCATAGCAACACCATAGCAACCATCTAGATATGCCTAGCAACCAGCTACTGAGACCATAGCAACGCGTTCTGACATCATAGCAACCAACTTGCAGCACCTAGCAACCACCTAGCAACACCTTAGCAACCACCTAGAATTGCATAGCAACACTATAGCAACCATCTAGCTATGCCTAGCAACCAGCTACTGACACCATAGCAACGCCTTCTGACATCATAGCAACCCGCTTGCAGCACCTAGCAACCACCTAGCAACACCTTAGCAACCAGCTATAATTGCATAGCAACACCTTAGCAACCATCAAGCTATGCCTAGCAACCAGCTACTGAGACCATAGCAACACCTTCTGACAACATAGCAACCACCTAGCAACACCTTAGCAACCATCTATAATTGCAAAGCAACACCATAGCAACCATCTAGATATGCCTAGCAACCAGCTACTGAGACCATAGCAACGCGTTCTGACATCATAGCAACCCCCGTGCAGCACCTAGCAACCACCTAGCAACACCTTAGCAACCATCTAGCTATGCCTAGCAACCAGCTACTGAGACCATTGCAACGCCTTCTGACATCATAGCAACCCGCTTGCAGCACCTAGCAACCACCTAGAATTGCATAGCAACACCATAGCAACCATCTAGGTATGCCTAGCAACCCGCTACTGAGACCATAGCAACGCCTTCTGACATCATAGCAACCAGCTTGCAGCACCTAGCAACCACCTAGCAACACCATAGCAACCATCTAGCTATGCCTAGCAACCAGCTACTGAGACCATAGCAATGCCTTATGACACCATAGCAACCACCTAGCAACAGCTAGCAACCACCTAGCAACACCATAGCAACCACCAAAAAATGCATAGCAACACCATAGCAACCATTTAGATATGCCTAGCGACCAGCTACTGAGACCATTGCAACACCTTCTGATGCCATAGCAAACACCTTGCAGCACCTAGCAACCACCATGCAACACCATAGCAACCATGTAGCAACGCCTAGCAACCAGCTACCAACACCCTTGCAATGCCTAATAACAACATTGCAACCAGCTAGCAATGCCTAGCGGCACTTCGGTAACCACCTAGCAGCACCGTAGCAATTAACTTGCAAATCTTAGCAATCACCTTGCAGTACACAGACCACCCATTTTATTAGTAGCACAGGCTCTGCCACGGTCAGCGGAATAGGCCCATCTCAAAATTTCTTCAGGAATTTTCGTTTCTAGTTTATTATTATTATTCTTCCGTGATTTTCGGCAATTAATGCGGGTCGTACCGTAGCGTGCAGCCAGGCAAGCTATATATCAAAAGTGAGTCCTTCATGGTGTGAGGTGTGCTATTACTTTTCTGCGCAGAATATGTTACCATGGCGACGTTATTAACGTTTAAACACACTTAAAATCTCATAGGAATGCATTGAATGCTAACTTTTACCTAGCATTAGCCATGTGAATAGTAGTAAGGCGCATCTTTTTTCATGGGAGTGAATGGCCCATTGGCTTCAATGCATTTCAGTCAAAGTTGTCCCACTCGGCCAGCGTTCATACCAGAGCAACAAGACTTGGTATTCCACCTTAGGCCTCATCACCCAACACCCCAAGTCCAACATCTTGCCCCGCACTCGTCTTTCATCCCTCGTTCTCTCCCATTGGCTTCAATGCATTCCAGTCAAAGTTTTCCCACTGGGCCAGTGTTCATGCCACAGCAACAAGACTCGATATTCAACCTTAGGCCTCATCACCCAACACCCCAAGTCCACCATCTTGACCCGCACTCCTCTTTCATCCCTCGTTCTCTCCCATTGACTTCAATGCATTTTAGTCAAAGTTTTCCCACTGGGCCAGTGTTAATGCCAGAGCAACAAGACTAGGTATTCCACCTCAGTCCTCATCACCCAACACCCCAGGACCACCATGATGACCCGCACTCGTCTTTCATCCCTCGTTCTCTCCCATTGACTTCAATGCATTTCAGTAAAAGTTTTGCTATTCGGCCAGCGTTCATGCCTCAGCAACAAGACTTAATATTCAATCCCAGGACTCATCACCAAACACCTAGCAACTGCCTAGCAACCACCTAGCAACACCTTAGCAACTACCTACAATTTCATAGCAACACCTTAGCAACCATCTAGCTATGCCTAGCAACCAGCGACTGAGCCCATAGCAACACCTTCTGACAACATAGCAACCACCTAGCAACACCTTAGCAACCACCTAGAATTGCATAGCAACACCATAGCAACCATCCAGCTATGCCTAGCAACCAGCTACTGAGACCATAGCAACGCCTTCTGACATCATAGCAACCAGCTTACAGCACCTAGCAACCACCTAGCAACACCTTAGCAACCACCTAGAATTGCATAGCAACACCATAGCAACCATCTAGCTATGCCTAGCAACCAGCTACTGAGACCATAGCAACGCCATCTGACATCATAGCAACCCACTTGCAGCACCTAGCAACCACCTAGCAACACCTTAGCAACCACCTATAATTCCATAGCAACACCATAGCAACCATCTAGCTATGCCTAGCAACCAGCTACTGAGCCCATAGCAACACCTTCTGACAACATAGCAACCACCTAGCAGCACCTTAGCAACCACCTAAAATTGCATAGCAACACCATAGCAACCATCTACTGAGAGCATAGCAACGCCTTCTGACATCATAGCAACCCGCTTGCAGCACCTAGCAACCACCTAGCAACACCTTAGCAACCACCTAGAATTGCATAGCAACACCATAGCAACCATCTAGCTATGCCTAGCAACCAGCTACTGAGACCTTAGCAACGCCTTCTGACATCATAGCAAACCACTTGCAGCACCTAGCAAACACCTAGCAACACCTTAGCAACCATCTAGCTATGCCTAGCAACCAGCTACTGAGACCTTAGCAACGCCTTCTGACATCATAGCAAACCACTTGCAGCACCTAGCAACCACCTAGCAACACCTTAGCAACCACCTAGAATTTCATAGCAACACCATAGCAACCATCTAGTTATGGGCCTATTCATGTAATGAAAGGCCCATATTACTCTTCACCTAGTAAATTACATTTTGCCAATTTGCGCTGAGCCCGTGAAAGGCACGGAGCTCACTTTGGTGCCAAATCGTAGAGCTTACTTAGCTGCACGGATTGACATATCGTTTGTCTCCAGGCTCCTTACGGATTGCGTGCAATTCCCTCTCAAAGTGGAAAAAAAAACTTTATTATTATGGGCCTATTCATGTAATGAAAGGCCCATATTGTTCTTCACCTAGTAAACTACATTTTGCCAATTTGCGCTGAGCCCGTGAAAGGCACGGAGCTCACTTTGGTGCCAAATCGTAGGGCTTACTTAGCTGCACGGATTAACATATCGATTGTCTCCGTACTTCTTACGCATTGCGTGCAATTGCCTCTCAAAGTCGAAAAATAAAAACTTTATTTATTATTATTATTATTCTTCCGTAGATTTTCGGCAATTAATGCGGGTCGTACCGTAACGTGCAGCCAGGCAATCTATATATCAAAAGTGAGTCCTTGGTTGTGTGAGGTGTGCTATTACTTTTCTGCGCAGAATATGTTACCATGGCGACGTTATTCACGTTAAAACACACTAAAAATCCCATAGGAATGCATTAAATGCTAACTTTTACCTAGCATTAGCCATGTGAATAGTAGTAAGGCGCATCTTTTTTCATGGGAGTGAATGGCCCATTGGCTTCAATGCATTTCAGTCAAAGTTGTCCCACTCGGCCAGCGTTCATACCACAGCAACAAGACTCGGCATTCAACCTTAGGCCTCATTTATTATTATTATTCTTCCGTGATTTTCGGCAATTAATGCGGGTCGTACCGTAGCGTGCAGCCAGGCAATCTATATGTCAAAAGTGAGTCCTTGGTTGTGTGAGGTGTGCTATTACTTTTCTGCGCAGAATATGTTACCATGGCGACGTTATTCACGTTAAAACACACTAAAAATCCCATAGGAATGCATTAAATGCTAACTTTTACCTAGCATTAGCCATGTGAATAGTAGTAAGGCGCATCTTTTTTCATGGGAGTGAATGGCCCATTGACTTCAATGCATTTCAGTCAAAGTTGTCCCACTCGGCCAGCGTTCATACCAGAGCAACAAGACTTGGTATTCAACCTTAGGCCTCATCACCCAACACCCCAAGTCCAACATCCTGACCCGCACTCGTCTTTCATCCCTCGTTCTCTCCCATTGGCTTCAATGCATTTCAGTCAAAGTTGTCCCACTCGGCCAGCGTTCATACCACAGCAACAAGACTCGGTAATCAACCTTAGGCCTCATCACCCAACGCCCCAAGTCCTCCATCTTGACCCGCACTCGTCTTTCATCCCTCGTTCTCTCCCATTGACTTCAATGCATTTCAGTCAAAGTTTTCCTATTCGGCCAGTGTTCATACCACAGCAACAAGACTAGGTAATCAACCTTAGGCCTCATCACCCAACGCCCCAAGTCCTCCATCTTGACCCGCACTCATCTTTCATCCCTCGTTCTCTCCCATTGACTTCAATGCATTTCAGTCAAAGTTTTCCTATTCGGCCAGTGTTCATACCACAGCAACAAGACTAGGTATTTAACCTTAGGCCTCATCACCCCACACCCCAAGTCCAACATCTTGACCCGCACTCGTCTTTCATCCCTCGTTCTCTCCCATTGACTTCAATGCATTTCAGTCAAAGTTTTGCTATTCGGCCACCGTTCATGCCTCAGCAACAAGACTTAATATTCAACCTCAAGACTCATCACCCATCAACTAGCAACACCTTAGCAACCACCTAGCGATGCCTAGCAACACCATAGCAACCACCGAAAATTGCATAGCAACACCATAGCAACCACATAGCTATGCCTAGCAACCACCTAGCAACCAGCTACTGAGACCATAGCAACGCCTTCCGACACCATAGCAACCACCTAGCAACACCATAGCAACCACAGAAAATTGCATAGCAACACCATAGCAACCACCTAGCTATGCCTAGCAACCATCTAGCAACCAGCTACTGAGACCATAGCAACGCCTTCCGACACCATAGCAACCACCTAGCAACACCTTAGCAACCATCTACAATTACATAGCAACACCATAGCAACCACCTAGCTATGCCTAGCAACCACCTAGCAACCAGCTACTGAGACCATAGCAACGCCTTCTAACACCATAGCAACCACCTAGCAACACCATAGCAACCACCGATAACTGCATAGCAACACCATAGCAACCATCTAGCTATGCCTAGCAACTAGCTACTAAGACCATAGCGACGCCTTCTGACATCATAGCAACCACCTTGCAGCAGCTAGCAACCACCTAGCAACACCATAGCAACCACCAATAAATGCATAGCAACACCATAGCAACCATCTAGCTATGCCTAGCAACCAGCTACTGAGACCATAGCAACGCCTTCTGACATCATCACAACCACCTTGCAGCAGCTAGCAACCACCTAGCAACACCATAGCAACCACCAAAAAATGCATAGCAACACCATAGCAACCATTTTGCTATGCCTAGCAACCAGCTACTCAGACCATAGCAACGCCTTCTGGCACCACAGCAAACACCTTGCAACAGCTAGCAACCACCTAGCAACACCATAGCAACCACCAAAAAATGCATAGCAACACCATAGCAACCATTTAGCTATGCCTAGCTCCCAGCTACTGAGACCATAGCAAGGCCTTCTGATGTCATAGCAAACACATTGCAGCACCTAGCAACCACCATGCAACACCATAGCAACCACGTAGCAACGCCTAGCAACCAGCTACCAACACCGTTGCAATGACTAATAACAACATTGCAACCACCTAGCAATGCCTAGCGGCACTACAGCAACCGCCTAGCAGCACCATAGCACCAAACTAGCAACATCATAGCAATCACCTAGCAGTGCAGAGACCAGCCACTTTATTAGTAGCACAGGCTCTTACACGGTCAGCAGAATAGGCCCATCTCAAAATTTCTTCAGGAATTTTCGTTTCTAGTTATTTATTATTCTTCCGTGATTTTCGGCAATTAATGCGGGTCGTACCGTAGCGTGCAGCCAGGCAAGCTATATATCAAAAGTGAGTCCTTCATGGTGTGAGGTGTGCTATTACTTTTCTGCGCAGAATATGTTACCATGGCGACGTTATTCACGTTAAAACACACTTAAAATCCCATAGTAATGCATTGAATGCTAACTTTTACCTAGCATTAGCCTGACTAACCATGTGAATAGTAGTAAGGCGCATCTTTTTTCATGGGAGTGAATGGCCCATTGACTTCAATGCATTCCAGTCAAAGTTGTCCCACTCGGCCAGCGTTCATACCACAGCAACAAGACTTGGTATTCAACCTTAGGCCTCATCACCCAACACCCCAAGTCCAACATCTTGACCCGCACTCGTCTTTCATCCCTCGTTCTCTCCCATTGACTTCAATGCATTTCAGTCAAAGTTTTCCTATTCGGCCAGTGTTCATACCACTGCAACAAGACTAGGTATTCAACCTCAGGCCTCATCACCCCACACCCCAAGTCCAACATCTTGACCCGCACTCGTCTTTCATCCCTCGTTCTCTCTCATTGACTTCAATACATTTCAGTCAAAGTTTTCCCACTCGGCCAGCGTTCATACCACAGCAATAAGACTCGGTATTGAACCACAGGCATCATCACACAACACCTTAAGACCACCATTCTGACCCACACTCGTCTTTCATCCCTCGTTCTCTCCCATTGACTTCAATGCATTTCAATCAAAGTTTTGCCAACTAGCCAGTGTTAATGCCACAGCAACAAGACTTGGTATTCAACCTTAGGCCTCATCACTCAACACCTTAAGACCACCATCTTCACCCGCACTCATCTTTCATCCCTCGTTCTCTCCCATTGACTTCAATGCATTTCAGTCAAAGTTTTCCCACTGGGCCAGCGTTCATGCCACAGCAACAAGACTCGGTAATCAACCTTAGGCCTCATCATCCAACACCACAAGTCCAACATCTTGACCCGCACTCGTCTTTCATCCCTCGTTCTTTCCCATTGACTTCAATGCATTTCAGTCAAAGTTTTCCCACTGGGCCAGCGTTCATACCACAGCAACAAGACTCGGTATTCAACCTTAGGCCTCATCACCCAACACCCCAAGTCCACCATCTTGACCCGCACTCGTCTTTCATCCCTCGTTCTCTCCCATTGACTTCAATGCATTTCAATCAAAGTTTTGCCACTTGGCCAGTGTTAATGCTGCAGCAACAACACTTGGTATTACACCTCAGGCCTCATCACCAAACACATAGGAACTGCATAGCAACCACCTAGCAACACCTTAGCAACTACCTACAATTTCATAGCAACACCATAGCAACCATCTAGCTATGCCTAGCAACCAGCTACTGAGAACATAGCTACGCCTTCTGACATCATTGCAACCCACTTGCAGCACCTAGCAACCACCTAGCAACACCTTAGCAACCATCTAGAATTGCATAGCAACACCATAGCAACCATCTAGATATGCCTAGCAACCAGCTACTGAGACCATAGCAACGCCTTCTGACATCATAGCAACCCACCTGCAGCACCTAGCAACCACCTAGCAACACCTTAGCAACCACCTATAATTGCATAGCAACACCATAGCAACCATCTAGCTATACCTAGCAACCAGCTACTGAGACCATAGCAACGCCTTCTGACATCATAGCAACCCGCTTGCAGCACCTAGCAACCACCTAGCAACACCTTAGCAACCACCTAGAATTGCATAGCAACACCATAGCAACCATCTAGCTATGCCTAGCAACCAGCTACTGAGACCATAGCAACGCCTTCTGACATCATAGCAACCCGCTTGCAGCACCTAGCAACCACCTAGCAACACCTTAGCAAACACCTATAATTGCATAGCAACACCATAGCAACCATCTAGCTATGCCTAGCAACCAGCTACTGAGACCATAGCAACACCTTCTGACAACATAGCAACCACCTAGCAACACCTTAGCAACCATCTATAATTGCATAGCAACACCACAGCAACCATCTAGATATGCCTAGCAACCAGCTACTGAGACCATAGCAACGCCTTCTGACATCATAGCAACCCACTTGCAGCACCTAGCAACCACCTAGCAACACCTTAGCAACCACCTAGAATTGCATAGCAACACCATAGCAACCATCTAGCTATGCCTAGCAACCAGCTACTGAGACCATAGCAACGACATCTGACATCATAGCAACCCACTTGCATCACCTAGCAACCACCTATAATTCCACAGCAACACCATAGCAACCATCTAGCTATGCCTAGCAACCAGCTACTGAGCCCATAGCAACACCTTCTGACAACATAGCAACAACCTAGCAACACCTAGCAACCACCTAGCAACACCATAGCAACCATCTAGCTATGCCTAGCAACCAGCTACTGAGACCATAGCAATGCCTTATGACACCATAGCAACCACCTAGCAACAGCTAGCAACCACCTAGCAACACCATAGCAACCACCAAAAAATGCATAGCAACACCATAGCAACCATTTACATATGCCTAGCCACCAGCTACTGAGACCATTGCAACACCTTCTGATGCCATAGCAAACACCTTGCAGCACCTAGCAACCACCATGCAACACCATAGCAACCACCTATAATTGCATAGCAACAACATAGCAACCACGTAGCAATGCCTAGCAACCAGCTACCAACACACTTGCAATGCCTAATAACAACATTGCAACCACCTAGCAATGCCTAGCGGCACTTCGGTAACCACCTAGCAGCACCGTAGCAACTAATTTGCAAATCTTAGCAATCACCTAGCAGTACACAGACGAGCCATTTTAATAGTACCACAGGCTCTTCCACAGTCAGCGGAATAGGCCCATCTCAAAATTTCTTCAGGAATTTTCGTTTCTAGTTATGGGCCTATTCATGTAATGAAAGGCCCATATTGTTCTTCACCTAGTAAACTACATTTTGCCAATTTGCGCTGAGCCCGTGAAAGGCACGGAGCTCACTTTGGTGCCAAATCGTAGGGCTTACTTAGCTGCACGGATTGACATATCGTTTGTCTCCGTACTGCTTACGGATTGCGTGCAATTGCCTCTCAAAGTCGAAAAAAAAACTTTATTATTATTATTATTCTTCCGTGATTTTCGGCAATTAATGCGGGTCGTACCGTAGCGTGCAGCCAGGCAAGCTATATATCAAAAGTGAGTCCTTCATGGTGTGAGGTGTGCTATTACTTTTCTGCGCAGAATATGTTACCATGGCGACGTTATTCACGTTAAGACACACTTAAAATCCCATAGGAATGCATTGAATGCTAACTTTTACCTAGCATTAGCCTGACTAACCATGTGAATAGTAGTAAGGCGCATCTTTTTTCATGGGAGTGAATGGCCCATTGGCTTCAATGCATTTCAGTCAAAGTTGTCCCACTCGGCCAGCCTTCATACCACAGCAACAAGACTCGGTATTCAACCTCAGGCCTCATCACCCAACACCCCAAGTCCAACATCTTGACCCGCACTCGTCTTTCATCCCTCGTTCTCTCCCATTGACTTCAATGCATTTCAGTCAAAGTTGTCCCACTCGGCCAGCGTTCATACCACAGCAACAAGACTCGGTATTCAACCTCAGGCCTCATCACCCAACACCCCAAGTCCAACATCTTGACCCGCACTCGTCTTTCATCCCTCGTTCTCTCCCATTGACTTCAATGCATTTCAGGCAAAGTTTTCCCATTCGTCCAGCGTTCAAACCACAGCAACAAGACTCGGTATTCAACCTTAGGCCTCATCACCCAACGCCCCAATTCCACCATCTTGACCCGCACTCGTCTTTCATCCCTCGTTCTCTCCCATTGACTTCAATGCATTTCAGTCAAAGTTTTCCCACTGGGCCAGTGTTCATACCACAGCAACAAGACTCGGTATTATACCGTAGGCCTCATCACTCAGCACCGCAAGTCCAACATCTTGACCCGCACTCGTCTTTCATCCCTCGTTCTCTCCCATTGACTTCAATGCATTTCAATCAAAGTTTTGCCAATTAGCCAGTGTTAATGCCACAGCAACAAGACTTGGTATTCAACCTCAGGCCTCGTCACCAAACACCTAGCAACTGCCTAGCAACCACCTAGCAACACCTTAGCAACCACCTAGAATTGCATAGCAACACCATAGCAACCATCTAGCTATGCCTAGCAACCAGCTACTGAGACCATAGCAACGCCTTCTGACATCATAGCAACCCACTTGCAGCACCTAGCAACCACCTAGCAACACCATAGCAACCACCTAGAATTGCATAGCAACCATCTAGCTATGCCTAGCAACCAGCTACTGAGACCATAGCAACGCCTTCTGACATCATAGCAACCCACTTGCAGCACCTAGCAACCACCTAGCAACACCTTAGCAACCACCTAGAATTGCATAGCAACACCATAGCAACCATCTAGCTATGCCTAGCAACCAGCTACTGAGACCATAGCAACGCCTTCTGACATCATAGCAACCCACTTGCAGCACCTGGCAACCACCATGCAACACCATAGCAACCACCTATAATTGCATAGCAACACCATAGCAACCATCTAGCTATGCCTAGCAACCAGCTACTGAGACCATAGCAACGCCTTCTGACATCATAGCAACCCACTTGCAGCACCTAGCAACCACCTAGCAACACCTTAGCAACCACCTAGAATTGCATAGCAACACCATAGCAACCATCTAGCTATGCCTAGCAACCAGCTACTGAGACCATAGCAACGCCTTCTGACATCATAGCAACCCACTTGCAGCACCTAGCAACCACCATGCAACACCATAGCAACCACCTATAATTGCATAGCAACACCATAGCAACCAGCTACTGAGACCATAGCAACGCCTTCTGACATCATAGCAACCCACTTGCAGCACCTAGCAACCACCTAGCAACACCTTAGCAACCACCTAGAATTGCATAGCAACACCATAGCAACCATCTAGCTATGCCTAGCAACTAGCTACTGAGACCATAGCAACGCCTTCTGACATCATAGCAACCCACTTGCAGCACCTAGCAACCACCTAGCAACACCTTAGCAACCACCTAGAATTGCATAGCAACACCATAGCAACCATCTAGCTATGCCTAGCAACCAGCTACTGAGACCATAGCAATGCCTTATGACACCATAGCAACCACCTTGCAACAGCTAGCAACCACCTAGGAACACCATAGCAACCACCAAAAAATGCATAGCAACACCATAGCAACCATTTAGTTATGCCTAGCGACCAGCTACTGAGACCTTAGCAACGCCTTCTGATGCCATAGCAAACACCTTGCAGCACCTAGCAACCACCATGCAACACCATAGCAACCACCTATAATTGCATAGCAACAACATAGCAACCACGTAGCAATGCCTAGCAAACAGCTACCAACACACTTGCAATGCCTAATAACAACATTGCAACCACCTAGCAATGCCTAGCGGCACTTCGGAAACCACCTAGCAGCACCGTAGCAACTAACTTGCAAATCTTAGCAATCACCTAGCAGTACACAGACCACCCATTTTATTAGTAGCACAGGCTCTTCCACGGTCAGCGGAATAGGCCCATCTCAAAATTTCTTCAGGAATTTTCGTTTCTAGTTATGGGCCTATTCATGTAATGAAAGGCCCATATTGTTCTTCACCTAGTAAACTACATTTTGCCAATTTGCGCTGAGCCCGTGAAAGGCACGGAGCTCACTTTGGTGCCAAATCGTAGGGCTTACTTAGCTGCACGGATTGACATATCGGTTGTCTCCGTACTGCTTACGGATTGCGTGCAATTGCCTCTCAAAGTCGAAAAAAAAACTTTATTATTATTATTATTATTATTCTTCCGTAGATTTTCGGCAATTAATGCGGGTCGTACCGTAGCGTGCAGCCAGGCAATCTATATATCAAAAGTGAGTCCTTGGTTGTGTGAGGTGTGCTATTACTTTTCTGCGCAGAATATGTTACCATGGCGACGTTATTTACGTTAAAACACACTAAAAATCCCATAGGAATGCATTAAATGCTAACTTTTACCTAGCATTAGCCAAGTGAATAGTAGTAAGGCGCATCTTTTTTCATGGGAGTGAATGGCCCATTGGCTTCAATGCATTTCAGTCAAAGTTGTCCCACTCGGCCAGCGTTCATACAAGAGCAACAAGACTTGGTATTCAACCTTAGGCCTCATCAGCCAACACCCCAAGTCCAACATCTTGACCCGCACTCGTCTTTCATCCCTCGTTCTCTCCCATTGACTTCAATGCATTTCAGTCAAAGTTTTCCCACTGGGCCAGCGTACATACTACAGCAACAACACTCAGTATTCAACCTCAGGCCTCATCACCCAACGCCCCAAGTCCACCATCTTGACCCGCACTCGTCTTTCATCCCTCGTTCTCTCCCATTGACTTCAATAGATTTTAGTCAAAGTTTTCCTACTCGGCCAGGGTTTATGCCACAACAATAAGACTCGGTATTAAACCTCAGGCACCATCACCCAACACCTTAAGACCCCCATCCTGACCCGCACTCGTCCTTCATCCCTCGTTCTCTCACATTGACTTCAATGCATTTCTGTCAAAGTTTCATTATTTGGCCAATACTACTGCCACAGCAACAAGACTAAATAATTAAATCAATAAGTAAAAGCACCAGCTCTTCCAAGGTCAGCGGAATAGGCCCATCTCAAAATTTCTTCAGGAATTTTCGTTTCTAGTTATGGGCCTATTCATGTAATGAAAGGCCCATATTGTTCTTCACCTAGTAAACTACATTTTGCCAATTTGCGCTGAGCCCGTGAAAGGCACGGAGCTCACTTTGGTGCCAAATCGTAGGGCTTACTTAGCTGCACGGATTGACATATCGATTGTCTCCGTACTTCTTACGGATTGCGTGCAATTGCCTCTCAAAGTCGAAAAATAAAAACTTTATTTATTATTATTATTATTCTTCCGTAGATTTTCGGCAATTAATGCGGGTCGTACCGTAACGTGCAGCCAGGCAATCTATATATCAAAAGTGAGTCCTTGGTTGTGTGAGGTGTGCTATTACTTTTCTGCGCAGAATATGTTACCATGGCGACGTTATTCACGTTAAAACACACTAAAAATCCCATAGGAATGCATTAAATGCTAACTTTTACCTAGCATTAGCCATGTGAATAGTAGTAAGGCGCATCTTTTTTCATGGGAGTGAATGGCCCATTGGCTTCAATGCATTTCAGTCAAAGTTGTCCCACTCGGCCAGCGTTCATACCACAGCAACAAGACTCGGCATTCAACCTTAGGCCTCATCACCCAACACCCCAAGTCCACCATCTTGACCCGCACTCGTCTTTCATCCCTCGTTCTCTCCCATTGACTTCAATACATTTTAGTCAAAGATTTCCTACTCGGCCAGTGTTCATACCACAGCAACAAGACTAGGAATTCAACCTTAGTCCTCATCACCAAACACCTCAAGACCACCATCTTCACCCGCACTCGTCTTTCATCCCTCGTTCTCTCCCATTGACTTCAATGCATTTTGGTCAAAGTTTCATTATTTGGCCACTGCTCCTGCCACAGCTACAAGACTGAATAATTAAATTAATAAGTAAAAGCACCAGCTCTTCCCGGGTCAGCAGAATAGGCCCATCTCAAAATTTCTTCAGGAATTTTTTTATTATTATTATTCTTCCGTGATTTTCGGCAATTAATGCGGGTCGTACCGTAGCGTGCAGCCAGGCAATCTATATGTCAAAAGTGAGTCCTTGGTTGTGTGAGGTGTGCTATTACTTTTCTGCGCAGAATATGTTACCATGGCGACGTTATTCACGTTAAAACACACTAAAAATCCCATAGGAATGCATTAAATGCTAACTTTTACCTAGCATTAGCCATGTGAATAGTAGTAAGGCGCATCTTTTTTCATGGGAGTGAATGGCCCATTGACTTCAATGCATTTCAGTCAAAGTTGTCCCACTCGGCCAGCGTTCATACCAGAGCAACAAGACTTGGTATTCAACCTTAGGCCTCATCACCCAACACCCCAAGTCCAACATCCTGACCCGCACTCGTCTTTCATCCCTCGTTCTCTCCCATTGGCTTCAATGCATTTCAGTCAAAGTTGTCCCACTCGGCCAGCGTTCATACCACAGCAACAAGACTCGGTAATCAACCTTAGGCCTCATCACCCAACGCCCCAAGTCCTCCATCTTGACCCGCACTCGTCTTTCATCCCTCGTTCTCTCCCATTGACTTCAATGCATTTCAGTCAAAGTTTTCCTATTCGGCCAGTGTTCATACCACAGCAACAAGACTAGGTAATCAACCTTAGGCCTCATCACCCAACGCCCCAAGTCCTCCATCTTGACCCGCACTCATCTTTCATCCCTCGTTCTCTCCCATTGACTTCAATGCATTTCAGTCAAAGTTTTCCTATTCGGCCAGTGTTCATACCACAGCAACAAGACTAGGTATTTAACCTTAGGCCTCATCACCCCACACCCCAAGTCCAACATCTTGACCCGCACTCGTCTTTCATCCCTCGTTCTCTCCCATTGACTTCAATGCATTTCAGTCAAAGTTTTGCTATTCGGCCACCGTTCATGCCTCAGCAACAAGACTTAATATTCAACCTCAAGACTCATCACCCATCAACTAGCAACACCTTAGCAACCACCTAGCGATGCCTAGCAACACCATAGCAACCACCGAAAATTGCATAGCAACACCATAGCAACCACATAGCTATGCCTAGCAACCACCTAGCAACCAGCTACTGAGACCATAGCAACGCCTTCCGACACCATAGCAACCACCTAGCAACACCATAGCAACCACAGAAAATTGCATAGCAACACCATAGCAACCACCTAGCTATGCCTAGCAACCATCTAGCAACCAGCTACTGAGACCATAGCAACGCCTTCCGACACCATAGCAACCACCTAGCAACACCTTAGCAACCATCTACAATTACATAGCAACACCATAGCAACCACCTAGCTATGCCTAGCAACCACCTAGCAACCAGCTACTGAGACCATAGCAACGCCTTCTAACACCATAGCAACCACCTAGCAACACCATAGCAACCACCGATAACTGCATAGCAACACCATAGCAACCATCTAGCTATGCCTAGCAACTAGCTACTAAGACCATAGCGACGCCTTCTGACATCATAGCAACCACCTTGCAGCAGCTAGCAACCACCTAGCAACACCATAGCAACCACCAATAAATGCATAGCAACACCATAGCAACCATCTAGCTATGCCTAGCAACCAGCTACTGAGACCATAGCAACGCCTTCTGACATCATAGCAACCCACTTGCAGCACATAGCAACCACCTAGCAACACCTTAGCAACCACCTAGAATTGCATAGCAACACCATAGCAACCATCTAGCTATGCCTAGCAACCAGCTACTGAGACCATAGCAACGCCTTCTGACATCATAGCAACCCGCTTGCAGCACCTAGCAACCACCTAGCAACACCTTAGCAACCACCTAGAATTGCATAGCAACACCATAGCAACCATCTAGCTATGCCTAGCAACCAGCTACTGAGACCATAGCAACGCCTTCTGACATCATAGCAACCAGCTTGCAGCACCTAGCAACCACCTAGCAACACCTTAGCAACCACCTAGAATTGCATAGCAACAGCATAGCAACCATCTAGCTATGCCTAGCAACCAGCAACTGAGACCATAGCAACACCATCTGACATCATAGCAACCCACTTGCAGCACCTAGCAACCACCTAGCAACACCTTAGCAACCACCTAGAATTGCATAGCAACACCATAGCAACCACCTAGCTATGCCTAGCAACCAGCTACTGAGACCTTAGCAACGCCTTCTGACATCTTAGCAACCCACTTGCAGCACCTAGCAACCACCTAGCAACACCATAGCAACCACCTATAATTGCATAGCAACACCATAGCAACCATCTAGCTATGCCTAGCAACCAGCTACTGAGACCATAGCAATGCCTTCAGACGCCATAGCAAACACCTTGCAGTACCTAGCAACCACCATACAACACCATAGCAACCACCTAGCAACACCATAACAACCATGTTGCACCACCTAGCAACCAGCTACCAACACCCTTGCAATGCCTAATAACAACATTGCAACCACCTAGCAATGCCTAGCGGCACTACAGCAACCGCCTAGCAGCGCCATAGCACCAAACTAGCAACATCATAGCAATCACCTAGCAGTGCACAGACCAGCCACTTTATTAGTAGCACAGGCTCTTCCTCGGTCAGCAGAATAGGCCCATCTCAAAATTTCTTCAGGAATTTTCGTTTCTAGTTATTATTTATTATTCTTCCGTGATTTTCGGCAATTAATGCGGGTCGTACCGTAGCGTGCAGCCAGGCAAGCTATATATCAAAAGTGAGTCCTTCATGGTGTGAGGTGTGCTATTACTTTTCTGCGCAGAATATGTTACCATGGCGACGTTATTCACGTTAAAACACACTTAAAATCCCATAGGAATGCATTGAATGCTAACTTTTACCTAGCATTAGCCTGACTAACCATGTGAATAGTAGTAAGGCGCATCTTTTTTCATGGGAGTGAATGGCCCATTGACTTCAATGCATTCCAGTCAAAGTTGTCCCACTCGGCCAGCGTTCATACCACAGCAACAAGACTTGGTATTCAACCTTAGGCCTCATCACCCAACACCCCAAGTCCAACATCTTGACCCGCACTCGTCTTTCATCCCTCGTTCTCTCCCATTGACTTCAATGCATTTCAGTCAAAGTTTTCCTATTCGGCCAGTGTTCATACCACTGCAACAAGACTAGGTATTCAACCTCAGGCCTCATCACCCCACACCCCAAGTCCAACATCTTGACCCGCACTCGTCTTTCATCCCTCGTTCTCTCTCATTGACTTCAATACATTTCAGTCAAAGTTTTCCCACTCGGCCAGCGTTCATACCACAGCAATAAGACTCGGTATTGAACCACAGGCATCATCACACAACACCTTAAGACCACCATCCTGACCCGCACTCGTCTTTCATCCCTCGTTCTCTCCCATTGACTTCAATGCATTTCAATCAAAGTTTTGCCAATTAGCCAGTGTTCATGCCACAGCAACAAGACTTCGTATTCAACCTCAGGCCTCATCACCAAACACCTAGCAACTGCCTAGCAACCACCTAGCAACACCTTAGCAACTACCTACAATTTCATAGCAACACCTTAGCAACCATCTAGCTATGCCTAGCAACCAGCTACTGAGAACATAGCAACGCCTTCTGACATCATAGCAACCCACTTGCAGCACCTAGCAACCACCTAGCAACACCTTAGCAACCACCTAGAATTGCATAGCAACACCATAGCAACCATCTAGCTATGCCTAGCATCCAGCTACTGAGACCTTAGCAACGCCTTCTGAAATCATAGCAACCCACTTGCAACACCTAGCAACCACCTAGCAACACCTTAGCAACCACCTAGAATTGCATAGCAACACCATAGCAACCATCTAGCTATGCCTAGCAACCAGCTACTGAGAACGTAGCAACGCCTTCTGACATCATAGCAACCCACTTGCAGCACCTAGCAACCACCTAGCAACACCTTAGCAACCACCTAGAATTGCATAGCAACACCATAGCAACCATCTAGCTATGCCTAGCATCCAGCTACTGAGACCGTAGCAACGCCTTCTGACATCATAGCAACCAACTTGCAGCACCTAGCAACCACCTAGCATCACCATAGCAACCACCAAAAAATGCATAGCAACACCATAGCAACCATTTAGCTATGCCTAGCAACCAGCTACTCAGACCATAGCAACGCCTTCTGACGCCATAGCAAACACCTTGCAACAGATATCAACCACCTAGCAACACCATAGCAACCGCCAAAAAATGCATAGCAACACCATAACAACCATTTAGCTATGCCTAGCTACCAGCTACTGAGACCATAGCAAGGCATTCTGATGCCATAGCAAACACATTGCAGCACCTAGCAACCACCATGCAACACCATTGCAACCACCTAGCAATGCCTAGCGGCACTACAGCAACCGCCTAGCAGCACCATAGCACCAAACTAGCAACATCATAGCAATCACCTAGCAGTACACAGACCAGCCATTTTATTAGTAGCACAGGCTCTTCCACGGTCAGCAGAATAGGCCCATCTCAAAATTTCTTCAGGAATTTTCGTTTCTAGTTTATTATTATTATTCTTCCGTGATTTTCGGCAATTAATGCGGGTCGTACCGTAGCGTGCAGCCAGGCAAGCTATATATCAAAAGTGAGTCCTTCATGGTGTGAGGTGTGCTATTACTTTTCTGCGCAGAATATGTTACCATGGCGACGTTATTCACGTTAAAACACACTTAAAATCCCATAGGAATGCATTAAATGCTAACTTTTACCTAGCATTAGCCATGTGAATAGTAGTAAGGCGCATCTTTTTTCATGGGAGTGAATGGCCCATTGACTTCAATGCATTTCAGTCAAAGTTGTCCCACTCGGCCAGCGTTCATACCACAGCAACAAGACTCGGTATTGAACCTTAGGCCTCATCACCCAACACCTCAAGTCCAACATCTTGACCCACACTCGTCTTTCATCCCTCGTTCTCTCCCATTGACTTTAATGCATTTCAGTCAAAGTTTTCCCACTGGGCCAGCGTTCATACCACAGCAACAAGACTCGGTATTCAAGCTTAGGCCTCATCACCCAACACATTAAGACCACCATCTTGACCCGCACTCCTTTTTCATCCCTCGTTCTCTCCCATTGACTTCAATGCATTTCAGTCAAAGTTTTCCCACTGGGCCAGTGTTCATCCCACAGCAACAAGACTCGGTATTATACCGTAGGCCTCATCACTCAACACCGCAAGTCCAACATCTTGACCCGCACTCGTCTTTCATCCCTCGTTCTCTCCCATTGACTTCAATGCATTTCTGTCAAAGTTTCATTATTTGGCCACTACTTTTGCCACAGCTACAAGACTGAATAATTAAATCAATAAGTAAAAGCAACAGCTCTTCCTCGGTCAGCATAATAGGCCCATCTCAAAATTTCTTCAGGAATTTTCGTTTCTAGTTATGGGCCTATTCATGTAATGAAAGGCCCATATTGTTCTTCACCTAGTAAACTACATTTTGCCAATTTGCGCTGAGCCCGTGAAAGGCACGGAGCTCACTTTGGTGCCAAATCGTAGGGCTTACTTAGCTGCACGGATTGACATATCGATTGTCTCCGTACTTCTTACGGATTGCGTGCAATTGCCTCTCAAAGTCAAAAAATAAAAACTTTATTTATTATTATTATTATTCTTCCGTAGATTTTCGGCAATTAATGCGGGTCGTACCGTAACGTGCAGCCAGGCAATCTATATATCAAAAGTGAGTCCTTGGTTGTGTGAGGTGTGCTATTACTTTTCTGCGCAGAATATGTTACCATGGCGACGTTATTCACGTTAAAACACACTAAAAATCCCATAGGAATGCATTAAATGCTAACTTTTACCTAGCATTAGCCATGTGAATAGTAGTAAGGCGCATCTTTTTTCATGGGAGTGAATGGCCCATTGGCTTCAATGCATTTCAGTCAAAGTTGTCCCACTCGGCCAGCATTCATACCACAGCAACAAGACTCGGTATTCAACCTTAGGCCTCATCACCCAACACCCCAAGTCCACCATCTTGACCCGCACTCGTCTTTCATCCCTCGTTCTCTCCCATTGACTTCAATACATTTTAGTCAAAGATTTCCTACTCGGCCAGTGTTCATACCACAGCAACAAGACTAGGAATTCAACCTTAGTCCTCATCACCAAACACCTCAAGACCACCATCTTCACCCGCACTCGTCTTTCATCCCTCGTTCTCTCCCATTGACTTCAATGCATTTCAGTCAAAGTTTTCCCACTGGGCCAACGTTTATGCCACAGCAACAAGATTCGGTATTCAACCTTAGGCCTCATCACCCAACACCACAAGTCCAACATCTTGACCCACACTCGTCTTTCATCCCTCGTTCTTTCCCATTGACTTCAATGCATTTCAGTCAAAGTTGTCCCTCTCGGCCAGCGTTCATACCACAGCAACAAGACTCGGTATTCAACCTTAGGCCTCATCACCCAACACCCCAAGTCCATCATCTTGACCCGCACTCGTCTTTCATCCCTCGTTCTCTCCCATTGACTTCAATGCATTTCAATCAAAGTTTTGCCACTTGGCCAGTGATAATGCCACAGCAACAAGACTTGGTATTAAACCTCAGGCCTCATCACCAAACACATAGCAACTGCCTAGCAACCACCTAGCAACAGCTTAGCAACTACCTACAATTTCATAGCAACACCTTAGCAACCATCTAGCTATGCCTAGCAACCAGCTACTGAGACCTTAGCAACGCCTTCTGACATCATAGCAACCCACTTGCAGCACCTAGCAACCACCTAGCAACACTATAGCAACCACCAAAAAATGCATAGCAACACCATAGCAACCATTTAGCTATGCCTAGCAACCAGCTGCTGAGACCATAGCAAGGCCTTCTGATGCCATTGCAAACACCTTGCAGCACCTAGCAACCACCATGCAACACCATAGCAACCATGTAGCAACGCCTAGCAACCAGCTACCAACACCCTTGCAATGCCTAATAACAACATTGCAACCACCTAGCAATGCCTAGCGGCACTACAGCAACCGCCTAGCAGCAACATCATAGCAATCACCTAGCAGTGCACAGACCAGCCACTTTATTAGTAGCACAGGCTCTTCCTCGGTCAGCATAATAGGCCCATCTCAAAATTTCTTCAGGAATTTTCGTTTCTAGTTTATTATTATTATTCTTCCGTGATTTTCGGCAATTAATGCGGGTCGTACCGTAGCGTGCAGCCAGGCAAGCTATATATCAAAAGTGAGTCCTTCATGGTGTGAGGTGTGCTATTACTTTTCTGCGCAGAATATGTTACCATGGCGACGTTATTAACGTTTAAACACACTTAAAATCTCATAGGAATGCATTGAATGCTAACTTTTACCTAGCATTAGCCATGTGAATAGTAGTAAGGCGCATCTTTTTTCATGGGAGTGAATGGCCCATTGGCTTCAATGCATTTCAGTCAAAGTTGTCCCACTCGGCCAGCGTTCATACCAGAGCAACAAGACTTGGTATTCCACCTTAGGCCTCATCACCCAACACCCCAAGTCCAACATCTTGCCCCGCACTCGTCTTTCATCCCTCGTTCTCTCCCATTGGCTTCAATGCATTCCAGTCAAAGTTTTCCCACTGGGCCAGTGTTCATGCCACAGCAACAAGACTCGATATTCAACCTTAGGCCTCATCACCCAACACCCCAAGTCCACCATCTTGACCCGCACTCCTCTTTCATCCCTCGTTCTCTCCCATTGACTTCAATGCATTTTAGTCAAAGTTTTCCCACTGGGCCAGTGTTAATGCCAGAGCAACAAGACTAGGTATTCCACCTCAGTCCTCATCACCCAACACCCCAGGACCACCATGATGACCCGCACTCGTCTTTCATCCCTCGTTCTCTCCCATTGACTTCAATGCATTTCAGTAAAAGTTTTGCTATTCGGCCAGCGTTCATGCCTCAGCAACAAGACTTAATATTCAATCCCAGGACTCATCACCAAACACCTAGCAACTGCCTAGCAACCATCTAGCAACACCTTAGCAACTACCTACAATTTCATAGCAACACCTTAGCAACCATCTAGCTATGCCTAGCAACCAGCGACTGAGCCCATAGCAACACCTTCTGACAACATAGCAACCACCTAGCAACACCTTAGCAACCACCTAGAATTGCATAGCAACACCATAGCAACCATCCAGCTATGCCTAGCAACCAGCTACTGAGACCATAGCAACGCCTTCTGACATCATAGCAACCAGCTTACAGCACCTAGCAACCACCTAGCAACACCTTAGCAACTACCTACAATTTCATAGCAACACCTTAGCAACCATCTAGCTATGCCTAGCAACCAGCTACTGAGACCTTAGCAACGCCTTCTGACATCATAGCAACCAACTTGCAGCACCTAGCAACCACCTAGCAACACCTTAGCAACCACCTAGAATTTCATAGCAACACCATAGCAACCATCTAGCTATGCCTAGCAACCAGCTACTGAGACCTTAGCAACGCCTTCTGACATCATAGCAACCAACTTGCAGCACCTAGCAACCACCTATAATTGCATAGCGACACCATAGCAACGCCTAGCAACCAGCTACTGAGACCTTAGCAACGCCTTCTAACATCATAGCAACCCACTTGCAGCACCTAGCAACAACCTAGCAACACCATAGCAACCACCAAAAAATGCATAGCAACAACATAGCAACCATTTCGCTATGCCTAGCAACCAGCTGCTGAGACCATAGCAAGGCCTTCTGATGCCATTGCAAACACCTTGCAGCACCTAGCAACCACCATGCAACACCATAGCAACCATGTAGCAACGCCTAGCAACCAGCTACCAACACCCTTGCAATGCCTAATAACAACATTGCAACCAGCTAGCAATGCCTAGCGGCACTTCGGTAACCACCTAGCAGCACCGTAGCAACTAACTTGCAAATCTTAGCAATCACCTTGCAGTACAGACCACCCATTTTATTAGTAGCACAGGCTCTGCCACGGTCAGCGGAATAGGCCCATCTCAAAATTTCTTCAGGAATTTTCGTTTCTAGTTATTATTATTATTCTTCCGTAGATTTTCGGCAATTAATGCGGGTCGTACCGTAACGTGCAGCCAGGCAATCTATATATCAAAAGTGAGTCCTTGGTTGTGTGAGGTGTGCTATTACTTTTCTGCGCAGAATATGTTACCATGGCGACGTTATTCACGTTAAAACACACTAAAAATCCCATAGGAATGCATTAAATGCTAACTTTTACCTAGCATTAGCCATGTGAATAGTAGTAAGGCGCATCTTTTTTCATGGGAGTGAATGGCCCATTGGCTTCAATGCATTTCAGTCAAAGTTGTCCCACTCGGCCAGCGTTCATACCACAGCAACAAGACTCGGTATTCAACCTTAGGCCTCATCACCCAAAACCCCAAGTCCACCATCTTGACCCGCACTCGTCTTTCATCCCTCGTTCTCTCCCATTGACTTCAATACATTTTAGTCAAAGATTTCCTACTCGGCCAGTGTTCATACCACAGCAACAAGACTAGGAATTCAACCTTAGTCCTCATCACCAAACACCTTAAGACCACCATCTTCACCCGCACTCGTCTTTCATCCCTCGTTCTCTCCCATTGACTTCAATGCATTTCAGTCAAAGTTTTCCCACTGGGCCAGTGTTCATACCACAGCAACAAGACTCGGTATTATACCGTAGGCCTCATCACTCAACACCGCAAGTCCAACATCTTGACCCGCACTCGTCTTTCATCCCTCGTTCTCTCCCATTGACTTCAATACATTTCAGTCAAAGTACTCCCACTCGGCCAGCGTTCATACCACAGCAATAAGACTCGGTATTAAACCACAGGCATCATCACACAACACCTTAAGACCACCATCCTGACCCGCACTCGTCTTTCATCCCTCGTTCTCTCCCATTGACTTCAATGCATTTCAATCAAAGTTTTGCCAATTAGCCAGTGTTAATGCCACAGCAACAAGACTTGGTATTCAACCTCAGGCCTCGTCACCAAACACCTAGCAACTGCCTAGCAACCACCTAGCAACACCTTAGCAACAACCTACAATTTCATAGCAACACCTTAGCAACCATCTAGCTATGCCTAGCAACCAGCGACTGAGCCCATAGCAACACCTTCTGACAACATAGCAACCACCTAGCAACACCTTAGCAACCACCTAGAATTGCATAGCAACACCATAGCAACCATCCAGCTATGCCTAGCAACCAGCTACTGAGACCATAGCAACGCCTTCTGACATCATAGCAACCAGCTTACAGCACCTAGCAACCACCTAGCAACACCTTAGCAACCACCTAGAATTGCATAGCAACACCATAGCAACCATCTAGCTATGCCTAGCAACCAGCTACTGAGACCATAGCAACGCCATCTGACATCATAGCAACCCACTTGCAGCACCTAGCAACCACCTAGCAACACCTTAGCAACCACCTATAATTCCATAGCAACACCATAGCAACCATCTAGCTATGCCTAGCAACCAGCTACTGAGCCCATAGCAACACCTTCTGACAACATAGCAACCACCTAGCAGCACCTTAGCAACCACCTAAAATTGCATAGCAACACCATAGCAACCATCTAGCTATGCCTAGCAACCAGCTACTGAGAGCATAGCAACGCCTTCTGACATCATAGCAACCCGCTTGCAGCACCTAGCAACACCTTAGCAACCACCTAGAATTGCATAGCAACACCATAGCAACCATCTAGCTATGCCTAGCAACCAGCTACTGAGACCTTAGCAACGCCTTCTGACATCATAGCAAACCACTTGCAGCACCTAGCAACCACCTAGCAACACCTTAGCAACCACCTAGAATTTCATAGCAACACCATAGCAACCATCTAGCTATGCCTAGCAACCAGCTACTGAGACCTTAGCAACGCCTTCTGACATCATAGCAACCAACTTGCAGCACCTAGCAACCACCTAGAATTGCATAGCGACACCATAGCAACGCCTAGCAACCAGCTACTGAGACCTTAGCAACGCCTTCTAACATCATAGCAACCCACTTGCAGCACCTAGCAACAACCTAGCAACACCATAGCAACCACCAAAAAATGCATAGCAACAACATAGCAACCATTTCGCTATGCCTAGCAACCAGCTGCTGAGACCATAGCAAGGCCTTCTGATGCCATTGCAAACACCTTGCAGCACCTAGCAACCACCATGCAACACCATAGCAACCATGTAGCAACGCCTAGCAACCAGCTACCAACACCCTTGCAATGCCTAATAACAACATTGCAACCAGCTAGCAATGCCTAGCGGCACTTCGGTAACCACCTAGCAGCACCGTAGCAACTAACTTGCAAATCTTAGCAATCACCTTGCAGTACAGACCACCCATTTTATTAGTAGCACAGGCTCTGCCACGGTCAGCGGAATAGGCCCATCTCAAAATTTCTTCAGGAATTTTCGTTTCTAGTTATGGGCCTATTCATGTAATGAAAGGCCCATATTGTTCTTCACCTAGTAAACTACATTTTGCCAATTTGCGCTGAGCCCGTGAAAGGCACGGAGCTCACTTTGGTGCCAAATCGTAGGGCTTACTTAGCTGCACGGATTGACATATCGATTGTCTCCGTACTTCTTACGGATTGCGTGCAATTGCCTCTCAAAGTCGAAAAAAAAACTTTATTATTATGGGCCTATTCATGTAATGAAAGGCCCATATTGTTCTTCACCTAGTAAACTACATTTTGCCAATTTGCGCTGAGCCCGTGAAAGCCACGGAGCTCACTTTGGTGCCAAATCGTAGGGCTTACTTAGCAGCACGGATTGACATATCGTTTGTCTCCGTACTGCTTACGGATTGCGTGTAATTCCCTCTCAAAGTCGGAAAAAAAACTTTATTATTATGGGCCTATTCATGTAATGAAAGGCCCATATTGTTCTTCACCTAGTAAATTACATTTTGCCAATTTGCGCTGAGCCCGTGAAAGGCACGGAGCTCACTTTGGTGCCAAATCGTAGGGCTTACTTAGCTGCACGGATTGACATATCGTTTGTCTCCGTACTGCTTACGGATTGCGTGCAATTGCCTCTCAAAGTCGAAAAAAAAACTTTATTATTATTATTATTATGGGCCTATTCATGTAATGAAAGGCCCATATTGTTCTTCACCTAGTAAACTACATTTTGCCAATTTGCGCTGAGCCCGTGAAAGGCACGGAGCTCACTTTGGTGCCAAATCGTAGGGCTTACTTAGCTGCACGGATTGACATATCGTTTGTCTCCGTACTGCTTACGGATTGCGTGCAATTGCCTCTCAAAGTCGAAAAAAAAACTTTATTATTATTATTATTCTTCCGTGATTTTCGGCAATTAATGCGGGTCGTACCGTAGCGTGCAGCCAGGCAAGCTATATATCAAAAGTGAGTCCTTCATGGTGTGAGGTGTGCTATTACTTTTCTGCGCAGAATATGTTACCATGGCGACGTTATTCACGTTAAAACACACTTAAAATCCCATAGGAATGCATTGAATGCTAACTTTTACCTAGCATTAGCCTGACTAACCATGTGAATAGTAGTAAGGCGCATCTTTTTTCATGGGAGTGAATGGCCCATTGACTTCAATGCATTTCAGTCAAAGTTGTCCCACTTGGCCAGCGTTCATACCACAGCAACAAGACTCGGTATTCAACCTCAGGCCTCATCACCCAACACCCCAAGTCCAACATCTTGACCAGCACTCGTCTTTCATCCCTCGTTCTCTCCCATTGACTTCAATGCATTTCAGTCAAAGTTGTCCCACTTGGCCAGCGTTCATACCACAGCAACAAGACTCGGTATTCAACCTCAGGCCTCATCACCCAACACCCCAAGTCCAACATCTTGACCCGCACTCGTCTTTCATCCCTCGTTCTCTCCCATTGACTTTAATGCATTTCGGTCAAAGTTTTCCTACTAGGCCAGAGTTTATGCCACAACAATAAGACTCGGTATTAAACCTCAGGCACCATCACCCAACACCTTAAGACCGCCATCCTGACCCGCACTCGTCCTTCATCCCTCGTTCTCTCACATTGACTTCAATGCATTTCTGTCAAAGTTTCATTATTTGGCCAATACTTGTGCCACAACAACAATACTAAATAATTAAATCAATAAGTAAAAGCACCAGCTCTTCCTTGGTCAGCAAAATAGGCCCATCTCAAAATTTCTTCAGGAATTTTCGTTTCTAGTTTATTATTATTATTCTTCCGTGATTTTCGGCAATTAATGCGGGTCGTACCGTAGCGTGCAGCCAGGCAATCTATATGTCAAAAGTGAGTCCTTGGTTGTGTGAGGTGTGCTATTACTTTTCTGCGCAGAATATGTTACCATGGCGACGTTATTCACGTTAAAACACACTAAAAATCCCATAGGAATGCATTAAATGCTAACTTTTACCTAGCATTAGCCATGTGAATAGTAGTAAGGCGCATCTTTTTTCATGGGAGTGAATGGCCCATTGACTTCAATGCATTTCAGTCAAAGTTGTCCCACTCGGCCAGCGTTCATACCAGAGCAACAAGACTTGGTATTCAACCTTAGGCCTCATCACCCAACACCCCAAGTCCAACATCCTGACCCGCACTCGTCTTTCATCCCTCGTTCTCTCCCATTGGCTTCAATGCATTTCAGTCAAAGTTGTCCCACTCGGCCAGCGTTCATACCACAGCAACAAGACTCGGTAATCAACCTTAGGCCTCATCACCCAACGCCCCAAGTCCTCCATCTTGACCCGCACTCGTCTTTCATCCCTCGTTCTCTCCCATTGACTTCAATGCATTTCAGTCAAAGTTTTCCTATTCGGCCAGTGTTCATACCACAGCAACAAGACTAGGTAATCAACCTTAGGCCTCATCACCCAACGCCCCAAGTCCTCCATCTTGACCCGCACTCATCTTTCATCCCTCGTTCTCTCCCATTGACTTCAATGCATTTCAGTCAAAGTTTTCCTATTCGGCCAGTGTTCATACCACAGCAACAAGACTAGGTATTTAACCTTAGGCCTCATCACCCCACACCCCAAGTCCAACATCTTGACCCGCACTCGTCTTTCATCCCTCGTTCTCTCCCATTGACTTCAATGCATTTCAGTCAAAGTTTTGCTATTCGGCCACCGTTCATGCCTCAGCAACAAGACTTAATATTCAACCTCAAGACTCATCACCCATCAACTAGCAACACCTTAGCAACCACCTAGCGATGCCTAGCAACACCATAGCAACCACCGAAAATTGCATAGCAACACCATAGCAACCACATAGCTATGCCTAGCAACCACCTAGCAACCAGCTACTGAGACCATAGCAACGCCTTCCGACACCATAGCAACCACCTAGCAACACCATAGCAACCACAGAAAATTGCATAGCAACACCATAGCAACCACCTAGCTATGCCTAGCAACCATCTAGCAACCAGCTACTGAGACCATAGCAACGCCTTCCGACACCATAGCAACCACCTAGCAACACCTTAGCAACCATCTACAATTACATAGCAACACCATAGCAACCACCTAGCTATGCCTAGCAACCACCTAGCAACCAGCTACTGAGACCATAGCAACGCCTTCTAAAACCATAGCAACCACCTAGCAACACCATAGCAACCACCGATAACTGCATAGCAACACCATAGCAACCATCTAGCTATGCCTAGCAACTAGCTACTAAGACCATAGCGACGCCTTCTGACATCATAGCAACCACCTTGCAGCAGCTAGCAACCACCTAGCAACACCATAGCAACCACCAATAAATGCATAGCAACACCATAGCAACCATCTAGCTATGCCTAGCAACCAGCTACTGAGACCATAGCAACGCCTTCTGACATCATAGCAACCCACTTGCAGCACATAGCAACCACCTAGCAACACCTTAGCAACCACCTAGAATTGCATAGCAACACCATAGCAACCATCTAGCTATGCCTAGCAACCAGCTACTGAGACCATAGCAACGCCTTCTGACATCATAGCAACCCGCTTGCAGCACCTAGCAACCACCTAGCAACACCTTAGCAACCACCTAGAATTGCATAGCAACACCATAGCAACCATCTAGCTATGCCTAGCAACCAGCTACTGAGACCATAGCAACGCCTTCTGACATCATAGCAACCAGCTTGCAGCACCTAGCAACCACCTAGCAACACCTTAGCAACCACCTAGAATTGCATAGCAACAGCATAGCAACCATCTAGTTTATTATTATTATTCTTCCGTGATTTTCGGCAATTAATGCGGGTCGTACCGTAGCGTGCAGCCAGGCAAGCTATATATCAAAAGTGAGTCCTTCATGGTGTGAGGTGTGCTATTACTTTTCTGCGCAGAATATGTTACCATGGCGACGTTATTAACGTTTAAACACACTTAAAATCTCATAGGAATGCATTGAATGCTAACTTTTACCTAGCATTAGCCATGTGAATAGTAGTAAGGCGCATCTTTTTTCATGGGAGTGAATGGCCCATTGGCTTCAATGCATTTCAGTCAAAGTTGTCCCACTCGGCCAGCGTTCATACCAGAGCAACAAGACTTGGTATTCCACCTTAGGCCTCATCACCCAACACCCCAAGTCCAACATCTTGCCCCGCACTCGTCTTTCATCCCTCGTTCTCTCCCATTGGCTTCAATGCATTCCAGTCAAAGTTTTCCCACTGGGCCAGTGTTCATGCCACAGCAACAAGACTCGATATTCAACCTTAGGCCTCATCACCCAACACCCCAAGTCCACCATCTTGACCCGCACTCCTCTTTCATCCCTCGTTCTCTCCCATTGACTTCAATGCATTTTAGTCAAAGTTTTCCCACTGGGCCAGTGTTAATGCCAGAGCAACAAGACTAGGTATTCCACCTCAGTCCTCATCACCCAACACCCCAGGACCACCATGATGACCCGCACTCGTCTTTCATCCCTCGTTCTCTCCCATTGACTTCAATGCATTTCAGTAAAAGTTTTGCTATTCGGCCAGCGTTCATGCCTCAGCAACAAGACTTAATATTCAATCCCAGGACTCATCACCAAACACCTAGCAACTGCCTAGCAACCATCTAGCAACACCTTAGCAACTACCTACAATTTCATAGCAACACCTTAGCAACCATCTAGCTATGCCTAGCATCCAGCTACTGAGACCTTAGCAACGCCTTCTGACATCATAGCAACCCACTTGCAGCACCTAGCAACCACCTACCAACACCTTAGCAACCACCTAGAATTGCATAGCAACACCATAGCAACCATCTAGTTATTATTTATTATTCTTCCGTAGATTTTCGGCAATTAATGCGGGTCGTACCGTATCGAGTAGCCAGGCAAGCTATATGTCAAAAGTGAGTCCTTCATGGTGTGAGGTGTGCTATTACTTTTCTGCGCAGAATATGTTACCATGGCGACGTTATTCACTTTAAAACACACGAAAAATCCCATAGGAATGCATTAAATGCTAACTTTTACCTAGCATTAGCCATGTGAATAGTAGTAAGGCGCATCTTTTTTCATGGGAGTGAATGGCCCATTGGCTTCAATGCATTTCAGTCAAAGTTGTCCCACTCGGCCAGCGTTCATACCACAGCAACAAGACTCGGTATTCAACCTCAGGCCTCATCACCCAACACCCCATGTCCAACATCTTGACCAGCACTCATCTTTCATCCCTCGTTCTCTGCCATTGACTTCAATGTATTTCAGTCAAATATTTCCTACTCGGCCAGTGTTCATGCCACAGCAACAACACTCGGTATTCAACCTCAGGCCTATTCACCCAACACCCCAAGTCAACCAACTTGACCCGCACTCGTCTTTCATCCCTCGTTCTCTCCCATTGACTTCAATGCATTTCAGTCAAAGTTTTCCTACTGGCCCAGCGTTCATACCACAGCAACAAGACTCGGTATTCAACCTTAGGCCTCATCACCCAACACCCCAAGTCCACCATCTTGACCCGCACTCGTCTTTCATCCCTCGTTCTCTCCCATTGACTTCAATAGATTTTAGTCAAAGTTTTCCTACTCGGCCAGGGTTTATACCACAGCAACAAGACTCGGTATTCAACCTTAGGCCTCATCACCCAACACCCCAAGTCCAACATCTTGACCCGCACTCGTCTTTCATCCCTCGTTCTCTCCCATTGACTTCAATGCATTTCAGTCAAAGTTTTCCTATTCGGCCAGTGTTCATACCACAGCAACAAGACTCGGTATTCAACCTTAGGCCTCATCACCCAACACCCCAAGTCCAACATCTTGACCCGCACTCGTCTTTCATCCCTCGTTCTCTCCCATTGACTTCAATGCATTTCAGTCAAAGTTTTCCCACTGGGCCAGCGTACATACTACAGCAACAAGACTCGGTATTCAACCTCAGGCCTCATCACCCAACGCCCCAAGTCCACCATCTTGACCCGCACTCGTCTTTCATCCCTCGTTCTCTCCCATTGACTTCAATAGATTTTAGTCAAAGTTTTCCTACTCGGCCAGGGTTTATGCCACAACAATAAGACTCGGTATTAAACCTCAGGCACCATCACCCAACACCTTAAGACCCCCATCCTGACCCGCACTCGTCCTTCATCCCTCGTTCTCTCACATTGACTTCAATGCATTTCTGTCAAAGTTTCATTATTTGGCCAATACTACTGCCACAGCAACAAGACTGAATAATTAAATCAATAAGTAAAAGCACCAGCTCTTCCAAGGTCAGCGGAATAGGCCCATCTCAAAATTTCTTCAGGAATTTTCGTTTCTAGTTATTATTATTATTCTTCCGTAGATTTTCGGCAATTAATGCGGGTCGTACCGTAACGTGCAGCCAGGCAATCTATATATCAAAAGTGAGTCCTTGGTTGTGTGAGGTGTGCTATTACTTTTCTGCGCAGAATATGTTACCATGGCGACGTTATTCACGTTAAAACACACTAAAAATCCCATAGGAATGCATTAAATGCTAACTTTTACCTAGCATTAGCCATGTGAATAGTAGTAAGGCGCATCTTTTTTCATGGGAGTGAATGGCCCATTGGCTTCAATGCATTTCAGTCAAAGTTGTCCCACTCGGCCAGCGTTCATACCACAGCAACAAGACTCGGTATTCAACCTTAGGCCTCATCACCCAAAACCCCAAGTCCACCATCTTGACCCGCACTCGTCTTTCATCCCTCGTTCTCTCCCATTGACTTCAATACATTTTAGTCAAAGATTTCCTACTCGGCCAGTGTTCATACCACAGCAACAAGACTAGGAATTCAACCTTAGTCCTCATCACCAAACACCTTAAGACCACCATCTTCACCCGCACTCGTCTTTCATCCCTCGTTCTCTCCCATTGACTTCAATGCATTTCAGTCAAAGTTTTCCTATTCGGCCAGTGTTCATACCACTGCAACAAGACTAGGTATTCAACCTCAGGCCTCATCACCCCACACCCCAAGTCCAACATCTTGACCCGCACTCGTCTTTCATCCCTCGTTCTCTCCCATTGACTTCAATGCATTTCAGTCAAAGTTGTCCCACTCGGCCAGCGTTCATACCACAGCAACAAGACTCGGTATTCAACCTCAGGCCTCATCACCCAACACCCCAAGTCCAACATCTTGACCCGCACTCGTCTTTCATCCCTCGTTCTCTCCCATTGACTTCAATGCATTTCAGTCAAAGTTGTCCCACTCGGCCAGCGTTCATACCACAGCAACAAGACTCGGTATTCAACCTCAGGCCTCATCACCCAACACCCCAAGTCCAACATCTTGACCCGCACTCGTCTTTCATCCCTCGTTCTCTCCCATTGACTTCAATGCATTTCAGTCAAAGTTGTCCCACTCGGCCAGCGTTCATACCACAGCAACAAGACTCGGTATTCAACCTCAGGCCTCATCACCCAACACCCCAAGTCCAACATCTTGACCCGCACTCGTCTTTCATCCCTCGTTCTCTCCCATTGACTTCAATGCATTTCAGTCAAAGTTGTCCCACTCGGCCAGCGTTCATACCACAGCAACAAGACTCGGTATTCAACCTCAGGCCTCATCACCCAACACCCCAAGTCCAACATCTTGACCCGCACTCGTCTTTCATCCCTCGTTCTCTCCCATTGACTTCAATGCATTTCAGTCAAAGTTGTCCCACTCGGCCAGCGTTCATCCCACAGCAACAAGACTCGGTATTCAACCTCAGGCCTCATCACCCAACACCCCAAGTCCAACATCTTGACCCGCACTCGTCTTTCATCCCTCGTTCTCTCCCATTGACTTCAATGCATTTCAGTCAAAGTTGTCCCACTCGGCCAGCGTTCATCCCACAGCAACAAGACTCGGTATTCAACCTCAGGCCTCATCACCCAACACCCCAAGTCCACCATCTTGACCCGCACTCGTCTTTCATCCCTCGTTCTCTCCCATTGACTTCAATGCATTTCAGTCAAAGTTGTCCCACTCAGCCAGCGTTCATACCAGAGCAACAAGACTTGGTATTCAACCTTAGGCCTCATCACCCAACACCCCAAGTCCAACATCTTGACCCGCACTCATCTTTCATCCCTCGTTATTATTTATTATTCTTCCGTGATTTTCGGCAATTAATGCGGGTCGTACCGTAGCGTGCAGCCAGGCAAGCTATATATCAAAAGTGAGTCCTTCATGGTGTGAGGTGTGCTATTACTTTTCTGCGCAGAATATGTTACCATGGCGACGTTATTCACTTTAAAACACACGAAAAATCCCATAGGAATGCATTAAATGCTAACTTTTACCTAGCATTAGCCATGTGAATAGTAGTAAGGCGCATCTTTTTTCATGGGAGTGAATGGCCCATTGGCTTCAATGCATTTCAGTCAAAGTTGTCCCACTCGGCCAGCGTTCATACCACAGCAACAAGACTCGGTATTCAACCTCAGGCCTCATCACCCAACACCCCAAGTCCAACATCTTGACCCGCACTCGTCTTTCATCCCTCGTTCTCTCCCATTGACTTCAATGCATTTCAGTCAAAGTTGTCCCACTCGGCCAGCGTTCATACCACAGCAACAAGACTTGGAATTCAACCTCAGGCCTCATCATCCAACACCCCAAGTCCAACATCTTGACCCGCACTCGTCTTTCATCCCTCGTTCTCTCCCATTGACTTCAATGCATTTCAGTCAAAGTTTTCCCACTTGGCCAGCATTCATAACACAGCAACAAGACTCGTTATTCTACCTTTGGCCTCATCACGCAACACCTTAAGTCCGCCATCTTGAGCCGCACTCGTCTTTCATCCCTCGTTCTCTCCCATTGACTTCAATGCATTTCAATCAACGTTTTGCCACTTAGCCAGTGTTAATGGCACAGCAACAAGACTTGGTATTAAACCTCAGGCCTCATCACCAAACACATAGCAACTGCCTAGCAACCACCTAGCAACACCTTAGCAACTACCTACAATTTCATAGCAACACCTTAGCAACCATCTAGCTATGCCAAGCAACCAGCTACTGAGACCTTAGCAACGCCTTCTGACATCATAGCAACCAACTTGCAGCACCTAGCAACCACCTAACAACACCTTAGCAACCACCCAGAATTGCATAGCAACACCATGAAAACCATTTAGCTATGCCTAGCAACCAGCTACTGAGACCATAGCAACGCCTTCTGACATCATAGCAACCCGCTTGCAGCACCTAGCAACCACCTAGCAACACCTTAGCAACCACCTATAATTGCATAGCAACAACATAGCAACCATCTAGCTATGCCTAGCAACCAGCTACTGAGACCATAGCAACACCTTCTGACAACATAGCAACCACCTAGCAACACCTTAGCAACCATCTATAATTGCATAGCAACACCATAGCATCCATCTAGATATGCCTAGCAACCAGCTACTGAGACCATAGCAACGCGTTCTGACATCATAGCAACCCACTTGCAGCACCTAGCAACCACCTAGCAACACCTTAGCAACCACCTAAAATTGCATAGCAACACCATAGCAACCATCTAGCTATGCCTAGCAACCAGCTACTGAGACCATAGCAACGCCTTCTGACATCATAGCAACCCGCTTGCAGCACCTAGCAACCACCTATAATTGCATAGCAACACCATAGCAACCATCTAGCTATGCCTAGCAACCAGCTACTGAGACCATAGCAACACCTTCTGACAACATAGCAACCACCTAGCAACACCTTAGCAACCATCTATAATTGCATAGCAACACCATAGCAACCATCTAGATATGCCTAGCAACCAGCTACTGAGACCATAGCAACGCGTTCTGACATCATAGCAACCCACTTGCAGCACCTTAGCAACCACCTAGAATTGCATAGCAACACCATAGCAACCAGCTACTGAGACCATAGCAACGCGTTCTGACATCATAGCAACCCACTTCCAGCACCTAGCAACCACCTAGCAACACCTTAGCAACCACCTAAAATTGCATAGCAACACCATAGCAACCATCTAGCTATGCCTAGCAACCAGCTACTGAGACCATAGCAACACCTTCTGACAACATAGCAACCACCTAGCAACACCTTAGCAACCATCTATAATTGCATAGCAACACCATAGCAACCATCTAGATATGCCTAGCAACCAGCTACTGAGACCATAGCAACGCGTTCTGACATCATAGCAACCCACTTGCAGCACCTAGCAACCACCTAGCAACACCTTAGCAACCACCTAGAATTGCATAGCAACACCATAGCAACCATCTAGCTATGCCTAGCAACCAGCTACTGAGACCATAGCAACGCGTTCTGACATCATAGCAACCCACTTGCAGCACCTAGCAACCACCTAAAATTGCATAGCAACACCATAGCAACCATCTAGCTATGCCTAGCAACCAGCTACTGAGACCATAGCAACGCCTTCTGACATCATAGCAACCCGCTTGCAGCACCTAGCAACCACCTATAATTGCATAGCAACACCATAGAAACCATCTAGCTATGCCTAGCAACCAGCTACTGAGACCATAGCAACCCCTTCTGACAACATAGCAACCACCTAGCAACACCATAGCAACCATCTAGATATGCCTAGCAACCAGCTACTGAGACCATAGCAACGCGTTCTGACATCATAGCAACCAACTTGCAGCACCTAGCAACCACCTAGCAACACCTTAGCAACCACCTAGAATTGCATAGCAACACCATAGCAACCATCTAGCTATGCCTAGCAACCAGCTACTGAGACCATAGCAACGCGTTCTGACATCATAGCAACCCACTTGCAGCACCTAGCAACCACCTAGCAACACCTTAGCAACCACCTAGAATTGCATAGCAACACCATAGCAACCATCTAGCTATGCCTAGCAACCAGCTACTGAGACCATAGCAACGCCTTCTGACATCATAGCAACCCGCTTGCAGCACCTAGCAACCACCTATAATTGCATAGCAACACCATAGCAACCATCTAGCTATGCCTAGCAACCAGCTACTGAGACCATAGCAACCCCTTCTGACAACATAGCAACCACCTAGCAACACCTTAGCAACCACCTAGAATTGCATAGCAACACCATAGCAACCATCTAGCTATGCCTAGCAACCAGCTACTGAAACCTTAGCAACGCCTTCTGACATCATAGCAACCCACTAGCAGCACCTAGCAACCACCTAGCAACACCTTAGCAACCACCTAGAATTGCATAGCAACACCATAGCAACCATCTAGCTATGCCTAGCAACCAGCTACTGAGACCATAGCAACGCCATCTGACAACATAGCAACCACCTAGCAACACCTTAGCAACCACCTAGAATTGCATAGCAACACCATAGCAACCATCTAGCTATGCCTAGCAACCAGCTACTGAGACCATAGCAACGCCTTCTGACATCATAGCAACCAGCTTGCAGCACCTAGCAACCACCTACCAACACCTTAGCAACCACCTAAAATTGCATAGCAACACCATAGCAACCATCTAGCTATGCCTAGCAACCAGCTACTGAGACCATAGCAACGCCTTCTGACATCATAGCAACCAGCTTGCAGCACCTAGCAACCACCTACCCATACCTTAGCAACCACCTACAATTGCATAGCAACACCATAGCAACCATCTAGTTATTATTATTATTCTTCCGTAGATTTTCGGCAATTAATGCGGGTCGTACCGTAACGTGCAGCCAGGCAATCTATATATCAAAAGTGAGTCCTTGGTTGTGTGAGGTGTGCTATTACTTTTCTGCGCAGAATATGTTACCATGGCGACGTTATTCACGTTAAAACACACTAAAAATCCCATAGGAATGCATTAAATGCTAACTTTTACCTAGCATTAGCCATGTGAATAGTAGTAAGGCGCATCTTTTTTCATGGGAGTGAATGGCCCATTGGCTTCAATGCATTTCAGTCAAAGTTGTCCCACTCGGCCAGCGTTCATACCACAGCAACAAGACTCGGCATTCAACCTTAGGCCTCATCACCCAACACCCCAAGTCCACCATCTTGACCCGCACTCGTCTTTCATCCCTCGTTCTCTCCCATTGACTTCAATACATTTTAGTCAAAGATTTCCTACTCGGCCAGTGTTCATACCACAGCAACAAGACTAGGAATTCAACCTTAGTCCTCATCACCAAACACCTCAAGACCACCATCTTCACCCGCACTCGTCTTTCATCCCTCGTTCTCTCCCATTGACTTCAATGCATTTTGGTCAAAGTTTCATTATTTGGCCACTGCTCCTGCCACAGCTACAAGACTGAATAATTAAATTAATAAGTAAAAGCACCAGCTCTTCCCGGGTCAGCAGAATAGGCCCATCTCAAAATTTCTTCAGGAATTTTCGTTTCTAGTTATGGGCCTATTCATGTAATGAAAGGCCCATATTGTTCTTCACCTAGTAAACTACATTTTGCCAATTTGCGCTGAGCCCGTGAAAGGCACGGAGCTCACTTTGGTGCCAAATCGTAGGGCTTACTTAGCTGCACGGATTGACATATCGATTGTCTCCGTACTTCTTACGGATTGCGTGCAATTGCCTCTCAAAGTCAAAAAATAAAAACTTTATTTATTATGGGCCTATTCATGTAATGAAAGGCCCATATTGTTCTTCACCTAGTAAACTACATTTTGCCAATTTGCGCTGAGCCCGTGAAAGGCACGGAGCTCACTTTGGTGCCAAATCGTAGGGCTTACTTAGCTGCACGGATTGACATATCGATTGTCTCCGTACTTCTTACGGATTGCGTGCAATTGCCTCTCAAAGTCGAAAAATAAAAACTTTATTTATTATGGGCCTATTCATGTAATGAAAGGCCCATATTGTTCTTCACCTAGTTATTATTATTATTCTTCCGTAGATTTTCGGCAATTAATGCGGGTCGTACCGTAACGTGCAGCCAGGCAATCTATATATCAAAAGTGAGTCCTTGGTTGTGTGAGGTGTGCTATTACTTTTCTGCGCAGAATATGTTACCATGGCGACGTTATTCACGTTAAAACACACTAAAAATCCCATAGGAATGCATTAAATGCTAACTTTTACCTAGCATTAGCCATGTGAATAGTAGTAAGGCGCATCTTTTTTCATGGGAGTGAATGGCCCATTGGCTTCAATGCATTTCAGTCAAAGTTGTCCCACTCGGCCAGCATTCATACCACAGCAACAAGACTCGGTATTCAACCTTAGGCCTCATCACCCAACACCCCAAGTCCACCATCTTGACCCGCACTCGTCTTTCATCCCTCGTTCTCTCCCATTGACTTCAATACATTTTAGTCAAAGATTTCCTACTCGGCCAGTGTTCATACCACAGCAACAAGACTAGGAATTCAACCTTAGTCCTCATCACCAAACACCTCAAGACCACCATCTTCACCCGCACTCGTCTTTCATCCCTCGTTCTCTCCCATTGACTTCAATGCATTTCAGTCAAAGTTTTCCCACTGGGCCAACGTTTATGCCACAGCAACAAGATTCGGTATTCAACCTTAGGCCTCATCACCCAACACCACAAGTCCAACATCTTGACCCACACTCGTCTTTCATCCCTCGTTCTTTCCCATTGACTTCAATGCATTTCAGTCAAAGTTGTCCCTCTCGGCCAGCGTTCATACCACAGCAACAAGACTCGGTATTCAACCTTAGGCCTCATCACCCAACACCCCAAGTCCATCATCTTGACCCGCACTCGTCTTTCATCCCTCGTTCTCTCCCATTGACTTCAATGCATTTCAATCAAAGTTTTGCCACTTGGCCAGTGTTAATGCCACAGCAACAAGACTTGGTATTAAACCTCAGGCCTCATCACCAAACACATAGCAACTGCCTAGCAACCACCTAGCAACAGCTTAGCAACTACCTACAATTTCATAGCAACACCTTAGCAACCATCTAGCTATGCCTAGCAACCAGCTACTGAGACCATAGCAACACCTTCTGACAACATAGCAACCACCTAGAATTGCATAGCAACACCATAGCAACCATCTAGCTATGCCTAGCAACCAGCTACTGAAACCTTAGCAACGCCTTCTGACATCATAGCAACCCACTAGCAGCACCTAGCAACCACCTAGCAACACCTTAGCAACCACCTAGAATTGCATAGCAACACCATAGCAACCATCTAGCTATGCCTAGCAACCAGCTACTGAGACCATAGCAACGCCTTCTGACATCATAGCAACCCACTTGCAGCACCTAGCAACCACCTAGCAGCACCGTAGCAACTAACTTGCAAATCTTAGCAATCACCTAGCAGTACACACACCACCCATTTTATTAGTAGCACGGGCTCTGCCACGGTCAGCGGAATAGGCCCATCTCAAAATTTCTTCAGGAATTTTCGTTTCTAGTTATGGGCCTATTCATGTAATGAAAGGCCCATATTGTTCTTCACCTAGTTATTATTATTATTCTTCCGTAGATTTTCGGCAATTAATGCGGGTCGTACCGTAACGTGCAGCCAGGCAATCTATATATCAAAAGTGAGTCCTTGGTTGTGTGAGGTGTGCTATTACTTTTCTGCGCAGAATATGTTACCATGGCGACGTTATTCACGTTAAAACACACTAAAAATCCCATAGGAATGCATTAAATGCTAACTTTTACCTAGCATTAGCCATGTGAATAGTAGTAAGGCGCATCTTTTTTCATGGGAGTGAATGGCCCATTGGCTTCAATGCATTTCAGTCAAAGTTGTCCCACTCGGCCAGCGTTCATACCACAGCAACAAGACTCGGCATTCAACCTTAGGCCTCATCACCCAACACCCCAAGTCGACCATCTTGACCCGCACTCGTCTTTCATCCCTCGTTCTCTCCCATTGACTTCAATACATTTTAGTCAAAGATTTCCTACTCGGCCAGTGTTCATACCACAGCAACAAGACTAGGAATTCAACCTTAGTCCTCATCACCAAACACCTCAAGACCACCATCTTCACCCGCACTCGTCTTTCATCCCTCGTTCTCTCCCATTGACTTCAATGCATTTTGGTCAAAGTTTCATTATTTGGCCACTGCTCCTGCCACAGCTACAAGACTGAATAATTAAATTAATAAGTAAAAGCACCAGCTCTTCCCGGGTCAGCAGAATAGGCCCATCTCAAAATTTCTTCAGGAATTTTCGTTTCTAGTTATTATTTATTATTCTTCCGTAGATTTTCGGCAATTAATGCGGGTCGTACCGTATCGAGCAGCCAGGCAAGCTATATGTCAAAAGTGAGTCCTTCATGGTGTGAGGTGTGCTATTACTTTTCTGCGCAGAATATGTTACCATGGCGACGTTATTCACGTTAAAACACACTAAAAATCCCATAGGAATGCATTAAATGCTAACTTTTACCTAGCATTAGCCATGTGAATAGTAGTAAGGCGCATCTTTTTTCATGGGAGTGAATGGCCCATTGGCTTCAATGCATTTCAGTCAAAGTTGTCCCACTCGGCCAGCCTTCATACCACAGCAACAACACTCGGTATTCAACCTCAGGCCTCATCACCCAACACCCCAAGTCCAACATCTTGACCCGCACTCGTCTTTCATCCCTCGTTCTCTCCCATTGACTTCAATGCATTTCATTCAAAGTTGCCCAACTCCGCCAGTGTTCATACCACAGCAACAAGGCTCGGTATTCAACCTTAGGCCTCATCACCCAACACCCCAAGTCCAACATCTTGACCCGCACTCGTCTTTCATCCCTCGTTCTCTCCCATTGACTTCAATGCATTTCAGTCAAAGTTGTCCCACTCGGCCAGCGTTCATACCACAGCAACAAGACTCGGTATTCAACCTTAGGCCTATTCACCCAACACCCCAAGTCCACCATCTTGACCCGCACTCATCTTTCATCCCTCGTTATTATTTATTATTCTTCCGTAGATTTTCGGCAATTAATGCGGGTCGTACCGTATCGAGCAGCCAGGCAAGCTATATGTCAAAAGTGAGTCCTTCATGGTGTGAGGTGTGCTATTACTTTTCTGCGCAGAATATGTTACCATGGCGACGTTATTCACGTTAAAACACACTAAAAATCCCATAGGAATGCATTAAATGCTAACTTTTACCTAGCATTAGCCATGTGAATAGTAGTAAGGCGCATCTTTTTTCATGGGAGTGAATGGCCCATTGGCTTCAATGCATTTCAGTCAAAGTTGTCCCACTCGGCCAGCGTTCATACCACAGCAACAAGACTAGGTATTCAACCTTAGGCCTCGTCACACAACACCTTAAGACCACCATCCTGACCCGTACTCGTCTTTCATCCCTCGTTCTCTCCTATTGACATCAATGCATTTCTGTCGAAGTTTCCCTATTTGTCCACTGCTCCTCTCACTGCTACAAGACTAAATAATTAAATCAATAAGTAAAGGCACCTGCTCTTCCTCGGTCAGCAGAATAGGCCCATCTCAAAATTTCTTCAGGAATTTTCGTTTCTAGTTATTATTTATTATTCTTCCGTGATTTTCGGCAATTAATGCGGGTCGTACCGTAGCGTGTAGCCAGGCAAGCTATATATCAAAAGTGAGTCCTTCATGGTGTGAGGTGTGCTATTACTTTTCTGCGCAGAATATGTTACCATGGCGACGTTATTCACGTTAAAACACACTTAAAATCCCATAGGAATGCATTGAATGCTAACTTTTACCTAGCATTAGCCTGACTAACCATGTGAATAGTAGTAAGGTGCATCTTTTTTCATGGGAGTGAATGGCCCATTGACTTCAATGCATTCCAGTCAAAGTTGTCCCACTCGGCCAGCGTTCATACCACAGCAACAAGACTTGGAATTCAACCTTAGGCCTCATCACCCAACACCCCAAGTCCAACATCTTGACCCGCACTCGTCTTTCATCCCTCGTTCTCTCCCATTGACTTCAATGCATTTCAGTCAAAGTTTTCCTATTCGGCCAGTGTTCATACCACTGCAACAAGACTAGGTATTCAACCTCAGGCCTCATCACCCCACACCCCAAGTCCAACATCTTGACCCGCACTCGTCTTTCATCCCTCGTTCTCTCTCATTGACTTCAATACATTTCAGTCAAAGTTTTCCCACTCGGCCAGCGTTCATACCACAGCAATAAGACTCGGTATTGAACCACAGGCATCATCACACACCTTAAGACCACCATCCTGACCCGCACTCGTCTTTCATCCCTCGTTCTCTCCCATTGACTTCAATGCATTTCAATCAAAGTTTTGCCAATTAGCCAGTGTTAATGCCACAGCAACAAGACTTGGTATTCAACCTCAGGCCTCATCACCAAACACCTAGCAACTGCCTAGCAACCACCTAGCAACACCTTAGCAACTACCTACAATTTCATAGCAACACCTTAGCAACCATCTAGCTATGCCTAGCAACCAGCTACTGAGAACATAGCAACGCCTTCTGACATCATAGCAACCCACTTGCAGCACCTAGCAACCACCTTGCAACACCTTAGCAACCACCTAGAATTGCATAGCAACACCATAGCAACCATCTAGCTATGCCTAGCATCCAGCTACTGAGACCTTAGCAACGCCTTCTGAAATCATAGCAACCCACTTGCAACACCTAGCAACCACCTAGCAACACCTTAGCAACCACCTAGAATTGCATAGCAACACCATAGCAACCATCTAGCTATGCCTAGCAACCAGCTACTGAGAACATAGCAACGCCTTCTGACATCATAGCAACCCACTTGCAGCACCTAGCAACCACCTAGCAACACCTTAGCAACCACCTAGAATTGCATAGCAACACCATAGCAACCATCTAGCTATGCCTAGCATCCAGCTACTGAGACCGTAGCAACGCCTTCTGACATCATAGCAACCAACTTGCAGCACCTAGCAACCACCTAGCATCACCATAGCAACCACCAAAAAATGCATAGCAACACCATAGCAACCATTTAGCTATGCCTAGCAACCAGCTACTCAGACCATAGCAACGCCTTCTGACGCCATAGCAAACACCTTGCAACAGATATCAACCACCTAGCAACACCATAGCAACCGCCAAAAAATGCATAGCAACACCATAACAACCATTTAGCTATGCCTAGCTACCAGCTACTGAGACCATAGCAAGGCATTCTGATGCCATAGCAAACACATTGCAGCACCTAGCAACCACCATGCAACACCATTGCAACCACCTAGCAATGCCTAGCGGCACTACAGCAACCGCCTAGCAGCACCATAGCACCAAACTAGCAACATCATAGCAATCACCTAGCAGTGCACAGACCAGCCACTTTATTAGTAGCACAGGCTCTTCCTCGGTCAGCAGAATAGGCCCATCTCAAAATTTCTTCAGGAATTTTCGTTTCTAGTTATGGGCCTATTCATGTAATGAAAGGCCCATATTGTTCTTCACCTAGTAAACTACATTTTGCCAATTTGCGCTGAGCCCGTGAAAGGCACGGAGCTCACTTTGGTGCCAAATCGTAGGGCTTGCTTAGCCGGACGGATTGACATATAGTTTGTCTCCGTACTGCTTATGGATTGCGTGCAATTGCCTCTCAAAGTCGAAAAAAAAACTTTATTATTATTATTATGGGCCTATTCATGTAATGAAAGGCCCATATTGTTCTTCACCTAGTAAACTACATTTTGCCAATTTGCGCTGAGCCCGTGAAAGGCACGGAGCTCACTTTGGTGCCAAATCGTAGGGCTTACTTAGCTGCACGGATTGACATATCGTTTGTCTCCGTACTGCTTACGGATTGCGTGCAATTGCCTCTCAAAGTCGAAAAAAAAACTTTATTATTATTATTATTCTTCCGTGATTTTCGGCAATTAATGCGGGTCGTACCGTAGCGTGCAGCCAGGCAAGCTATATATCAAAAGTGAGTCCTTCATGGTGTGAGGTGTGCTATTACTTTTCTGCGCAGAATATGTTACCATGGCGACGTTATTCACGTTAAAACACACTTAAAATCCCATAGGAATGCATTGAATGCTAACTTTTACCTAGCATTAGCCTGACTAACCATGTGAATAGTAGTAAGGCGCATCTTTTTTCATGGGAGTGAATGGCCCATTGACTTCAATGCATTTCAGTCAAAGTTGTCCCACTTGGCCAGCGTTCATACCACAGCAACAAGACTCGGTATTCAACCTCAGGCCTCATCACCCAACACCCCAAGTCCAACATCTTGACCAGCACTCGTCTTTCATCCCTCGTTCTCTCCCATTGACTTCAATGCATTTCAGTCAAAGTTGTCCCACTTGGCCAGCGTTCATACCACAGCAACAAGACTCGGTATTCAACCTCAGGCCTCATCACCCAACACCCCAAGTCCAACATCTTGACCCGCACTCGTCTTTCATCCCTCGTTCTCTCCCATTGACTTTAATGCATTTCGGTCAAAGTTTTCCTACTAGGCCAGAGTTTATGCCACAACAATAAGACTCGGTATTAAACCTCAGGCACCATCACCCAACACCTTAAGACCGCCATCCTGACCCGCACTCGTCCTTCATCCCTCGTTCTCTCACATTGACTTCAATGCATTTCTGTCAAAGTTTCATTATTTGGCCAATACTTGTGCCACAACAACAATACTAAATAATTAAATCAATAAGTAAAAGCACCAGCTCTTCCTTGGTCAGCAAAATAGGCCCATCTCAAAATTTCTTCAGGAATTTTCGTTTCTAGTTTATTATTATTATTCTTCCGTGATTTTCGGCAATTAATGCGGGTCGTACCGTAGCGTGCAGCCAGGCAATCTATATATCAAAAGTGAGTCCTTCATGGTGTGAGGTGTGCTATTACTTTTCTGCGCAGAATATGCTACCATGGCAACGTTATTCACATTAAAACACACTTAAAATCCCATAGGAATGCATTGAATGCTAACTTTTACCTAGCATTAGCCTGACTAACCATGTGAATAGTAGTAAGGCGCATCTTTTTTCATGGGAGTTAATGGCCCATTCACTTCCATGCATTTCAGTCAAAGTGGTCCCACTCGACCAGCGTTCATACCACAGCAACAAGACTCGGTATTCAACCTTAGGCCTCATTACCCAACACCCCAAGTCCACCATCTTGACCCACACTCGTCTTTCATCCCTCGTTCTCTCCCATTGACTTCAATGCATTTCAGTCAAAGTTGTCCCACTCCGCCAGTGTTCATACCACAGCAACAGGACTCGGTATTCAACCTTAGGCCTCATCACCCAACACCCCAAGTCCACCATCTTGACCCGCACTCGTCTTTCATCCCTCGTTCTCTCACATTGACTTCAATGCATTTCAATCAAAGTTTTGCCAACTAGCCAGTGTTAATGCCACAGCAACAAGACTTGGTATTCAACCTTAGGCCTCATCACTCAACACCTTAAGACCACCATCTTCACCCGCACTCGTCTTTCATCCCTCGTTCTCTCCCATTGACTTCAATGCATTTCAGTCAAAGTTTTCCCACTGGGCCAGCGTTCATGCCACAGCAACAAGACTCTGTAATCAACCTTAGGCCTCATCACCCAACACCCCAAGTCCAACATCTTGACCCGCACTCGTCTGTCATCCCTCGTTCTCTCCCATTGACTTCAATGCATTTCAATCAAAGTTTTGCCAATTAGCCAGTGTTAATGCCACAGCAACAAGACTTGGTATTCAACCTCAGGCCTCATCACCAAACACCTAGCAACTGCCTAGCAACCACCTAGCAACACCTTAGCAACTACCTACAATTTCATAGCAACACCTTAGCAACCATCTAGCTATGCCTAGCAACCAGCTACTGAGCCCATAGCAACACCTTCTGACAACATAGCAACCACCTAGAATTGCATAGCAACACCATAGCAACCATCTAGCTATGCCTAGCAACCAGCTACTGAGACCATAGCAACGCCTTCTGACATCATAGCAACCCATTTCCAGCACCTAGCAACCACCTAGCAACACCTTAGCAACCACCTAAAATTGCATAGCAACACCATAGCAACCATCTAGCTATGCCTAGCAACCAGCTACTGAGACCTTAGCAACGCCTTCTGACATCATAGCAATCCACTTGCAGCACCTACCAACCACCTAGCAACACCTTAGCAACCGCCTAGAATTGCATAGCAACACCATAGCAACCATCTAGCTATGCCTAGCAACCAGCTACTGAGACCTTAGCAACGCCTTCTGACGCCATAGCAAACACCTTGCAGCACCTAGCAACCACCTAGCAACACCATAGCAACCACCTAGCTATGCCTAGCAACCAGCTACTGAGACCTTAGCAACGCCTTCTGACATCTTAGCAACCCACTTGCAGCACCTAGCAACCACCTAGCAACACCATAGCAACCACCTATAATTGCATAGCAACACCATAGCAACCATCTAGCTATGCCTAGCAACCAGCTACTGAGACCATAGCAATGCCTTCAGACGCCATAGCAAACACCTTGCAGCACCTAGCAACCACCATACAACACCATAGCAACCCCATAACAACCATGTTGCACCACCTAGCAACCAGCTACCAACACCCTTGCAATGCCTAATAACAACATTGCAACCACCTAGCAATGCCTAGCGGCACTACAGCAACCGCCTAGCAGCGCCATAGCACCAAACTAGCAACATCATAGCAATCACCTAGCAGTGCACAGACCAGCCACTTTATTAGTAGCACAGGCTCTTCCTCGGTCAGCAGAATAGGCCCATCTCAAAATTTCTTCAGGAATTTTCGTTTCTAGTTATGGGCCTATTCATGTAATGAAAGGCCCATATTGTTCTTCACCTAGTAAACTACATTTTGCCAATTTGCGCTGAGCCCGTGAAAGACACAGAGCTCACTTTGGTGCCAAATCGTAGGGCTTACTTAGCTGCACGGATTGACATATCGTTTGTCTCCGTACTGCTTACGGATTGCGTGCAATTGCCTCTCAAAGTCGAAAAAAAAACTTTATTATTATTATTATGGGCCTATTCATGTAATGAAAGGCCCATATTGTTCTTCACCTAGTAAACTACATTTTGCCAATTTGCGCTGAGCCCGTGAAAGGCACGGAGCTCACTTTGGTGCCAAATCGTAGGGCTTACTTAGCTGCACGGATTGACATATCGTTTGTCTCCGTACTGCTTACGGATTGCGTGCAATTGCCTCTCAAAGTCGAAAAAAAAACTTTATTATGGGCCTATTCATGTAATGAAAGGCCCATATTGTTCTTCACCTAGTAAACTACATTTTGCCAATTTGCGCTGAGCCCGTGAAAGGCACGGAGCTCACTTTGGTGCCAAATCGTAGGGCTTACTTAGCTGCACGGATTGACATATCGTTTGTCTCCGTACTGCTTACGGATTGCGTGCAATTGCCTCTCAAAGTCGAAAAAAAAACTTTATTATTATTATTTATTATTATTATTCTTCCGTGATTTTCGGCAATTAATGCGGGTCGTACCGTAGCGTGCAGCCAGGCAAGCTATATATCAAAAGTGAGTCCTTCATGGTGTGAGGTGTGCTATTACTTTTCTGCGCAGAATATGTTACCATGGCGACGTTATTAACGTTTAAACACACTTAAAATGTCATAGGAATGCATTGAATGCTAACTTTTACCTAGCATTAGCCATGTGAATAGTAGTAAGGCGCATCTTTTTTCATGGGAGTGAATGGCCCATTGGCTTCAATGCATTTCAGTCAAAGTTGTCCCACTCGGCCAGCGTTCATACCAGAGCAACAAGACTTCGTATTCCACCTTAGGCCTCATCACCCAACACCCCAAGTCCAACATCTTGACCCGCACTCGTCTTTCATCCCTCGTTCTCTCCCATTGACTTCAATGCATTTCAGTCAAAGTTTTCCTACTGGCCCAGCGTTCATACCACAGCAACAAGACTCGGTATTCAACCTTAGGCCTCATCACCCAACACCCCAAGTCCACCATCTTGACCCGCACTCGTCTTTCATCCCTCGTTCTCTCCCATTGACTTCAATGCATTTCAGTCAAAGTTGTCCCACTGGGCCAGCGTTCATACCACAGCAACAAGACTTGGTATTCAACCTTAGGCCTCATCACACAACACCTTAAGACCACCATCCTGACCCGTACTCGTCTTTCATCCCTCGTTCTCTCCTATTGACATCAATGCATTTCTGTCAAAGTTTCCCTATTTGTCCACTGCTCCTCTCACTGCTACAAGACTAAATAATTATGGGCCTATTCATGTAATGAAAGGCCCATATTGTTCTTCACCTAGTAAACTACATTTTGCCAATTTGCGCTGAGCCCGTGAAAGGCACGGAGCTCACTTTGGTGCCAAATCGTAGGACTTACTTAGCTGCACGGATTGACATATCGATTGTCTCCGTACTTCTTACGGATTGCGTGCAATTGCCTCTCAAAGTCGAAAAATAAAAACTTTATTTATTATGGGCCTATTCATGTAATGAAAGGCCCATATTGTTCTTCACCTAGTAAACTACATTTTGCCAATTTGCGCTGAGCCCGTGAAAGGCACGGAGCTCACTTTGGTGCCAAATCGTAGGGCTTACTTAGCTGCACGGATTGACATATCGATTGTCTCCGTACTTCTTACGGATTGCGTGCAATTGCCTCTCAAAGTCGAAAAATAAAAACTTTATTTATTATTATTATTATTCTTCCGTAGATTTTCGGCAATTAATGCGGGTCGTACCGTAACGTGCAGCCAGGCAATCTATATATCAAAAGTGAGTCCTTGGTTGTGTGAGGTGTGCTATTACTTTTCTGCGCAGAATATGTTACCATGGCGACGTTATTCACGTTAAAACACACTAAAAATCCCATAGGAATGCATTAAATGCTAACTTTTACCTAGCATTAGCCATGTGAATAGTAGTAAGGCGCATCTTTTTTCATGGGAGTGAATGGCCCATTGGCTTCAATGCATTTCAGTCAAAGTTGTCCCACTCGGCCAGCGTTCATACCACAGCAACAAGACTCGGTATTCAACCTTAGGCCTCATCACCCAAAACCCCAAGTCCACCATCTTGACCCGCACTCGTCTTTCATCCCTCGTTCTCTCCCATTGACTTCAATACATTTTAGTCAAAGATTTCCTACTCGGCCAGTGTTCATACCACAGCAACAAGACTAGGAATTCAACCTTAGTCCTCATCACCAAACACCTTAAGACCACCATCTTCACCCGCACTCGTCTTTCATCCCTCGTTCTCTCCCATTGACTTCAATGCATTTCAGTCAAAGTTTTCCCACTGGGCCAGTGTTCATACCACAGCAACAAGACTCGGTATTATACCGTAGGCCTCATCACTCAACACCGCAAGTCCAACATCTTGACCCGCACTCGTCTTTCATCCCTCGTTCTCTCCCATTGACTTCAATACATTTCAGTCAAAGTACTCCCACTCGGCCAGCGTTCATACCACAGCAATAAGACTCGGTATTAAACCACAGGCATCATCACACAACACCTTAAGACCACCATCCTGACCCGCACTCGTCTTTCATCCCTCGTTCTCTCCCATTGACTTCAATGCATTTCAATCAAAGTTTTGCCAATTAGCCAGTGTTAATGCCACAGCAACAAGACTTGGTATTCAACCTCAGGCCTCGTCACCAAACACCTAGCAACTGCCTAGCAACCACCTAGCAACACCTTAGCAACTACCTACAATTTCATAGCAACACCTTAGCAACCATCTAGCTATGCCTAGCAACCAGCTACGGAGCCCATAGCAACACCTTCTGACAACATAGCAACCACCTAGCAACACCTTAGCAACCACCTAGAATTGCATAGCAACACCATAGCAACCATCTAGCTATACCTAGCAACCAGCTACTGAGACCTTAGCAACGCCTTCTGACATCATTGCAACCCACTTGCAGCACCTAGCAACCACCTAGCAACACCTTAGCAACCACCTAGAATTGCATAGCAACACCATAGCAACCATCTAGCTATGCCTAGCAACCAGCTACTGAGACCATAGCAACGCCTTCTGACATCATAGCAACCAGCTTACAGCACCTAGCAACCACCTAGCAACACCTTAGCAACCACCTAGAATTGCATAGCAACACCATAGCAACCATCTAGCTATGCCTAGCAACCAGCTACTGAGACCATAGCAACGCCTTCTGACATCATAGCAACCCACTTGCAGCACCTAGCAACCACCTAGCAACACCTTAGCAAACACCTAGAATTGCATAGCAACACCATAGCAACCATCTAGCTATGCCTAGCAACCAGCTACTGAGACCATAGCAACGCCATCTGACATCATAGCAACCCACTTACAGCACCTAGCAACCACCTAGCAGCACCATAGCAACCACCAAAACATGCATAGCAACACCATAGCAACCATCTAGCTATGCCTAGCAACCAGCTACTGAGACCATAGCAACGCCTTCTGACATCATAGCAACCCACTTGCAGCACCTAGCAACCACCTAGCAACACCTTAGCAACCACCTATAATTGCATAGCAACACCATAGCAACCATCTAGCTATGCCTAGCAACCAGCTACTGAGACCATAGAAATGCCTTCTGACGCCATAGCAACCACCTTGCAGCACCTAGCAACCACCTAGCAACACCATAGCAACCACCTAGAATTGCATAGCATCACCATAGCAACCATCTAGCTATGCCTAGCAACCAGCTACTGAGACCATAGCAACGCCTTCTCACATCATAGCAACCACCTTGCAGCACCTAGCAACCACCTAGCAACACCATAGCAACCACCTAGAATTGCATAGCAACACCATAGCAACCACCTAGAATTGCATAGCAACACCATAGCAACCATCTAGCTATGCCTAGCAACCAGCTACTGAGACCATAGCAACGCCTTCTGACAACACAGCAACCACCTAGCAACACCTTAGCAACCACCTAGAATTGCATAGCAACACCATAGCAACCACCTAGCTATGCCTAGCAACCAGCTACTGAGACCTTAGCAACGCCTTCTGACATCTTAGCAACCCACTTGCAGCACCTAGCAACCACCTAGCAACACCATAGCAACCACCTATAATTGCATAGCAACACCATAGCAACCATCTAGCTATGCCTAGCAACCAGCTACTGAGACCATAGCAATGCCTTCAGACGCCATAGCAAACACCTTGCAGCACCTAGCAACCACCATACAACACCATAGCAACCACCTAGCAACACCATAACAACCATGTTGCACCACCTAGCAACCAGCTACCAACACCCTTGCAATGCCTAATAACAACATTGCAACCACCTAGCAATGCCTAGCGGCACTACAGCAACCGCCTAGCAGCGCCATAGCACCAAACTAGCAACATCATAGCAATCACCTAGCAGTGCACAGACCAGCCACTTTATTAGTAGCACAGGCTCTTCCTCGGTCAGCAGAATAGGCCCATCTCAAAATTTCTTCAGGAATTTTCGTTTCTAGTTATTATTATTATTCTTCCGTGATTTTCGGCAATTAATGCGGGTCGTACCGTAGCGTGCAGCCAGGCAAGCTATATATCAAAAGTGAGTCCTTCATGGTGTGAGGTGTGCTATTACTTTTCTGCGCAGAATATGTTACCATGGCGACGTTATTCACGTTAAAACACACTTAAAATCCCATAGGAATGCATTGAATGCTAACTTTTACCTAGCATTAGCCTGACTAACCATGTGAATAGTAGTAAGGCGCATCTTTTTTCATGGGAGTGAATGGCCCATTGACTTCAATGCATTTCAGTCAAAGTTGTCCCACTTGGCCAGCGTTCATACCACAGCAACAAGACTCGGTATTCAACCTCAGGCCTCATCACCCAACACCCCAAGTCCAACATCTTGACCAGCACTCGTCTTTCATCCCTCGTTCTCTCCCATTGACTTCAATGCATTTCAGTCAAAGTTGTCCCACTTGGCCAGCGTTCATACCACAGCAACAAGACTCGGTATTCAACCTCAGGCCTCATCACCCAACACCCCAAGTCCAACATCTTGACCCGCACTCGTCTTTCATCCCTCGTTCTCTCCCATTGACTTTAATGCATTTCGGTCAAAGTTTTCCTACTAGGCCAGAGTTTATGCCACAACAATAAGACTCGGTATTAAACCTCAGGCACCATCACCCAACACCTTAAGACCGCCATCCTGACCCGCACTCGTCCTTCATCCCTCGTTCTCTCACATTGACTTCAATGCATTTCTGTCAAAGTTTCATTATTTGGCCAATACTTGTGCCACAACAACAATACTAAATAATTAAATCAATAAGTAAAAGCACCAGCTCTTCCTTGGTCAGCAAAATAGGCCCATCTCAAAATTTCTTCAGGAATTTTCGTTTCTAGTTTATTATTATTATTCTTCCGTGATTTTCGGCAATTAATGCGGGTCGTACCGTAGCGTGCAGCCAGGCAATCTATATGTCAAAAGTGAGTCCTTGGTTGTGTGAGGTGTGCTATTACTTTTCTGCGCAGAATATGTTACCATGGCGACGTTATTCACGTTAAAACACACTAAAAATCCCATAGGAATGCATTAAATGCTAACTTTTACCTAGCATTAGCCATGTGAATAGTAGTAAGGCGCATCTTTTTTCATGGGAGTGAATGGCCCATTGACTTCAATGCATTTCAGTCAAAGTTGTCCCACTCGGCCAGCGTTCATACCAGAGCAACAAGACTTGGTATTCAACCTTAGGCCTCATCACCCAACACCCCAAGTCCAACATCCTGACCCGCACTCGTCTTTCATCCCTCGTTCTCTCCCATTGGCTTCAATGCATTTCAGTCAAAGTTGTCCCACTCGGCCAGCGTTCATACCACAGCAACAAGACTCGGTAATCAACCTTAGGCCTCATCACCCAACGCCCCAAGTCCTCCATCTTGACCCGCACTCGTCTTTCATCCCTCGTTCTCTCCCATTGACTTCAATGCATTTCAGTCAAAGTTTTCCTATTCGGCCAGTGTTCATACCACAGCAACAAGACTAGGTAATCAACCTTAGGCCTCATCACCCAACGCCCCAAGTCCTCCATCTTGACCCGCACTCATCTTTCATCCCTCGTTCTCTCCCATTGACTTCAATGCATTTCAGTCAAAGTTTTCCTATTCGGCCAGTGTTCATACCACAGCAACAAGACTAGGTATTTAACCTTAGGCCTCATCACCCCACACCCCAAGTCCAACATCTTGACCCGCACTCGTCTTTCATCCCTCGTTCTCTCCCATTGACTTCAATGCATTTCAGTCAAAGTTTTGCTATTCGGCCACCGTTCATGCCTCAGCAACAAGACTTAATATTCAACCTCAAGACTCATCACCCATCAACTAGCAACACCTTAGCAACCACCTAGCGATGCCTAGCAACACCATAGCAACCACCGAAAATTGCATAGCAACACCATAGCAACCACATAGCTATGCCTAGCAACCACCTAGCAACCAGCTACTGAGACCATAGCAACGCCTTCCGACACCATAGCAACCACCTAGCAACACCATAGCAACCACAGAAAATTGCATAGCAACACCATAGCAACCACCTAGCTATGCCTAGCAACCATCTAGCAACCAGCTACTGAGACCATAGCAACGCCTTCCGACACCATAGCAACCACCTAGCAACACCTTAGCAACCATCTACAATTACATAGCAACACCATAGCAACCACCTAGCTATGCCTAGCAACCACCTAGCAACCAGCTACTGAGACCATAGCAACGCCTTCTAAAACCATAGCAACCACCTAGCAACACCATAGCAACCACCGATAACTGCATAGCAACACCATAGCAACCATCTAGCTATGCCTAGCAACTAGCTACTAAGACCATAGCGATGCCTTCTGACATCATAGCAACCACCTTGCAGCAGCTAGCAACCACCTAGCAACACCATAGCAACCACCAATAAATGCATAGCAACACCATAGCAACCATCTAGCTATGCCTAGCAACCAGCTACTGAGACCATAGCAACGCCTTCTGACATCATAGCAACCCACTTGCAGCACATAGCAACCACCTAGCAACACCTTAGCAACCACCTAGAATTGCATAGCAACACCATAGCAACCATCTAGCTATGCCTAGCAACCAGCTACTGAGACCATAGCAACGCCTTCTGACATCATAGCAACCCGCTTGCAGCACCTAGCAACCACCTAGCAACACCTTAGCAACCACCTAGAATTGCATAGCAACACCATAGCAACCATCTAGCTATGCCTAGCAACCAGCTACTGAGACCATAGCAACGCCTTCTGACATCATAGCAACCAGCTTGCAGCACCTAGCAACCACCTAGCAACACCTTAGCAACCACCTAGAATTGCATAGCAACAGCATAGCAACCATCTAGCTATGCCTAGCAACCAGCAACTGAGACCATAGCAACACCATCTGACATCATAGCAACCCACTTGCAGCACCTAGCAACCACCTAGCAACACCTTAGCAACCACCTAGAATTGCATAGCAACACCATAGCAACCACCTAGCTATGCCTAGCAACCAGCTACTGAGACCTTAGCAACGCCTTCTGACATCTTAGCAACCCACTTGCAGCACCTAGCAACCACCTAGCAACACCATAGCAACCACCTATAATTGCATAGCAACACCATAGCAACCATCTAGCTATGCCTAGCAACCAGCTACTGAGACCATAGCAATGCCTTCAGACGCCATAGCAAACACCTTGCAGTACCTAGCAACCACCATACAACACCATAGCAACCACCTAGCAACACCATAACAACCATGTTGCACCACCTAGCAACCAGCTACCAACACCCTTGCAATGCCTAATAACAACATTGCAACCACCTAGCAATGCCTAGCGGCACTACAGCAACCGCCTAGCAGCGCCATAGCACCAAACTAGCAACATCATAGCAATCACCTAGCAGTGCACAGACCAGCCACTTTATTAGTAGCACAGGCTCTTCCTCGGTCAGCAGAATAGGCCCATCTCAAAATTTCTTCAGGAATTTTCGTTTCTAGTTATTATTTATTATTCTTCCGTGATTTTCGGCAATTAATGCGGGTCGTACCGTAGCGTGCAGCCAGGCAAGCTATATATCAAAAGTGAGTCCTTCATGGTGTGAGGTGTGCTATTACTTTTCTGCGCAGAATATGTTACCATGGCGACGTTATTCACGTTAAAACACACTTAAAATCCCATAGGAATGCATTGAATGCTAACTTTTACCTAGCATTAGCCTGACTAACCATGTGAATAGTAGTAAGGCGCATCTTTTTTCATGGGAGTGAATGGCCCATTGACTTCAATGCATTCCAGTCAAAGTTGTCCCACTCGGCCAGCGTTCATACCACAGCAACAAGACTTGGTATTCAACCTTAGGCCTCATCACCCAACACCCCAAGTCCAACATCTTGACCCGCACTCGTCTTTCATCCCTCGTTCTCTCCCATTGACTTCAATGCATTTCAGTCAAAGTTTTCCTATTCGGCCAGTGTTCATACCACTGCAACAAGACTAGGTATTCAACCTCAGGCCTCATCACCCCACACCCCAAGTCCAACATCTTGACCCGCACTCGTCTTTCATCCCTCGTTCTCTCTCATTGACTTCAATACATTTCAGTCAAAGTTTTCCCACTCGGCCAGCGTTCATACCACAGCAATAAGACTCGGTATTGAACCACAGGCATCATCACACAACACCTTAAGACCACCATTCTGACCCACACTCGTCTTTCATCCCTCGTTCTCTCCCATTGACTTCAATGCATTTCAATCAAAGTTTTGCCAACTAGCCAGTGTTAATGCCACAGCAACAAGACTTGGTATTCAACCTTAGGCCTCATCACTCAACACCTTAAGACCACCATCTTCACCCGCACTCGTCTTTCATCCCTCGTTCTCTCCCATTGACTTCAATGCATTTCAGTCAAAGTTTTCCCACTGGGCCAGCGTTCATGCCACAGCAACAAGACTCGGTAATCAACCTTAGGCCTCATCATCCAACACCACAAGTCCAACATCTTGACCCGCACTCGTCTTTCATCCCTCGTTCTTTCCCATTGACTTCAATGCATTTCAGTCAAAGTTTTCCCACTGGGCCAGCGTTCATACCACAGCAACAAGACTCGGTATTCAACCTTAGGCCTCATCACCCAACACCCCAAGTCCACCATCTTGACCCGCACTCGTCTTTCATCCCTCGTTCTCTCCCATTGACTTCAATGCATTTCAATCAAAGTTTTGCCACTTGGCCAGTGTTAATGCTGCAGCAACAAGACTTGGTATTACACCTCAGGCCTCATCACCAAACACATAGGAACTGCATAGCAACCACCTAGCAACACCTTAGCAACTACCTACAATTTCATAGCAACACCATAGCAACCATCTAGCTATGCCTAGCAACCAGCTACTGAGAACATAGCAACGCCTTCTGACATCATTGCAACCCACTTGCAGCACCTAGCAACCACCTAGCAACACCTTAGCAACCATCTAGAATTGCATAGCAACACCATAGCAACCATCTAGATATGCCTAGCAACCAGCTACTGAGACCATAGCAACGCCTTCTGACATCATAGCAACCCACCTGCAGCACCTAGCAACCACCTAGCAACACCTTAGCAACCACCTATAATTGCATAGCAACACCATAGCAACCATCTAGCTATGCCTAGCAACCACCTACTGAGACCATAGCAAAGCCTTCTGACATCATAGCAACCCGCTTGCAGCACCTAGCAACCACCTAGCAACACCTTAGCAACCACCTAGAATTGCATAGCAACACCATAGCAACCATCTAGCTATGCCTAGCAACCAGCTACTGAGACCATAGCAACGCCTTCTGACATCATAGCAACCCGCTTGCAGCACCTAGCAACCACCTAGCAACACCTTAGCAAACACCTATAATTGCATAGCAACACCATAGCAACCATCTAGCTATGCCTAGCAACCAGCTACTGAGACCATAGCAACACCTTCTGACAACATAGCAACCACCTAGCAACACCTTAGCAACCATCTATAATTGCATAGCAACACCATAGCAACCATCTAGATATGCCTAGCAACCAGCTACTGAGACCATAGCAACGCCTTCTGACATCATAGCAACCCACTTGCAGCACCTAGCAACCACCTAGCAACACCTTAGCAACCACCTAGAATTGCATAGCAACACCATAGCAACCATCTAGCTATGCCTAGCAACCAGCTACTGAGACCATAGCAACGACATCTGACATCATAGCAACCCACTTGCAGCACCTAGCAACCACCTATAATTCCACAGCAACACCATAGCAACCATCTAGCTATGCCTAGCAACCAGCTACTGAGCCCATAGCAACACCTTCTGACAACATAGCAACAACCTAGCAACACCTAGCAACCACCTAGCAACACCATAGCAACCATCTAGCTATGTCTAGCAACCAGCTACTGAGACCATAGCAATGCCTTATGACACCATAGCAACCACCTAGCAACAGCTAGCAACCACCTAGCAACACCATAGCAACCACCAAAAAATGCATAGCAACACCATAGCAACCATTTACATATGCCTAGCGACCAGCTACTGAGACCATTGCAACACCTTCTGATGCCATAGCAAACACCTTGCAGCACCTAGCAACCACCATGCAACACCATAGCAACCACCTATAATTGCATAGCAACAACATAGCAACCACGTAGCAATGCCTAGCAACCAGCTACCAACACACTTGCAATGCCTAATAACAACATTGCAACCACCTAGCAATGCCTAGCGGCACTTCGGTAACCACCTAGCAGCACCGTAGCAACTAATTTGCAAATCTTAGCAATCACCTAGCAGTACACAGACGAGCCATTTTAATAGTAGCACAGGCTCTTCCACAGTCAGCGGAATAGGCCCATCTCAAAATTTCTTCAGGAATTTTCGTTTCTAGTTATGGGCCTATTCATGTAATGAAAGGCCCATATTGTTCTTCACCTAGTAAACTACATTTTGCCAATTTGCGCTGAGCCCGTGAAAGCCACGGAGCTCACTTTGGTGCCAAATCGTAGGGCTTACTTAGCTGCACGGATTGACATATCGTTTGTCTCCGTACTGCTTACGGATTGCGTGCAATTGCCTCTCAAAGTCGAAAAAAAAACTTTATTATTATTATTATTATTATTCTTCCGTAGATTTTCGGCAATTAATGCGGGTCGTACCGTAGCGTGCAGCCAGGCAATCTATATATCAAAAGTGAGTCCTTGGTTGTGTGAGGTGTGCTATTACTTTTCTGCGCAGAATATGTTACCATGGCGACGTTATTTACGTTAAAACACACTAAAAATCCCATAGGAATGCATTAAATGCTAACTTTTACCTAGCATTAGCCAAGTGAATAGTAGTAAGGCGCATCTTTTTTCATGGGAGTGAATGGCCCATTGGCTTCAATGCATTTCAGTCAAAGTTGTCCCACTCGGCCAGCGTTCATACCAGAGCAACAAGACTTGGTATTCAACCTTAGGCCTCATCAGCCAACACCCCAAGTCCAACATCTTGACCCGCACTCGTCTTTCATCCCTCGTTCTCTCCCATTGACTTCAATGCATTTCAGTCAAAGTTTTCCCACTGGGCCAGCGTACATACTACAGCAACAAGACTCAGTATTCAACCTCAGGCCTCATCACCCAACGCCCCAAGTCCACCATCTTGACCCGCACTCGTCTTTCATCCCTCGTTCTCTCCCATTGACTTCAATAGATTTTAGTCAAAGTTTTCCTACTCGGCCAGGGTTTATACCACAGCAACAAGACTCGGTATTCAACCTTAGGCCTCATCACCCAACACCCCAAGTCCAACATCTTGACCCGCACTCGTCTTTCATCCCTCGTTCTCTCCCATTGACTTCAATGCATTTCAGTCAAAGTTTTCCTATTCGGCCAGTGTTCATACCACAGCAACAAGACTCGGTATTCAACCTTAGGCCTCATCACCCAACACCCCAAGTCCAACATCTTGACCCGCACTCGTCTTTCATCCCTCGTTCTCTCCCATTGACTTCAATGCATTTCAATCAAAGTTTTGCCACTTGGCCAGTGTTAATGCCACAGCAACAAGACTTGGTATTACACCTCAGGCATCATCACCAAACACATAGCAACTGCCTAGCAACCACCTAGCAACACCTTAGCAACTACCTACAATTTCATAGCAACACCATAGCAACCATTTAGCTATGCCTAGCAACCAGCTACTGAGACCATAACAACGCCATCTGACAACATAGCAACCACCTAGCAACACCTTAGCAACCACCTAGAATTTCATAGCAACACCATAGCAACCATCTAGCTATGCCTAGCAACCAGCTACTGAGACCTTAGCAACGCCTTCTGACATCATAGCAACCAACTTGCAGCACCTAGCAACCACCTAGAATTGCATAGCGACACCATAGCAACGCCTAGCAACCAGCTACTGAGACCTTAGCAACGCCTTCTAACATCATAGCAACCCACTTGCAGCACCTAGCAACAACCTAGCAACACCATAGCAACCACCAAAAAATGCATAGCAACAACATAGCAACCATTTCGCTATGCCTAGCAACCAGCTGCTGAGACCATAGCAAGGCCTTCTGATGCCATTGCAAACACCTTGCAGCACCTAGCAACCACCATGCAACACCATAGCAACCATGTAGCAACGCCTAGCAACCAGCTACCAACACCCTTGCAATGCCTAATAACAACATTGCAACCAGCTAGCAATGCCTAGCGGCACTTCGGTAACCACCTAGCAGCACCGTAGCAACTAACTTGCAAATCTTAGCAATCACCTTGCAGTACAGACCACCCATTTTATTAGTAGCACAGGCTCTGCCACGGTCAGCGGAATAGGCCCATCTCAAAATTTCTTCAGGAATTTTCGTTTCTAGTTATGGGCCTATTCATGTAATGAAAGGCCCATATTGTTCTTCACCTAGTAAACTACATTTTGCCAATTTGCGCTGAGCCCGTGAAAGGCACGGAGCTCACTTTGGTGCCAAATCGTAGGGCTTACTTAGCTGCACGGATTGACATATCGATTGTCTCCGTACTTCTTACGGATTGCGTGCAATTGCCTCTCAAAGTCGAAAAATAAAAACTTTATTTATTATGGGCCTATTCATGTAATGAAAGGCCCATATTACTCTTCACCTAGTAAATTACATTTTGCCAATTTGCGCTGAGCCTGTGAAAGGCACGGAGCTCACTTTGGTGGCAAATCGTAGAGCTTGGTTAGCCGGACGGATTGACATATCGCTTGTCTCCGTCCTCCTTACGGATTGCGTGCAATTGCCTCTCAAAGTCGAAAAAAAACTTTATTTATTATTATTCTTCCGTGATTTTCGGCAATTAATGCGGGTCGTACCGTAGCGTGCAGCCAGGCAATCTATATATCAAAAGTGAGTCCTTGGTTGTGTGAGGTGTGCTATTACTTTTCTGCGCAGAATATGTTACCATGGCGATGTTATTCACGTTCAAACACACTTAAAATCCCATAGGAATGCATTGAATGCTAACTTTTACCTAGCATTAGCCTGACTAACCATGTGAATAGTAGTAAGGCGCATCTTTTTTCATGGGAGTGAATGGCCCATTGACTTCAATGCATTTCAGTCAAAGTTGTCCCACTCGGCCAGCGTTCATACCACAGCAATAAGACTCGGTAATCAACCTTAGGCCTCATCATCCAACACCACAAGTCCAACATCTTGACCTGCACTCGTCTTTCATCCCTCGTTCTCTCCCATTGACTTCAATGCATTTCAGTCAAAGTTTTCCCACTGGGCCAGCGTTCATGCCACAGCAACAAGACTCGGTAATCAACCTTAGGCCTCATCATCCAACACCACAAGTCCAACATCTTGACCTGCACTCGTCTTTCATCCCTCGTTCTTTCCCATTGACTTCAATGCATTTCAGTCAAAGTTTTCCCACTGGGCCAGCGTTCATACCACAGCAACAAGACTCGGTATTCAACCTTAGGCCTCATCACCCAACACCCCAAGTCCACCATCTTGACCCGCACTCGTCTTTCATCCCTCGTTCTCTCCCATTGACTTCAATGCATTTCAATCAAAGTTTTGCCACTTGGCCAGTGTTAATGCCACAGCAACAAGACTTGGTATTACACCTCAGGCATCATCACCAAACACATAGCAACTGCCTAGCAACCACCTAGCAACACCTTAGCAACTACCTACAATTTCATAGCAACACCTTAGCAACCATCTAGCTATGCCTAGCAACCAGCTACTGAGAACATAGCAACGCCTTCTGACATCATAGCAACCCACTTGCAGCACCTAGCAACCACCTAGCAACACCTTAGCAACCACCTAGAATTGCATAGCAACACCATAGCAACCATCTAGCTATGCCTAGCATCCAGCTACTGAGACCTTAGCAACGCCTTCTGACATCATAGCAACCCACTTGCAACACCTAGCAACCACCTAGCAACACCTTAGCAACCACCTAGAATTGCATAGCAACACCATAGCAACCATCTAGCTATGCCTAGCAACCAGCTACTGAGACCTTAGCAACGCCTTCTGACATCATTGCAACCCACTTGCAGCACCTAGCAACCACCTAGCAACACCTTAGCAACCACCTAGAATTGCATAGCAACACCATAGCAACCATCTAGCTATACCTAGCAACCAGCTACTGAGACCTTAGCAACGCCTTCTGACATCATTGCAACCCACTTGCAGCACCTAGCAACCACCTAGCAACACCTTAGCAACCACCTAGAATTGCATAGCAACACCATAGCAACCATCTAGCTATGCCTAGCAACCAGCTACTGAGACCATAGCAACGCCTTCTGACATCATAGCAACCAGCTTACAGCACCTAGCAACCACCTAGCAACACCTTAGCAACCACCTAGAATTGCATAGCAACACCATAGCAACCATCTAGCTATGCCTAGCAACCAGCTACTGAGACCATAGCAACGCCTTCTGACATCATAGCAACCCACTTGCAGCACCTAGCAACCACCTAGCAACACCTTAGCAAACACCTAGAATTGCATAGCAACACCATAGCAACCATCTAGCTATGCCTAGCAACCAGCTACTGAGACCATAGCAACGCCATCTGACATCATAGCAACCCACTTACAGCACCTAGCAACCACCTAGCAGCACCATAGCAACCACCAAAACATGCATAGCAACACCATAGCAACCATCTAGCTATGCCTAGCAACCAGCTACTGAGACCATAGCAACGCCTTCTGACATCATAGCAACCCACTTGCAGCACCTAGCAACCACCTAGCAACACCTTAGCAACCACCTATAATTGCATAGCAACACCATAGCAACCATCTAGCTATGCCTAGCAACCAGCTACTGAGACCATAGAAATGCCTTCTGACGCCATAGCAACCACCTTGCAGCACCTAGCAACCACCTAGCAACACCATAGCAACCACCTAGAATTGCATAGCATCACCATAGCAACCATCTAGCTATGCCTAGCAACCAGCTACTGAGACCATAGCAACGCCTTCTCACATCATAGCAACCCACTTGCAGCACCTAGTAACCACCTAGCAACTCCTTAGCAACCACCTAGAATTGCATAGCAACACCATAGCAACCATCTAGCTATGCCTAGCAACCAGCTACTGAGACCATAGCAACGCCTTCTGACAACACAGCAACCACCTAGCAACACCTTAGCAACCACCTAGAATTGCATAGCAACACCATAGCAACCACCTAGCTATGCCTAGCAACCAGCTACTGAGACCTTAGCAACGCCTTCTGACATCTTAGCAACCCACTTGCAGCACCTAGCAACCACCTAGCAACACCATAGCAACCACCTATAATTGCATAGCAACACCATAGCAACCATCTAGCTATGCCTAGCAACCAGCTACTGAGACCATAGCAATGCCTTCAGACGCCATAGCAAACACCTTGCAGCACCTAGCAACCACCTAGCAACACCTTAGCAACCACCTATAATTGCATAGCAACACCATAGCAACCATCTAGCTATGCATAGCAACCAGCTACTGAGACCATAGCAACACCATTTGACAACATAGCAACCACCTAGCAACACCTTAGCAACCATCTATAATTGCATAGCAACACCATAGCAACCATCTAGATATGCCTAGCAACCAGCTACTGAGACCATAGCAATGCATTCTGACATCATAGCAACCCACTTGCAGCACCTAGCAACCACCTAGCAACACCTTAGCAACCACCTAGATATGCCTAGCAACCAGCTACTGAGACCATAGCAACGCGTTCTGACATCATAGCAACCCAATTGCAGCACCTAGCAACCACCTAGGAACACCTTAGCAACCACCTACAATTGCATAGCAACACCATAGCAACCATCTAGCTATGCCTAGCAACCAGCTACTGAGACCATAGCAACGCCTTCTGACATCATAGCAACCAACTTGCAGCACCTAGCAACCACCTAGCAACACCTTAGCAACCACCTAGAATTGCATAGCAACACCATAGCAACCATCTAGCTATGCCTAGCAACCAGCTACTCAGACCATAGCAACGCCTTCTGACATCATAGCAACCAGCTTACAGCACCTAGCAACCACCTAGCAACACCTTAGCAACCACCTAGAATTGCATAGCAACACCATAGCAACCATCTAGCTATGCCTAGCAACCAGCTACTGAGACCATAGCAACGCCATCTGACATCATAGCAACCAACTTGCAGCACCTAGCAACCACCTAGCAACACCTTAGCAACCACCTAGAATTGCATAGCAACACCATAGCAACCATCTAGCTATGCCTAGCAACCAGCTACTGAGACCATAGCAACGCCATCTGACATCATAGCAACCCACTTGCAGCACCTAGCAACCACCTATAATTCCATAGCAACACCATAGCAACCATCAAGCTATGCCTAGCAACCAGCTACTGAGACCTTAGCAACGCCTTCTGACATCATAGCAACCCACTTGCAGCACCTAGCAACACCTTAGCAACCACCTATAATTGCATAGCAACACCATAGCAACCATCTAGCTATGCCTAGCAACCAGCTACTGAGACCTTAGCAATGCCTTCTGACATCATAGCAACCGACATGCAGCACCAAGCAACCACCTAGCAACACCATAGCAACCACCAAAAAATGCATAGCAACACCATAGCAACCATTTAGCTATGCCTAGCAACCAGCTACTGAGACCATAGCAACACCTTCTGAGGCCATAGCAACCACCTTTCAGCAGCTAGTAACCACCTAGCAACACCATAGCAACCACCAAAAAATGCATAGCAACACCATAGCAACCATTTAGCTATGCCTAGCAACCAGCTGCTAAGACCATAGCAAGGCCTTCTGATGCCATTGCAAACACCTTGCAGCACCTAGCAACCACCATGCAACACCATAACAACCATGTAGCAATGCCTAGCAACCAGCTACCAACACCATTGCAATGCCTAATAACAACATTGCAACCACCTAGCAATGCCTAGCGGCACTACAGCAACCGCCTAGCAGCACCATAGCACCAAACTAGCAACATCATAGCAATCACCTAGCAGTGCACAGACCAGCCACTTTATTAGTAGCACAGGCTCTTCCTCGGTCAGCAGAATAGGCCCATCTCAAAATTTCTTCAGGAATTTTCGTTTCTAGTTATTATTATTATTCTTCCGTAGATTTTCGGCAATTAATGCGGGTCGTACCGTAACGTGCAGCCAGGCAATCTATATATCAAAAGTGAGTCCTTGGTTGTGTGAGGTGTGCTATTACTTTTCTGCGCAGAATATGTTACCATGGCGACGTTATTCACGTTAAAACACACTAAAAATCCCATAGGAATGCATTAAATGCTAACTTTTACCTAGCATTAGCCATGTGAATAGTAGTAAGGCGCATCTTTTTTCATGGGAGTGAATGGCCCATTGGCTTCAATGCATTTCAGTCAAAGTTGTCCCACTCGGCCAGCGTTCATACCACAGCAACAAGACTCGGTATTCAACCTTAGGCCTCATCACCCAAAACCCCAAGTCCACCATCTTGACCCGCACTCGTCTTTCATCCCTCGTTCTCTCCCATTGACTTCAATACATTTTAGTCAAAGATTTCCTACTCGGCCAGTGTTCATACCACAGCAACAAGACTAGGAATTCAACCTTAGTCCTCATCACCAAACACCTTAAGACCACCATCTTCACCCGCACTCGTCTTTCATCCCTCGTTCTCTCCCATTGACTTCAATGCATTTCAGTCAAAGTTTTCCCACTGGGCCAGTGTTCATACCACAGCAACAAGACTCGGTATTATACCGTAGGCCTCATCACTCAACACCGCAAGTCCAACATCTTGACCCGCACTCGTCTTTCATCCCTCGTTCTCTCCCATTGACTTCAATACATTTCAGTCAAAGTACTCCCACTCGGCCAGCGTTCATACCACAGCAATAAGACTCGGTATTAAACCACAGGCATCATCACACAACACCTTAAGACCACCATCCTGACCCGCACTCGTCTTTCATCCCTCGTTCTCTCCCATTGACTTCAATGCATTTCAATCAAAGTTTTGCCAATTAGCCAGTGTTAATGCCACAGCAACAAGACTTGGTATTCAACCTCAGGCCTCGTCACCAAACACCTAGCAACTGCCTAGCAACCACCTAGCAACACCTTAGCAACAACCTACAATTTCATAGCAACACCTTAGCAACCATCTAGCTATGCCTAGCAACCAGCGACTGAGCCCATAGCAACACCTTCTGACAACATAGCAACCACCTAGCAACACCTTAGCAACCACCTAGAATTGCATAGCAACACCATAGCAACCATCCAGCTATGCCTAGCAACCAGCTACTGAGACCATAGCAACGCCTTCTGACATCATAGCAACCAGCTTACAGCACCTAGCAACCACCTAGCAACACCTTAGCAACCACCTAGAATTGCATAGCAACACCATAGCAACCATCTAGCTATGCCTAGCAACCAGCTACTGAGACCATAGCAACGCCATCTGACATCATAGCAACCCACTTGCAGCACCTAGCAACCACCTAGCAACACCTTAGCAACCACCTATAATTCCATAGCAACACCATAGCAACCATCTAGCTATGCCTAGCAACCAGCTACTGAGCCCATAGCAACACCTTCTGACAACATAGCAACCACCTAGCAGCACCTTAGCAACCACCTAAAATTGCATAGCAACACCATAGCAACCATCTAGCTATGCCTAGCAACCAGCTACTGAGAGCATAGCAACGCCTTCTGACATCATAGCAACCCGCTTGCAGCACCTAGCAACACCTTAGCAACCACCTAGAATTGCATAGCAACACCATAGCAACCATCTAGCTATGCCTAGCAACCAGCTACTGAGACCTTAGCAACGCCTTCTGACATCATAGCAAACCACTTGCAGCACCTAGCAACCACCTAGCAACACCTTAGCAACCACCTAGAATTTCATAGCAACACCATAGCAACCATCTAGCTATGCCTAGCAACCAGCTACTGAGACCTTAGCAACGCCTTCTGACATCATAGCAACCAACTTGCAGCACCTAGCAACCACCTAGAATTGCATAGCGACACCATAGCAACGCCTAGCAACCAGCTACTGAGACCTTAGCAACGCCTTCTAACATCATAGCAACCCACTTGCAGCACCTAGCAACAACCTAGCAACACCATAGCAACCACCAAAAAATGCATAGCAACAACATAGCAACCATTTCGCTATGCCTAGCAACCAGCTGCTGAGACCATAGCAAGGCCTTCTGATGCCATTGCAAACACCTTGCAGCACCTAGCAACCACCATGCAACACCATAGCAACCATGTAGCAACGCCTAGCAACCAGCTACCAACACCCTTGCAATGCCTAATAACAACATTGCAACCAGCTAGCAATGCCTAGCGGCACTTCGGTAACCACCTAGCAGCACCGTAGCAACTACCTTGCAAATCTTAGCAATCACCTTGCAGTACAGACCACCCATTTTATTAGTAGCACAGGCTCTGCCACGGTCAGCGGAATAGGCCCATCTCAAAATTTCTTCAGGAATTTTCGTTTCTAGTTATGGGCCTATTCATGTAATGAAAGGCCCATATTGTTCTTCACCTAGTAAACTACATTTTGCCAATTTGCGCTGAGCCCGTGAAAGACACAGAGCTCACTTTGGTGCCAAATCGTAGGGCTTACTTAGCTGCACGGATTGACATATCGTTTGTCTCCGTACTGCTTACGGATTGCGTGCAATTGCCTCTCAAAGTCGAAAAAAAAACTTTATTATTATTATTTATTATTATTATTCTTCCGTGATTTTCGGCAATTAATGCGGGTCGTACCGTAGCGTGCAGCCAGGCAATCTATATGTCAAAAGTGAGTCCTTGGTTGTGTGAGGTGTGCTATTACTTTTCTGCGCAGAATATGTTACCATGGCGACGTTATTCACGTTAAAACACACTAAAAATCCCATAGGAATGCATTAAATGCTAACTTTTACCTAGCATTAGCCATGTGAATAGTAGTAAGGCGCATCTTTTTTCATGGGAGTGAATGGCCCATTGACTTCAATGCATTTCAGTCAAAGTTGTCCCACTCGGCCAGCGTTCATACCAGAGCAACAAGACTTGGTATTCAACCTTAGGCCTCATCACCCAACACCCCAAGTCCAACATCCTGACCCGCACTCGTCTTTCATCCCTCGTTCTCTCCCATTGGCTTCAATGCATTTCAGTCAAAGTTGTCCCACTCGGCCAGCGTTCATACCACAGCAACAAGACTCGGTAATCAACCTTAGGCCTCATCACCCAACGCCCCAAGTCCTCCATCTTGACCCGCACTCGTCTTTCATCCCTCGTTCTCTCCCATTGACTTCAATGCATTTCAGTCAAAGTTTTCCTATTCGGCCAGTGTTCATACCACAGCAACAAGACTAGGTAATCAACCTTAGGCCTCATCACCCAACGCCCCAAGTCCTCCATCTTGACCCGCACTCATCTTTCATCCCTCGTTCTCTCCCATTGACTTCAATGCATTTCAGTCAAAGTTTTCCTATTCGGCCAGTGTTCATACCACAGCAACAAGACTAGGTATTTAACCTTAGGCCTCATCACCCCACACCCCAAGTCCAACATCTTGACCCGCACTCGTCTTTCATCCCTCGTTCTCTCCCATTGACTTCAATGCATTTCAGTCAAAGTTTTGCTATTCGGCCACCGTTCATGCCTCAGCAACAAGACTTAATATTCAACCTCAAGACTCATCACCCATCAACTAGCAACACCTTAGCAACCACCTAGCGATGCCTAGCAACACCATAGCAACCACCGAAAATTGCATAGCAACACCATAGCAACCACATAGCTATGCCTAGCAACCACCTAGCAACCAGCTACTGAGACCATAGCAACGCCTTCCGACACCATAGCAACCACCTAGCAACACCATAGCAACCACAGAAAATTGCATAGCAACACCATAGCAACCACCTAGCTATGCCTAGCAACCATCTAGCAACCAGCTACTGAGACCATAGCAACGCCTTCCGACACCATAGCAACCACCTAGCAACACCTTAGCAACCATCTACAATTACATAGCAACACCATAGCAACCACCTAGCTATGCCTAGCAACCACCTAGCAACCAGCTACTGAGACCATAGCAACGCCTTCTAACACCATAGCAACCACCTAGCAACACCATAGCAACCACCGATAACTGCATAGCAACACCATAGCAACCATCTAGCTATGCCTAGCAACTAGCTACTAAGACCATAGCGACGCCTTCTGACATCATAGCAACCACCTTGCAGCAGCTAGCAACCACCTAGCAACACCATAGCAACCACCAATAAATGCATAGCAACACCATAGCAACCATCTAGCTATGCCTAGCAACCAGCTACTGAGACCATAGCAACGCCTTCTGACATCATCACAACCACCTTGCAGCAGCTAGCAACCACCTAGCAACACCATAGCAACCACCAAAAAATGCATAGCAACACCATAGCAACCATTTTGCTATGCCTAGCAACCAGCTACTCAGACCATAGCAACGCCTTCTGGCACCACAGCAAACACCTTGCAACAGCTAGCAACCACCTAGCAACACCATAGCAACCACCAAAAAATGCATAGCAACACCATAGCAACCATTTAGCTATGCCTAGCTCCCAGCTACTGAGACCATAGCAAGGCCTTCTGATGCCATAGCAAACACATTGCAGCACCTAGCAACCACCATGCAACACCATAGCAACCACGTAGCAACGCCTAGCAACCAGCTACCAACACCGTTGCAATGACTAATAACAACATTGCAACCACCTAGCAATGCCTAGCGGCACTACAGCAACCGCCTAGCAGCACCATAGCACCAAACTAGCAACATCATAGCAATCACCTAGCAGTGCAGAGACCAGCCACTTTATTAGTAGCACAGGCTCTTACACGGTCAGCAGAATAGGCCCATCTCAAAATTTCTTCAGGAATTTTCGTTTCTAGTTATTATTATTATTCTTCCGTAGATTTTCGGCAATTAATGCGGGTCGTACCGTAACGTGCAGCCAGGCAATCTACATATCAAAAGTGAGTCCTTGGTTGTGTGAGGTGTGCTATTACTTTTCTGCGCAGAATATGTTACCATGGCGACGTTATTCACGTTAAAACACACTAAAAATCCCATAGGAATGCATTAAATGCTAACTTTTACCTAGCATTAGCCATGTGAATAGTAGTAAGGCGCATCTTTTTTCATGGGAGTGAATGGCCCATTGACTTCAATGCATTTCAGTCAAAGTTGTCCCACTCGGCAAGCGTTCATACCAGAGCAACAAGACTTGGTATTCAACCTTAGGCCTCATCACCCAACACCCCAAGTCCAACATCTTGACCCGCACTCGTCTTTCATCCCTCGTTCTCTCCCATTGACTTCAATGCATTTCAGTCATAGTTTTACCACTCGGGCAGCATTCATACCATAACAACAAGACTCGGTATTCAAGCTTAGGCCTCATCCCCCAACACATTAAGACCACCATCTTGACCCGCACTCGTCTTTCATCCCTCGTTCTCTCCCATTGACTTCAATGCATTTCATTCAAAGTTGCCCAACTCCGCCAGTGTTCATACCACAGCAACAAGGCTCGGTATTCAACCTTAGGCCTCATCACCCAACACCCCAAGTCCAACATCTTGACCCGCACTCGTCTTTCATCCCTCGTTCTCTCCCATTGACTTCAATGCATTTCAGTCAAAGTTGTCCCACTCGGCCAGCGTTCATACCACAGCAACAAGACTCGGTATTCAACCTCAGGCCTCATCAGCCAACGCCCCAAGTCCACCATCTTGACCCGCACTCGTCTTTCATCCCTCGTTCTCTCCCATTGACTTCAATACATTTCAGTCAAAGTTTTCCCACTCGGCCAGCGTTCATACCACAGCAACAAGACTCGGTATTCAACCTCAGGCCTCATCAGCCAACGCCCCAAGTCCACCATCTTGACCCGCACTCGTCTTTCATCCCTCGTTCTCTCCCATTGACTTCAATACATTTCAGTCAAAGTTTTCCCACTCGGCCAGCGTTCATACCACAGCAACAAGACTCGGTATTCAACCTCAGGCCTCATCACCCAACGCCCCAAGTCCAACATCTTGACCCGCACTCGTCTTTCATCCCTCGTTCTCTCCCATTGACTTCAATGCATTTCAGTCAAAGTTTTGCCACTTGGCCAGTGTTAATGCCACAGCAACAACACTTGGTATTAAACCTCAGGCCTCATCACCAAACACATAGCAACTGCCTAGCAACCACCTAGCAACACCTTAGCAACTACCTACAATTTCATAGCAACACCTTAGCAACCATCTAGCTATGCCTAGCAACCAGCTACTGAGCCCATAGCAACACCTTCTGACATCATACCAACCACCTAGCAACACCTTAGCAACCACCTACAATTGCATAGCAACACCATAGCAACCATCTAGCTATGCCTAGCAACCAGCTACTGAGACCATAGCAACGCCTTCTGACATCATAGCAACCCATTTGCAGCACCTAGCAACCACCTAGCAACACCTTAGCAACCACCTAGAATTGCATAGCAACACCATAGCAACCATCTAGCTATGCCTAGCAACCAGCTACTGAGACCATAGCAACGCCTTCTGACATCATAGCAACCCATTTGCAGCACCTAGCAACCACCTAGCAACACCTTAGCAACCACCTAGAATTGCATAGCAACACCATAGCAACCATCTAGCTATGCCTAGCAACCAGCTACTGAGACCTTAGCAACGCGTTCTGACATCATAGCAACCACCTTGCAGCACCTAGCAACCACCTAGCAACACCATAGCAACCACCTATAATTGCATAGCAACACCATAGCAACCATCTAGCTATGCCTAGCAACCAGCTACTGAGAGCATAGCAACACCTTCTGAGGCCATAGCAACCACCTTTCAGCAGCTAGTAACCACCTAGCAACACCATAGCAACCACCAAAAAATGCATAGCAACACCATAGCAACCATTTAGCTATGCCTAGCAACCAGCTGCTGAGACCATAGCAAGGCCTTCTGATGCCATTGCAAACACCTTGCAGCACCTAGCAACCACCATGCAACACCATAGCAACAATGTAGCAACGCCTAGCAACCAGCTACCAACACCCTTGCAATGCCTAATAACAACATTGCAACCACCTAGCAATGCCTAGCGGCACTACAGCAACCGCCTAGCAGCACCATAGCACCAAACTAGCAACATCATAGCAATCACCTAGCAGTGCACAGACCAGCCACTTTATTAGTAGCACAGGCTCTTCCTCGGTCAGCAGAATAGGCCCATCTCAAAATTTCTTCAGGAATTTTCGTTTCTAGTTATTATTATTATTCTTCCGTAGATTTTCGGCAATTAATGCGGGTCGTACCGTAACGTGCAGCCAGGCAATCTATATATCAAAAGTGAGTCCTTGGTTGTGTGAGGTGTGCTATTACTTTTCTGCGCAGAATATGTTACCATGGCGACGTTATTCACGTTAAAACACACTAAAAATCCCATAGGAATGCATTAAATGCTAACTTTTACCTAGCATTAGCCATGTGAATAGTAGTAAGGCGCATCTTTTTTCATGGGAGTGAATGGCCCATTGGCTTCAATGCATTTCAGTCAAAGTTGTCCCACTCGGCCAGCGTTCATACCACAGCAACAAGACTCGGCATTCAACCTTAGGCCTCATCACCCAACACCCCAAGTCCACCATCTTGACCCGCACTCGTCTTTCATCCCTCGTTCTCTCCCATTGACTTCAATACATTTTAGTCAAAGTTGTCCCACTCGGCCAGCGTTCATACCAGAGCGACAAGACTTGGTATTCAACCTTAGGCCTCATCACCCAACACCCCAAGTCCAACATCTTGACCCGCACTCGTCTTTCATCCCTCGTTCTCTCCCATTGACTTCAATGCATTTCAGTCATAGTTTTACCACTCGGCCAGCATTCATACCATAACAACAAGACTCGGTATTCAAGCTTAGGCCTCATCACCCAACACATTAAGACCACCATCTTGACCCGCACTCGTTTTTCATCCCTCGTTCTCTCCCATTGACTTTAATGTATTTCAGTCAAAGTTTTCCCACTGGGCCAGCGTTCATACCACAAAAACAAGACTCGGTATTCAACCTTAGCCCTCATCACGCAACACCTTAAGACCACCATTTTGACCCGCACTCGTCTTTCATCCCTCGTTCTCTCCCATTGACTTCAATGCATTTCAGTCATAGTTTTACCACTCGGCCAGCATTCATACCATAACAACAAGACTCGGTATTCAAGCTTAGGCCTCATCACCCAACACATTAAGACCACCATCTTGACCCGCACTCGTTTTTCATCCCTCGTTCTCTCCCATTGACTTTAATGTATTTCAGTCAAAGTTTTCCCACTGGGCCAGCGTTCATACCACAAAAACAAGACTCGGTATTCAACCTTAGCCCTCATCACGCAACACCTTAAGACCACCATTTTGACCCGCACTCGTCTTTCATCCCTCGTTCTCTCCCATTGACTTCAATGCATTTCGGTCAAAGTTTTCCCACTCGACCAGCGTTCATACCACAGCAACAAGACTCGGTATTCAACCTTAGGCCTCATCACCCAACACCCCAAGTCCAACATCTTGACCCGCACTTGTCTTCCATCCCTCGTTCTCTCCCATTGACTTCAATGCATTTCTGTCAAAGTTTCATTATTTGGCCACTACTTCTGCCACAGCTACAAGACTGAATAATTAAATCAATAAGTAAAAGCACCAGCTCTTCCTCGGTCAGCAGAATAGGCCCATCTCAAAATTTCTTCAGGAATTTTCGTTTCTAGTTATTATTATTCTTCCGTAGATTTTCGGCAATTAATGCGGGTCGTACCGTAACATGCAGCCAGGCAATCTATATATCAAAAGTGAGTCCTTGGTTGTGTGAGGTGTGCTATTACTTTTCTGCGCAGAATATGTTACCATGGCGACGTTATTCACGTTAAAACACACTAAAAATCCCATAGGAATGCATTAAATGCTAACTTTTACCTAGCATTAGCCATGTGAATAGTAGTAAGGCGCATCTTTTTTCATGGGAGTGAATGGCCCATTGGCTTCAATGCATTTCAGTCAAAGTTGTCCCACTCGGCCAGCGTTCATACCACAGCAACAAGACTCGGTATTCAACCTTAGGCCTCATCACCCAACACCCCAAGTCCACCATCTTGACCCGCACTCGTCTTTCATCCCTCGTTCTCTCCCATTGACTTCAATACATTTTAGTCAAAGATTTCCTACTCGGCCAGTGTTCATACCACAGCAACAAGACTAGGAATTCAACCTTAGTCCTCATCACCAAACACCTTTAGACCACCATCTTCACCCGCACTCGTCTTTCATCCCTCGTTCTCTCCCATTGACTTCAATGCATTTCAGTCAAAGTTTTCCCACTGGGCCAACGTTTATGCCACAGCAACAAGATTCGGTATTCAACCTTAGGCCTCATCACCCAACACCACAAGTCCAACATCTTGACCCACACTCGTCTTTCATCCCTCGTTCTTTCCCATTGACTTCAATGCATTTCAGTCAAAGTTGTCCCTCTCGGCCAGCGTTCATACCACAGCAACAAGACTCGGTATTCAACCTTAGGCCTCATCACCCAACACCCCAAGTCCATCATCTTGACCCGCACTCGTCTTTCATCCCTCGTTCTCTCCCATTGACTTCAATGCATTTCAATCAAACTTGTGCTATTCAGCCACTGTTCATGCCACATCATCAACACTTAATATTCAACCTTAGGCCTCATAACCAAACGCCTAGCAGCACTGTAGCAACCACCTAGCGATGCCTAGCAACACCATAGCAACCACCTATAATTACATAGCAACTGCATAGCAACCACATAGCAACGCCTAGCTACCAGCTACTGACACCATAGGAACGCCATCCCACAACCTAGCAACCACCTTGCAGCACCTAGCAACCACCTAGCAACACCATAGCAACCACCTAGAATTGCATAGCAACACCATAGCAACCATCTAGCTATGCCTAGCAACCAGCTACTGAGAACATAGCAACGGCTTCTGACATCATAGCAACCCACTTGCAGCACCTAGCAACCACCTAGCAACACCTTAGCAACCACCTAGAATTGCATAGCAACACCATAGCAACCATCTAGCTATGCCTAGCATCCAGCTACTGAGACCTTAGCAACGCCTTCTGACATCATAGCAACCCACTTGCAGCACCTAGCAACCACCTAGCAACACCTTAGCAACCACCTACAATTGCATAGCAACACCATAGCAACCATCTAGCTATGCCTAGCAACCAGCTACTGAGACCTTAGCAACGCCTTCTGACATCATAGCAACCACCTAGCAACACCTTAGCAACCACCTAGAATTGCATAGCAACACCATAGCAACCATCTAGCTATGCCTAGCAACCAGCTACTGAGACCATAGCAACGCCTTCTGACATCATAGCAACCCACTTGCAGCACCTAGCAACCACCTAGCAACACCTTAGCAACCACCTAGAATTGCATAGCAACACCATAGCAACCATCTAGCTAAGCCTAGCAACCAGCTACTGAGACATTAGCAACGCCTTCTGACATCATAGCAACCCACTTGCAGCACCTAGCAACCACCTAGCAACACCTTAGCAACCACCTAGAATTGCATAGCAACACCATAGCAACCACCTAGCTATGCCTAGCAACCAGCTACTGAGACCTTAGCAACGCCTTCTGACATCTTAGCAACCCACTTGCAGCACCTAGCAACCACCTAGCAACACCATAGCAACCACCTAGAATTGCATAGCAACACCATAGCAACCATCTAGCTATGCCTAGCAACCAGCTACTGAGACCATAGCAATGCCTTCTGACGCCATAGCAAACACCTTGCAGCACCTAGCAACCACCATGCAACACCAAAGCAACCACCTAGCAACACCATAGCAACCATGTAGCAACGCCTAGCAACCAGCTACCAACACCCTTGCAATGCCTAATAACAACATTGCAACCACCTAGCAATGCCTAGCGGCACTACAGCAACCACCTAGCAGCACCATAGCACCAAACTAGCAACATCATAGCAATCACCTAGCAGTGCACAGACCAGCCACTTTATTAGTAGCACAGGCTCTTCCTCGGTCAGCAGAATAGGCCCATCTCAAAATTTCTTCAGGAATTTTCGTTTCTAGTTTATTATTATTATTCTTCCGTGATTTTCGGCAATTAATGCGGGTCGTGCCGTAGCGTGCAGCCAGGCAAGCTATATATCAAAAGTGAGTCCTTCATGGTGTGAGGTGTGCTATTACTTTTCTGCGCAGAATATGTTACCATGGCGACGTTATTCACGTTAAAACACACTTAAAATCCCATAGGAATGCATTGAATGCTAACTTTTACCTAGCATTAGCCTGACTAACCATGTGAATAGTAGTAAGGCGCATCTTTTTTCATGGGAGTGAATGGCCCATTGACTTCAATGCATTTCAGTCAAAGTTTTCCCACTCGGCCAGCGTTCATACCACAGCAACAAGACTCGGTATTATACCGTAGGCCTCATCACTCAACACCTCAAGTCCAACATCTTGACCCGCACTCGTCTTTCATCCCTCGTTCTCTCCCATTGACTTTAATGCATTTCGGTCAAAGTTTTCCTACTCGGCCAGGGTTGATGCCACAGCAATAAGACTCGGTATTCAACCTCAGGCATCATCAACCAAAACCATCAGACCCCCATACTGCCCCGCACTCGTCTTTCATCCCTCGTTCTCTCCCATTGACTTCAATGCATTTCAGTCAAAGTTTTCCCACTGGCCCAGCGTTCATACCACAGCAATAAGACTCGGTATTCAACCTCAGGCCTCATCACCCAACACCCCAAGTCCAACATCTTCCCCCGCACTCGTCTTTCATCCCTCGTTCTCTCCCATTGACTTCAATGCATTTCAATCAAAGTTTTGCCAATTAGCCAGTGTTAATGCCACAGCAACAAGACTTGGTATTCAACCTCAGGCCTCATCACCAAACACCTAGCAACTGCCTAGCAACCACCTAGCAACACCTTAGCAACTACCTACAATTTCATAGCAACACCTTAGCAACCATCTAGCTATGCCTAGCAACCAGCTACTGAGCCCATAGCAACACCTTCTGACAACATAGCAACCACCTAGCAACACCTTAGCAACCACCTACAATTGCATAGCAACACCATAGCAACCATCTAGCTATGCCTAGCAACCAGCTACTGAGACCATAGCAACGCCTTCTGACATCATAGCAACCCACTTGCAGCACCTAGCAACCACCTAGCAACACCTTAGCAACCACCTAGAATTGCATAGCAACACCATAGCAACCATCTAGCTATGCCTAGCAACCAGCTACTGAGACCATAGCAATGCCTTCTGACGCCATAGCAACCACCTTGCAGCACCTAGCAACCACCTAGCAACACCATAGCAACCACCAAAAAATGCATAGCAACACCATAGCAACCATTTAACTATGTCTAGCAACCACCTACTTAGACCATAGCAAGGCCTTCTGATGCCATAGCAAACACATTGCAGCACCTAGCAACCACCATGCAACACCATAGCAACCATGTAGCAACGCCTAGCAACCAGTTTCCAACACCATTGCAATGCATAATAACAACATTGCAACCACCTAGCAATGCCTAGCGGCACTACAGCAACCGCCTAGCAGCACCATAGCACCAAACTAGCAACATCATAGCAATCACCTAGCACTGCACAGACCAGCCACTTTATTAGTAGCACAAGCTCTTACACGGTCAGCAGAATAGGCCCATCTCAAAATTTCTTCAGGAATTTTCGTTTCTAGTATTATTTGATCTCCGTAAAATACTTTAAATCATATCCGTGTGAAATGTTCTGCACAAATAACCGTATGTTGTCTTTGCTATTTTATTAATAAACTTTCAAAGTAGACAGTGACTAAACAAAATATAAAAATATCTTCCTGTTCATATTATTTTAACGGATTTTTTTCTACTTACAGTCATTGAATTTTATGTTTCACCTTTGTAATATGCGTACACTTTTCTTTTAGAGTAAAATACCGTTATAACAGACTTAACACAACTACAGGACACCATTTACTGGTAATGGGCGGCAATAAGTCAGATTTGTTTCCGGTGAGGGTTTGACTCCATCAGGGCTGCCCTTTGTCACCGATTCTTTTCATAGTTTTATGGACAGAATTTCTAGGCGCAGCCAGGGCGTTGAGGGTGTCCGGTTTGGTGACCTCAGGATCAGGTCTCTGCTTTTTGCAGATGATGTGGTTCTGCTGGCTTCATCGGACCGTGACCTTCGGCTCTCACTGGGACAGTTCGCAGCCGAGTGTGAAGCGGCTGGGATGAGAATCAGCACCTCCAAATTCGAGACCATGGTCCTCAGCCGGAAAAGGGTGTAATGCTCTCTCCGGGTCGGGGATGGGGTCCTCCCCCAAGTGGAGGAGTTTAAGTATCTCGGGGTCTTGTTCACGAGTGGGGGGACGATGGAGCGGGAGATCGACAGGCAGATCGGTGCGGCGTCCACAGTGATGCGGGCGCTGCATCGGTCTGTCGTGGTGAAGAAGGAGCTGAGCCAAAAGGCAAAGCTCTTGATTTACCAGTCGAACTACGTTCCTACCCTCACCTATGGTCACGAGCTGTGGGTAGTGACCGAAAGAACGAGATCGCGAGTGCAGCGGCTGAAATGAGTTTCCTCCGCAGGGTGGCTGGGCTCTCCCTTAGAGATAGGGTGAGGAGCTCGGTCATTCGGGAGGGACTCAGAGTAGAGCCGCTGCTCCTCCGCATCGAGAGAAGTCAGATGAGGTGGCTCGGGCATCTGATTAGGATGCCTCCTGGACGCCTCCCTGGTGAGGTGTTCCGGGCATGTCCCACTGGGAGGAGGCCCCGGGGAAGACCCAGGACACGCTGGAGGAACTATGTCTCTCGGCTGGCCTAGGAACGCCTCGGGATTCCCCCAGAGGAGCTGGATGACGTGGCCGGGGAGAGGGAAGTCTGGGTTTCCCTGCTGAGACTGCTGCCCCCGCGACCCGACCTCGGATAAGCGGCAGAAAATGGATGGATGGATGGATATTTTGGAATTAATTGGAATGCTATGACGTGATTTTTATATGCTTTATTACATTGATTATGTGGAAATCTCAGCTCTGTTCTCCATATTATGGAAGTATCACGCAGAGGATTACTTCCGAAAAGTTTTTTTTTATTCTCTGCTTTCTCGTCTTGCTTTTACTCACAGTACTGACTACAGGGGTTCAATTTTTTATATACACGTATATACAAGACTCACTCTCCCGCTAACTCAAACAAAATCATGTCATTTTGGTACACCTTACAGATTAACAAAATAATTCTATCAGATAATGTCAAATATTGTGTCAGATGAGGACACATAATTCAACAGATTATATGACATGAGTAAGTAGTAACAATCCTTTGGAAATCTGTTCCCACATGTCGGATGTTCTTTGAGACAACGCTTAACTAAGCGAGTCTGGCCCAATCCCAAACCGGTCCCTACACACTCCGCTTCACCACTCCGCCTTTGTTTGCGTGTTCCCGAGACCTGTCGCCATGTTGAAGTGTGTCTCAAAGCAGCAAGGGCTAAGGGGGAGTGGTCGATTATGCCCTCCTTTAGCGAGTCAGCAACGATGGTGGCTTGCATGATTCCACTACCACTTCCATATCACACAATTCCGAGCGCACAGGAAACAGAACAGCGTGATCATTTAATAATTGGATCCTAACAGCACTGTGAAATACACATAGAAAGTCTATGTTACATGTTATAATTCATCGCTGCAGAAAAAAAAATTAGGAAAGCAGTTATTTGTAGCTGGTCGGTATAGATAGATTTTATCGTGATCCGGTTACGAGAGATTATGTGTACTTTTCAAACTAGAAACCACGCGAAGAAACATTCGTACGCAAACTCGATCAACATCACACCAGCAATAACAATTTATGTTTGATATTTGCCTGTTTTTTTCCTCTACAGATCTGATCTAGTATTTGGTACAGAAGTAATGCGTAATGTTTTATGCGTGTAAACTAAGTTAGCTATGGTAGAAATTCTACAATCATCAATATGACACATGTACATACTTAAAATTGCTCAGTGCAATAAGACGACGTAGCCGTCGTCTTCTCGCATTAGATAAACTTTGTGCTTTTTTAAAATAACTGATATGTCATTAAAGAAAATACAATACAGCTTCTTGATGGATCCATTTGGTCAAATCACTACGTAATGCATTTCCTCTTTCCGGTAAAGAAGACTGTAAAAAGGTGCTGCGAGGGCAAGTCTGTCTCAAATCTTTCTTGTGACAATTTCCTTCAGTTTAAGTGCATAGGGCATGTTGTGAGGGTGACTTGGCAGGAGTGTGACTCGAATTGAAGGTGGAAGGTCGAAGGTATAGTTTGGGATTGGGCCACAGTTAACCTGGGGCCTCATGTATAAACGGTGCATACGCACAAAAATGTTGCGTACGTCCATTTCCACGCTCATGTCAAGATGTATAAAAACGAAACTTGGCATACAGCTACGCACATTCTCATGGCGTACGCCTGTTTCTACTTGGTTTTGTAAACGGACGGCAATCAGTGGCAAGTCATTGCTACTGTGGTTTCCCTTTTTAAATTAACAATCATGACGCTGACTTTATCCAATACACCGACATTAATTGTATATCGTTTACAAATGTACGGCACCTGATTTTTAATCAATTTGTAACAATAAAACGGTGTAGAAAATGACCAAACTATTACAACTACCATGGCAGCTCTTGTGTTATTGGAAGACATAGCTTATGGAAGAATTAGAAGAGAGCGCGTATTCAGGGATCATAGTGATTTCTTGGCCCATGATGATGACTGGCTTCTACAGTAAGTCGATTCAGATCTCCAAGAGCAATCCTTTTGGAGCTGTGTGCTGATCGAACTGGGGCCAGCATTACAAAGGCAGACAATGAAGAATTGCGCTATATCTGTTCCTTTACAAGTTATGTCCACTCGCGGGTTCTTAGCCGCAGGTGCTTTTCAGCGAGAACTTGCGGACTGAGTATTTCTCATTCAACACTGAGTCGCGCCATGCCAGCTGTATGGGACGACATAATCCGCTTGTCACCCAGATATATAAAATTTCCTTACACTGTGGTTGAACAGGCAAACATTAAAGTGCAATTTGCAGCAATGTCCAGTTTTCCCAATGTAATCAGAGCCATCGATTGAGCGCACATTGCTATAAAGGCACCTTCAGAGAACGAATTTGCTTATGTAAATAGAAAGTAATTTCACTATGTTAATGTACAAAATTATGTGCGATTCAAACATGCATCTCATTAATCCATGGGGACGTGTCCCTCTCACATTTCATAATTATTCGTTTGGATCCCCCCACATTTAACATAAAACATTAGTTTTATGCCAGTGTATCCCCCCCACATTCAAAATGCTTCTGACACCCCTTCATTAATGTTGTGGCTAGATGTCCTGGCTCAAGACATGATTCATTCATTTTCAGAAACAGTAGTGTTGGAAACAAACTTGAAAATGGGGTGGTACGTGATGACTATCTGCTTGGTAAGAAGATTTTTCCCATTTTATAATTTGGCCCAATACTGCAAGCTTTGTTTGATTTAACCATTTGACAACTCCTTAGGGGACAGTAGGTACCCATTGAAGTCGTGGCTTCTCACGCCGCTCGCAAACCCACAAAATGAAGAGGAGTGGCGTTATAATGCTGCCCCCCATTCTTGGGCTCGGGCGGTGGTGGAGCACACTGTAGGGCTGTTGGTGCTGCCTGGACAAGACCGGTGGGGTGCTGCTATACATGCAGTCTGCAAAAATTGTGTCGCATTGTACACGCATGTAGCGTGTTGCATAATCTGGCACAAAATTGTGGCTTGCCAGTATCTGAAGAGCTTAGGCAAGATGAACCTGCCCCTGAGCTACCAAATTTTCTGGCAAATGGAACAGCGTTACAACTTCAGTATCACGCAGCCTATCATTTAGATGTTTTAATTCATTGGCAATATCTTATAGCATTCACAATTTCTTTTTGTGACTGCAGCACAGCTTCAGTCAGCACACGGCCGGATGGTCGCCCCCCGGTTTCTGAGGCACGGGAATGTGTGCAGCCAGCGCCCAAAGATGTGCTCGGCACAGCAGCACCATCACCGGCTGTGTCGTCCTCGGCACTGGGGGCACCCCTTGTACTATTGTCTGTAAGAATAAATAGAATAAACGAAAGTAACACTGCATCTGCGCCCTACTTGTTATTCATAAACATGCAAATAATTTAAACAAGTATGGTACGAGAAAAACTCACCCGCGCTGACATCGGCCTCCCCCTCCTCTGATAAAAGTGTCCCCGATCATTGCAGCAACTCATTGCTCAAAGGGTGTGAGACCGGGAATTCCGCGACCTTTGCCTATGCTGTTAAAACTCTTAAGGTGAGGGGCCGCTCGTTTTTTCATGTCAATTTTAATGTCCAACCACTTCTTTTTAATTTTCGGCCACCATGCGAATTTAGGAACCAACACTTTTAACTGACTTCGCCACGTTGTGCCACCCCTTCAACTTTCATTTATTGTTGATGCCACTACTTTAACCACCAAATAATATCACTTTTCTAGATTTCTGTTAACATGACCTCCACTTCGCACTCGCTGAAATACTTCTTTTTCCCACGTGGTTTATCCATTGTTGTTTAAGAAAAACATAGAACAAACCGGGTATTTATACAGATTTACATATGCAAATATACACTCACCTAAAGGATTATTAGGAACACCATACTAATACGGTGCTTGACCCCCTTTCGCCTTCAGAACTGCCTTAATTCTACGTGGCATTGATTCAACAAGGTGCTGAAAGCATTCTTTAGAAATGTTGGTCCATATTGATAGGATAGCATCTTGCAGTTGATGGAGATTTGTGGGACGCACATCCAGGGCACGAAGCTCCCGTTCCACCACATCCCAAAGATGCTCTATTGGGTTGAGATCTAGTGACTGTGGGGCGATTTTAGTACAGTGAACTCATTGTCATGTTCAAGAAACCAATTTGAAATGATTCGAGCTTTGTGACATGGTGCATTATCCTGCTGGAAGTAGCCATCAGAGGATGGGTACATGGTGGTCATAAAGGGATGGACATGGTCAGAAACAATGCTCAGGTAGGCCGTGGCATTTAAACGATGCCCAATTGGCACTAAGGGGCCTAAAGTGTGCCAAGAAAACATCCCCCACACCATTACACCACCACCACCAGCCTGCACAGTGGTAACAAGGCATGATGGATCCATGTTCTCATTCTGTTTACGCCAAATTCTGACTCTACCATTTGAATGTCTCAACAGAAATCGAGACTCATCAGACCAGGCAACCATTTTCCAGTCTTCAACTGTCCAATTTTGGTGAGCTCGTGCAAATTGTAGCCTCTTTTTCCTATTTGTAGTGGAGATGAGTGGTACCCGGTGGGGTCTTCTGCTGTTGTAGCCCATCAAGGTTGTGTGTGTTGTGGCTTCACAAATGCTTTGCTGCATACCTCGGTTGTAACGAGGGGTTATTTCAGTCAAAGTTGCTCTTCTATCAGCTTGAATCAGTCGGCCCATTCTCCTCTGACCTCTAGCGTCAACAAGGCATTTTCACCCACAGGACTGCCGCATACTGGATGTTTTTCCCTTTGCACACCATTCTTTGTAAACCCTAGAAATGGTTGTGCGTGAAAATCCCAGTAACTGAGCAGATTGTGAAATACTCAGACCGGCCCGTCTGGCACCAACAACCATGCCATGCTCAAAATTGCCTAAATCACCTTTCTTTCCCATTCTGACATTCAGTTTGGAGTTCAGGAGATTGTCTTGACCAGGACCACACCCCTAAATGCATTGAAGCAACTGCCATGTGATTGGTTGATTAGATAATTGCATTAATGAGAAATTGAACAGGTGTTCCTAATAATCCTTTAGGTGAGTGTATGTATAACTGAGGCTGATGTGGTACAAAGCCTAGCTAAGCTCAAAATAAATCGCAGGGCTCTGATGGCATCTTTTAAAAGAGATGACGGATATTATTAGCCAACCTTGAACTTTACTATTTCAGAAATCCTTATCTACTGATGTGATACCTTCTGATTGGAAGAATGCTAATATAACACCCATATCTGCATACCTGGATTCAAATAACATTCTGAGGGATAGCCAGCATGGATTTAGGAGAGGTAGATATTGTTTAGCTAATCTACTTGAGTTCTTTTAGAAAGCTACAAGAGAAATTAATCACAAAAAGGCCTACAATGTGATCTACCGTACTTAGATTTCCAGAAGGCCTTTGATGTTGTCCACCACAGACGGCTCTTGCCTAAGATCAAAGCTGCAGGGGTTTTAGGAACTGTAGCAACTTGGATCGAAAACTGGTTAACAGACAGGAAGCAACGGGTAGTTATTAGTGTCAGGGTCAGCCCCCCACTGTGGTCCTTCCGTGCCCCTTCCCCGTTTGACCAGCAGGTGGTGCTGGTCATTCCGTCCTTCACGTCAGTCCTTGTTCTCCCCTGTCTCCTGTCTGGTCTCGTGGCTCAATGTATTAAGCATGTGCTGTCTGTTTGCCCCTCTGTCCTGAGTTCCCTCTTGTCTTGTGTTCGAATCCCACCTCCTCTGTTTTTGTATTTAGCTCCCTGGTTTTTCCCTTTGTGCTTGTTAAACCCTGGTGTCTGATTTAGTATCGGTTTTGGTTTTGTTTCTTGTTCCCCTGCCTGTTATTCCTTTGTACTTCCCTAGTGTTGCTATATGCATTCTTGGTTAGTTCTTAGTTTCCCTGATTGTTAGTTTCTTTGAGTTAATTGGTTTCACCTGTGTCTTGTTTCCCTAGTCCTTGTTAACACTAGAAGCGCCGAGCGCCGGTCATTTGACCGCTACGACCAAAAAAAAAAAAAAAACTTTGCACTCGATCAAACTCCAGGGCCCTCCTTTCATGACTTTTCCTAGAATTGTGTGTTGTATCACCCAACACCCTTAAATTTTCAAAATCGCAACGGTACAAGCTAGATCAAAGCTATTTTGCTCATACTTGTGCGAAATTGCGGGTAGCGGCGCGTTCGGTCATGCTGTTTCCTGCTTCCAAAGCTGCCATTCTCTTCTCTTTCAGCAGATGGCGCAAGGATCATCTATACACGTGTTTTGTGTGTGTGTGCGAATGATTACTACGATCACGTCATGACATGCCAATATTATACAGAAGCAATGGTAAATGCTAACGTTTTGAAAAGTGGATAATTAATATACACATTTATGTACATAACTAATATTATTCTGATAGTTTGTGTGTAGACTATGGTAAGCTCAGTATCCGATCATTCGTTTTCCTGTATGCACCAAACATTGAAAACAGGGCTCATTTCAGCATGCATTTTTGAGGATACCCTGACATACTCTTACTTTTCTGTATATTTCAGCAACACATTTTGTAAAAACTTATTTTTAAAACATGCTAGAATAATGTAAAAAATCACAAATTGGTCAATAGCCAGTATACTTTGAAACAAAGACACAAGTGGCACAAGTGTTGGCTATATAAATGTATTAAAGTCATTCACAAATTCCTTTCAGTTTAATAAATAGAGAGCTATTAATTATTTCTTATTGGCACATCAATTGCGAGTCGCGCTTGAGGGCGTGTCGATCGGTAGAACGCGATCAAGAAACGTATAAGCTGATTATTTTAATTATTTCATATAAAAGCGGACGTTTGTGTTTGTTGAGAGCGGGTATATTTAAAAAAGACACAATAAGGTTTGTAATGATATTTTCCTTAAGTGTGTCTGACTTATTTTTATAACTGAGTTATTTATGTTGTCGCGCACTTCAGAAAATCTGCCTTCGGAGAGAAAAAATAAAGTAGCATGTTGTGACTTATTGTGTTATTTATGAGATGTTATTTTTAAATTAGTTTATTTATTTTACGCATTTTTAAGTGGACAGATAAAAAAATCCGACTATGATTTTCGAGCATGTGCAACAAGCACTGACAGAAATATTGATGTTAGTTTCACGCATTCAAAAACATTTTCTAAGTCATTTCTAATATCTAACTAACATCTTCTAACATCATTTGAGGGCAATTGGCAAGTGATAATGGGCAGGTGATAATGACAGCATGGGCGGAGCTGTTGAATAACAGACGAGGAATGCTCCCATGTACACAGGCACAGTCTGAAAGATTTTCCACCAAGGTGCTGAAGGCTGGAAAACTCACACTAACAATATACTAGGCAAAACCAAAGAAAAATGTATGCTTTTCCTGAAACTCCTTCCCCGTCTGCGAGAAGGAGACAGTGTCAAATTGGCAGATGTTCAGGGAACAAAACTTGTTACATCTGCCAGAAATGTAAGAGATTTGTCTGTGGCAAATGCTCCAAGAATGCACCTCCCTGAGCAAAATTTACTATTTTGAAGGGAACTTGACTGGAGTTAGTCAGCAAATCAAGCTGCAAGAAAGTACTTCTCCACTGTATCAAGTCGGCAGATAGTCAGGGAACAAAACTTATGACATCTGCCAGAAATGTAAGCCAAATAAAAAATAAGCCTTTGAAAGACGATAAAGCCACTTGTAAAACATCAGCCTACGTTGAAGGGAACTTCTGCATTCCTGAGTCATTCAAATTAACAATAGACTGTGTCACTCTGTTGAGTGGGGGTTGGGAGGTGTCACACGTCGGCTATTCGGCAGACTAGGTGTTGAGCCTTGATTGTACTTTCCCCGTCCATGAGTGCCACAAGGGCACCAACTGCGCATGCACGGGGAAGCCAAAATGTTACCTTATGTACTGTTTTAAAATTCGAATTAAGGAAAATATTAAGGAAGTATAAACTAAAAAAAAATACTGTGTTTTACACAGTCTTCACTTTCTTCAGTAGGAAACAATCGGACGTTCACAAACAGCTCACAAACAGCTGTTTATTAGTAAATTCACCACGCAAATGTCACAAGCAATGTAGCCTACTGAAATTTTTGGTCCCGTTTTCCTTGAGCAGCCACACACACCACTTTCCTGCTTTCCACACCAAACTTATGCTTGGAATGCTGCCTCGTTAGGAGGGGGTTGGGATCACACCTAGGCTGCTGTTCTGGGCTGTCGGTCGAATGTCTCTCCAGACGAAATGGAAACACAAAACAGCGAGGCGGAGGCACAACACTCCCTGCTTGGGCAGGCCGTGTAAAGGTGTAACTGCATCTAGACACACAGGATATTTATTTTCTGACGAATTTACTGTAAATACACACTCCATACAGCTGTTGATTTACCAAAAAGAGGTTTTGTGGTTTTCGTGCTGTGATTCACTTGGTAAAAATACAGATCCTGCGCTGTTCACTGTAAAAGAGTACACTTCCACACGGCTTTTGACAAAAATCCATCGCAGCATACATCGTTTTTATAAAATGCAATGCATATTAATTCATTAACAATGTGCGCCTACATTTTTTGTTTACATTGTGGAATTAGTTTCAGCTAAGACTCATAATATAGATGGTGGAAGGCTACTCGTTATGTGAATTGGTTTCGGCTAAATCATTCAAACTATAACAATAGACTGCGTCACTCTGTTGAGAGGGGGTTGGGAGGTGTTAGATGTTGGATATTTCGCAGGCTAGGTGTTGAGCCTTGATTGTACTTTCCGCGTCCGTGATTATGACGCTATGCTGCGAGGGCACCAACAACCCATGCACTGGGAAACCTGTTAGCTTATGTACTGTTTTTAAAAATCGAAAACCGTATGAATGTATAAACCAAAAAAAGAATTACTATGTTTTACATATTCTCTGAGGTCTTCAATGGAAAACAATCAGTTATCAATCACAAGCAACTGTTAGGAAATTCATTACGCAAATGTCTCAAGCAACGCAGTTACTGAATATTTTTGAATGCGTGAACTAACGTCAATATCTCAGTCAGTACTTGTTGCAAAAATACATAAATAAAATCTCACAACACAATAAATCACAACACGCTGAAATTTTTGATCCTGTTCTTATCGAGCGGCCGCACGCACCACTTTCTTGCTTTCCGCGCTTTTAATGTTTTAATGTTTAATGTTAATGCTTTAACGTTGTCAGTATGAACGAACGAACCGATGTAGTTTTCTCATACCGTCAAATAGAGTGCAAAGCCTTCATATATTATAGATCATATAGATTATTCAGTATAATGCCTAAATAAATTTCTTCATCCAATTTCCTCAAAGTTCTCTGAAGTGGGTGAATCTGAATACAAAAGAAAGTTCTGACAAACCTTCACATTATCAAAGACATAAAATAAAGACTAAAAACAAATACTATGAAACTAGACTTTTTCAGATTATTTTCTCATTCGACTCGGAGACTATCAACATAGAAATGAATGACTCACTGGCCGAACGCACCCTGATCTTATAACCAAATTATTTTCTTAGTGCAAGAGGCGCCATCTAGCGATCATTATGTGTCAGTAACAGTGTCCCTGTCTGAAGACTTAGCGGTCATTTGACCGCCCAACCGCGCTTTAAGTAGGTCAAACCAGGGCGGCGCTTCTAGTGTTAATCAGTCTCAC